>NC_086445.1:67046559-67704059 GCF_028390025.1 Pseudophryne corroboree
TAACTAGACATTTTAGCACTGTGTGAAAGAAACAGCATCGGCGCCCCCCACCTCACCAAATATAGAACAGGGCCAATGCGCGTCGTAGGCGAGCGTCAAAAATATAGGGGTGTGGCTTCATGGGGAAGAGACATGGCCACATAGCTCCCTTTTACACAGTACGGCAGGCAGAGTCCCCTTTTACACATTAGGCAGGTAGAGTCCCCCTTGTGTACACATTACGGCAGCAGAGTCCCCCTCGTTTACACATTACAGTAGCAGAGTCCCCCTTGTTTACACAATACGGCAGCAGAGTCCCCCTTGTGTACACATTACGGCAGCGGAGTCCCCCTTGTTTACACAGTACGGCAGCAGAGTCCCCCTTGTTTACACATTATGGTAGCAGAGTCCCCCTTGTGTACATATTACGGCAGCAGAGTCCCCCTTGTTTACACATTACAGTAGCAGAGTCCCCCTTGTTTACACATTATGGCAGCAGAGTCCCCCTTATGTACACACTACGGCAGCAAAGTCCCCCTTGTTTACACATTACAGTAGCAGAGTCCCCCTTGTTTACACAATACGGCAGCAGAGTCCCCCTTGTGTACACATTACGGCAGCGGAGTTCCCCTTGTTTACACAGTACGGCAACAGAGTCCCCCTTGTTTACACATTACGGTAGCAGAGTCCCCCTTGTGTACACATTACGGCAGCAGAGTTCCCCTTGTGTACACATTACGGCAGCAGAGTCCCCCTTGTTTACACAGTATGGCAGCAGAGTCCCCCTTGTTTGCACAATACGGCAGCAGAGTCCCCCTTGTGTACACATTACGGCAGCGGAGTCCTTCTTGTTTACACAGTACGGCAGCAGAGTCCCCCTTGTTTACACATTACGGTAGCAGAGTCCCCCTTGTGTACACATTACGGCAGCAGAGTCCCCCTTGTGTACACATTACGGCAGCAGAGTCCCCCATGTTTACACATTACGGTAGCAGAGTCCCCCTTGTGTACACATTACGGCAGCAGAGTCCCCCTTGTGTACACATTACAGCAGCAGAGTCCCCCATGTGTACATATTACAGCAGCAGAGTCCCCCTTGTGTACTCATTATGGCAGCAGAGTCTCCCATTTCAGAGAGAGAGCGAGTGTGTGTGTGTTGTTTACCTGTTGGTGCTATGTGGCAGCAGACATTGATTTCCAGACGCTCACAGTCCCTTTCTAGTGCCACCGCGGCAGGTGTCACTGGCGGCATCTCCTTGCTGAACGAACGCTTGGCGCTCCCTCTCCAGTTCAGAGGCAGTGGCGGGGCTCACGGGAGCCATCAGTAGAGACAGCTCCGTCTCATATAACGGAGCAGGCTGCTGAAGGACGCAGGCGGTGGCAGGGCTCACAGGCAGCATTACCGCGCACAATGGGCTCTGTGTAACACCAACTGGCTCGCTCCCCGTCCCTCACAGAGGCGGCAGATGGAGATAGGAGCCCAGGCACAGCCTAAATGACACTTCTCCATCTCTAACAGGGCTGTAGGTAGGGGTGTGATGTCAGATGGTGCGCCTTCACTGCGCTTGCGCTGTGTTCAAGGCACCATCAGCACACACCTAGTTACGGCACTATATGGACACAACTAGGGTGGCCAATCCTTGGATCGGCGGGATCATGGGATTTCAGCCCAAAAATGGCCGGGATTCAATCCCGGGATTGGAAGCTCCAATTCCGGGGATTGAGGGATCAGCGTTGAGCGTCCTCGGGATGCCCAGACGCTGCCCGACTTCCTCCTCCCAGCTTCCCAGTGCAGCGTGATGTGCAGTGAGAGGTCATGCTGTGCCGTCACACGTGTGTCCTACTCGCCCACCCCAGTGCTATGGTGAGTTATGTGTGCGGGACGGGCGGGGCGAGGGAGGCCACCACACAGGAAAACGCCAATCCCGTGTATCCCAGGAATCCGATACCCGGGATTGAAAAAATGGCCTGGGATTGGCTCCCTAGACACAACCAGCAGAATATGGCAAGACTGGTAAACTTTGCCAGGTGACGCCCTCCTGCACACCTGCAATGGAAAAACAACAATTCATGCTTCTAGCAGCAGTGACATCACTGAATGTTGACCAAATAATTCACTATATGCCAATGCATGCCTCCCAACAGAAGCAAACCGAGGATATAGTAAACACTATCCTCCAATCTACAGAAACCGCACCCGATCCACCTGATCTCAGTGTTACCTGCGTTTCACCAAAACCACATCCATTTTCCAGTAGGTCCTAACCATTTTATAGAAAGGATAAAGAAAAATCCTAACAAGCTCAGGATTATTCACAGGTGTGTCACATTGCTCAAAATTCTTGTCTCCATGGTGTGTAGGCATTTAGGGGTATATTTAGTAAAAGTCGGTTTTTGGACAATTTTTGATCGATGTTTGGTTGATTTTCTATTTCGGGAGCTAAAATCCACATTCACTCACAGATGATTTTTAAATGTCTGATTTAGACCCGAAAACACAAAATCGATAAAAAAAATCGTCCAAATATCGACCAGAATCCATTTTAGTAAATATACCCCCTAGTGCGTTTGAGCTTTAGCAATAATTTGAAGGGTCACATGCACAGAATTCTGCCAGCTTATATTTTGATCAGCTTTATTGAGAAGACTGTAAGGAAGAACCTGCGAACACATAAAATTACATTTATTCTGGAACATTATTTCTTTCAACGGACCGTCCACCAGGTGATGACATTTTCCATTTGCAGGCGATGACACATTTGGTTACCCATATGAAAAGACAACAGAAATTTTTCATTTTGTCTTTAACACTTATTCATCCAAATTTCTGTTCTTGTGAAGTTACTACTGTCAGTTTTAGTGGGAGCGCCAGGTCCACTGGTTAAATCCAGGTGAGCATGTAAAGAGTAAAACTAAAAAAAAAATATACAGAACAAAAATATCAGAAAGTCTTTAAAGGAGTTGGACTTATAATACATACAACAAAATGTATTTCGAAAAATCATTTTCAGAAGCATTATTATTATTATTATTTTACTTCTAATTAGAGATGAGCGGGTTCGGATTTACTCTGTTCTTTACGCCAGAATTATCACCATCTCTTATTTTCTGGATTTTTCTTATTGGCTAACCAAAACACGTAACGTACGATAGCCAATAAAGAGATTCGGGTAAATCCGAGTAAATGTGAGTAAAACCGAACCCGCTCATCTCTACTTATAATAGAACCCTTGTAAAAATAGTTACCCATGGGAGAAACATGTCGCAATCATAGACCAAAAGGTAGACTTGATTCCAGGATTCATACATTGGGGGATATCGTATTAACCACGGAAATGCTGCAATTTATCAACTTTTCACACCTGTCGCACAAAAGTTGCTGCAAGGAGGGCTTATCAGTGTATGCAGGCTCCCATTTTTCGTACCTATCTTATTCCAAAATTGCAAAAACGGGATTTGTATGATAATTCTAGCCGGCAAAACCAGATATGAGTATATTAGAAAAGGGGGAAATCTGCCTGTACCCCCAAAAAAAGTCAAATTAATATAGGAAAACATTAAAAAAGTCTATGGGGGGTATGCAATTAGCTCTGATCAATTCGGAGCTAATAAATTCGCCCCAATGAGTATTCAATTAGGGCAGTTTTCGTCCGTTTTGAAGAGGCATTGGCGAAAAATGCCTCAAAATCTGCGAAAATGGCGCGTGTTTTCGCCGGAAAACACATGGATTCAACAATCAACTTAAACTGTGTCAAATGGCTGTTATATACATTTAAAAAACAAGTGTGAAAAAGTTATGGAAAGTTATTTTTTCCGCAAAATAAGGGGTCTATTCGTGAAGCAGTGAAAAGAGTGGAGAAGTGAGCCAGTGGAGAAGTTGCCCATGGCGACCAATCAGCATTGATGTAACATTTATAATTTGCATACTATAAAATTATACAGAGCAGCTCGAACCTCTCGCGTGCCGCATCAGGGCCAACCCAGATATTTCCGGGATCACCGTTAACCGCACCCATTACACTGTCTCCCTATTCGCAGACGACATACTCCTCACATTGACGAACCCGACCATCTCTCTTCCCAATCTATTTCGAGAGCTGACTATCTACGGCAACCTCTCGGGATATAAAATCAACCAATCAAAATCCGAAGCCCTCTCCTTACACATCCCCAAGCGCACCAAGACTCTGTTACAAGCAAACTTCGAATTCTCATGGCGTAAACATTCACTTAAATACCTAGGAGTCTTCATAACCAAATCTTACAACTCTCTCTACCGAGCTAACTACACCCCAATCATAAATTCAATTCTCAAGGACATCCGCCAATGGGACTCTTATTATCTCTCTTGGATTGGACGTATTAATGCCATAAAAATGAATGCACTCCCCAAACTCCTGTACTTATTCCAAACGCTCCCGATTCAGATCCCCTCACATACCCTCCGCTCTCTTCAGCCCTCGCTAGGTGACTTTATATGGAACCACACAAAACCTCGACTCCGACGAGACACCCTGGCCAAACACTCTCAGCTGGGCGGCCTAGGCCTTCCCATCCTTCAGCGTTATTTTGCTGCGACTAAACTGAGCCAATTGGTTGCTTGGCACGCTCCGAAGCATACTAAGCGATGGGTCGACTTAGAGAGCGATTTAATTGGCGTCCCTTCGGTCTCCTATCTGCCTTGGGTTCACCGCAAAAACTACCCTCAATTTAGCCTCCCTACACCTACTGTAGAGGTAACACTCGGGAACTGGGAGCTCCTGAGCAAAAATTGAAACTGTCTACTTACCCCTCCCCCCTAACCTCTATCTGGAAAAATTTGGCATTTCCCCCAGGCTTATCTTCAGCAATGGCCCGTCCTTGGATCTCTGCTGGTGTCACTAGGATCCACCACTTTACAGGAACCCACGCCATCAGATCATTTTCTGACCTACAGACTACATATAGCCTGCCCAACTCCCTGCACTACCAATACCTACAAATACGGCACTACATTTCCTCTTTACACCTTCCATTCCCACTTCCAATCCCTTCCTCTTTTGAAAGGCTTTGCTTGCATAATCCCACTGTCAGAGGCGTCATCTCTCTCCTTTACAAAACCATCTTGTCCCCCGAAACCCCCGCCCTCGAACCTCACGAACAGGCCAGGGAAACGGACTTGGGGCGACATTTTGAGGACGAGGAAAGGGAAATTATCCGGGCCGCGGTCTCAAAGTGCTCCATCAGCGTGGCCATCCGCGAATACTCGTTTAAAATCTACACAAGATGGTATTTGGTTCCAGACCGCCTGCATAGAATGTTTCCTGGCACTCCTAACCTTTGCTGGAGAAACTGTGGTCAGGTAGGCACGTTCTTCCACACATGGTAGTCTTGTCCAGTGATCACCCGTTACTGGACCATGGTCCGTGCCCTCCTTGCCCAGCTGCTGGACCTGACGCAGCCTTTTTCACCTGTCAACCTACTCCTCTGTGCCCCCCTGGACCAGGTACCCAAAGACTCAAATAGACTGATCCTCCATATTTCCTGTGCGGCCAAATACCAAACAGCGCGTAACTGGAAAGCACCTGACGCACCCAACCATCAGGCACTAACAAACAGGGTTTGGTTCATTGCACAAATGGAATACATCACTAGTCTCCAACACAACACAGTACAAAAATTCCACTCCACTTGGCTTCCCTGGTACAGATATCAAAATTCACCCCTTCCAGGACTTAACTAGATTGTAACTCAAATTGGGCGCAATTGATGTTCCGTCCCGTCCCCCCCTACAATTTTTTTTCTCTCTTCTCTCTCTCTCTCTCTCTCCTTTTCCCTGCTCCCTCTCACCTGGGCTCCTAGCTCATCAGAGGTCTCTCTTTCTTCTATTCGTCTCTCCTTCCTTCCCTACATCTCCCCACCCGCCACCCCTACTCACTCCGACTAAATCTCCTATTACGATTTGATGATTGTACTTATTGGATTCACACTCTTCTGATGTTTTCTCTCCTGGTCACTCGTGAATTTCTATTGTTATAACACTCTACATGACGAGTCTCATGAAATTTAACCCACAACACATTTATTGTACTGTTATTCCCTCTGTTACCGAGTGTTGTTAACTCTGTTTATTTCTCCTAATAAAATTCTATGATTCAAAAAAAAAAAAAAAAAAAAATTATACAGAGCAGCTGATTGGTTGCCATGGGCAACTTCTCTACTGGCTCACTTCTCCACTCCTTTCACTGCTTCATGAATAGACCCCTGAGTGCTCTCATTAAATTAGGGGTACATAAAAATGGGTATAAGTATATATTTGCGTCATTTAAATGCCTAAAAACACTTGTCCCACTAATAAAGCACCCCAATATACCTGTTCCATACCTCGTACCCAAATTTCCATTACTTTGTATTTTTTTAAATTTGTTTCAAATGTGTCATTTTTAATGATATTGGATAAAGAATTCATTTATACGTATCTTTTTAGTTCTACTGAGTCAATTATTCTATATGACAGACTGCACACTATAGTTTAACTAAATACAGTGTACATATAGCGCTGAGTATACACTTTTTTTCTGTCACTAGCAAAGGTGCCAAGGTTTGGGGGTCCAGTCCCAAATCAAATGATTTATTTGATAGATAAAACTAGTGCTGTAGACTGCCAATGAATATGTGGCCAAACAGAAGTGCAACTGCACAATTGAACCTATAGATGCCAGGTAAAAACAATTTATTTAATTTAATAATTTATACTGATTATCCCAACAAGACACTTTTAGCCAAGGGGTGCTCAAGCACTAGGGTACCTTGAATTGAGAAAGTTTGGGAGCCACTGTATTAGAGGTTCTGCATTTGTAGGGGGCCCACACAAGTGACTTAAGAAGGGTGGGGCATGTGCCCTATGTGCCAAATTTATGTAGGGATATTCTTAGGGACAATGTCTTCCTTGTAGGTATTGGTTCTGCTTTTCTGAGCGAGTTTAAGCAAAAATCATTTGTTTTACATGTATAAGATGCAGACATAGGGCCTAATTCAGATTTGATCGCTCCTACATCAGCGATCGCAGCCTGATGCCCTTTCGAGCAACGGGCGCACTGCTCGTACGCACCCAGTGAGATGTGATCGACAGGCAGAGGCAGTTGTGGTGCGGGAGGGGGCATGCCAACGGCGTTAGAAGTTGAACCCGTTGGTGGGGCATGGTTCCGGACAACGCAGGCATTTCTGGACTGTTGTGGGGGCGGGCTGCATGATGTCACACGCAGCCGCTGTGACCCAGAATATGGCAGGTAGCTGCCTGCGAGCGCAGGCGGGGAGCTACTCGGCGGGTGCGAAAGCGTTGCCGCTGAGCAATGCTCTTGCACATGTGCGCGCGGGGGGGGGGGGGGGGGGTTAGGGTCTGACATGCGGGGCAGACTAGCACTGTGCTGGCCCCTGCATTCAGAAAGTCTGGTCGTAGATGTGCTAGATGTAGCAAAACTACGATCAGGTCTGAATTACCCCCCATAGTTCTGCTGTATTAGAGAGCCTTTTTGCAGTTCAACTAATGTCTAGTAGTGAATGCGTTGATTGCACATTAGTAAATGGTATACAGATGGCTGCAGGTCAGTTGTCAGTGTAAGTGCCTGGCATAAGGCAGACACATCATCTACTCTTGCTGACCGGAACTCATCTCCAGTTTTGCACATGAGCTTAAAAACACTATTTTTGCATGTGACTTTTCCTACTGATTATGTTGCCAACTCTACATCAGTCCCACTCTGCTAGAGACAACTAACGGCACGCAATGCCAGTATGCACACAGTTGGCCAATGTTCTAAGTACTGCGCATATGTCCTGATGGCTACTGCACTGAGAGGGTGATTCAGGCCTGGTCGCTGGGCTGCTAACTTTGCTGTCCTGCGTTCAGGACCTTGGGAAGTGTATATTTGCCGTGCAAGTGTGTGATCCCATGTGTACGCCGAGCTGCTAAAAACTTTGTGCAGTGTGTGCGCAGCCCAGGACTTACTCCTACAGTGCGATGAGAACGGGCTGATCGGGGCCGGAGCTGACGTCACACATCCTCCCTGAAAACTCTTGGGCAGCCTGCGTTTCTCCGGACACTCCCAATAAACGCTCAGTTACCACCCACAAACATCTTCCTCCTGTCAATCACCTTGCAAAGGCCTGTGCAATCTGATTTTTCGCACCATGCCCTTTGATGTTGTCCGACGCGTGTGCGCATTGCGGTGCATGCGCAGTTAGTACCTGTTCGGCGGCTGTGTGAAAAAAACGCACAGCAACGATCAGGTCTGAATCACCCCCTGAGATGAGAACTGATTTGGACTCAGAGACTGTAGACTTTAGTGGGTCTTTCCTGGGAGGTAACGGGGTGTGGCTCTGACAGCGGCTGCATCCAGAGAAGCAGAACCACTCCTACGGGACTGTTCAGGCGGACAAACTGCGCCAGTCATAGGTCTGCTGTAAGTTTGATGGAGCATGTATAGAAGGTGAAGGTGCACCGAGACAAATGTGCACCGCAGGGCGTGGACAAAATCAGCCCCGTCTGCGTCTGACAAACAATTAAAGATAAGCTACGTACCCCAGGAATTCTGTTTACAAATGATGCCCTTAGTCCAGGCTCCAACCTTTAACAATAATAAGGAATGACTATTGATAGGCAGTACAGCTGTGCACGGCAGGAGTGATGTGGTGAGGACGCTGCGCTGGGAAGAGTTAACCTTACTGGGGAATTAGTAACTTGTTACGGGCTTGCTACTGCAGGAACACAGCGCTGATTGCCAGAATACTTACAGGATTCAAGAATGGAAGTCGTGACTGTGTGCTGGGGGCTTATGGAATTATAAGAGCAGGATTATTACTCTGTCACTCATCAGCAGTTATATAAATATGGAAATACACCAAGGTTGCTTGTCACACTGATATTGTAAGCCAGCCTATGTCAACTTGGGGTCTATAGCTGTTGCAGAACTAAAACTCCCAGCATGCCCTGCTTAGACTTTTAATGCCGCAGCATGTCAGCCTTTGTTATTATTTATAGTGGGCTTCTGCCTAATATATACAAACAGAGGGGGAAATCCAGTTTCTGTCATTGTGACGCTGGACATCACCGTCTGCAGTCACTTCCCTGCCCATACCTGTGGGGTGCGGGGGAAGATGACCCAAGGGGCTGGTCACAAGGGGCCTGATTCAGAGCCGTAATGTTCATGTATTTGAGTGATCCCTAAAACCTCCTACGGCGCATGTGTTCCTTCTCAGTGAGTACGCATAAATCCACCTTTTGTGATCGGGACACACGGTGACGGTATATAGAGGTCTTGGAAAATTGCTGGGTGTCCCTGGGCAGTGACTGGCAGGTGGCTTAGCGCATGAACGGAGGTGGTCCGTATTATAGGCGGGTCATAGGAAGTCCTTATTATCGCGGGGTTACAAAGATGCTCAACCACTCACATAGGAGACTGTGGGGGTAATTCAGACCCGATCGCTGCTGTGCGTTTTCGTATAGCGGGCGATCAGATCTGAACTGCGCATGTGTATGCACCGCAATGCGCCGGTGCATTGAACAACGGAACTGGTCACCGGTGCCTAGTGACGGGATGGTGCGAAAAAAAGCGATCGCACGGGTGATCGCAAGGTGATTGACAGGAAGAGGGTGTTTGTGGGTGGCAACTGACCGTTTTACAGGAGTGTCTGGAAAAACGCAGGAGGGAACAGGCGTTTTGAGAGAAGGTGTCTGACGTCAGCTCCGGCCCCCGATCAGCATGAAGCAAATGCAGCAGCTGAGTAAGTCCTGGGCAGTGCAGAGACTGCACATACTGATGTTTGTGCAGGTCTCCTACAAAAGCGAACGCACGCCTACACACACCATATACCATCCCCCTGTAGGTGGCGACTACCTGATTGCAGGGTTGCAAAAAATATACCCTAGCGATCAGGTCTGAATTACCCCCTATAATTGGATGGAGAAGTTGCACCAGCCACTCTCAATCAAAAAATCATAAAGTGAATAATAGCTGTAAAGTCTCAAAGATGCACCAAGGCCCTCATTCCGAGTTGTTCGCTCGCAAGCTGCTTTTAGCAGCTTTGCACACGCTAAGCCGACGCCTACTGGGAGTGAATCTTAGCATAGTAAAATTGCGAACGAAAGATTCTCAAAATTGCGATTACACACCTCTTAGCAGTTTCTGAGTAGCTCCAGACTTACTCGGCATCTGCGATCAGTTCAGTGTTTGTCGTTCCTGGTTTGACGTCACAAACACACCCAGCGTTCGCCCAGACACTCCTCCGTTTCTTCAGCCACTCCCGCGTTTTTCCCAGAAACGGTAGCGTTTTTTCGCACACACCCATAAAACGGCCAGTTTCCGCCCAGAAACACCCACTTCCTGTCAATCACATTACGATCACCAGAACGAAGAAAAAACCGTGAGTAAAATTCCTAACTGCATAGCAAATTTACTTGGCGCAGTCGCACTGCGGACATTGCGCATGCGCATTCGCGACTAATCGCTCCGTTGCGGGAAAAAAAATAACGAGCGAACAACTCGGAATGACCCCCCATGTAAATACATATAAAAAAAAATACTGTCTCAAACCATGTGCACTGCAGGGGGAGAGATGTAACATGTGCAGACAGAGTTAGATTTGGGTGGGGTGTGTTCAAACTGATCTCTAAATTGCAGTGTAAAAATAAAGCAGCCAGTATTTACCCTGCAAAGAAACAATCTAACTCTCTCTGCACGTGTTATTTCTGCCCCACGTGCAGTGCACATGGTTTTGGCCAGTTGCTTGATTTTTAGGTTTGCTAACAAACCTGAATAACCCCCTACATCCCCTTACTGCACTATTATAGTCCCTCCAACTGTCCGCATAAAGATGGTAGCAGTGTATGCATGCTGATGGATTAAAGTACAATTAAACAGTCCCCAAAAACTTTCAAAAACTGTCACAGCTTGTTACTGTATTCCTCCACTTAAACTGTTACTGTATGTGTTTGTGCTTCCACTATAGCAATGCTGGTCACTGTGCTGGTAGTGGTCATGTGATTTATCTGTTTTCTGAGGGCAGATATTACTGTGTCCTCTATTAGAAGACATCGCTCCCTATATTTACACCTGTCTAGTGCCCAGGGTACTGCAACAGAGGAACCACTACTTATGGACAAGTCCGCAGATAAGGCAGACAGCAGGCTTATGCAGAACTCCTGTAGTAAAATGTCCTCCTGTTTAAGTTATGGTTAACTTTTAACGCGTTTCAGTGCTCTGTGGCGCCTTTCTCAAGGGTCAGTGTAAGTAGAATCACATCTTCTTTTGCAACTGGGGAGGTGCAACTGAGCTGAAACTGGGTGCTCTCGTGTAGGCAATGTTGATGAAAGTGTTTATACACCTATTTCCAGATGTGTGGTATTTATTCTTTGGCATTATAGTGTGTTTTTTTTTAATTTAAGATTTAAAACCCTGTAAATGTGAAATGTTTTTTATGTTTACTACGCTAAACATTTTGTTGCACCATATGAATAAAAGTTATTAATAACTAGTAGAGGGATTTACCATATGCTGAGTCACCTCAGTCTGGCCCATTTTCCGCTCTGCCCCCTCTCATCCCTGTCCATGTCTAACCCCTGTCCTACTCACTCCCAGCTCCATCCCTCCTATCCCTGTCCAGCCTCCTTCCCACACCGTCTCCCTTGTATACTTACTCTGTTATTCCCGGTGCACAGTGGACCTCCATCCTCATTGACTGGCCTGTCTCTGTCACAACTCACAGGTGGATAGTGAATGCTTGCCCGTACTTCAGAATGGCTAAGACCCAGAACAGAGACGTGGAGTCTAACGTGCTGGTGGTATTCACCAGGGACTTCCGCAAGAAGGTTTGGACTTAGCTGCACACGTTATGAAGAGTGCGGCCTTCTATCTGGGTTCCCTCATAGAGGTGCTGGTAGACACTGGGTAGAGCTGAACGTACATCATGAAACGTGCAAATGTAGTCAACAAGCCATGTCTGAACCAAACGGACAGAGAAGTACCAGGGAGAAGGTCACAAGGAAGCAAAGGTCGAACCAGGAATCACCAAATGCAGTACCAAAAGTTTAGGAGGAATCAGGTCACTAGGAATAGCTGAATTCAGACACAGGTAGCCGATAACACGAGGATCAGCTATGCTGGAGCTAGGTATGAGCCTATACTCTGGCACAGGAGTGCTCCCAAGGACTTCCTTTTATAGGTGGAGTTCAAATCTGGCGTCAATCAGAACTTCACCTGTTGGTGCGCCTAGCCCTTTAAATCTCATACAGAGCGCGCGAGGTGCCATATGGGAGCCGCGGCCGAGTGTTCATTGAAGCTGCTAGAGGAGGGAGCAGGAAGAGGAGTCACCATCAGCAGGTGACCGGGACTCCCCGTCCACTACTCTTCACCAGCCGGAACTCCGGCACTGCCGGACCTGGTAAGTGGGCACCGGGTTCGGCCTCACTGCGACAGTCCCATTGCTACAGTGGGAGTCATAGGGTTGGGAAGGGAGTGTAAGACATGTGCCTGTAGTGCATTCTGTCCCCGACTGGACATGTCAAAGAGGGGACAGACCTTAGGCAATTATTGTATAGATAATGTATCTTTTGCATGAAGTAGAGGCTGGTGCAAGGGTGCATTGATGATGAGTAGTTCACTGAACGTATTGCAAGATACCTACAACTAGACCTTGATATCATTTTATTTTAGTAACAGTTTCTTATACAGGTTGAGTATCCCATATCCAAATATTCCGAAATACGGAATATTCCGAAATACGGACTTTTTTGAGTGAGACTGAGATAGTGAAACCTTTGTTTTTTGATGGCTCAATGTACACAAACTTTGTTTAATACTCAAAGTTATTAAAAATATTGGCTAAAATTACCTTCAGGCTGTGTATATAAGGTGTATATGTAACATAAATGCATTCTGTGCTTAGATTTAGGTCCCATCACCATAATATCTCATTATGGTATGCAATTATTCCAAAATACGGAAAAATCCGATATCCAAAATTCCTCTGGTCCCAAGCATTTTGGATAAGGGATACTCAACCTGTATAGCACAGCATATTCTACTGCACTTCACAATTAGATCAACAGTAATAGAACAAAACTGGGTAATAACAGACAGTCACAGAGGTAGGAAGGCCCTGCTCGCAAGCTTACAATCTGTTGGCAAATAGGCATTGAGACACAAGGATAGGTGACTACTCCAGCTAGATTGCCAAAGTTTTTGGTTAGCTGTATGATATGGTCACACAGCAATGTTGGCCAGAGATCAAGAGGATGGGAAAGTGAAGAAAGACAAAATATGTGAGGAAAGGATATGTGTGGACTGTATAGATGGGATGTAATTGATAGTTTATAAAGGTTATGTGAGCGGTTCCAGAATCTGATATGCTTGCCTGAAGAGGTGAGTTTTCAGGGAATGCTTGAAGGTTTGGAGACTAGTGGTGAGTCTTTTTGTGCGTGGGAGGGCATGTCACAGAGTGGGTGCAGCCCCCCCAAAATCCTGCCATCGTGAGTGGGAGCGATTAATGCGTGTGGATAAGAGACACAGATCTCAGTCGGGAGATATTTTGAGATAAGCAAAGAGATGTATGTTGGTGCAGTTTGTTTGATAGCCTTATGTGTAAGTAAAAGTATTTTATATTGAATACGGTAGAATACCTTTAACCAATGGAGGGACTGACAAAGCAGATCAGCGAATATACTGACATTTCAATGCATGCAATATGGGAGCATATAGAGGCAATTTGCAAATCTGCTGCAGGCTCATACTGTTTAGTGTTGCTATGGTGATTACAACGTTGCACAATATTGAATGCAATGATTCTCTGCAATTAAATTGCAAGCAATCATTACACACAATTGTGTTATGTAACTGAAGTCTCTGCCCCCCTCCAGCACCGCACCGCTCATGCTTGTTCACAATAATCAATTTCCTTTTAAAGTGGTTCGTTAATCTGAGGAAAATTTTCATCATTGATCAAAGCAAAGGTCATGTAGGTCAATGCACTAATTTCATCCAACAACTAGCTGGCGACGGTCAGGTTCTACTACAAAGGAGTGACAGGAGTCCGGAATTCCACAGCCCTGACCTTTTTCATTTCCCATAATTAGTATGTAAATATAGTTATGCAATGTTTGAAGCAGCTTTTCTGAGTGTGCAGACAGTAAGACATCCTCACCGATATGCCAGTCCACGGCCGGGATGTAATGAAGTCTGAGTTTGGCGGCTGTGCGGGATGCCGGCCGAACGCAGACATTTTTTTAAAGAGGCAATTAGTTACAAGGTTAAACCATGCCTTGTAAATAGTTGCTACTTTAAAACAAAGTCTGCGTTTGGCCGGCATCCCCCACGGCTACCGAACTTGGACTTAATTACATCCCGGCCCACAGGTTGATTCTAAAATGAGGCATGATCACTGGGAAAGCTTGTTCATTAGACACTATTATATAAAGCCACGTCGCAGTGATGAATTTAAGGCAGTGTTGTCCAGTTGAGGATGTCTCACAGTCAGTGGAGAGATAGGTGGGGCTGGCTTAAGGGCCCCATACACTACAACGATATGTCTGAGGCAGAAGTCGGAGGCGATTTCCCTTGAACACTCCTGGAAGCTTCCCGGGAGTGGTTCCATACGATTCCATATGATTTGGTAGATTTTGCATGCGATATATCGTATGCCATCCCAGCCATGCCTGCGGGAACAGACATATCACAAGTGCAGCACTAACGACCTAGAGGAGTCAAACTGACGCTGACGGGGCCGCGCATCGGATTGGATACACAGCCAAACTGCCCGATTTCACCCAATATATTGGCCCGAATGCCCGAATTGGGCTGAAATCGGGCATAATCGTTCTAGTGTATGGGGCTCTTTAGAGTTAAGTGCAAATGTTGCTTTGGTGCAGAATATGCAACTGTATTTAAGATACATGCAACATAAAACACACAGGTATAAATGTCCTTTTGGCACATTTCAGATGGGAACCAGGATGCAGATAACTTAAAAATTACTACATATTGACTTATCTAAAATGATGACACTGACGCCCATATGGAATTCAAAATAAGTCAAACCTTTACTTTACAATGCCAACAATAAAAAAACGTATGGTGGCAAAAGGAAGAACGGCAGCTGAACAGTGACAACCCATCTTGCGCCAACAAGATGACAACAACAAACTCGTAGGGACAATTGCCCTTCTCAATGGCAAATTTTAGGTCAACCCCTCCTCCAATACAACAACAAAGTGGCCCATCCAGAAAGCTGTTGCCACTGACCATAGAAGGGTAAAATCAGCCTAAATAATATACTGAAGGGGAGCACCCACATGGTATTGCAGTGAGCTGATGTTCTTTCCCACCAATGCACTCAAACCAGTGCCCACCACCATAACTAAGCCAAACTGTCTGAAAACCTAAAAACACTCTCCAGGAACAACACCTAACCCTCATTCATCAAATGAACCCTGTCCTTCCTAAACAAATGGGAATCCCGATAATGGATTAAAGGGTGCTCGACTACGAAACCTCCTAACGCCAAAACTCTCTTGGAAACTCGAGCCTTAATCTGTCGAATAGATACATCCATGGCAACACCTGAAGCATTCCCTTGCAAAATTCAATTAGGAATAATGGACAACCACACAATAGAGCACCAGGGCCACCATTCAGCAATCACCTCAATATCCCTGGCCATGGCAAATCACAGATCAAGGGAGGATCTGGACCAACATCATTCTCCCCAGATGAATAACCAACAACCCAGGAGGTCCAAAACACTCAGCAGCAGACACTAAAATAGCCAAAAACAACCAAAAGAGATTCCCAGCGCTGACTTAACCAACAAACCAAATTCATTGCAACAAAGAAACCAGGATCAGATATGGAATAACAGATCAACAATCAGTAGGTTGAAAGTCAATAGGTCGACACCATATGGTCAACAGTCAATAAGTTGACAGGGTCAAAAGGTCTACATGAAAAAGGTAGACTGTGCAAAAGGTCGACAGATACAAAAAATTGACAGGGTAAAAAGGTCAACATGAAAATGGTTGACACCAAAAAGGTCGATGCAAATTTTTGGGGTTGTTTTGTGTGTAATTTTGTATGCTTAACCATATATGACCCAAATTAGTACAAATGTGTACCCTCGCGAAGTTCGCTATGCTTGCCAGGCTTTGGTCACATTGGCTTGTTTCGCTCAGCTCAAGGTTACTGTAGGCCAGGGGTGGGGAACCTCTTTCCTTCCAAGGGCCATTTGGATTTTTTCTACATGAATCGCGGGCCATTTGTTAAGCCCCCCACCACCACCACCCCCAATGCGTGTGCTCTCCTAGGAAAGTAGGAGTGGCCTTACAAATAGTGGCCCCAGTAATAGCTGCTCACACACACTGCCCCCAGTAATGACAGACACACATAATACCTCAGTATATGCACTCACCACCACTGGAACAGGTCCTGAATCCACAGCACAGCCATTTCTCCCACCCACAGCCAGCAGAGCTTCATCTCTCTCCAAAGCATCCTCATATCTCCCGGAGCCATCTGCCGCGCATTGCATCAAGGGAGATTTAGTTTTCTCACAATGTATACTGAATACAGCGCACAGTGTGAGAAAACTACATCTCCCAGGAAGCCGTGCGCCGGGGACGGCATTACACAGCTGCCTCATATCTCTCTGAGCCATCTGCCGCGCATTGCATCAAGGGAGATGTAGTTTTCTCACACTGTACATTGAATACAGTCAACAGTGTGAGAAAACTACATCTTTCAGGAAGCCATACGCCACAAACGGCTTTACACTTGGCGGCTGCCTCCGGGCTGGTCAAAATGCCTGTCGAGTCCAGTAAGACCCGCGGGCTAGAAGTTCCCCACCCCTGCTCTAGGTATTAGATAGTGACATGGATAACAAATTAAGCAAAAGTTGGAAAACCATGAAAAACAACCTCCAAAAACCTGTCAACCATATATGTTTCTACCATTTTCATGTTGACCTTTTGAACCCGTCAACCTTTTGTACATGTTGACCCATAATTCCATCTGGGCGAAAATATAGCAAAACTCATGTACTGTTGTAATAATTTTTTATGCAAACATTGTCTATCACATGAGTAAAACAGCACATCCAATTTCTCAGTTTCTTTACGGCAAGGTAATCGTTTGCCTATATCCATTTATTTAAGGCTAAAATTACATGCAAAAACCTAGAAGGATATATTCAAATGATCAGCTTGCCGTAAAACAACTGTCTGAGGAATTGGAGGTGCCATTTTACTCATGTGATAGACCATTTTGGCATGACAAATTATTACCATATGAGTTGTGTTATATTTTTGTCCAGTTGGCATTAAAATTCCATGCCAGCTATTCCTCCACGTAATGTAAATGTACTGTATACTAACTATAGTACTAGTGAGAGAATTCATTTTGATGTTCCGATGTACTGTATAGGAGATTATTGACTTTTGAATTTGTTAGGGAGATTTGGTATCCCAAGATATTAGCATGAATGTTTTTTAACTATATGTATTTAAAGAGTGCCCCCAAAATGCAGTTTGCTTCTCCTATTTTTGCTCTCTTGCTAAAAACCACCTGTTAATACAGTCATTTTCCTAATCTCTGGGGAGCACCACCAACTTTGAGATACTACATAGGGATTTTCCTACCATCAAACATAAAGTTGGTATTCAAAATGTATTTTTGCAATTCACATACCTACTGGTGCAGGATCTACGCTGTTCCCTTTAACTAAGGGTTACTTCATCGCAGAAGACTTGTGGGTCTTGTATTCTCTGCAGGAAGAAGGACAGCCATGCAAGACCATATGAGATATCCATTGGCAAACAGCATCCCTGAGTGGGGCATCATGGAGCTCCTCCATGCGCCAGGAGGAGAGGACATCAAATTCCATGATATCCAGGACATCATTAGCATCAGGGACACCTAAGCCTGGGAGGTGAGCATGTGATAAGGCGTTAGTAACATGGAAGTCCTTTCCACATTTGTACACCACATCCTGATAGACCCTTTGGTGTTTGAGCATTAAATGTTGAATTTGTGCTAAAGCAGTATGTAGCAGTTTGCAGAGAGTGGTAATCAGGAGTTGGTGGTCTGTCTCAACCAGCAGTGGATGCCCATAGATGAAATGAAAAACTAATTGACCAGCAAAGACTAGAAACCAACAGTTCCTCTTGAATCTGAGCATAAAGTGACTTGGTTTCAATAAGTGTCCTGGAAGCAAAGCCATTGGGTTTGTAATGCTGTGGGCAGACAGCACCAGACTATGACTATGCTGCGAGGCATTGGCAGAGATCATGACAGGAACATGCGCATCAAAAAATTGGAGCACTGAGCTGGAAGTGAGCATAGCCTTGTGACGAGAACCAAACCAGTCAAGGTCATTTTGCAAAGGCTCGTGGAGCAGGGCAACGACCTCGCTGTAGGGTGGCAGAAAGTTTTATACCAAAAAAGCTGTGCAGAGTCAACTTATCTGTGGGGGTAGGTATGTGTTGGATAGCCTGTGTCTTGGCAGGAGCTGGGTTAATACCCTCTGAAATTAGGAGATGGCTAACATGACATTTGTCAGGGTTTAACTGCATGTTGACTTCACGGATTCTTTGGAGGACCTTGCGGATTCATATGTTGTGTTCTTCCATGGTGTGGGAGAAACAATCTCATCTAAATGTTGGTGATAGGTGACTAGGAGTTTCCCAATGGTATTACAATTGAACAGATCAGCAAAGTATTTTAAATCTGGAACACCCATGCTGAATGACATGAACAACAGCACTGGAAGTTATTAACCCCAGTTTCTCATACGTCCTAGAGGATGCTGGGGTCCACTTCATGACCATGGGGTATAGACGGTTCTGCAAGAGCCATGGGCACTCTTAAGACTTTTCAATGGGTGTGAACTGGCTCCTCCCTCTATGCCCCTCCTCCAGACCTCGGTTTTAGAAATGTGCCCAGGCAGACTGGATGCACTCTGAGGAGCTCTACTGAGTTTCTCTGAAAAGACTTATGTTAGGTTTTTTATTTTCAGGGAGAACTGCTGGCAACAGTCTCCCTGCTTCGTGGGACTGAGGGGGCAGAAGTAGGAACCAACTTCCTGAAGAGTTTCATGGCTCTGCTTTTGGCTGACAGGACACCATTAGCTCATGAAGGGAACTGAACGCTAGCCATGTCTAGATGCTCATTCCCACAGCACGCCGTCACCCCCCTCACAGGACCAGAAGTCAGAAGACAGGTGAGTAGAAGAAGACAGATCTTCTATCAAGTAAAGTGACGGAAGAGGTACAGCGTGGCTGGCGGGAGCGCAGCGTGCCATTGCTGCCCACACACACAGGCACTGCAGGTTGCAGGGCGAGGGGGGGGGGGGGGGGGTGCCCTGGGCAGCAAAAACACCTCTATAAACTGGCAAAAAGGGGGCATAAGATGCCCAGGCAGAGCCCTACCCCCGCCAGTATAAATATTATGAAAAGTTTCTGAGGTAAAAAGGGCGGAGTTTCTTCCTCAGGCAGTCAGCGCACTGCTCAGTGCCATTTTCTCTCTCCTCAGGCTGCAGAGACATCGCTGGTCCTCCTTCACTTCTGACTACAAGTATCAGGGTGCAAAACAGGGGGGGGGGGCACAAGTGAATTTGGTGCTTTACAAGTGTGTTTTACTGTGTAAAAAGCGCTGCATGTCAGTGGGCATTCTGTGTTCACAGGCATTAGATACTGGCGCTGGGGTTGTGAACTGGCTGCTCCTAAACTGTGTCCCTCTGACAGATTTTACTGTGGGTCTGTCCGCTATAAGTCCCAGTGTGTCTGTGTGTGTGTGTGTTGTACACATGTGTAAGACATGTCAGAGGCAGGGAGTTCCTCCCCGGAGGAAACCATTTTAGGGACACAGAAGTGTAATGTGGTGGCACTGCCGGCGCACCAAGAGCCTGCATGGGTGAAAGAAATACGTGATAGTATGCATCATATCAATAGGAGATTAGATAAGTCTGAATCTCATGCTGAGTGCTGGAGAAAATCTGTGGAGGTTGTGATTTTTCAGGGCTCTGTTCTACCATCCGCAGGCGACCCCTCTGGGTCACATAAGAGACCATTTGCGAATATTGTGAATACTGATACCAACACGGACACTGATTCTTGTGTCGACGATAGTGACTCCAGAAAACTAGATCATAAATTGGCAAAAAATATACAATATATGATTGTGGCTATAAGGGAAGTTCTGGAAGTCACGGAAGCCATTCCTGTACCTCAGGAGAAGGCTTATTTCTATAAAGAAAATAAATCTAAGGTAACTTTCCCTCCTTCACACGAGCTTAATACACTCTTTGAAGGGATGTGGGTGAATCCCGAAAATAAATTTCGTATTCCCAAGAGAATTCAGATAGCTTATCCTTTCCCGGTGGAGGACAGGAAACAATGGGAGTCACCCCCTGTGTTAGACAGTGCACTGTCCAGGTTGACAAAGAAGGTAATTCTCCCTGCACCTGGCACGGCTTCACTAAAAGAGCCGGCAGACCGAAAGATGGAAACTACATTGAAATCCATTTATGTTGCCAATGGTACGCTGCTCAGGCCCACAATTGCTTGCGCGTGGGTGAGTCGCGCTATTGAAAAATAGTCAGATAGCGTGTCATCAGAAATTGACACGATTGATAAAGATGAGATACTCCTTAAGTTAGGGAATATCAAAGACGCTGCTGCATACATGCTAGAAGCGATGAAAGATATTGGACTCTTGAGTTCACAAGCCGCTACCATGGCAGTTTCGGCTCGGCGGGCGTTGTGGATTCGCCAGTTGAACGCGGATGCAGGTTCCAAAAGAAATATGGAGGCTCTCCCATATAAAGGTGAGGCCTTATTTGGCAATGGACTGGATGCGTTAGTCTCGGCGGCTACCGCAGGTAAGCCGACATTTTTGCCCTCTGCGCCTGCACCAGCAAAAAAAAAAAAAAAAAAAAAAGACATATCACCCGCACATGCAGTCCTTTCGACCCAATAAATACAAAAAAGCGAGAGGTTCCCCCTTCTTTGCGGGTAGGGGAAGGGAAAAGGGAAAGAAGTCCACAACAGCTTCAGGTTCCCAGGAGCAGAAGTCTACCCCTACTTCTGCCAAATCTTCAGCATGACGCTGGGGCTCCTTTGCGTCTCAAACTGTTCAGCCAAGGTTGGATTCTGTCTGGCCTGGATCCCTGGGTGTTGCAAATAGTGTCCCAGGGATACAAGCTGGAGTTTCAAGACGTTCCCCCATGCCAATTTTTCAAATTGACCTTGCCAGCTTCTCTTCCAGAAAGGGAAGCAGTAACAGCGGCAATCCAAAAATTATGTCAGGATCAGGTCATAGTCCTGGTACCTTTGTCACGTCCTGGTACCTTTGTCACAACAAGGGAAGGGGTTTTATTCAAGCCTTTTTGTAGTTCCAAAGCCAGGCGGCTCGGTCAGACCGATCCTAAACCTGAAAAATCTCTACTTGAAACGATTCAAGTTCAAAATGGAATCACTGAGGGCAGTGATTTCCAGTCTGGAGGAGGGGGACTACATGGTGTCTGTAGACATACTGTAAAAGATGCCTACCTGCATGTTCCCATTTATCCTCCTCACCAGGCTTATCTGAGATTCGCGGTTCAGGATTGCCATTACCAATTCCAGACGTTACCTTTCAGTCTCTCCACGACGCCGAGGGTATTCACCAAGGTGATGGCGGAGATGATGGTTCTCCTGCGTCAAAAAGGAGTGAATATAGGGGGTAATTCTGAGTTGATCGCAGCAGGAACTTTGTTAGCAGTTGGGCAAAACCATGTGCACTGCAGGGGAGGCAGATATAACATGTGCAGAGAGAGATAGATTTGGGTGTGGTGAGTTCAATCTGCAATCTAAATTGCAGTGTAAAAATAAAGCAGCCAGTATTTACCCTGCACAGAAACAAAATAACCCACCCAAATCTAATTCTCTCTGCAAATGTTATATCTGCCCCCCCTGCACTGCACATGGTTTTGCCCAACTGCTAAAAAATTTCCTGCTGCGATCAACTTGGAATTACCCCCATAATTCCTTATCTAGAAGATCTCCTGATAAAGGCGAGATTCAGGGAGCAGTTGTTACAAAACATCACACTCTCCCTGTCAATACTCCAACAACACGGTTGGATCATAATTATCTAAAGTCACAGTTGGAACCAACGACAAGATTGTCTTTTCTCGGAATGATTCTGGACACAGAAGTTCAGAGAGTATTTCTTCCAGTGGAAAAGGCTCTGGTAATCCAGAAAATGGTAAAACAGATATTGAAACCATCGAGTGTGTCGATCCATCAGTGCATTCGGTTGTTGGGGAAGATGGTGGCGGCCTACGAGGCCATACAGTTTGGCAGGTTCCATGCCAGGGTATTCCAGTGGGACCTGCTGGACAAGTGGTCGGGATCCCACCTACACATGCACCGGAAGATAATCCTGTCATCAAAAGCCAGGATTTCGCTCCTGTGGTGGCTACACAGTTCTCACCTACTAGAGGGACGCAGGTTTGGGATTCAGGACTGGGTCCTGGTAACCACGGATGCAAGTCTCCGAGGCTGGGGAGCTGTCACTCAGGGGGAAAGCTTCCAAGGAAAATGGTCAAGTCAGGAAGCCTGCCTTCACATAAACGTGCTGGAATTGAGAGCCATTTACAACGGCCTTCAACAAGCGGTACATCTTCTTCAAGATCATTCCGTGCAGATCCAGTCGGATACTGTAACAGCAGTCGCGTACATAAACAGGCAGGGTGAAACGAAAAGCAGAGCGGCAATGGCAGAGGTGACAAAGATCCTCCTCTGGGCAGAAAGACATGTAAAGGCTCTGTAGGCAATTTTCATTCCGGGAGTAGACAACTGGGAAGCAGATTTCCTCAGCAGACACGATCTCCATCCAGGAGAGTGGGGCCTCCACCAAGAAGTCTTTGCAGAGGTGACAAGTCTTTGGGGAGTTCCTCAAGTAGACATGATGGCATCTCGTCTCAACAAGAAGCTTCAGAAATATTGTTCTAGGTCGAGAGACCCTCAAGCAATAGCAGTGGATGCGCTAGTGGCCCAGTGGGTGTTCCGGTCGGTGTATGTTTTCCCTCCACTTCCGCTGATCCCAAAGGTGCTCAGGATCATAAGGAGAACAAGAGTTCGAGCAATCTTCATTGCCCCAGACTGGCCAAGGAGGGCTTGGTACCCAGATCTTCAGGAGTTGCTCATAGAAGATCCTCGGCCTCTTCCTCTTCGTAAGGACCTGCTGCAGCAGGGGCCGTGCGTGTATCAAGACTTACCGCGGCTACGTTTGATGGCATGGCTGTTGAGCGCCGGATCCTAGCCCATAAGGGTATTCCCAAGGAAGTCATCCCCACCCTTACTCAGGCCAGGAAAGGAGTAACGTCGAAACATTACCACCGTATTTGGAGAAAATATGTGTCTTGGTGTGAATCCAAGAAGGCTCCTACGGAAGAGTTTCAGTTGGGACGTTTTCTCCATTTTCTGCAGGCTAGTGTGGAGGCGGGCCTCCGATTGGGGTCAATCAAGGTCCAGATTTCGGCCTTGTCAGTGTTCTTCCAAAAACAATTGGCCTCTCTTCCAGAGGTTCAGACCTTCGTGAAAGGGATTCTGCACATCCACCCTCCATTTGTGCCTCCAGTGGCACCATGGGACCTTAATGTGTTTCTTCAATCGGATTGGTTTGAGCCTCTACAAGAGATAGAGTTGAAGTTTCTCACTTGGAAAGTGGTGATGCTTTTGGCATTGGCATCCGCACGGCGGGTGTCTGAGTTGGGGGCCTTGTCTCACAAGAGCCCTTACCTGATCTTCCATGAAGATAGGGCAGAGTTGAGAACTTGTCAACATTTTCTTCCAAAGGTGGTTTCATCTTTCCACATAAACCAACCTATTGTGGTGCCAGTAGTTACTGACACGTTCTCTGAGTCAAAGTCTCTAGATGTGGTTAGAGCTTTGAAGATTTATGTTGCTAGAACAGCTTGAATACGGAAAACAGAGTCTTTGTTTGTTCTGTATGCTCCCAACAAGATTGGGTGTCCTGCTTCCAAGCAGACTATTGCGCGTTGGATCAGAAGTACGATTCAGCACGCTCATACTACGGCTGGATTGCCGTTACCGACGTCGGTGAAGGCCCATTCCACTAGGAAAGTGGGCTCATCCTGGGCAGCTGCCCGGGGGGTCTCGGCATTGCAACTTTGTCGAGCAGCTACTTGGTCGGGGTCAAACACATTTGCAAAATTCTACAAGTTTGACACCTTGGCCGATGAAGACCTCAAGTTCGGTCAATCGGTGCTGCAGGGTCATCCGCACTCTCCCGCCCGTACTGGAGCTTTGGTATAATAAACCCCATGGTCATGAAGTGGACCCCAGCATCCTCTAGGACGTATGAGAAAACAGGATTTTGATACCTACCAGTAAATCCTTTTCTCCTAGTCCGTAGAGGATGCTGGGCACTCGTCCCAGTGCGTACTTTACCTGCAGTTTTGTTTATTAGAGTTACACATGTTGTGTTTTATTAGTTTCAGCATGTTTGCTGTAATTGGTTCATGCCTGTTGGCGTGTGTTATGTTGAATGCCATGTTGTGCAGCATGGTTGAGGTGTGAGCTGGTATGTATCTCACCATTAGTATTAAAGTAAATCCTTTCCTCGAAATGTCCGTCTCCCTGGGCACAGGTCCTATAACTGAGGTCTGGAGGAGGGGCATAGAGGGAGGAGCCAGTTCACACCCACTGAAAAGTCTTAAGAGTGCCCATGGCTCCTGCGGAACCGTCTATACCCCATGGTCAGGAAGTGGACCCCAGCATCCTCTACGGACTAGGAGAAAAGGATTTACCGGTAGGTATCAAAGTCCTGTTTTTATTCTGACTGGCAAACCTAAGAGTCGTTTGACATCAGTGGCGGTTTTATAGAGGGCAAGCAGGGCAACCGTTTGGGATGCTGCGGTCTGAGGGGGCAGCCGCAGTCACCCTGCCGGCACCCGCCCACACTCTCACCTGCCGCCAGCCTATGTCCTGTACACAGTCACAGCCTCTGCTGTCTGGGAGCAGGAGGAGGATGCTGAGAGAGCTCCCCATGGCCCCATCCCTGCTATCTGAAATGCACTTATAATACCCTCTGTAAAAAGTATTACAAATACATGTCCCCAATGCAGGAGGTCGGCAACCATTTTCTTGTAAACCACTCTGGCAGCAATATGTTCCCTGGCCGTATAGTTAAGTTAGGAGCGGTGCCCATTTTCACTTGGTCTGAGCTCTGCCTTCCTTCTATCATTCCCACATGGAAGCAAGAACAGAGAGCATCAGTTGCTGTGTCTGGCAGCAGGTAATAATATTATTATCAACGCTGTTGGGGCCTCTCCGGCATTCTGTGACCTGCTGGCATGCCCCCAGCCCCTGTGTCTCCTGTGAATAGCATCTATTCACCGCTGCTCTGCTAAGCAGTGAGTGACTGCCCCCCCCCTCCCCCATCCCACCGTGGGTGGGACAAGACGAATATCAGGACAGTTGGGAGGTATGGGGTAGCAATGATGTAATACAGCATACTATCATACAGATGGAGCCACGCTAATCGAGGCTCCGTCTGCGACTAGGAGCGCCCACCAGGCGCACTGCCGTGAACGATTGGGACGCGTGCGCTTTGTAGACGCGCCCGTGACCCATTCACTTTAAATGGAAGCGTCTCTGTATGCTCGGTGGCGGGTTGAGGCGCATCTGTACCTCCCAACTTTAAAGTCTGGAGGCGCGGGTCAATTCTGCATGGCGAAGCAGCATCTGCCCGAAAAGGGGGCGACCACCTGCCAAGCCTCCTATTATCGTCACAGTGGGGGCATGACCAGCGCTCTGAGCTGCTGGCATGCCCCCAGTCCCTCTTGTCTCCTGTGAAGAGACGCTGTGTGCAGACCCAGCGCTACCTGCTCAGCAAAGGGATGCAAAGCAGGTAGGCGTTGGGTAGGAGGGGCGCTCTCCCTGTGCTGTGCCTGGCATCCCTGCTGCTGCCAGCTGCTGTGCCTGTCACACTGACAGGCAGTGGCGCCGGCAGCATGATGAAGCCTCGTCCTTCCCCTGACAGCATCATCTCACAGTCCACGGCCCAGCCCAAAAGGGGCGTAGCTACACAGCGCCGAGGGGTGGAGCTACACGGGACCAGGCTGCAGAGGAGGACAGACAGAAAACTGCTACAGATCCTGCCTGCCAGATGGTAAGTTGGGGGAGAGTGAGTGAGAAAGTATGTGTGTGTGTGTGTGTGTGTGTGTGTGTGTGTGTGTGTATATCTATGTGTATGTGTGTGTGTCTCTTTGTGTATGTATGTGTGTGTATCTATGTGTGTGTGTATCTATGTGTATGTATGTGTGTGTATCTACAGTATGTGTGTGTGTATCTATGTGTGTGTGTGTGTGTGTGTGTGTGTGTGTATATATCTACAGTATGTGTATGTATCTGTGTGTGTGTGTATCTACAGTGTGTGTGTGTGTGTGTGTGTGTGTGTGTGTGTGTGTGTGTGTGTGTATCTATGTGTATGTGTGTGTGTCTCTTTGTGTATGTATGTGTGTGTATCTATGTGTGTGTATTTATGTGTATGTATGTGTGTGTATCTACAGTATGTGTGTGTGTATCTATGTGTGTGTGTGTGTGTGTGTGTGTGTGTGTATCTATGTGTATGTGTGTGTGTCTCTTTGTGTATGTATGTGTGTGTATCTATGTGTGTGTATCTATGTGTATGTATGTGTGAGTATCTACAGTATGTGTGTGTATCTATGTGTGTGTGTGTGTGTGTGTGTGTATATATCTACAGTATGTGTATGTATCTGTGTGTGTGTATCTACAGTGTGTGTGTGTGTGTGTGTGTGTGTGTGTGTGTGTATCTACGTGTGTGTGTCTCTATGTGTATGTGTGTGTGTATCTACAGTATGTGTGTGTGTGTGTACGATACCTTCCGCCGGTGCACCCACTGCATTGCACAGAGGCCCACAGCAATTAAGAGACCTGAAGCCTTTCTCACATTGGGTACGGCTGACTGGCGGCTGGATTCCCGGCGGTCAGCATATCAACGCCGGGATCCCGGCCACCTGAATGCCGGCAGGGGGCGAGCGCAACGAAGCCCCTTGCGTTCTCGGTGGCTTGCTGCGCTCGCCACAGGTTCTGTTCCCACTCTATGGGTGTCGTGGACACCCACGAGTAGTAATAGCCCTCATCCCACTGCCGGCATTCTGGTGGTCGGGATCCTGGTGTCGGTATGCTGACTGCCGGGATCCTGACTGCCAGGATGGTAACTACATCCCTCTTCCTCTCACCCACTACCTGTCACCCACTGTTTGTCACCCACTGCCAGGGCCGTAACTACGTGTGTGCCAAGTGGGCTTGGCACACAGCGCAGTTGCCCTGAGGGCGCACGGCCAGCGGCATGTAATGAGTCAAATTGACTCATTACATGCCGCCTCTGAAGTCCGCGCCGTGCGCCGCAGCCGCGCTGGAGGAGAGAGAAGCGCCGGAGGCAGCTGAGAAGGAGGAGGAGGGAGGGGGACTGGAGCCTCAGCAGCGCTATTTCATTGGTAGTAAGCGCCGCTGCAGCATCCCCTTCTCCTTCCGTATAGGCTGCCCGGCGCTGCTGTGGATGCTGGGATGCGGTTCCTCCATCCCAGCATCCACAGCAGCGCCAGGCAACCAATACGGAAGGAGAGGGGGATGCTGCAGCGGCGCTTACTACCAATGACATAGCGCTGCTGCGGCTCCAGTCCCCGTCCCTCATCCTCCTTGTCCGATGCCTGCACACTGCACAGAGGGAGATGCCAGCACGAGGAGCCTGTCAGCGGGGAGAAGGTAAGTATATCCCTCTCTCTCTCTCTCTCTCTCTCTCTCTCTCTGGGGGACACCGTCTGCCATAATGTGTAAAAAGGGGTCCTGGCTGCCGCAATGTGTAAAAAGGGGGCCTGGCTGCCGCAATGTGTAAAAAGGGGGACTGGCTGCAGCAATGTGTAAAAAGGGGGACTGGCTGCCGCAATGTGTAAAAAGGGGGCCTGGCTGCCGCAATGTGTAAAAAGGGGGACTGGCTGCTGCAAAGGGGGCCTGGCTGCTGCAATGTGTAAAAAGGGGGACTGGCTGCCGCAATGTTTAAAAAGGGGGACTGGCTGCAGCAATGTGTAAAAAGGGGGACTGGCTGCCGCAATGTGTAAAAAGGGGGACTGGCTGCCGCAATGTGTAAAAAGGGGGCCTGGCTGCCGCAATGTGTAAAAAGGGGTCCTGGCTGCCGCAGTGTGTAAAAAGGGGTCCTGGCTGCCGCAATGTGTAAAAAGGGGTCCTGGCTGCCGCAATATGTAAAAAGGGGGACTGTCTGCTGTAATGTGTAAAAAGGGGGACGCTGTCTGCTGTAATGTATAAAAGGGGCTCTACCTGGTGTAGTGGCGCTACTGTGCAGCGTAATTTGAATAATGGAGACTACTGTGCACCGTAGTATGAATTGCTATTATTTTGTGGCCATGCCCCTTCCCCATGAAGCCACGCCCCTATATATTTTTTTCGCACCTACGGCGCGCACTGCCCCTATCTTGCGTGGGGGGCGCCAATGTCATTTCTTGCACACAGCGCTAAAATGCCTAGTTACGGCACTGCCTATACCTGTTACCCCCTCCCCATCACCCTCTGCCTATCCCTGTCACCCGCTGCCAGTCCTTGTCACCCTCCCCCTATTTCCTACTGCCTATGTCACTCTTTCCATCATCCACTGCCGTTCCATGTCACCCTCTTCCTATATCTGTCACCCCCTCCCCATCATTTTCTACCTGTCCCTGTCCCCATCTGCCTGGCCCCGTCACCTTATCTTCCTTTCCGTCACCCACTGCCTCTCCTGTCACAGATAGCCATGTGGCATATTGTGAACTTGGTATAGGACGGAAGAGGGGGGCCCAAAGTAAATTTTTGCACATGGGCCCACCATTCACAAGTTCTGCCACGTGTGTGTGTGTGTGTGTGTGTGTGTGTGTGTGTGTGTATCTATGTGTATGTGTGTATGTGTGTGGGGGCATAATGTGTATAAGTGGCACTTCTGTGGGCATTATATGTAACCAGCACTTCTACTGGGGACATTATGTGTATAAGCGGCGCTACTACAGGGGGTATTATGTGTATAAGCGGCACCACTACCGGGGACATTATGTGTATAAACAGCACTGCTATGCGTGGGGTGAAATTAATAAGATTGTGCTACTGTGTGGCGTAATTTCAAATGGGTGTACTATTGTGTGGCCACGCCCCATCCCTTTTTTGACACGCGCTGTCCCTTTGTAAAATATGGGAGGGCGCAAATTTGTGTGCATGCGCATAAGCGTCTATTCACCACTGCTCTGCTAAGAGCAGAGTAACAGGAGACCTCCCAACTGCCCCACCACAACGGCGGGAGACTGCGGCCACGGGTGGGACAGAAGGACAGTCCCCAAAAAATGCGACTGTCCCACAAAAATCGGGATAGTTGGGAGGTATGTACTATACATCTACCACAGGAGCTAGAAAAAGTCTTTAGTTTTCTAAGGCAGTCTGACTCTACCAAGACTGGAACAGTACAAACAGCTCCTTCCTCCAGGCTCGAGACTTGGAAACGAGGACGGGATCTATTACACTCATGTTTTGTTTTTGTTCCTCACAAAGTGGTTTCCTAAATAGAATTACTTTGTTTTTCAGTTACTAATTTCCTGCTGAAAAGGAACAGCCATAGCAAATGCTGTTATTTATTCTACAACAGAATGAAAACCTCCGGTTTTATATGACAAACGTATGAACAGTATGAAACTGTTATCTTGGCTGCTATATGAATAGGCTGAATGAATGTTTTATGATTTTCCCCCTTTATTCCATCACATTTTATTCACTGGAAGACAATGGGACGGTTGACGTAGATTTCAGAGACTCTCTGGCATCGTTAAATGTGCAATCTTTGTTATGTTTTTATTTCCACTCCAGCCCACCACTTTTCTTATCAGCAAAGACAGGAGCATTTATCAATGCCAAGAAATGATTACAATCTGAGATACATCATTCTCCTCCATCTCCTCCTAATTTATTCAGCAGAATCTATTTCTCTTGGAGCCATGCCCTTGATGTAAAAGTGGGTTTTGCCAAATGACGATAAAACAAAACAGAGAAAAATATTGCGCAGAGTGCATAGATAACCTATAGGTGCCGACACAGATCCCGCACTGTTTCGCGGTCATGATGAATTTGCAGAGCCGTCATTAGAAATCTTGGGGACCCTTGCACTCTTGGGGTCCGGAAATGACAGATTGGGCATACACACTTTATGATGTGTATAATGTATCATTCCAAACCACATCGGAAGAATATATAGCAGTGATGGGGAACCTTTGGCACTCCAGTTGTTGTTGAACTAAACATCCCAGCATGCCCTGCTACAGTTTTGGTATTTGGCCATGCTAAAACTGTAGCAGGGCATGCTGGGATGTGTAGTTCAACAACAGCTGGAGTGCCAAAGGTTCCCCATCACTGTTATATAAGATAGATCGTAAAGTGTATACCCAGATTAACTCGATGGTGTGTACAGTATATATTATATGATGGTGTACATATATTATATGATATGTGCATATATCATATGAGGGTGTGCATATATTATATAATGGTGTGCATATATTATACAATGGCGTGCATATATTATATAATAGTGTGTATATATTATACAATGGTTTGCATATATTATATAAAGGTGTGCATATATTATACAATGGCGTGCATATATTATACAATGGTGTGCATATATTATACAATGGCATCAGTAGTGGATCTTGCCACGGGCAAGCAGGACTTTTGCCCGGGGCGCTGCCTTCCGGAGGGCGCAGGGCGCCTTCCGGAGGGCGCCGCACCAGGGCAAGATCCGCTGCTGCTGTGTGCTACCCGCTGCCCCCTGCTGCCGCTGGCCGCTCCCCCCCCCCCCCCGCTGCTGCTGTGAAGGGAAACTAGACGCGTACGCGTCTAGTTTCCCTTCGTGGAGAGGTCCTGTACTGTGTGGTGCGTGATGACGTCATCGCGCACCGCACATCATTTCAGTCTGTACAGGGGGCGTAAATGACCACGCCCCCTGTATGAAGCCACGCCCCCTATTGCCACCCGGGGCGCACAGAGCGCCAGAACCGGCCCTGAATGGCATGCATATATTATATGATGGTGTGCATATATTATACAGTGGCATGCATATATTATACAATGGTGTGCATATATTATACGATGGCGTCAGGGCCGGTTCTTGCCCTTGTGGCGCCCCGGGCAAAAGATATGGGCGTGTCTTAATACAGGGGCGTGGTCAGTCACGCCCCCATTTGTAGCGCCGCTGAAAGAAGAAAAAAAAAAACAAGTATACTTACTATACCCCGCTCCTGATTCCAGACCCTGCAGACCGGCGCCGCTTTTCTCCTCGGATCTATGGGAGAGACGTCAGTCATGACATCTCTCCCATAGCACAGCATAGATACTAGAGGTCAATTATGACCCCTAGCGTCTGTGCCACAATGCTGTGCGGTGCACGATGACGTAATCGCGCACCGCACAGCAAAGGTCCTCGTCATGAAGGGAAACTAGACGCTGAGCGTCTGGTTCCCTTCTCACAGCGGGGGAAGGGGCACAGCGGGGGCCACTGCTGGGGGGCACACTGCACAGTGGCGGATCTTGCCATGGTGCGGCGCCCTCCGGAAGGCGGCGCCCCGGGCAAAAGTCCTGCTTGCCCGTGGCAAGATCCGCCACTGGATGGCGTGCATATATTATATGATGGTGTGCTTATGTTATACAATGGTGTGCATATATTATACGATGGTGTGCATATATTATATGATGGTGTGCATATATTATACGATGGTGTGCATATATTATACAATGGCGTGCATATATTATACAATGGTGTGCATATATTATACAATGGTGTGCATATATTATACGATGACATGCATATATTATATTATGGTGTGCATATATTATACAATGGCATGCATATATTATACAATGGTGTACATATATTATACGATGGCATGCATATATTATATGATGGTGTGCTTAAATTATATAATGGTGTGCATATATTATACGATGGTGTGCATATATTATACAATGGTGTGCACCATTCAAACATGCTCTGGTCTCACCTATTCTCAAAAAACCCAACCTCGACCCCTCATCACCCACTAACTACCGCCCCATCTCTCTTCTCCCTTTCACCTCCAAATTACTTGAACGACTGGTCTACAGCCGTCTCACAAGCTACCTCTCTGACAACTCTATCCTCGATCCACTACAATCTGGCTTTCGCCTACTCCACTCAACTGAGACTGCCCTGGTGAAAGTCACCAATGACCCGCTTTCGGCCAAATCCAGGGGCCACTTCTCTCTGCTCATCCTTCTGGACCTCTCTGCTGCCTTTGACACCGTAGATCATCCTCTCCTCCTCCGCACACTCCAAAACGCTGGCCTCTCTAGCACTTTCCTTGACTGGTTTTCTTCTTACCTCACTAACCGCTCCTTCTCTGTGTCTGCCTCCAGCACCACCTCACACCCTTCCATCCTTCCTGTTGGTGTCCCTCAGGGTTCTGTCCTTGGACCCCTTCTGTTCTCCCTGTACACCTCTTCCCTGGGTGCGCTCATTAACTCCTTTGGCCTTCAATACCACCTCTATGCTGATGACACACAACTCTACCTCTCCTCTCCTGATCTGTCCCCCTCTGTCCTCTCTCAGGTTTCCAGCTGCCTCTCCGCAATCTCCTCCCGGATGTCTGAGCGCTCTCTGAAGCTCAACATGGACAAAACTGAACTCATCATCTTCCCCCCATCCAGAGCAACACCCCCGACCAATATCTCTATCATTGTTGACAACACCACCATCTCCCCCGTTCCACAACTCCGCTGCTTGGGCGTCACTCTTGACTCCTCCCTCTCCTTTGCTCTGGCACAATCCTGTCGTTTCCAGCTACGCGACATTGCTCGTATCAGGCCATATCTCTCCCAGAGTGCAACTAAACTCATCATCCACTCACTGGTCATCTCACGACTTGACTACTGCAATGTTCTCCTCACTGGCCTTGCTTGCTCCCATCTTGCTCCCCTCCAATCTGTCCTGAACTCTGCAGCTAGGCTTATCTTCCTCTCCTGCCGCACCACATCTACCACTCCCCTTCGACAAAATCTACACTGGCTCCCATTCCCCTACAGAATCCTCTTCAAGCTCCTCACCCTCACATACAAGGCCATCTCTAATTCCACTGCTCCCTACATCTCCAACCTCCTCTCCCTTTATACTCTCTCCCGTCCCCTACGGTCGACCAATGACTGTCGCCTCTCCACCGCCCTGGTCACTGCTTCCCATGCTCGTGTTCAAGACTATGCCCGTGCTGCACCCCTTCAGTGGAACGCACTCCCCCACTCCATTAGACTCTCTCCAACCTTGCAAAGCTACAACCGGGCACTAAAAACCCACCTATTCATCAAAGCATACCCTCCCGATGCATAACCTAGTCCTGAAGCCGTGCCTCCACCCCCCTGCCTCATGCCGTGAACATCTCAGCCTTGCTTGCATACTGCCATCAGGCTACCTCCCGCTTGCCTGCACCTCTTGTCATCTGTCTGTCGCCCCTCCCCACTAGATTGTTAGCTCTTCAGAGCAGGGCCCTCTTTCCTCTTGTTATCTAAGCCCTCGTCTCAACACATTTCACTCGCAGCTCTCCCCTACTCAACGACCATCTTTACCCTGCTAGTAAAGGCTCATCTCCGTCTATGGCCACCAGCTTCTAGTAGTACGATGATCACTCCCTCAATACTTACATCTTAGCTGTATTATGTCTTGAGAATGTGTGGTGCTCTATGTTACCTGTACTCTATTTCTGTTATTTATTTACTGTAATGCTAAGTTTTGTCTCCCTGTACTGTCCTTTGTACGGCGCTGCGAAACACATGTGGCGCCTTATAAATAAAATTTAATAATAATAATAATAATAATAATAATAATAATATATTATACAATGGCGTGCATATATTATACAATGGTGTGCATATATTATACGATGGCATGCATATATTATATGATGGTGTGCATATATTGGGGGTAATTCCATGTTGATCGCAGAAGGAATTTTTTTAGCAGTTGGGCAAAACCATGTGCACTGCAGGGGAGGCAGATATAACATGTGCAGAGAGAGTTAGATTTGGGTGGGTTATTTTGTTTCTATGCAGGGTAAATACTGTCTGCTTTATTTTTACACTGCAAATTAGATTGCAGATTGAACACACCACACCCAAATCTAACTCTCTCTGCACATGTTACATCTGTCTCCCCTGCAGTGCACATGGTTTTGGCCAATTGCTACCAAAATTCCTGCTGCGATCAACTTGGAATTACCCCCATTATATAATGGTGTGCATATATTATACGATGGTGTGCATATATTATATGATGGTGTGCTTATATTATACAATGGTGTGCATATATTATACAATGGTGTGCATATATTATATGATGGTGTGCTTATATTATACAATGGTGTGCATATATTATACGATGGTGTGCATATATTATATGATGGTGTGCATATATTATAACACCGAATATAAGACACCGTAATACTGCAATTGTACAGATACAGCAACCCATATAATCTTGGGGTCAATAAAACAATATATGTATAGTAAAAGTTGCCTGTGAATATCCAGGGGCAGATTTATCAGAGCTTGGAGAGAGATAAAGTACCAGCCAATCATCTCTTAACTTCCATGTTACCGGCTGTGTTTCAAAAATGGCAGATAGGAACTGATTGGATGGTACTTTATCTCCCTCCACTTTAGCCCTCTCCAAGCTCTGATAACTCTGCCTCTCACTGTGACAGTGTGATATGTGATGCATGACCATATTACAGACACTTTAGCCTTGTTACTGTGTAGGCACAGGACAGGAATTCATACTACCTGTGGCTGTACAGGAGGGCACAAGTATAATACACTACTGAATATAACATGCTGATAACACACAGCTTTGAAGGACATCCACTCATAGATTCTAAATATTACTGTTCTATGTAAAACAGAATTAGGAATATTCAGTAGCATATAGTGGGTTATGTGATATATCCCACACCTTTACAATTTCATTATATTGGAAGACATTACTGGGAACCGTGCGTAATAAATGTTGTTTTGGTACATAGGACAGAATAACCCAAACAGAAAAACAATTGCAATACATATCATTACACAAATAGTGAACAATACAATTCAGTGAGTAGTGACCCCCATTCATATTATGGAGGAGACGTTTCAAACCTTAGGAGACATATAGTGGAGAAATTGCCCGGTGTCTATACAGTGGGTGAGTTAAAATTTTGCTGTTTCTGAGGCTCCTGTTCATCATAAAAAATAATTAGAACTAGTGATAATTATGTTTTAAACTCGCTGCGAGTTCAAAGACCCAATCAAGGGAATTCATCATTTTCAGAAGAGTGATACTTTTACCCCTACACTTGCCGTGTCACTATGGATTTCCACTGCTGGTGTCTGTGCCCCCCTCATCCCACAGTTGCAGCCCCCACCTCAACAGAGTCAGCATCTAAGACCCCCCCACCTTACCTCACCGATTTGCGTAACCCCCCCCCCTACACTCTCTCTGCTGTGTTCTCTCTCCTTCCCATATCTGTTCACCCATGCTGCTGTGCCCCCCCCATATCCTTTCCCCAGTGTCCTCTCTTTTCCCCATAAATCAGTTCCCCCATGCTGCTGTGTTGCCACCCCTAGCATCCTGTGGGTACCCGCACCCCCCCCCCCCTCTCCACATCCACTCACCTGGTCTTGGCTCCCTACCTGCAGCGGTGCCGTGGATCCTGGATGGAGTTTGGTCAGGAGGAAGAACCTCAATGAGCAGGTGAGCTGGAAGCAGTGGGAGTCTAGGGACACAATTTTTTTTAAACTCTTTTTCTAAACTATATGATTTTTCTTCCTATTTTTTTTAAATTGACAAATCTATAAACCTGTTTGCTTGTAGACACTCATGCCCACATATCTTAAACTTTTAGGTACTGTATAGCGTACACTAGGATGCTCTCTGTACTTTATGGTAGTCACTAGGAAGCTTTCTGTATGGTGGTCTCTAGTACGCTCTCTGTATTATATAAAAGTCAGGAGGCTCACTGTATGTATGGCAGACGTTACGGTGTTGTCTTTATTGTATGTGCTCACTGGGTTGCTTCTGTGTTATATTGTGGTTACTGGTATGTCCTCTGTATTACTGTGTATGCAAGTCCCTCTGATACTCTTGTACTGTACACCAGTCACTAGGATGCCTTATGTATTGAATGGCAGAGACCGGTATGCTTTCTATATTATATCCCACCCACTGAATGCTTTGTGTAATATATTGCAGTTACTGGAGTGCTCTCTGTATTGTATTTCAGTTACTATGAGACTCTTTATACTATGTGCCTGATTTAATCTTTATTTCAATTATTTAATACATTTAAGGGGGAATTCAATTAGGTGCAAGTTTGGTCCCGCAATCCGAATTCACAGCAAATTTGCAATTCATTTACAAACTCGCATTTCTTTTTCAACGTAAATTTGCCTGTTTTTGTTCGCAACCCTCTGAGCAGGTGAAAAGAAAAGGTAAATCTTTATTTTAATGTAAAAATTTCGGAACTTGCTTCAGAACCCCTTGGACACCCACCTAATGACTAATGAGACATTTGGAAGTTTTCCATTAACTTAAGTGGCCAATAATGACATGTCAGATTTGGGGTGCAAAAATACATAAATGGCCTTAAATTACCCCATAATCAACTTCTTTGTTAGTTTATGTACCCCAAAAATTAATGAAAGTATTTATTTTAATGAAAAATAATTGCTATTTTAATTTTTTTACATTGTTTAAAAAAAAAAATGTTCTCAAACTACTTCCAAATCACTTTTTTACTACTTTTTGGTGCAAAATTTACAGATCAGCCATTTGACACCTTTTAAAAACATCCAGTACTTTCCTTATGCCCACTAACAGCCTTCTATATGGTCCTACTAACAAAGTTGTCACTTTTTTTGGGGGGGGGGGGGGGGGGGGGGCAGAAAAGGTCACCCCACTTTTTCAAATCTTTTCCCAACTCGTTTTTTTGGGGGGGGAAATTGCACAACCGTGCTGCGAGTAATACGAATTGTCAATTGTAATTGAATTGAGTAAAACTCAGGAGGGCACATGAAGTGTGTGAGTTTAACTAGACAAGTTTGCCTTCTACAATCCCACTCATTTCCTTTATCGTATCCTTCCATTTAATGAAAAATTAAAACACAAATTGTGTAGATAAACAGATTATGTTAACAAACTGTTTTTACTGCGGCAGCCAGTCTCCTCGCTTTTATTTCTCAAAGGTTCCCACTTTGTTTCTATAATGCAGTTTATTTCTTCCAATAGTTGTTTCTACATGCCTCTAGTCTGAGTATATATTATTGGTTCAATTTACTTGGGGAATCTATTTTGATATACTTTCTAAAATCTCTTGCAGTATTTTTATTCTTCTAAAGTTTTCTGTTTGTTCTCTTTGGCTTGTCAACCCTGTAAAAATACAGTTTACTTGTAGACAATCACTCCCACAGAACGTAATAGACTTTAAGATACTGTATACAGGGGCAAACGCAGGATTTCGTGAGAAGAGTTTTCGTGAGTGGGTGTGTATGCATATACCCATGTATGTCTACTACATATATATATATATATATATATATATACATACAGTATATATACTTTATATATACTTTATATACTTCATGTATATACTATGTACAAATATATATATGCATATATATATATATATATATATATATTCATATATAGCACACATTCATACAGTACATACAGTACATAAATAAACACACATGAAACATACATACTGTACATACACAAGCACACACATACATACAAACATACAAATACAGTACACACATATATACAGACTTCACACTTACATATGCAGCATTATATGTACAGTATGTAATCCACCAGACGCTGGGAGCAGAGAGGTGGCAGTTTGAGAGGACGGAGGGAGCTGCTGTGGTTGAGCATGCGCAGTCAGCAGCGGCCCCGGGACAATCTATAAGCATAGAGCTCCATAGCTCTCTGCTGCTACAGCTCTGCCGTGGCGGTCGCGGCTTTTGCTGAGATGGAGACACAGCTGTCTCTGTCTCAAAATAGAAAATGTAACTCTTCGGGGGGGGTTCCAGGTACTTGGAAACCCCCCGTGTGTGTGCCACTGGTATGGCGGTCACCACGAACCTCTCTGTGCTACTGTATACTTCACCAAGGTGCTCTCTGTACTGTTTGACAATCATCATGACACTTTCAAATTTTGACATTTTTATTTTTATTTGCAATTTAAATTTGAGTTGGTACCCACCATTCCAAAATGTAAATCTCTCTTCACATGTTACATTTGCCCCACCTGCAGTGCAACATGGTTTTACCAACTCAGAAAAAAATCCTATATGTCACTAGGATGTTGTGCATTTTGGGTACAGGTAGACAGAGGCACCTTGGTTTATTTATTTATTTTACAATGCTAAACTGAATATTCTTTAATCTCACCTACTTTTGTATTGATCCCACTCATGGTTGATTTGGTTTCGCCTACATGGATCCACATTCAGATGTTTTCTCCATAACCAATTTAGGTTTCCAATCTGAACATACCGTAGATACAACAAAAGAAGGGTTTAGTCCAATTAAAAAAAAAAAACAACAGAAAAACTTAAAATAGGCTTCCTCTGTTAATTAAATGTTTTTTATTCAAAACATCTTTCTCTAACATAAATAAAATTTTATTACAGTGTACTTTAACACATAATATATGATTATTTGAACATTGAACATTTATTTTACCAAAGTTTTAGATTTCTCTAAAGGGGGGAAATTCAATTGTTTGAAAAGTCAGTTGGGTGTCTATTTTTCCTAACATAAATACAATTTTATTATAGTGTACTTTAACACATAATATATGATTATTTGAACATTTATTTTGCCAAAGTTTTAGGTTTCTCTAAAGGGGGGAAATTCAATTGTTTGAAAAGTCAGTTGGGTGTCTATTTTTCCATATCTAATAGACAGGAAAAACCAGACACCCAACCGACTTTTCAAACATTCAAATTCCACCCAAGGAGTTTTGTTGTATATATTTATAAAATCACTATTTTGTGCACAGTTCTGTGTGCGACAATTTATAGCAATGACTTCCATGGATTAGTTCCTTTAACCTTGTAACTGACAATTTTTCCTTTAAAAACCGTATATACTGTATCACTGTTTGTTTTTTTCTCCTGTAATTATTTAATATAGTTTAAAAAGTAGGGTTTTTTTAAATATTTAAATATTATATTATGCACATCTGCAGAATGGATCTCCTCATCAAAAACTGGGGGGGACATAGCAGCGTGGCGCAGTTGCCTGTGATCTGACCATGCCAGTAAAGTGGTTAAATATATATTTTATATACTGGATGTATTTACTAAGTATTAGAGGCTGTAAGGATTTAAATTAAAATTTTCTAAAAAACAAAATCCCTTCACGACAAACAAATTGTACACTTTCTTGTTATTCATATATGCTATTGCTTGCCAATATTTTACCTGAAGCCAGCAGCTGTTTGGCACAAAATTATTGTGCTCAACAGTAAATCCCTGTATAACATGAATAATACTTTTAGGCAAGGTGTTAATGTAAAAGCTGATATGATGGCAGTTGGAGTTTGAAATAATAAGATAAATATGAGATGAAACGTGATCATTTCTGTTATTTTTTTTACAGATTGTGGTATTAATTATAATTATACTCAATAAGGGGTCTTATCCTCAGTCAGTAATTGTCACTGAATGAAAAACAAGTTTCTTGAAAACATCCTCGATAAAATTAATTTCTCCAAGTTAAAGAACTGTGAAACTCACAAGATATGGATGAAACCTGTCTGTTCCCATAAAATCTGTGGAACCATCACAGTTTGGGTGATACCTCTATCTTTTCCCATGAGAACTGTGGGACCTTCCTGGTTTGGTGAGTTCTGTCATTTCCAATGAAAGTGGTGGAACACCCATGGGTTGGGTGATACTTTTCTCCCATGAGAACTGTGGAACCCCACAATTTGAATGATATAGTACATACTTTGGAGAGCTGTGGTACATCCATAATGTGGGTGATTTTTCTATCTTCTTCCATGAGAGCTGTAAAAAAAATCCACCATTTATTTGATTGTTCTGTTTGCCCATGAGAACTGTAGAACACCCAAAGTTCTCACATGTTTTGTTTATTGTTTTTTTAAACTGCCTGAAAAAAGTAATAGAACTATGGAACCCACACAGTTGTGATTGATACCTTTGTCTTCTCCCATGAGAACTATAGTACACCCATGGTTTATACTTCTGTCTTCTCCTATGAAAACTGTGGTGCTTGCACGGTTTGGTGATTGTTAAATTCTTGTCCCATGAAAACTGGACAAACCCCATGACTTGGATGATTCCTCTTGTATACTTTCATGGCAACTGAGGAACCATAATTATTCCGCTGATTGCTCCAAAAAGAATGATAGAAACCCCCTCCACATGCATCTGTGGGACCTGTGCAATGAGCTTCCTTTTCACAACCCTTGCCAACATGGGAGTTTGGACCCGTTTTGGGCGGGAAAACAGTGTGGCCGGACATATTAGAACATATCAATGTATGGAGAAGCATTCTGAATGATTAAACATGTTACAGGGGTATATAAAAAATGTGTGTTGGTTGATGATTAAGGATATGAGGTATAAATATGGGACTGATGTCAGGATCCCCTTACACCTTGAAAAAGATCTCAAATGGGATAGAAACGCTTTTGTGGAGATTCCTGATTTTTTATGGTGGACTTACCTTGGACTTTGAATGAGACCCTCCATTCATTGGATCCAATTTAAAATCTATAGGAGGATTCCCATTACCTTGGTATGAAATCCATCCACTTTTCATGTATTTGTTGTTAAATATTTTTATCTGGAAATACTTGGCTTTTTTAAATAAATTTGGTGTAAATTATCGTCATCAGCTGAATATGTCAATAAATGACATTATTTCTCTTACATCATAGAGGATGATGGGGTCCACATTAGTACCATGGGGTATAGACGGGTCCACTAGGAGCCACTGGCACTTTAAGAATTTGAGAGTCTGGGCTGGCTCCTCCCTCTATGCCCCTCCTACTAGACTCAGTTTAGAAAATGTGCCCGGAGGAGCTGGTCACAGCTAGGGGAGCTCCTAGCGCTTCTTTAGTTAATTTTTTTTAAAGAATGTTAAGCACAGGGAGGCTGCTGGCAACAGCCTCCCTGCTTCGTGGGACTAATGGGGGGAGTAGTGTCCGCCCTGAGGGGTACGAGCCACTATCTCCGCTGACAGGACACTAAGCTCCAAAGGGGAATTATCGTTCGCCGCCACAGGTGATCGCTCAACCACGCAGCATGCCGCCACCCCCTTACAGAGCCAGAAGATTCAAGTGGCGAGTGAGTCACCGGCCCCCCTAGCAAGCGGGGAGCTGGTGTGACGATGGCGGCAACAGGGTGGGAGTGCAGTACTAACTGCGCTCCGGAGGCTCAACGGTATTTAGTGCGGCGCTGTGAGGGGCACCCTGAGCCAGCGTCGTACCCTACACTGGTGATGAAGTCTGTCAGGGGCCCCGTTTACACTGACAGCAAAATCCTCAGGCCAGTATAAAGAACAGTGGAGCAGGAAGCAGCTCCATGATCTGAGGGCGGAGCTTCTCCTCAGAGCGAACCCAGCAGCGTTCAGTGCCATTTTCCTGGCTGCAGATCACTGTGTGGAGACTCTGACAGGGAGAGCTGTCCCTCCTATCAGCTCCAGCTATCCTGTCTGGTATCGGGGGTTGTAGAAGGGGGGGAGGCTGTGTTAACACTGTGTAGCCTATTAAAACATGCACTTGCCCAGATTACGCAAGATGACACAGGTACCGATTCTGACACGGCAGACGGTGAGGCGGATGTGCTGCGGGGGGGGAGCGGTAAATCTTGCAAAAGGGGTGCAGTTGATGATTGAGGCCTTTAGAGACATGTTGAATATTGCTGACACAACACCTGAGCAGGTTGAGGAGGCTTACTTCACCGATAAGAAGAAAGCCTTGCTAACCTTCCTTGCGTCTAAGGAATTGAATGCTATATTTGATAAATCCTGGGAGAAACCAAAGAAAAAATTCCAGGTCCCAAGAAAGGTTCTGGTTGCTTTTCCCTTCCCTGAGGAGGATAGAAAGAAATGGGAAAACCCACCCATAGTTGACGCATCTGTTTCCAGACTGTCAAAGAAGGTGGTTTTACCTGTCCCGGGATCTACCGCATTAAAAGAACCGGCTGATCATAAAATTGACACTACGTTAAGATCCATATACACGGCTTCAGGGGCGATACTATGACCTACTCTTGCCTGTGCATGGATCTCTAAAGCTGTAGTAAAGTGGTCAGGCACATTACTTGAGGAATTGGATACAATGGATAAAAGTGACGTTGAATTGTTTTTACGTAACATACAGGATTCTGCAGGATTTATGGTGGAATCCATGAAAGACCTGGGTACGATGGCTGCAGGGATATCTTCCATGTCTGTCTCGGCTCGCAGAGGACTCAGGCTACGCCAATGGTCTGCCGACGCGGAATCCAGGAGAAGTGTGGAGAACCTACCCTACTCAGGTCAGGCTCTATTTGGGGAAGCGGATGCGTGGATTTCCATGGAAACTGCGGGTAAGTCACCTTTTCTTCCCTCTGCTGCGCCTGCTATGAAGAAACCCTTTTCTTCCGCTACGTCACTGTCCTTTCAGTCAGCTAAAACAAAAAAGAACAAGCCTTCCAACACCTTCTTTAGAGGGGGTCGGGCAAAATCCAAAAAACCTGCTACTGCAGTTTCCCAGGACCAGAAGCCTGCTTCTGGTACATCAAAATCCTCAGCATGACGGTGGACCGCACGGCCTGGAGGACGGGCCGGTGGGGGCGAGGCTCAGATGTTTCAGACACTTTTGGGTGTCATCCGGCCTGGACCCCTGGGTACAGGATATTATGTCCCTGGGGTACAGGCTGGAGTTTCACAAACTCCCGCCTCACCGATTCTTCAAATCAGGCTTGCCAGCTTTATTGGCAGACAGGGCTATCCTACAGGAAGCCATCCAAAAATTGGAAAAGTCACAGGTCATTGTCCCAGTTCCACCTCATATGCAAAACAAGGGTTATTATTCGAACCTTTTCGTGGTACCAGAGCCGGATGGTTTGGTCTGGCCAATTTTGAACTTGAAATCGATAAACCCTTATCTAAGGGAGTTCAAGTTCAAAATGGAGTCTCTGAGAGCGGTGATCTCAGGTCTGGAGGAGGGGGAGTTTCTGGTATCCCTGGATATCAAGGATGCGTACCTCCACATTCTGATTTGGCCGCCGCACAAGGCTTATCTCAGATTTGCGCTGTTAGACAATCACTATCAGTTTCAGGTACTGCCGTCCGTCTCTCCATGGCACCGAGGGTGTTCACCAAGGTGATGGCAGAGATAATGGTTCTCCTCCACAGACAGGGGGTGAACATAATTCCATATCTGGACGATCTGCTGATAAAGGCTTCGTCCAGGCAGACGTTGTTGCAGTACATTGCTCTCATGACTCATCTGCTCAGGGAACACAGTTGGATCCTGAACCTTCCAAAGTCACATTTGGAGCCGACAAGGAGATTGTCTTTTCTGGGGATGATCCTCGACATGGAAGTGCAGAGGGTGTTTCTACCGGAGGAGTAAGCATTGGTGATTCAAACAATGGTCCGGGATGTCCTGAAGCCAGCCCGGGTATCGGTTCATCAGTGCATTCGCCTTCTGGGGAAGATGGTGGTCTATTACGAGGCTCTACAGTACGGAAGGTTTCATGCTCGGTCCTTCCAACTGGATCTCCTGGACAAGTGCTTGGCATCTACACATGCACCAGAGAAATACGTCTGTCGCCGAAAGCCAGGATTTCACGCCTCTGGTGGCTGCAAATACCTCACCTTCTGGAGGGCCGCAGGTTCGGGATCTGGATCTTTCTAACCACGGATGCAAGTCTCCGGGGATCCAAGAAGTTTCCTACGGAGGAGTTTCAACTGAAACGGTTTCTCCTCTTCCTGCAAGCAGGTGTGGATATGGGCCTGAGTTTGGGATCCGTAAAGGTCCAGATTTCAGCCCTATCCATTTTCTTCCAGAAACAACTGGCTTCCCTCCCTGAGTTTCAGACTTTCTTGAAAGGGGTTCTGCACATCCAGCCTCCCTTTGTGCCACCTACGGCACCCTGGGATCTTAATGTGGTGTTACAGTTCCTCCAGTCGGATTGGTTCGAGCATCTACAGGAGGTTGAGGTCAAGTTTCTCATGTAGAAGGCTGTCACTTTGTTGGCCTTAGCTTCTGCTAGACGTGTGTCTGATTTGGGGGCTTTGTCCTGTAAAAGCCCCTACTTGATCTTCCATGAAGATAAAGCTGAGCTCCGGACACGTCAGCAGTTCCTTCCGAAGGTTGTGTCGGCTTTTCATATCAACCAACCTATTGTGGTGCCAGTTGCTACTGACTCCTCAATTTTATCAAAGTCCTTGGATGTTGTAAGGGCTCTGAAAATCTATGTGAAGAGGACTGCTCGTCACAGAAAATCGGACTCTCTGTTTGTCCTGTATGATCCCAAGAAAATTGTGTGTCCTGCTTCTAAGCAGACGATCTCTCGCTGGATTAGGTTCACTATCCAGCATGCGTATTCTACGGCAGGATTTCCGTGTCCAAGATCTGTTAAGGCCCACTATACTCATAAGGTGGGTTCTTCCTGGGTGGCTGCCTGGGGTGTCTCGGCTTTACAGCTTTGCCGAGCGGCTACTTGGTCAGGGTCTAACACGTTTTCTAACTTATACAAGTTCGATACTTTGGCCTCTGAGGACCTACAGTTTGGTCAATCAGTTCTGTAGGAGCCTCCATGCTCTCCCTCCCATTCTGGGAGCTTTGGTACATCCCCATGGTACTAATGTGGACCCCAGCATCCTCTAGGACGTAAGAGAAAACAGGATTTTAATTACCTACCGGTAAATCCTTTTCTTGTAGTCCGTAGAGGATGCTGGGCACCCGCCCAGTGCTTCGTTATCCGGCAGTGGTTATCTGGTTCAGTATGACTTTGTTCTGATTTACGTACGGCCTTGTTACTTGGTTTAGTAATGTTTCAGCTGTTGCTGAGTTTCAAGCTAGTCAGCTTGGTTTGCCTGCATCCTCTACGGACTACGAGAAAAGGATTTACCGGTAGGTAATTAAAATCCTATTTTTCGGAAGCTATCTTGGCGTCTGATGTTATGTGCAAAGATACAAGTGGATCACAGTGAGTGAGCTGTATAGGGGGGGATCTCGATCTCATTAACCTATTCTGTGGTGATAGTTACATAGTTAATGAGGTTGAAAAGAGGCAAAATGCCCATCGGGTTCAACCTGTAATCTGTTTTAAACCAAATTCATTATAATGTCCCAATTGAAATAGTGTTTTATGTTTAGTTATCAACTGTAAATCATGTTCCTCCCAGATAAACAATGTCAATATTTTAAATGCTATAACCTTGGATATCATTTTTAGTCAGAAATGTATCCAATCCGTTTTTAACTGCATATATAGAGTCCGCCATTACCACCTTCTCTGGCAGGGAATTCCAGATCCTTATTGCCCTAACAATGAAGAACCCTTTCCTACGTTGCGTATGGAATTTTCTCTCCTCTAGCCTCAGCGAGTGACCTCATGTCTTATACAGAGTTCTTCTAATAAACAATTCATCTGATAACTCTATGTAATTTCCCTTTCTATATTTGAAGATATTGATAATGTCTCCTCTTAGACGCCTCTTTTCTAGTGTATACATATTCAACCTAGTGAGCCTTTCCTCATACTCCAGTCCCTCTAGCCCTTTAATCAATTTAGTAGCACGCCTTTCAACCCTTTCGAGTTCAGATATCTTTTTTATAATGTGGTGGCCAAAATTGAACACAATATTCCAGATGCGGACGTACCAATGATTTGTACAGCGGCAGGACTACACTCTCGTCTCTTGTCTCAATTCCCCATTTTATGCACGCTAGCACCTTACTTGCCTTCTTTGCTGCACTTTGACATTGTATATGGTTATTAAGCCTATTATCAATGAGTACCCCCAAATCTTTATCCAATACTGTTACCCCTAGATTTTCCCCATTTAATATGTAGGTTGCATATTTGTTTTTAGTCCCGAAGTGCATAACTTTGCATTTTTCTATATTGAATCCCATTTTCCATTTAGACGCCCAGATTTCAAGCTTAGATAAGTCATTCTGTAGAGACTCCACATTTATTTCCAAATTAATTACCTTACACAATTTAGTATCATCTGCAAAGATTGACATTGTGCTTTCCAGGCTTATTTTCAGGTCGTTGATAAATTTGTTGAACAGTAGTGGCCTGAGTACGGACCCTTGTGGTATTCCGCTGACTACTGTTGCCCAGCTGGAGAACATCCCATTGACCACTACTCGCTGTACCCTGTTATCCAGCCAATTACTTATCCATGTACAAATAGTTTTTCCTAGGCCAAGTTCCTTTAATTTGATGATCAGTCTCCTGTGTGGTACTGTATCGAAGGCTTTTGCAAAATCTAAGTATACCACATCCACTGCTTTTCCTTGGTCAAGATTGTCGCTCACTTCCTCATAAAAGCTAACTAAGTTAGTTTGACATGATCTGTCCCTTACAAACCCTGTGCTGGTTCTTGCTAATAAACTTGGCAGCATGCAGATACTCCTGTATGCTATTCCTTAAAATTTTCTCCAATAATTTCCCCACTATAGATGTCAAACTAACTGGTCTGTAATTTCCCAGATGATTTTTAGATCCCTTTTTAAATAATGGCGCTACCTCAGCTATACGCCAGTCCATTGGTACCATGCCTGATCTAATTGAACTATTGAAAATCAAGTATAGGGGTCTTGCTAGTTGTGACCTAAGCTCCATAAGAACCCTCGGGTGAAGTCCATCTGGGCCAGGTGATTTATTAATCTTAATTTTGCTTAGTCTCTCCTGGACTATTTCCTCACTTAAACAAGTATCTAGCCAGGAATAATTGCTTTCACCATCGTTATGCACTACTCTCACCGTCACTTCTTTTCTGGTGAATACAGATGAAGAAAAATTGTTCAGTATTTCCACTTTTGTTTCGGCATCATTTATCAATACTCCAAATTCATCTTTTATTGGACCTAAAAATACAAACACACCAAAACAGCGCTAATTTAAAACATAAGTGTGCTTTTAATTTTTACACAATTAAAACAATAATAAAAAACACATGAATATGACTAAATCCTAGAAACCGGTTATCCGTGCAAAGTATGACATAATTAGCACAGTTAGTATAGTGCAATTCTGAACATTGAAGATATTAAGTATAGTCCGGAGACTCATTCAAATTGATCTTTTATATAGAAACTCAATCAGCATGACAGTCTCTTGCAGAACATTAATAGGCTTGACATATATTATTATTATAATATTAATACTGCTCTAAATCTCTTCTACAAACAGCCGCTTAATATGTTGCAGTGTGAACTGTCAATCATTGCCTCACTTGCTGCTACCAATTGAACGGTTCACGACTAATCTATTGCTGTTCTGCAAGAGACTGTCATGCTGATTGAGTTTCTATATAAAAGATCAATTTGAATGAGTCTCCGGACTATACTTAATATCTTCAATGTTCAGAATTGCACTATACTAACTGTGCTAATTATGTCATACTTTGCACGGATAACCGGTTTCTAGGATTTAGTCATATTCATGTGTTTTTTATTATTGTTTTAATTGTGTAAAAATTAAAAGCACACTTATGTTTTAAATTAGCGCTGTTTTGGTGTGTTTGTATTTTTAGGTAACTATAAAGGGTGGAGTACTCTCCCTTAATTAAACAGCTGCGATTGAAACAGAGTGTTCTTTGAATTAAATCCATGGTTAATTGATGCACACACTTTCTGTTTAGCTGTTAGCGCCAAGCCAATTCTGTTTTATTGGACCTACGTTCTCCTTTCTTAACCTTTTACTGTTTATGTATTTAAAAAACTTTTTAGGATTGATTTTGCTCTCTATAGCAATTTGCTACCTGAAGACTGAAAGTATTTTGTGACTGACTGAATACCAGCTTAAGGCTGTGAGTGGCATGGGTGGGGCAGCTACCCCAACAACTCTGACACTTTCATTTTGTCATTAGTTGGTGAGATCAACTACTTGGGGAGGGCCTCCAATCCCTTTCACTTTACTCTCAGCTTGGCGCTAAATCTGTATTGCACATTTGTGCAACTGGACTGCAACTATCCATACACTTGATTTCATTTCATCATCTGTCAAGCCCTTGCTCTAGCCCTATACAGGTACCTTGTGCAAGAGATCTGTGTGACATCAGACAAATCATTGAGTATAGACCACCACTCCATATACAGATGGAGCCTCTGTCATCTAGCCTTCTCTGGTGCACCATGGTGCGCCAAGGTTTATTAGCATAAGCCTTTCATCTATTGTTCTCAGCTGCAATACAATACAGAGAGAACAATACAGTGGGGATTAAATCATTACAGCAGGGGAGTAAATTCGACAGCACTGGCTCACTTAATCCTATTAAAGGGAAAGATGAGCAGGGCTCCATCTGTACATACCCTAGCTAAGCTTAGCCTATGTACGTTCACCCACTGCAACCCAGTTACTCCCGCTCAGCCATAAGTGGAGCTTGTACCGTGAAGCACATGATGGGGGACACTCGGCTCTGGAGCATGGGCAGCGCTAATAAAAAAAAAAAAAAACACAAGCTCCATCCATAAAATGCACGCATTTGACTCTGATCAGCCCCAGAGTTGCCCTGTGCACCAGGATAATTCAGCCCCATGAAAGCCTGTTTTTACATGCTGCATTTATAAGCACAGAGGGGGAGAGGCATCAAACCTTGGAGAAGATAAACATGGAAACCAGTAAGTTTCTAACTCTTATTTATCTAGCACGATCTATACAATGACAAGACTGGTTGCTATGGTCAATGTCTCCACTTTATCACTCTCCAAGACTTGATACATCTCCCCTTTAGTATGAAATGGGGGCTGAAACTCTTAACGCAGGATATTAGTGCAAACTTCTAGGGACTTGGCACTTCTACCATGGAATGCAGTTACAAAGTCTACAGTCACTGTGTCGGCAGTGACTATGTAGACACCAGAAAGCCAGCGCTTGTGATCCAGATGCGATTAATATACTACATAAGGCATTTTGACCATGAGGGCTTTATAATGTTAAACATACTCCTAAAGTGGTATTTCAACCATGTCAGTATCCCTGTGCCAGACTTCTCTTATCTACTAAGGGGTCTATTTACTAAGCCTCGGACGGAAATAAAGTGAATGGAGATAAAGTACCAACCAATCACCTCCTGTCATATTTCAAACCCAGCCTGTGACATGGCTGGGACTTTATCTCCATCGACTTTATCTCCATCCAAGGCTTAGTAAATAGACCCCATAGTCACTGTCACCATAGTGACTATAGACCTGAGGGTAACTTCACTAAAGCTTCTAAGAATAAAAGGTGATGTTGCCCGTAGCAACCAGTCAGATTCTATAATTTCTCTATTTCATCCAAGAAATTATCAACAGAATCTGATTGGTTGCTATGGGCAACATCACCACTTTTTAGTTTTAGAAGCTTTAGTAAATATACCCCTTATTTTAGTATTTCTACACAATGGGGGTCATTCCGAGTTGTTCGCTCGTTATTTTTTTCTCGCAACGGAGCGATTAGTCGCTAATGCGCAATGTCCGCAGTGCGACTGCGCCAAGTAAATTTGCTATGCAGTTAGGTATTTTACTCACGGCATTACGAGGTTTTTTATTCGTTCTGGTGATCGTAATGTGATTGACAGGAAGTGGGTGTTTCTGGGCGGAAACTGGCCGTTTTATGGGTGTGTGCGAAAAAACGCTACCGTTTCTGGGAAAAACGCGGGAGTGGCTGGAGAAACGGAGGAGTGTCTGGGCGAACGCTGGGTGTGTTTGTGACGTCAAACCAGGAACGACACTGACTGAACTGATCGCAGATGCCGAGTAAGTCTGGAGCTACTCAGAAACTGCTAAGAAGTGTCTATTCGCAATTCTGCTAATCTTTCGTTCGCAATTTTGATAAGCTAAGATTCACTCCCAGTAGGCGGCGGCTTAGCGTGTGCAAAGCTGCTAAAAGCAGCTTGCGAGCGAACAACTCGGAATGACCCCAATGTACAGGTAAATACAATGTCTAACCTCCCATTTATGTCTCTAGCCAAAGGCGTATCTACCATAGGTGCAGACAATGCAGCTTCTATGGGGCCCAGAGCTGAGAGGGGCCACCTTCCCTGTCACAGTTACATGTGTTATATACAAGGAGTAGCTACCATAGGTACAGGGAGTGCAGCTGCTATGGGGCCCAGAGCTGAGAGGGGCCACCTTCCCTGTCACAGTTACATGTGTTATATATATACAAGGGTGTAGCTACCATAGGTACAGGGAGTGCAGCTGCTATGGGGCCCAGAGCTGAGAGGGGCCACCTTCCCTGTCACAGTTACATGTGTTATATACAGGGCATAGCTACCATAGGTACAGACAGTGCAGCTGCTATAGGGCCCAGAGCTGAGAGGGGCCACCTTCCCTGTCACAGTTACATGTGTTATATACAGGAGCGCAGCTACCATAGGTGCAGGGAGTGTGGCTGCTATGGGGCCCAGAGCTGAGAGGGGCCACCTTCCCTGTCACAGTTACATGTGTTATATACAGGGAGTAGCTACCATAGGTGGCATAGAGTGCAGCTGCTATGGGGCCCAGAGCTAAGAGGGGCCACCTTCCCTGTCACAGTTACATTTGTTATATAAATTTTTTGCCATTGGGTGGTACATAGGGGTCCTTTTAAACTTTTTCCTTGGGTCCTGCAATATATCCAGGTATGCCTCTGGACCTGCTCATTGTAGTGTGGTATAAAATGAACTGGAGGGCATTTAAATGTTATATAATATGAACCGGGGCACTATAATGAGGCACAATATGAACGGGGAGCACTATATATCATAATGTGAATTGGGGGTACTGTGCGGCATAATGTGTACTGGCAGCTCTGAAATGTGAACATAAGCACTATTATGATTCATAAAAGTAACTTGGGCACTACTATGGGGCATAACATTAAATAAGGCTCTACTATGGTTCAGAAAATGAACTAGGGCACTATTATAGGGCATGAAATTAACAACCGCTGCAGAGAAGTGTCTCTCTAGAAGCATTGGGACGAGGGCCCCTTCAAAATGTTGCTATGGGGCCCACAAAGTTCTGGCTACGCCCGTCTCTAGCTTATAGGCATTGGGGGAACACTAGGTGGGAAAGGGGTTAGAGGAATGTTGCGGGAATAAGTTCATGTAAGAGCCGAAACGGCATTTGATAATTTACCAGTAATGGGTAGTTTGCCGTGTAATAGCCATGACTAGAACCAGTATATAAAGTTATGTTAGATAACTTTGCTGTGTACATGAATTCCAATATCTACTGCTGTTTTTGCCTTGTCTCCATAGATACTGTGTATGTTTTATGTGTCGTGAAAGATGTGCAATTGGAAATTAGATTTTCCTGTCTAGTGAGCTTGCCCCTTTTTGCTTGCTTTAAAATGACTTCCAATTAAATTAATCTTGCAAGACAAAAGCTCATTAGCCCTCTGCATTTCTAAACAGCTTCACAATCTAAAATAAGGATTTTTTTTTTTTTTTTTTTTGTGAGATTTATCCCCCCCATCATGTGTCTTAAGCCCAGTACTCACGGGCCGATCAAGGAGAGATGCGTGCTGAGCGAACCGCTCAGCACACATCTCTCCTGCCGCTCAGCACAGCGCGATCTGTGCTGAGCGTGCGGGGGGAGACGGGGGGGCCGCTCACTTCACCCAGCGGGTGAAGTGAGCGACCCGCTAGATTGGCCTGCATGCAGGCCAATCTAGCAGCGGCGATAGCGATGTGCGGGGCCGCGCATCGCTATCGCCGAGGGGGCTACACACGGAGCGATCCTGCCGATATTCTAAGCAATCTAGTCAGATTGCTTAGAATATCGCTCCGTGAGTACCCCCCTTTAGCTGCAGGCATTCCTAGAATATTGAAAGGTTCCGGATTTGAAGGCGAAATATAAATATTTCCTGGCTTCTCCAACAGCTATTTTGGGTTCACCACGAGATTTAAAAAAAGAAAAATCTAAACATTTTTTTACAAAAATGTATTTCATTTTTGTAAATATAAATGTAAAAAAATATACACAAATTAGTCAGCATTGACTGCTGGTTTAAAAAGTAATAAAAATACGTTGTTTTTAAAAGTGATTGTCTTATCTGGTGTTCTGGATGACAAACATTAATGAACATAGGGGATCATTCCGAGTTGATCGCACGTAGCACGATCGCCCTGCTATGCTAAAAAAGTTTCACATAAAACAAGACCAGCCCTAGACCTACTTACCATTTGCGACGGATCCAGCGATGCAGGTCCCGGATTTGACGTCAGACATCCGCCCTGAAAACGCCTGGACACGCCTGCGTTTGCTGGACCACTCCCGGAAAACGGTCAGTTGACACCCCAACATGCCTTCCTCCTGTCAATCTTCTTGCGTCGCCGCTGCTACTGCTTTCCTCGTTCCCGGCATTGTTGCCTGGCGACGGCCGGTGCCGGGCAACGAGGCGCGTGTGCAGTGTGCACGACGCGCATGCGCAGTTCCGACCCGATCGCACCGCTGCAAAGAAGTGCAGCGTGCGATCCGGTCGGAATGACCCACATAGAGCCTGCAAACGTTGCCGCTTGCAACATCTGAAGATATAGCATTGGATCAACATCGCGACCTATAGTTTTTGAGAAGGAGATGGATGTTATTGTGGAGGGACCACAACATAACAATCTGGAACCATCTCCAATGGAAGAAAACACAGAGGTTTCGAGATTATGCTATTCAACAAAAATGCATACTGAATATCAATTTTCTGCTTTTTACTAAAACATCTGTCAGTTATCTGATGCTTGAAATAAATTCTGCACAAATATGTAAATAGGGGCATAGAAAACATGCTGCATGGAAATGTTGCAGCTGTCTTTCTAAAAAATGTAAACACATGTAAATTTATAGTCAACTAGATGTGTTGCCTATCATTACTAATGGGCCCCATACACTAGGCCGATTTTGCCCGATTTCAGCCCAATTCGGGCATTCGGCCCGATATATTGGGTGAAATCGGGCATTTTCTGGGTGCTTGAAAAGCCGATCCGATGCGCGTTCCCGTGAGCATCGGCTCGGATCTCCCTGGATCCGACATATCACGAGTGCTGCACTCGTTATATGTCGGATCCCGCAGTAAATAGATAGGATAGTAAAAGATACATCGTATGCAAAAAAAAACTGCATACGATATATCTAATACTATCTTACCAACGGGGAGGCTGCCGGGAGGTTGGAGGAAATCTTATATGACATGACGGACCGTCATGTCGTATAAGTGTATGGGGCCCTTAAGAACAAAATATATTCTACTTTAATCTAATACCTATGTGGCATACTTGTTGGCAGAGTATTCTGGGCTATCTGGTGCAGTGACGTCAGTCCACACACATTGTGACTTAAACAGTAATGCAGGTTTATTTCGTGTACACAGGGGACTCAGATGTAACAATGATAGCGGTAATCAGGAGCCCATATATCACACAAGGTAACAGCATTAGGTAGTGGAACTTATCAGGAGATGTCTGTGGTGGCAAAGCATGGAGGACTGCACAGCCGTGCAGTCTGACTCCCACTGTAGAGAAGATGATGCATGCACTGGAAACACTGTTAGGCTCTGTAGCTGAGATCTGCTCCCAGTCTCAGCTCTGCACACTTGTACACCAAGACTCTGTCTCTCAGTCTCTCTATGTGTCACACTCTTCTCGCTCTCTCCCTGAGATGGAGGAACAGGAACTTACATCATATGACTCCGCCTTCAAGTGACTCCTGGCACTAGAGGTCTGACACTAGGGTAAGGGTATGTACCCATAGACTGATACACAGAAGGATACAGGTACAGAGCGCACCATATCCTAACACTCCCTCTCGCTCAAGACTGTCTCCGGTCACAAGTTTGACTCCCACTGTAGAGAAGATGATGCATACACTGGAAACACTGTGAGTCTCTGTAGCTGAGATCTGCTCCCAGTCTCAGCTCTGCACACTTGTACACCTGAAGGACTCTCAGACCATGAGAAACAAAGATTGAACTCTTTGGCGTGAATGCCAGGCGTCATGTTTGGAGGAAACCAGGCACCGCTCATCCCCAGGCCAATACCATACCTACAGTGAAGCATGGTGGTGGCAGCATCATGCTGTGGGGATGTTTTTTCAGCGGCAGGAACTGGGAGACTAGTCAGGATAGAGGGAAAGATTAATGCAGCAATGTACAGAGACATCCTGGATGAAAACCTGCTCCAGAGCGCTCTTGACCTCAGAATCTTTCAGCAGGACAACGACCCTAACCACACAGCCAAGATATCAAAGGAGTGGTTTCAGGACAACTCTGTGAATGTCCTTGAGTGGCCCAGCCAGAGCACAGACTTGAATCCCATTGAACATCTCTGGAGAGATCTGACAATAGCTGTGCACCAACGCTTCCCATCCAACCTGATGGAGCTTGAGAGGTGCTGCAAAGAGGAATGGGTGAAACTGCCCAAAGATACCTGTAGGTGTGCCAAGCTTGTGGCATCACATTCAAAAAGACTTGAGGCTGTAATTGCTGCCAAAGGTGCATCAACAAAGTATTGAGCAAAGCTGTGAATACTTATGCACATGTGCTTTCTTAGTTTTTTATTTTTAATAAATTAGCAAAAATCTAAAAAAAAAGTGTTTTCACATTGTCATTATGGGGCATTGTATGTAAAATTTTGAGGGGGAAAAAATGAATTTATTCAATTTTGGAATAAGGCTGTAACATAACAAAATGTGGAAATAATGAAGCGTTGTGAATACTTTCCGGATGCACTGTATATAATATAGCAGTATGACCAACATTAAAATCTAGAATAACAAAGATCTATTAAAATCTCTATAAAACATATGAAAATGTCATTCACACAAACACTCTCCAATCCCCCGTTGGCAGACAAAGCAACATTTACCAGCATTAGGAAGAGAAGAGTCGATGGACAGTTCTAGTAAGCATGTGACTATGCGGGTGATACCGGCTGCAGTTCCGGACTCTCCTCCTGGTCACACGACTCACAGATCGTCTGTACTGGCATGTCACTCCACCATCACTTTTAGGGGGTTTGGGGAGGCACCCACGCATTCCGACCCTTTACTGGGTCTCTCTCAAGGTAAGCCAGGTAGAGCGAATGCCGGTAAAAGTCCAGGAGCACATTTAAATACCCCATCCTCACTATCTAATTGGTCCTAGCGCACCTAGTACAGATGAACATATGTACTTTGCCTTGGAGAGCAATAAAGTGGCGAGAGAAACTACCAACCAATCAGCTCCTAAATGTCATTTTTCAAACACAGCTGCCACATGGCAGTCAGGAGCTGGTTGGCTGGTACTTTATATCTGCCCCGGGATCCGGTCGTTAGGTCGAGAGTAAGTAGGTCGACAGTGTCTAGGTCAACCACTATTGGTCGACAGTAAGTTGGTCGACAGGAACTCTAGGTCGACATGTTCTAGGTCGACATTACAAAAGATCGACATGAGTTTTTTTTTAAAAAACATTTTTTTTACTTTTTCATACTTTACGATCCACATGGACTACAATTGGGAACAGTAACCTGCCCAATATACTTGCACGAAGTATGGCGAGCGAGGCGAGCCATGCGAGAGGACACTGTGCACTAATTCGGGTTCCCGGTCACTGTACGGAGAAAACGACACCCAAAAAAGTAAAAAAAACTCATGTCCCTGTCGACCTAGAAACCATGTCGATCTTACTGTCGACCAATAGTGGTCGATCTAGACACTGTCGACCTAAGTCTAATCTACCTTACATACCACACCCATCTGCCCCTAAGATAGAGCCCTAAATCTAGATAGCTTATGTGCTGTAGTCCTTTTCGGGTGGAAAACAATGACTGCGGAATATTTTCCAAATTGAGTTCTATGTGACAAGACCGTCGTAGCTTAAGGAAACATTGTCAAGATAATAACAGTTCTCTGACAGCAAATATTACCAACAGGAGGGGGAAAGGAGTGTAAGTAATCAGTGATGAAAGCTTACGTCTTCTGAGTGAATAGAACAATAATGCTTACACTTCAATATGACACGCAGTGCAGCATTGCAGTAAAACATGCTCAGCAATCACACAAAAACGGTGCTTCAGTACTGACCACTAATAAATATATATGTATATAATAAGAATTTACTTACCGATAATTCTATTTCTCGGAGTCCGTAGTGGATGCTGGGGTTCCTGAAAGGACCATGGGGAATAGCGGCTCCGCAGGAGACAGGGCACAAAAGTAAAGCTTTTACAGGTCAGGTGGTGTGTACTGGCTCCTCCCCCTATGACCCTCCTCCAGACTCCAGTTAGGTACTGTGCCCGGACGAGCGTACACAATAAGGGAGGATTTTGAATCCCGGGTAAGACTCATACCAGCCACACCAATCACACCGTACAACTTGTGATCTAAACCCAGTTAACAGTATGATAACAGAGGAGCCTCTGAAAGATGGCTTCCTAAACAATAACCCGAATTAGTTAACAATAACTATGTACAAGTATTGCAGATAATCCGCACTTGGGATGGGCGCCCAGCATCCACTACGGACTCCGAGAAATAGAATTATCGGTAAGTAAATTCTTATTTTCTCTATCGTCCTAAGTGGATGCTGGGGTTCCTGAAAGGACCATGGGGATTATACCAAAGCTCCCAAACGGGCGGGAGAGTGCGGATGACTCTGCAGCACCGAATGAGAGAACTCCAGGTCCTCCTTTGCCAGGGTATCAAATTTGTAAAAATTTACAAACGTGTTCTCCCCTGACCACGTAGCTGCTCGGCAGAGTTGTAATGCCGAGACCCCTCGGGCAGCCGCCCAAGATGAGCCCATCTTCCTTGCGGAATGGGCCTTAACAGATTTAGGCTGTGGCAGGCCTGCCACAGAATGTACAAGTTGAATTTTGTTACAAAACCAACGAGCAATCGACTGCTTAGAAGCAGGTGCACCCAACTTGTTGGGTGCATACAGTATAAACAGCGAGTCAGATTTTCTGACTCCAGCCGTCCTTTAAATGTATATTTTTAAGGCTCTGACAACGTCCAACAACTTGGAGTCCTTCAAGTCGTCTGTAGCCGCAGGCACTACAATAGGCTGGTTCAGGTGAAACGCTGATACCACCTTAGGGAGAAAATGCGGACGCGTCCGCAGCTCTGCCCTATGTCGAATGGAAAATTAAATAAGGGCTTTTATAAGACAAAGCCGCCAGTTCAGATACTCTCCCGGCCGAAGCCAGGGCCAGTAACATAGTCACTTTCCATGTGAGATATTTCAAATCCACATTCTTTAGTGGTTCAAACCAATTGGATTTGAGGAAATCTAAAACTACATTTAGATCCCACGGTGCCACCTTAGGCACCACAGGAGGCTGTATATGCAGTACTCCTTTGATAAAAATCTGGACCTCAGGGACTGAGGCCAATTCTTTGTGGAAGAATATTGATAGGGCCGAAATTTGAACCTTAATAGATCCCAATTTGAGACCCATAGACAATCCTGATTGCAGGAAATGTAGGAAAACGACCCAGTTGAAATTCCTCCATCGGAGCACTCCGCTGCTCGCACCACGCAACATATTTTCGCCAAATACGGCGATAATGCTTCGCGGTGACTTCCTTCCTTGCCTTTATCAAGGTAGGAATGACTTCTTCTGGAATGCCTTTTCCTTTTAGGATCTGGCATTCAACGCCATGCCGTCAAACGCAGCCGCGGTAAGTCTTGAAAAAGACAAGGACCCTGCTGAAACAGGTCCCTTCTCAGAAGTAGAGGCCACGGATCGTCCGTGACCATCTCTTGAAGTTCCGGGTACCAAGTCCTTCTTGGCCAATCCGGAGCCACTAGTCTTACTCCTCTTTGCCGTATAATCCTCAATACCTTTGGTATGAGAGGCAGAGGAGGAAACACATATACCGACTGGTACACCCAAGGTGTTACCAGCGCGTCCACAGCTATTGCCTGCGGATCTCTTGACCTGGCGCAATACCTGTCCAGTGTTTTGTTGAGGCGAGACGCCATCATGTTCACCATTGGTTTTACCCAACGGTTTAATAGCATGTGGAAAACTTCTGGATGAAGTCCCCACTCTCCCGGGTGAAGGTCGTGTCTGCTGAGGAAGTCTGCTTCCCAGTTGTCCACGCCCGGGATGAATACTGCTGACAGTGCTATCACGTGATTCTCCGCCCAGCGAAGGATCCTGGCAGCTTCTGCCATTGCCCTCCTGCTTCTTGTGCCGCCCTGTCTGTTTACATGGGCGACTGCCGTGATGTTGTCCGACTGGATCAACACCGGTCTTCCTTGAAGCAGAGGTTCCGCCTGGCTTAGAGCATTGTAGATTGCTCTTAGTTCCAGAATGCTTATGTGAAGAGACTTTTTCAGGCTCGACCACACTCCCTGGAAATTTCTTCCCTGTGTGACTGCTCCCCAGCCTCTCAGGCTGGCATCCGTGGTCACCAGGATCCAATCCTGCATGCCGAATCTGCGGCCCTCCAATAGATGAGCCTCCTGCAACCACCACAGAAGGGATACCCTTGTCCTCGGCGACAGGGTTATCCGCAGGTGCATCTGAAGATGCGACCCTGACCATTTGTCCAACAGATCCCTTTGCATGGAATCTGCCGAAAGGGATTGCTTCGTAAGAAGCTACCATTTTTTCCCAGGACTCTTGTGCATTGATGTACAGACACCTTTCCTGGTTTTAGGAGGTTCCTGACCAGGTCAGATAACTCCTTGGCTTTTTCTTCGGGAAGAAAAACCTTTTTCTGAACTGTGTCCAGAATCATCCCCAGGAACAGCAGACGAGTTGTCGGCATTAATTGGGATTTTGGAATATTCAGAATCCATCCGTGCTGCTTTAGCACCTCTTGAGATAGTGCTAAACCCATCTCTAGCTGTTCTCTGGACCTTGCCCTTATTAGGAGATCGTCCAAGTATGGGATAATTAATACGCCTTTTCTTCGAAGAAGAAATATTATCTCGGCCATTACCTTTGTAAAGACCCGAGGTGCCGTGGACAAACCAAACGGCAGCGTCTGAAACTGATAGTGACAGTTTTGTACAACGAACCTGAGGTACCCCTGGTGTGAGGGGTAATTGGAACGTGGAGATACGCATCCTTGATGTCCAAGGATACCATAAAGTCCCCTTCTTCCAGGTTCGCTATCACTGCTCTGAGTGACTCCATCTTGAACTTGAACTTCTTTATGTATAGGTTCAAGGACTTCAGATTTAGAATAGGCCTTACCGAGCCATCCGGCTTCGGTACCACAAATAGAGTGGAATAATACCCCTTCCCTTGTTGTAGAAGAGGTACCTTGACTATCACCTGCTGAGAATACAGCTTGTGAATGGCTTCCAAAACCGTCTCCCTTTCTGAGGGGGACGTTGGTAAAGCAGACTTCAGGAAACGGCGAGGTGGCTCTGTCTCTAATTTCAACCTGTACCCCTGAGATATTATCTGCAGGATCCAGGGATTTACCTGCGAGTGAGCCCACTGCGCGCTGTAATTTTTGAGACGACCGCCTACCGCCCCCGAGTCCGCTTGCGAAGCCCCAGCGTCATGCTGAGGCTTTTGTAGAAGCCGGGGAGGGCTTCTGTTCCTGGGAAGGAGCTGCCTGTTGCTGTCTCTTCCCTCGTCCTCTGCCTCGTGGCAGATATGAATAGCCCTTTGCTCTCTTATTTTTAAAGGAACGAAAGGGCTGCGGTTGAAAGGTCGGTGCCTTTTTCTGTTGGGGAGTGACTTGAGGTAGAAAGGTGGATTTCCCGGCCGTAGCCGTGGCCACCAAATCCGATAGACCGACCTCAAATAACTCCTCTACGCATCGCCTGTCCACTGTCGTGTCCATAAAGCTCTTCTGGCCGAAATGGACATAGCACTTACCCGTGATGCCAGTGTGCAGATATCTCTCTGTGCATCACGCATATAAAGAAATGCATCCTTTATTTGTTCTAACGACAGTAAAATATTGTCCCTGTCCAGGGTATCAATATTTTCGATCAGGGACTCTGACCAAACTACCCCAGCACTGCACATCCAGGCAGTCGCAATAGCTGGTCGTAGTATAACACCTGCATGTGTGTATATACCTTTTTGGATATTTTCCATCCTCCTATCTGATGGATCTTTAAGTGCGTCCGTCTCAGGAGAGGGTAACGCCACTTGTTTTGATAAGCGTGTTAGCGCTTTGTCCACCCTAGGAGGTGTTTCCCAGCGCTCCCTAACCTCTGGCGGGAAAGGGTATAAAGCCAATAACTTCTTTGAAATTAGCAGTTTTTTATCGGGGCACCCCACGCTTCATCACACACGTCATTTAATTCTTCTGATTCGGTAAAAACTACTGGTAGTTTTTTCACACCCCACATAATACCCTGTTTAGTGGTACCTGTAGTATCAGCTAAATGTAACATCTCCTTTATTGCCAAAATCATATAACGTGTGGCCCTACTGGAAAATACGGTTGATTCGTCACCTTCACCACCGGAATCAGTGCCTGTGTCTGGGTCTGTGTCGACCGACTGAGGCAAGGGACGTTTTACAGCCCCTGACGGTGTTTGAGGCGCCTGGACAGACACTAATTGAGTGTCCGGCCGCCTCATGTCGGCAAACGACTGCTTAAGCGAGTTGACGCTATCCCGTAATTCCACAAATAAAGGCATCCATTCTGGTGTCGACCCCCTAGGAGGTGACATCCTCATATTTGGCAATTGCTCCGCCTCCACACCAATAACGTCCTCATACATGTCGACACACACGTACCGACACACAGCAGACACACAGGGAATGCTCTATACGAAGACAGGACCCACTAGCCCTTTGGGGAGACAGAGGGAGAGTCTGCCAGCACACACCAAAAAGCGCTATATATGACAGGGATAGCCTTATGATTAAGTGCTCCCTTATAGCTGCTTTTATATTAATATATTGCCATTTATTCTGCCCCCCCTCTCTGTTATACCCTGTTTCTGTAGTGCAGTGCAGGGGAGAGACCTGGGAGCCTTCCTGACCAGCGGAGCTGTGACAGAAAATGGCGCCGTGTGCTGAGGAGATAGGCCCCGCCCCTTTTTCGGCGGGCTCGTCTCCCGCTATTTAGTACATTTAGGCAGGGGTAAATATCTCCATATAGCCTCTGGGGCTATATGTGAGGTATTTTTAGCCTTTTTAAAGGTTTTCATTTGCCTCCCAGGGCGCCCCCCCCCAGCGCCCTGCACCCTCAGTGACTGCCGTGTGAAGTGTGCTGAGAGGAAAATGGCGCACAGCTGCAGTGCTGTGCGCTACCTTAAGAAGACTGCAGGAGTCTTCAGCCGCCGATTCTGGACCTCTTCTTGCTTCAGCATCTGTGAGGGGGCCGGCGGCGTGGCTCCGGTGACCATCCAGGCTGTACCTGTGATCGTCCCTCTGGAGCTTCATGTCCAGTAGCCAAGAAGCCAATCCATCCTGCACGCAGGTGAGTTCACTTCTTCTCCCCTCTGTCCCTCGTTGCAGTGATCCTGTTGCCAGCAGGAATCACTGTAAAATAAAAAACCTAAGCTAAACTCTCTAAGCAGCTCTTTATGAGAGCCACCTAGAATTGCACCCTTCTCGGCCGGGCACAAAAATCTAACTGGAGTCTGGAGGAGGGTCATAGGGGGAGGAGCCAGTACACACCACCTGACCTGTAAAAGCTTTACTTTTGTGCCCTGTCTCCTGCGGAGCCGCTATTCCCCATGGTCCTTTCAGGAACCCCAGCATCCACTTAGGACGATAGAGAAATATATATATTTATATATATATATATCTATCCATACAGAGGATCCGGCACTCCAAACATAAGTAATCGTAGTTGCTCTGGTGCCTTCTTTGAGGGGTCAGCGCCCCTGCACATGCAGCAAATAACAGGAAGCGGCACTCAGAGACGTGGTATATCGTGCAGAATAAAGCAGCAAAGCTTTAATATATCACATCATCAACGTTTCGGGGTTTTACCCCTTCATCAGGATAACAACAAGTGATCAGACACAAACTTTATACATTACCCCCACCAATGAAACCATTCCAGCATTCCCGCCAGCTTCCCGGGGACCCGTCGCCACTCCCTCCTCCACTCGCGGCTGTTGCCGGAAGCGGAAGTGACGCGATACACCACGCTGTCCGTCGGGAAAGTTGCTATGGAAACGTGGCACCACACGCGTTCAGGGACGCCGCTGGCATTGCCACGGAAACCCGTAGCAAATGTGATAGTTTAAAAAGAACCATACAGGTGAACCACATGAAGACACTTAATCGCGTCAGCAGCATCCTGAACGCGGGCGGTGCCAGGCATCCACATAAACAAAATACACCAATAAATGCAAAATGTGAACTATGAGCACCATAATTCATTGCTGCTGCAAGAGCATACACAAAATTGTTTAAGTACAGTGTACAAGCCTAATTGAGAGAGCAATACAGCAAATATCATAAGAAAGAGAACAACCTAAAAATCAATAAAGTAGAATAATCATACAATAAAGTATTCTTATATGGCTTTTGACATCTGTCATTTACACCAACAAGAACACACAGCATATGGAATAAATGAATATGGAATAAATGAATATAGACTATAAATTATCATTAAGCTTAACCATTATAGTAGAGATGAGCGGGTTCGGTTCCTCGGAATCCGAACCCCCCCGAACTTCACGCTTTTTACACGGGTCCGAGGCAGACTCGGATCTTCCCGCCTTGCTCGGCTAACCCGAGCGCGCCCGAACGTCATCATCCCGCTGTCGGATTCTCGCGAGGCTCGTATTCTATCGCGAGACTCGGATTCTATATAAGGAGCCGCGCATCGCCGCCATTTTCACACGTGCATTGAGATTGATAGGGAGAGGACGTGGCTGGCGTCCTCTCCGTTTAGATAGAGAGTGAGACACTTGATTTACTGGAGCATTAGGAGTACTCAGAGAGTGCAGAGTTTTGCTGATAGTTATACTAGTGGTGACCACCAGTTTTATTTATTATTTAATATAATCCGTTCTCTGCCTGAAAAAAAACGATACACAGTCACATACTATATCTGTGCTCAGCCTCAGTGTGCTGCATGATAATATCATCTATGTATATCTGACTGTGCTGAGTAGTGCTCACTGCTCACACAGCTTAATTGTGGGGGAGACTGGGGAGCAGTTATAGCAGGAGTACATATTTAACAGTGCACACTTTTGCTGCCAGAGTGCCAGTGTGACTGACCAGCAGTGACCACCAGTATATTGTCTGCCTGAAAAAGTTAAACACTCGTGTGGTGTTTTTTTTTTTAATTCTATATATAAACGCATTCTGCTGACAGTGTCCAGCAGGTCCGTCATTCATTATATTTCTATCTTCTTCATACTAGTAGTTTAGGAGTCTGCAGTGCTGACAGTGTCCAGCAGGTCCGTCATTATACAATATATACCTGTCCTGCAGTAGTGATATATATATATTTTTATATCATTATCATCCAGTCTATACTAGCAGACGCAGTACGGTAGTCCACGGCTGTAGCTACCTCTGTGTCGGCAGTCGCTCGTCCATAATTGTATACCTACCTGTGGTGGGTTTTTTTTTCTATCTTCTTCATACTAGTAGTTTAGGAGTCTGCAGTGCTGACAGTGTCCAGCAGGTCCGTCATTATACAATATATATACCTGTCCTGCAGTAGTGATATATATATATTTTTTATATCATTATCATCCAGTCTATACTAGCAGACGCAGTACGGTAGTCCACGGCTGTAGCTACCTCTGTGTCGGCAGTCGCTCGTCCATAATTGTATACCTACCTGTGGTGGTTTTTTTTTTTTTCTATCTTCTTCATACTAGTAGTTTAGGAGTCTGCAGTACTGACAGTGTCCAGCAGGTCCGTCATTATACAATATATACCTGTCCTGCAGTAGTGATATATATATATTTTTTATATCATTATCATCCAGTCTATACTAGCAGACGCAGTACGGTAGTCCACGGCTGTAGCTACCTCTGTGTCGGCAGTCACTCGTCCATAATTGTATACCTACCTGTGGTGGGTTTTTTTTTTCTATCTTCTTCATACTAGTAGTTTAGGAGTCTGCAGTGCTGACAGTGTCCAGCAGGTCCGTCATTATACAATATATACCTGTCCTGCAGTAGTGATATATATATATTTTTTATATCATTATCATCCAGTCTATACTAGCAGACGCAGTACGGTAGTCCACGGCTGTAGCTACCTCTGTGTCGGCAGTCGCTCGTCATCCATAAGTATACTAGTATCCATCCATCTCCATTGTTTACCTGAGGTGCCTTTTAGTTGTGCCTATTAAAATATGGAGAACAAAAATGTTGAGGTTCCAAAAATAGGGAAAGATCAAGATCCACTTCCACCTCGTGCTGAAGCTGCTGCCACTAGTCATGGCCGAGACGATGAAATGCCATCAACGTCGTCTGCCAAGGCCGATGCCCAATGTCATAGTACAGAGCATGTAAAATCCAAAACACAAAATATCAGTAAAAAAAGGACTCAAAAATCTAAAATAAAATCGTCGGAGAAGCGTAAACTTGCCAATATGCCATTTACCACACGGAGTGGCAAGGAACGGCTGAGGCCCTGGCCTATGTTCATGGCTAGTGGTTCAGCTTCACATGAGGATGGAAGCACTCAGCCTCTCGCTAGAAAAATGAAAAGACTTAAGCTGGCAAAAGCACAGCAAAGAACTGTGCGTTCTTCGAAATCACAAATCCACAAGGAGAGTCCAATTGTGTCGGTTGCGATGCCTGACCTTCCCAACACTGGACGTGAAGAGCATGCGCCTTCCACCATTTGCACGCCCCCTGCAAGTGCTGGAAGGAGCACCCGCAGTCCAGTTCCTGATAGTCAGATTGAAGATGTCAGTGTTGAAGTACACCAGGATGAGGAGGATATGGGTGTTGCTGGCGCTGGGGAGGAAATTGACCAGGAGGATTCTGATGGTGAGGTGGTTTGTTTAAGTCAGGCACCCGGGGAGACACCTGTTGTCCGTGGGAGGAATATGGCCATTGACATGCCTGGTGAAAATACCAAAAAAATCAGCTCTTCGGTGTGGAAGTATTTCAACAGAAATGCGGACAACATTTGTCAAGCCGTGTGTTGCCTTTGTCAAGCTGTAATAAGTAGGGGTAAGGACGTTAACCACCTTGGAACATCCTCCCTTATACGTCACCTGCAGCGCATTCATCATAAGTCAGTGACAAGTTCAAAAACTTTGGGCGACAGCGGAAGCAGTCCACTGACCAGTAAATCCCTTCCTCTTGTAACCAAGCTCACGCAAACCACCCCACCAACTCCCTCAGTGTCAATTTCCTCCTTCCCCAGGAATGCCAATAGTCCTGCAGGCCATGTCACTGGCAATTCTGACGAGTCCTCTCCTGCCTGGGATTCCTCCGATGCATCCTTGCGTGTAACGCCTACTGCTGCTGGCGCTGCTGTTGTTGCTGCTGGGAGTCGATGGTCATCCCAGAGGGGAAGTCGTAAGACCACTTTTACTACTTCCACCAAGCAATTGACTGTCCAACAGTCCTTTGCGAGGAAGATGAAATATCACAGCAGTCATCCTGCTGCAAAGCGGATAACTGAGGCCTTGGCATCCTGGGCAGTGAGAACCGTGGTTCCGGTATCCATCATTACTGCAGAGCCAACTATAGACTTGTTTGAGGTACTGTGTCCCCGGTACCAAATACCATCTAGGTTCCATTTCTCTAGGCAGGCGATACCGAAAATGTACACAGACCTCAGAAAAAGACTCACCAGTGTCCTAAAAAATGCAGTTGTACCCAATGTCCACTTAACCACGGACATGTGGACAAGTGGAGCAGGGCAGACTCAGGACTATATGACTGTGACAGCCCACTGGGTAGATGTATGGACTCCCGCCGCAAGAACAGCAGCGGCGGCACCAGTAGCAGCATCTCGCAAACGCCAACTCTTTCCTAGGCAGGCTACGCTTTGTATCACCGCTTTCCAGAATACGCACACAGCTAAAAACCTCTTACGGCAACTGAGGAAGATCATCGCAGAATGGCTTACCCCAATTGGACTCTCCTGTGGATTTGTGGCATCGGACAACGCCAGCAATATTGTGTGTGCATTAAATATGGGCAAATTCCATCACGTCCCATGTTTTGCACATACCTTGAATTTGGTGGTGCAGAATTATTTAAAAAACGAGAGGGGCGTGCAAGAGATGCTGTCGGTGGCCAGAAGAATTGCGGGACACTTTCGGCGTACAGGCACCACGTACAGAAGACTGGAGCAACACCAAAAACGCCTGAACCTGCCCTGCCATCATCTGAAGCAAGAAGTGGTAACGAGGTGTAATTCAACCCTCTATATGCTTCAGAGGTTGGAGGAGCAGCAAAAGGACATTCAAGCCTATACAACTGAGCACGATATCGGAGGTGGAATGCACCTGTCTCAAGCGCAGTGGAAAATGATTTCAACGTTGTGCAAGGTTCTGCAACCTTTTGAACTTGCCACACGTGAAGTCAGTTCAGACACTGCCAGCCTGAGTCAGGTCATTCCCCTCATCAGGCTTTTGCAGAAGAAGCTGGAGACATTGAAGGAGGAGCTAACACAGAGCGATTCCGCTAGGCATGTGGGACTTGTGGATGGAGCCCTTAATTCGCTTAACAAGGATTCACGGGTGGTCAATCTGTTGAAATCAGAGCACTACATTTTGGCCACCGTGCTCGATCCTAGATTTAAAACCTACGTTGTATCTCTCTTTCCGGCAGACACAAGTCTGCAGGGGTTCAAAGAACTGCTGGTGAGAAAATTGTCAAGTCAAGCGGAACGCGACCTGTCAACATCTCCTCCTTCACATTCTCCCGCAACTGGGGGTGCGAGGAAAAGGCTCAGAATTCCGAGCCCACCCGCTGGCGGTGATGCAGGGCAGTCTGGAGCGACTGCTGATGCTGACATCTGGTCCGGACTGAAGGACCTGCCAACGATTACGGACATGTCGTCTACTGTCACTGCATATGATTCTCTCCCCATTGAAAGAATGGTGGAGGATTATATGAGTGACTGCATCCAAGTAGGCACGTCAGACAGTCCGTACGTATACTGGCAGGAAAAAGAGGCAATTTGGAGGCCCTTGCACAAACTGGCTTTATTCTACCTAAGTTGCCCTCCCACAAGTGTGTACTCCGAAAGAGTGTTTAGTGCCGCCGCTCACCTTGTCAGCAATCGGCGTACGAGGTTACTTCCAGAAAATGTGGAGAAGATGATGTTCATTAAAATGAATTATAATCAATTCCTCCATGGAGACATTCACCAGCAGCAATTGCCTCCACAAAGTACACAGGGAGCTGTGATGGTGGATTCCAGTGGGGACGAATTGATAATCTTTGAGGAGGGGGATGTACACGGTGATGAATCGGAGGATGATGATGAGGTGGACATCTTGCCTCTGTAGAGCCAGTTTGTGCAAGGAGAGATTAATTGCTTCTTTTTTGGTGGGGGTCCAAACCAACCCGTCATTTCAGTCACAGTCGTGTGGCAGACCCTGTCACTGAAATGATGGGTTGGTTAAAGTGTGCATGTCCTGTTTATACAACATAAGGGTGGGTGGGAGGGCCCAAGGACAATTCCATCTTGCACCTCTTTTTTCTTTCATTTTTCTTTGCGTCATGTGCTGTTTGGGGAGTGTTTTTTGGAAGGGCCATCCTGCGTGACACTGCAGTGCCACTCCTAGATGGGCCAGGGTTTTGTGTCGGCCACTAGGGTCGCTGAGCTTAGTCACACAGCTACCTCATTGCGCCTCTTTTTTTCTTTGCGTCATGTGCTGTTTGGGGAGTGTTTTTTGGAAGGGCCATCCTGCGTGACACTGCAGTGCCACTCCTAGATGGGCCAGGTGTTTGTGTCGGCCACTTGGGTCGCTGAGCTTAGTCACACAGCTACCTCATTGCGCCTCTTTTTTTCTTTGCGTCATGTGCTGTTTGGGGAGTATTTTTTGGAAGGGCCATCCTGCCTGACACTGCAGTGCCACTCCTAGATGGGCCAGGTGTTTGTGTCGGCCACTAGGGTCGCTGAGCTTACTCACACAGCTACCTCATTGCGCCTCTTTTTTTCTTTGCGTCATGTGCTGTTTGGGGAGTGTTTTTTGGAAGGGCCATCCTGCGTGACACTGCAGTGCCACTCCTAGATGGGCCAGGTGTTTGTGTCGGCCACTTGGGTCGCTGAGCTTAGTCACACAGCTACCTCATTGCGCCTCTTTTTTTCTTTGCGTCATGTGCTGTTTGGGGAGTATTTTTTGGAAGGGCCATCCTGCCTGACACTGCAGTGCCACTCCTAGATGGGCCAGGTGTTTGTGTCGGCCACTAGGGTCGCTGAGCTTACTCACACAGCTACCTCATTGCGCCTCTTTTTTTCTTTGCGTCATGTGCTGTTTGGGGAGTGTTTTTTGGAAGGGCCATCCTGCGTGACACTGCAGTGCCACTCCTAGATGGGCCAGGTGTTTGTGTCGGCCACTAGGGTCGCTTAACTTACTCACACAGCTACCTCATTGCGCCTCTTTTTTTTCTTCTTTGCGTCATGTGCTGTTTGGGGAGTATTTTTTGGAAGGGCCATCCTGCCTGACACTGCAGTGCCACTCCTAGATGGGCCAGGTGTTTGTGTCGGCCACTTGGGTCGCTGAGCTTAGTCACACAGCTACCTCATTGCGCCTCTTTTTTTCTTTGCGTCATGTGCTGTTTGGGGAGTGTTTTTTGGAAGGGCCATCCTGCGTGACACTGCAGTGCCACTCCTAGATGGGCCAGGTGTTTGTGTCGGCCACTTGGGTCGCTGAGCTTAGTCATCCAGCGACCCCGGTGCAAATTTTAGGACTAAAAAATAAGATTTTACTTACCGATAAATCTATTTCTCGGAGTCCGTAGTGGATGCTGGGGTTCCTGAAAGGACCATGGGGAATAGCGGCTCCGCAGGAGACAGGGCACAAAAAGTAAAGCTTTTCCGATCAGGTGGTGTGCACTGGCTCCTCCCCCTATGACCCTCCTCCAGACTCCAGTTAGGTACTGTGCCCGGACGAGCGTACACAATAAGGGAGGATTTTGAATCCCGGGTAAGACTCATACCAGCCACACCAATCACACCGTACAACTTGTGATCTAAACCCAGTTAACAGTATGATAACAGCGGAGCCTCTGAAAGATGGCTTCCTTTAACAATAACCCGAATTAGTTAACAAGAACTATGTACAACTTATGCAGATAATCCGCACTTGGGATGGGCGCCCAGCATCCACTACGGACTCCGAGAAATAGATTTATCGGTAAGTAAAATCTTATTTTCTCTATCGTCCTAGTGGATGCTGGGGTTCCTGAAAGGACCATGGGGATTATACCAAAGCTCCCAAACGGGCGGGAGAGTGCGGATGACTCTGCAGCACCGAATGAGAGAACTCCAGGTCCTCCTTAGCCAGAGTATCAAATTTGTAAAATTTTACAAACGTGTTCTCCCCTGACCACGTAGCTGCTCGGCAAAGTTGTAATGCCGAGACCCCTCGGGCAGCCGCCCAAGATGAGCCCACCTTCCTTGTGGAGTGGGCCTTTACAGATTTAGGCTGTGGCAAGCCTGCCACAGAATGTGCAAGTTGGATTGTGCTACAGATCCAACGAGCAATCGTCTGCTTAGACGCAGGAGCACCCATCTTGTTGGGTGCATACAATATAAACAACGAGTCAGATTTTCTGACTCCAGCTGTCCTTGCAATATATATTTTTAATGCTCTGACAACGTCCAGTAACTTGGAGTCCTCCAAGTCACTTGTAGCCGCAGGCACTACAATAGGCTGGTTCAGATGAAATGCTGACACCACCTTAGGGAGAAAATGCGGACGAGTTCGCAGTTCTGCCCTGTCCGAATGGAAAATCAGATATGGGCTTTTGTAAGATAAAGCTGCCAATTCTGACACTCTCCTGGCAGAAGCCAGGGCTAGAAGCATGGTCACTTTCCATGTGAGATATTTCAAATCCACCTTTTTTAGTGGTTCAAACCAATGAGATTTTAGGAAGTCCAAAACCACATTTAGATCCCACGGTGCCACTGGAGGCACCACAGGAGGCTGTATATGCAGCACTCCCTTAACAAAGGTCTGGACTTCAGGGACTGAAGCCAATTCTTTTTGAAAGAAAATCGACAGGGCCGAAATTTGAACCTTAATAGATCCCAATTTGAGACCCATTGACAATCCTGATTGCAGGAAATGTAGGAATCGACCCAGTTGAAATTCCTCCGTCGGAGCACTCCGATCTTCGCACCACGCAACATATTTTCGCCAAATTCGGTGATAATGTTGCACGGTTACTTCCTTCCTTGCTTTAATCAAAGTAGGAATGACTTCTTCCGGCATGCCTCTTTCCTTTAGGATCCGGCGTTCAACCGCCATGCCGTCAAACGCAGCCGCGGTAAGTCTTGAAACAGACAGGGACCCTGCTGAAGCAAGTCCCTCCTTAGAGGTAGAGGCCACGGATCTTCCGTGATCATCTCTTGAAGTTCCGGGTACCAAGTCCTCCTTGGCCAATCCGGAACCACTAGTATCGTTCTTACGCCTCTTTGCCGTATAATTCTCAATACTTTTGGTATGAGAAGCAGAGGAGGAAACACATACACCGACTGGTACACCCAAGGCGTTACCAGCGCGTCCACAGCTATTGCCTGCGGATCTCTTGACCTGGCGCAATACCTGTCCAGTTTTTTGTTGAGGCGAGACGCCATCATGTCCACCATTGGTCTTTCCCAACGGGTTACCAGCATGTGGAAGACTTCTGGATGAAGTCCCCACTCTCCCGGGTGAAGATCGTGTCTGCTGAGGAAGTCTGCTTCCCAGTTGTCCACTCCCGGGATGAACACTGCTGACAGTGCTATCACATGATTCTCTGCCCAGCGAAGAATCCTTGCAGCTTCTGCCATTGCCCTCCTGCTTCTTGTGCCGCCCTGTCTGTTCACATGGGCGACTGCCGTGATGTTGTCCGACTGGATCAATACCGGTTTTCCCTGAAGCAGAGGTTCTGCCTGGTTTAGAGCATTGTATATTGCTCTTAGTTCCAGAATGTTTATGTGAAGAGACGTTTCCAGGCTCGTCCATACTCCCTGGAAGTTTCTTCCTTGTGTGACTGCTCCCCAGCCTCTCAGGCTGGCGTCCGTGGTCACCAGGATCCAATCCTGTATGCCGAATCTGCGGCCCTCCAATAGATGAGCACTCTGCAACCACCACAGAAGAGACACCCTTGTCCTTGGAGACAGGGTTATCCGTAGGTGCATCTGAAGATGCGACCCTGACCATTTGTCCAACAGATCCCTTTGGAAAATTCTTGCGTGGAATCTGCCGAATGGAATCGCTTCGTAAGAAGCCACCATTTTTCCCAGGACTCTTGTGCATTGATGTACAGACACCTTTCCTGGTTTTAGGAGGTTCCTGACAAGCTCGGATAACTCCTTGGCTTTTTCCTCCGGGAGAAAAACCTTTTTCTGAACCGTGTCCAGAATCATCCCTAGGAACAGCAGACGAGTTGTCGGCATTAACTGGGATTTTGGAATATTCAGAATCCACCCGTGCTGTTTTAGCACTTCTTGAGACAGTGCTAATCCCATCTCTAGCTGTTCTCTGGACCTCGCCCTTATTAGGAGATCGTCCAAGTATGGGATAATTAATACGCCTTTTCTTCGAAGAAGAATCATCATCTCGGCCATTACCTTTGTAAAGATCCGAGGTGCCGTGGACAATCCGAACGGCAGCGTCTGAAACTGATAGTGACAGTTTTGTACAACGAACCTGAGGTACCCCTGGTGTGAGGGGTAAATTGGAACGTGGAGATACGCATCCTTGATGTCCAAGGATACCATAAAGTTCCCCTCTTCCAGGTTCGCTATCACTGCTCTGAGTGACTCCATTTTGAACTTGAACTTCTTTATGTACAGGTTCAAGGACTTCAGATTTAGAATAGGCCTTACCGAGCCATCCGGCTTCGGTACCACAAAAAGAGTGGAATAATACCCCTTCCCTTGTTGCAGAAGAGGTACCTTGACTATCACCTGCTGAGAGTACAGCTTGTGAATGGCTTCCAACACCGTCTCCCTTTCGGAGGGGGACGTTGGTAAAGCAGACCTCAGGAAACGGCGAGGTGGATCTGTCTCTAATTCCAACCTGTATCCCTGAGATATTATCTGCAGGATCCAGGGATCTACTTGCGAGTGAGCCCACTGCGCGCTGTAATTTTTGAGACGACCGCCCACCGTCCCCGAGTCCGCTTGAGAAGCCCCAGCGTCATGCTGAGGCTTTTGTAGAAGCCGGGGAGGGCTTCTGATCCTGGGAAGGAGCTGCGTGTTGCTGTCTCTTCCCTCGACCTTTGCCTCGTGGCAAATATGAATAGCCCTTTGCTCTCTTATTTTTAAAGGAACGAAAGGGCTGCGGTTGAAAAGTCGGTGCCTTTTTCTGTTGGGGAGTGACTTGAGGTAGAAAGGTGGATTTCCCGGCTGTAGCCGTGGCCACCAAATCTGATAGACCGACTCCAAATAACTCCTCCCCCTTATACGGCAAAACTTCCATATGCCGTTTTGAATCCGCATCGCCTGTCCACTGTCGCGTCCATAAAGCTCTTCTGGCCGAAATGGACATAGCACTTACCCGTGATGCCAGTGTGCATATATCCCTCTGTGCATCACGCATATAAAGAAATGCATCCTTTATTTGTTCTAACGACAGTAGAATATTGTCCCTGTCCAGGATATCAATATTTTCAATCAGGGATTCTGACCAAACTACCCCCGCACTGCCCATCCAGGCAGTTGCTACAGCTGGTCGTAGTATAACACCTGCATGTGTGTATATACTTTTTTGGATATTTTCCATCCTCCTATCTGATGGATCTTTAAGTGCGGCCGTCTCAGGAGAGGGTAACGCCACTTGTTTAGATAAGCGTGTTAGCGCCTTGTCCACCCTAGGAGGTGTTTCCCAGCGCTCCCTAACCTCTGGCGGGAAAGGGTATAATGCCAATAATTTCTTTGAAATTATCAGCTTTTTATCAGGGGCAACCCACGCTTCATTACACACGTCATTTAGTTCTTCTGATTCAGGAAAAACTATAGGTAGTTTTTTCATACCCCACATAATACCCTGTTTAGTGGTACCTGTAGTATCAGCTAAATGTAACGCCTCCTTCATTGCCAAAATCATATAACGTGTGGCCCTACTGGAAAATACGGTTGATTCGTCACCGTCACCACTGGAGTCATCGCCTGTGTCTGGGTCTGTGTCGACCGACTGAGGCAAAGGGCGTTTCACAGCCCCTGACGGTGTTTGAGTCGCCTGGACAGGCACTAATTGATTGTCCGGCCGTCTCATGTCGTCAAACGACTGCTTTAGCGTGTTGACACTATCCCGTAGTTCCATAAATAAAGGCATCCATTCTGGTGTCGACCCCCTAGGAGGTGACATCCCCATATTTGGCAATTGCTCCGCCTCCACACCAATATCGTCCTCATACATGTCGACACACACGTACCGACACACAGCAGACACACAGGGAATGCTCCTAATGAAGACAGGACCCACTAGCCCTTTGGGGAGACAGAGGGAGAGTTTGCCAGCACACACCAAAAGCGCTATATATATATCAGGGATAGCCTTATAATAAGTGCTCCCCTATAGCTGCTTTGTTATATAAAAATATCGCCATAAATTTGCCCCCCCTCTCTGTTTTACCCTGTTTCTGTAGTGCAGTGCAGGGGAGAGACCTGGGAGCCGTCCTGACCAGCGGAGCTGTGAGAGGAAATGGCGCCGTGTGCTGAGGAGATAGGCCCCGCCCCTTTTCCGGCGGGCTCGTCTCCCGCTATTTTGAGAAATCAGGCAGGGGTTAAATATCTCCATATAGCCTCTAGGGCTATATGTGAGGTATTTTTAGCCTTTATAGGTACTCATTTTGCCTCCCAGGGCGCCCCCCTCCCAGCGCCCTGCACCCTCAGTGACTGCCGTGTGAAGTGTGCTGAGAGGAAAATGGCGCACAGCTGCAGTGCTGTGCGCTACCTTTAGAAGACTGCAGGAGTCTTCAGCCGCCGATTCTGGACCTCTTCTGTCTTCAGCATCTGCAAGGGGGCCGGCGGCGCGGCTCCGGTGACCATCCAGGCTGTACCTGTGATCGTCCCTCTGGAGCTTGATGTCCAGTAGCCAAGAAGCCAATCCATCCTGCACGCAGGTGAGTTGACTCCTTCTCCCCTCAGTCCCTCGCTGCAGTGATCCTGTTGCCAGCAGGAATCACTGTAACATAAAAAACCTAGCTAAACTTTCTCTAAGCAGCTCTTTAGGAGAGCCACCTAGATTGCACCCTTCTCGGCCGGGCACAAAAATCTAACTGGAGTCTGGAGGAGGGTCATAGGGGGAGGAGCCAGTGCACACCACCTGATCGGAAAAGCTTTACTTTTTGTGCCCTGTCTCCTGCGGAGCCGCTATTCCCCATGGTCCTTTCAGGAACCCCAGCATCCACTAGGACGATAGAGAAATAATATTGTGAGGTGTGAGGTGTTCAGAATAGACTGAAAATGAGTGGAAATTATGGTTATTGAGGTTAATAATACTTTGGGATCAAAATGACCCCCAAATTCTATGATTTAAGCTGTTTTTTAGGGTTTTTTGAAAAAAAAACACCCGAATCCAAAACACACCCGAATCCGACAAAAAAAAATTCGGTGAGGTTTTGCCAAAACGTGTTCGAATCCAAAACACGGCCGCGGAACCGAACCCAAAACCAAAACACAAAACCCGAAAAATTTCTGGTGCACATCTCTACATTATAGACAGATAAGCCACCATATACATGATCAGTGGAGTTGAGACATATCACCCGGTCCAATACTCGATCCTGCAGACACTTAACACATCAGAAAAGCCTCACTATTAAGGAACAATCCAACATAATCACAGAAAGCAATTGAGGCCCATGGTCTCATTCAGACCCCTAGGGGCCAGTGTATCAAGACGGAAAATCCAATGGGCTTCCAGTTGTAGTAAACTTCTGTGTCTATCACCTCTCCGCAACGATTGTGGCACATGATCAATGATTTTATATCATATGGTGGCAACGCCATGTCCCAAATGGGCAAAATAGCGTGCCACCGGTTGTTCACTGTGCCCAGATAAAAGTGCGGCTCTAATGGCCGCCCTATGCTGTGCCATCCTCTCTTTAAATTGGCATACCGTCTTGCCCACATACTGAAGCCCACAAGGGCAAAACAACACATAGATAACAAATTTTGAAGAGCAGGTGAGAGGCCATCTAATTTTAAATCTCTTCCCAGACTGGGCGTGAGCAATGTTGTCACCGGTCTGGAGGTACCCACACGTGGTACACCACAGACATCGGTAGCAACCATTCTTTCTGGTCAAAATATTTGATTTTTTGGTTTGTCCAAACCCAGTAATATCCGTCCGGACAATGATGTCCTTAATGTTCCTACTCCTGGAATGGCCTGCCAACAAACGAGTGTCATGTAAGCTATTTAAGCCTGAGTCAGACGCCACTAAAGGCCACCATGATTTAACATATTTCTTTCTTTCTTCACTCTGCGTGTTGTATTCAGTGATCCACAGAACGGTATTCTGTAGTGATTTCCTATTTTGCTTTACACTAGTCTCAGATAAAAGTGTTTGTCGTGTATAGCCTAAAGCTTTAACCTTAGCTCTTTCTAGCTTCCGAATAGGATAACCCTTATCCAAAAGTTGCTACCGATGTCTGGGGTGTACCACGTGTGGGTACCTCCAGACCGGTGACACCATTGCTCACGCCCAGTCTGGGAAGAGATTTAAAATTAGATGGCCTCTCACCTGCTCTTTGTGCTGTTTTGCCCTTGTGGGCTTCAGTATGTGGGCAAGACGGTATGCCAATTTAAAGAGAGGATGGCACAGCATAGGGCGGCCATTAGAGCCGCACTTTCATCTGGGCACAGTGAACAACCAGTGGCACGCCATTTTGCCCATTTGGGACATGGCGTTGCCACCGTACGATATAAATCATTGATCATGTGCCACAATCATTGCGGAGAGGTGATAGACACAGAAGTTTACTACAACTGGAAGCCCATTGGATTTTCCGTCTTGATACACTGGCCCCTAGGGGTCTGAATGAGACCATGGGCCTCATGTGCTTTCTGTGATTATGTTGGATTGTTTCTTAATAGTGAGGCTTTTCTGATGTATTAAGTGTCTGCAGGATCGAGTATTGGACCGGGTGATATGTCTCAACTCCACTGATCATGTATATGGTGGCTTATCTGTCTATAATGGTTAAGCTTAATGATAATTTATAGTCTATATTCATTTATTCCATATTCATTTATTCCATATGCTGTGTGTTCTTGTTGGTGTAAATGACCGATGTCAAAAGCCATATAAGAATACTTTATTGTATGATTATTCTACTTTATTGATTTTTAGGTTGTTCTCTTTCTTATGATATTTGCTGTATTGCTCTCTCAATTAGGCTTGTACACTGTACTTAAACAATTTTTTGTATGCTCTTGCAGCAGCAATGAATTATGGTGCTTATAGTTCACATTTTGTATTTATTGGTGTATTTTGTTTATGTGGATGCCTGGCACCGCCCGCGTTCAGGATGCTGCTGACGCGATTAAGTGTCTTCATGTGGTTCACCTGTATGGTTCTTTTTAAACTATCACATCTGCTATGGGTTTCCGTGGCAACGCCGGCGGTGTCCCTGAACGCGTGTGGTGCCACGTTTCCATAGCAACTTTCCCGACGGACAGCGTGGTGTACCGCGTCACTTCCGCTTCCGGCAACAGCCGCGAGTGGAGGAGGGAGTGGCGACGGGTCCCCGGGACGCTGGCGGGAATGCTGGAATGGTTTCATTGGTGGGGGTAATGTATAAAGTTTGTGTCTGATCACTTGTTGTTATCCTGATGAAGGGGTAAAACCCCGAAACGTTGATGATGTGATATATTAAAGCTTTGCTGCTTTATTCTGCACGATATACCACGTCTCTGAGTGCCGCTTCCTGTTATTTGCTATATATATATATATATATATATATATATATATATATATATATATTGTCCTATCCCATACAAGCAACTGCTAATGGATAATTATATTTGATTTTAATGCAGTTATTATGGGCAACACCAGCAGTAGATGAGTTTCAGCTGCATTTATTCCAACGTGTTAGCCTGAAGAAGTCAATGTTCCTCTTCCTCCTCTTGTTCCTCTTTCTCCCCAAATAAAAAAGCTAATAACTACAAAACTGAGCTTTTATAGAGAAATAATCCACTACTAATCCATATTTTTTTTTTAGAAATTTATAGTTGCATCGTTTTTTGGGGTTTACACCAATGGATATCACTTTACATGCTATTCGTGTTCTCAGCACTAAGGGGGGGAATGTAATAGAGCAGTGGTCTCCAACCTTAATTGGGGTGTGAGCTACTTTCGGAAAATAAAACCTCTAACAGCTCCCCCCTCCCCCCAATGCACGCGCATTCCTGTGAAAGTGGGTGTGGCCTCAGAAAAGTGGGTGTGGCCTCACAACAGTAATGCCCCCCCAGCAGTGCCAGATACACAAATAATGTCCTCCAGCAGTGCCAGATACACAAATAATGTCCCCCAACTGTGCCGGATACACAAATAATGTCTTCCAGCAGTGCCAGATACACAAATAATGTCCCTCAGCAGTGTCAGTAAAATATAGGGGTGCTGCTGGCCATGCATGTTGTAAATATTCAGAGGAACAGTTGTTAACAATTAAAAGCACACTGCTGTATGCTGTAAAATATAGGAGTGCTGTTGGCCCTGTATGTTGTAAAAATTCAAGGGGTGCAGTGAAAATCAGTATACACTGGCCCTGTCTTGTATGCTGTAATTATTCTAGGGTGCAGTGAAAATCAATGTACACTGGCCCTGTCTTGTATGCTGTAATTATTCTAGGGTGCAGTGAAAATCAATGTACACTGGCCCTGTCTTGTATACTGTAATTATTCTAGGGTGCAGTGAAAATCAATGTACACTGGCCCTGTCTTGTATGCTGTAATTATTCTAGAGTGCAGTGAAAATCAATGTACACTGGCCCTGCCGTGTATGCTGTAAAATTACAGGGGTGTTGTGAAAATACAGAGGTGCTGGCACTGTCTGCGGTTGTGATGTGTAGGCCTGACCTTCACAACACGGTATGGGAAGAGGAGGCTCCTACCACCATTGGCACGCCCCCTGCAAGTGCTGGTAGGAGCACCGCCAGTCCAGTTGCTGATATTGAGATTGAGGATGTCACTGTAGAAGTACACCAGGATGAGGAGGATATGGGTGTAGCTGGCACTGCAGAGAAAGTTGATGATGAGGATTCTGATGGTGATGTGGTTTGTTTGAATAAGTCACCAGTGGACGCAGTTGTTGGCCATGGGATGAAAAAGCCGGACAACAGGTGTCAAGCCATCTGTTGCTTTTGTCAATCCATAATAAGTAGGGGTAAGGACGTCAACCACCTAGGAACATCCTCCCTTATACGTCACCTGCAGCGCATTCATCATAAGTCATTGTCAAGTTTAGAAACTTTGGGTAATAGCGCAAGCAGTCCAGTGACACCTAAATGATGTGGTTTTGTTTGAATACCATTTCTCTGTGATGATGAGGATGTAAACACTGAAGTGTGTGTGTGTGTGTGTGTGTGTGTGTGTGTGTGTGTGTGTGTGTGTGTGTGTGTGTGTGTGTGTGGTGGGGGGGGGAGATCTGAGGATGAGGACGATATCTTGCCACTGTATGGCCAGCTTGTGCAAGGAGAGTTTAATTGCTTCTTTTTTGGTGAGGGCCCAGACAAACCAATCATTTCAGCCACAGTCGTGTGGCAGACCCTGTCGCTGAAATGATTTGTTTGTTATAGTGTGCATGTCCTGTTTATACAACATAAGGGTGGGCAGGAGGACAATTCCATCTTGCACCTCTTTTTTTTTCTTTTCATGATGTGCTGTTTGGGGCCTAATTTTTAAATCTGCCATCCTGTCTGACACTGCAGTGCCACTCCTAGATGGGCCAGGTGTTTGTGCCGCCCACTTGTGTCGCTTAGCTTAGTCATCCAGCGACCTCGGTGCAACCTTTTGGCCTAAAAACCATATTGTGAAGTGTGAGGTGTTCAGAATAGACTGGAAATGAGTGGAAATGAATGTTATTGAGGTTAATAATACCGTAGGATCAAAATTACCCCCAAATTCTGTGATTTTAGCTGTTTTTATGTTTTTTTCAAAAATCATCCAGATCCAAAACCAAAACCAAAACCCGAAAGGGTGGTTTTGACAAAACCAATCCAGATCCAAAACGCAAGCGGGGATCTAGATCCAAAACCAAAACCCAAAAAGTGTCCGCCACACATCTCTAAAGAAAAGGTAGAAAATACGCTGAATTATCGCCCGTCAGGGCAAGCAAAAAAATAAAATATACCTGAAGATTTCCACGGGCAACAGTGATAAGTGGAGAGGGAGCAAACCCTGAGTAGGAAAGACATGGTGGGGGATGGGGGGGAATGAACAGAAGCACAAACAAAACACTAAATATGAACCAGTAGATCCAAAAAATGTAGGCAACATAGAACAAAGTCAGTGAACGGGCCTAATGTAACGCTTGTAACTGGCTGACTACCAATGTACCAAAGTCTGACTTTTAGGAATCAAAAAACCACCAGCCACAGCAGTGGCACCGGTCTGAAATGAATGTGGGGCTAATTCAGACCTGATCACTGTGTAATGGCGCATGCGCATGCCAGAGATGCTATCAGCTGTGCGGCCTGATTGACAGGCAGAGGCGTTCGATGGGTGGGATGGGGCGGGCCGGCGGCGTTGGGCCACCTTTTTGGGGGCGTGGTGGTTCACATTATAAAAATTTTTCACTTGCAATCCTGTGAGGAGACCTGGAAAACATGAACTGTTGGGGGTACTTGAGGACCGAGGTTGAGAACCACTGGACTAGAGTACAATCAAGTGCTTAGCAGAGCACAAAGCTAACAAGGGTTCCTTATAGGCACCAAGACAGAAGCGACATTCGCAGTAGGGAGCACAGTAACAAGCAGCTTTTAGAATTAGTGACTTGTTGCAATGGCGATTCCTCTCTGTACTTGGACTGACATTATAGGCATAACCGGGTACTGACTGGCCCAGGAATACACTCTGGTTGACCATTGAAAACTGGCAGTCACCTGATAGTCTCCAACATGGCGACACCCATAATGCAGATACACAGGATCGCTGGTCACATGGAACACACATCAAACTATCCCAAACACAGGCCACGATTAGCTAGTGCTGCCCGCTGTCATGTCTGAGACCTCCATTCACCCACTGTCCATGAGGATCCTGCAAGCCACGCCACCACACCACCTGAATAGGTAAGTCCTGCAAACTAGCACTAAACACCTGCACAGTTCTGTCAGAAACAGGACACTGCAACATCCACATTGGCTGCAAAGATCATGGGAAGAAGATGAACATCTTGTGACACAGGGGCAAGGCATGCCCAACCCTTCAAAGTCTTCTAAATGAGAAAGCTTTTCCTCAGATTGGGCCTGCCTATCAACTTAAAGAAAAATTATATCCCAAGAAGGGACAGGGAAGCATAAAACTCTAGACCTGCCAGCAACATAGAGATTCCAAATGAAAGAAAGCATTGAGCTATGTCTGCTCTTACCTCCATGTTTGTGAAAAAGATTCCCAGTCTTCCCAAGCTGAATGACACATAGTGTTCGGGACAGATCGTTCAGCTAAGCCCTCCATGCTGGCTTAATGACCTGCCACACATAAGAGGGACAAATCTCAACAAACACATCAGCTTCAGAGGCCAAAGATCTAAATCTAGCCCACTGAAATCAAGCACACCTCATTGGCCATGCCCGGCACATGCCTAGCTTTAGAAACAATATTGCATCACAAACAGTTTAAAACTAGAGATGAGTGGGTTTGGTTCCCAGAGAACCGAACCCCCCCAAACGTCACGCTCCGAGCTCAGATCCGAGCAACATTAATTACTTGCACCGGGACTGGTGACTTACTACCCACCACACTGCCATCATACCCAGCTAAACAGCAGTGACAATAGTCCTAAAGAGATCCCCGATAAATATGATAGTCTTTCCTCAGTCAAATGCACCCCATCAGGCCTAAACAAATGAGAAAAAATAAATTTAATGGATGGAAGCAGCACAACATAACCCCCATGACATTGGAAGCCATAAACTTTGAATTTTAATTATTGCCAACTGACTAACAGCCAAGTAGAATTATTGGCAGTTATAGGTGAGCAGCAACAAAAGACACATAAGGAATGATTGAAAGGGAAAAAGGTAGGGGGAGGTGAGGATAAAATAAGGAATAAAACAAGTAAACTCGGCAAGAGGTGAACAAAAAAAGTAGAGATGAGCGGGTTCGAACCGGACCCCTACGAACTTCATGCTCCGAGCCCGGCTCAGGATTTCCCGTCAGACTAGGAAACTAGAATGAGGCAAAACATCATCATCCCACTGTTGGATTCTCGTGGGTTTTGGATTCCACATAAACAGCCACGCGTCGCCGCCATTTTCACTCTGGACTTGGAGAGTGAGGGAGACAGACCTCTGTCTCTCTGTGGGTGGTGGCGTCAGGTGGGTTCAGCGTCTGCTCTCTAGGGGTGCTGTTAGGGGTGCTATCCTGTCACTGTGATGTTAGGGGTGCTGTCTTGGCTGTCACTGGTGTTTCATCATGTGCTGTTAGGGGTACTGCAGCTGTACATCGGTGTTGTTGCTGTCCTGGCTGTCACTGTGTTGTACAGGGGGCAGGGGCACTGTCCTCCTGTATGCTGTAAAAATTCAGGGGTGCTGTTGTTAAAGTAAAAGCACACTGGTCCTGTATGCTGTGAAAATACAGGGGTGCTGGCCCAGTCTTGTATGCTGTAAAAATTCAGGGGTGCTTCTGTTAAAATAAAATCACACTGGTCCTGTATGCTGTAAAAATTCAGGAGTGCTTCTGTTAAAATAAAAGCACACTGGTCCTGTATGCTGTAAAAATTCAGGAGTGTAGTTGTTAAAATAAAAGCACACTGGCCCTGTATGCTGTAAAAATGCAGGGGTGCAGTTGTTAAAATCAAAGCACACTGGTCCTGTATGCTGTGAAAATACAGGGGTGCTGGCCCAGTCTTGTATGCTGTAATAATTCATGGGTGCTTCTGTTGTTAAAATAAAAGCACACTGGTCCTGTATGCTGTAAGAATACAGGAATGCTGTGAAAATAAAGGGGCACTGCTCTGTGTGCTGTAATAATAAAGGGGTGCTGTCCTGTGAAATGGAGAACAACAATTTGGAGGAAAGAATAGTGGAAGATCAGGAGCCACTTCCAGTTCCTAGTACTAGTGCTGAAGCTGCTGCTGCCACCAGTCATGACATTGACGATGCAATTCCATCAACGTCGTCTGCTAAGGCCGATGCCCCATGTTATAGAGGGCACGTAAAATCCAAGAAGCAAAAATTAATAACCAGGAAAAAAAAAGAAATAATCTGATGAAAAACGTAAAATTGGCAATATGCCATTCACGACACGAAGTGGCAAGGAAAGGCTATGGCCTTGGCCTATGTTCATGACTGGTGGCTCAGCTTCTCATGAGGATGGAAGCCCTCCTCCCTCTCAAAAAATAAAAAAAAGAAGCCTGTTAAAGAACAGGAAAAACAACTGTGCGTTCAGAGATATCACAAATCCCCAAGGAGAGTCCAAGTGTATCCATGGTTGCAATGTCTAGGCCTGACCTCCCAAGACTGTATGGAAAGAGGAGGTTCCTACCACCATTTGCGCACCCCCTGCAAGTGCTAGGAGGAGCACCACCAGTCCAGTTGCTGATATTTAGATTGAGGATTTCACTGTAGACGTACACCAGGATGAGGAGGATATTGGTGTAGCTGGCGCTGAGGAGGAAGTTGACGATGAGGATTCTGATGGTGATGTGGTTTGTTTGAATAAGGCACCAGTGGAAACAGTTTTCCATGGGATGAGAAAGCCCATTGTCATGCCTGGGCAAAATACCAAAAAAGCCACCTCTTCGGTGTGGAATTATTTCTCCACAAATCCGGACAACAGGTGTCAAGCCATGTGTTGCCTTTGTCAATCCATAAAAAGTGGGGGTAAGGACGTTAACCACCTAGGAACATCCTCCCTTATACATCACCTGCAGCGCATTCATCAGAAGTCATTGTCAAGTTCAGAAACTTTGGGTAAGAGCATAAGCAGTCCACTGACACCTAAATCCCTTCTTCCTGTTATACCCAAGCTCCTGCAAGCCACACCACCAAGTCCCTCAACATCAATTTCCTCCTCAATCAGGAACGTAAGTAATCCTGCAGGCCATGTCACTGACATGACTGACGAGTCCTCTCCTAACCGGGATTCCTACGAAGGATCCTTGAGTGGTACGCCTGCTGCTGTCACTGCTGTTGTTGCTGCTGGGAGTCGATCGTCATCCCAGAGGGGAAGTCGGAAGACCACTTGTACTACTTCAACTAAGCAATTTACTGTCCAACAGTCCTTTGTGAGGAAGATGAAATATGACAGCAGTCACCATGTTGCAAAGCGGATTACTGAGGCCATAACCACTATGCTGGTGTAAGACATGCGTCCGGTATCCGCCATTGGTGCAGTGGGATTTAGACAGTTGATGGACGTACTGTGTCCCCGATACCAAATCCCATTTAGATTCCACTTCACTAGGCAAGATTCCCGGACTGTACAGGGACATTAAGAAAAGTGTCCTCAGTGTCCTGAAAAATGCGGTTGTACCCACTGTCCACTTAATCACGAACATGTGGACAAGTGGAGCAGGGCAAACTAAGGACTACATGACTGTGACAGCCCACTGGGTAGATGTATGGCCTCCCGCAGAAACAACAGCAGGGGCACCAGTAGAAGCAACTCACAAACGCCAAATCGTTCCTAGGCAGGCTACGCTGTGTATCACCGGTGTCCAAATAGAGGCACACCGCTGACAACCTCTTATGGAAACTGAGGGACATCATCGCACAATGGTTTACCCCACTTAGACTCTCCTGGGGGTTTGTGATATCGGACAACGCCAGCAATATTGTGCGTGGATTACATCTGGGCAAATTCCAGCAAGTCCCATGTTTTGCACATACAATTAATTTGATGGTGCAGAATTTTTTGAAAAATGTCAGGGGCGTGCAGGAGATGCTGTCGGTGGCCCGAAATATTTGTTAAACTCATCCACCCCCATTCCTCAGGCCAAGGCGCTAACAAAAGAGCCTTTAATCCAGCAAGCCGAAGCCTTAAATACATTTACCGTCAAAGCATCCCTTACATTTCTAGGACTGCACCCAACATGTAACGTACACACAAGCCAGTCCTAGTCTAGAGGTTTAAACCTTGCCATTGTCAACATTCGGTTCTCTTTCTCAACAACATATACAGTCCTAACCACTTCCATAATTGTGAGTTAACTTAGATAAAATGCTGGGCCAAAGCCTCTTTGATTTGTGATCTTCTCCTTCTACGTTCCTGGATTTGGTTGATGTGTAGTCTGTAGTTGGCTGTTTGTAGCAGGAAAGAATCGCAGGTTTTAACTTGGGGGCAATTATTTAATTTTGAATTCAGTCACTTTTGTTGACTGTTAATTGGCTATACCACTCAAACAGGGGCAGTGTCATCACCCTTGTTAAAGCTGAATATTTATCTTACTTAAAACCCTTTAAGAGGTCTAAGAACACTGTACGCTAATGACGTATGGAATACCGTAAGGGTACGCACGTTGCGTAGCAATCGCTTAGCCGTAGTCGAGACGCTCAAGCGTCACGTTCGCTCACGGCCAAGAGATCACAGGCAGGCACGCTATTGGCTGCCGACTAACGTAATGGTTCGCTATTAGCGTAGCGGACGCTCGGGACCACGAGGAGATCACCAGCGGCGCAGACGCTCACAATGTTAAACCTTTATAACTATACCATAAACAATGTACTTATACTGTAAATCCTTGCGTAGTGATAAGATGAGAATGCAACACTGTGTAAACGGGTTTACACTAAAGCTGTTTGAGCGATAGAGACGCTCCTATTACCCACTGCAATATAATGAACACACAATACCGGTCTAAGGGTCTAACGCCTTTTAAGGAAATGAATGAACGTTCAAAAAGAATAATACAATACAAGTCATACACTACCAATATAACATAGACTACCTAACCAGATAACTACACATGAAATACAATAGTAGTACAATAACTATATAAGAGGAACGAGAGAGAAAGAGAAGAGAGAGAGAGAGAGATATGGCTCACAATAACAAGAAAGACAATATGATTGCGGAGAAAACTTACGCTCTAGGGAAAACAATCGCATGCGCCTCTGGATATCCAGCTCCCGATTATCAGCAATGAGAACCGTTGAAGAGAATGGAGAGCTGGCCCAGATCGGCTTGTCCTTTTATACCCTACACATAATACAGTACAATGGTCCTATATTCTTATTGTTCATTGGACACAGGAATTCCTCTTCGCATTATAACAAAAGGTCATAGGTTGATTCATACAGGTGGGCTGTGACTATTTCCAACTGCTCAGGTGGGTGGGAAACTAGGTTTCCCGCCGCATGGATAATAAAGTGCAAATATAGTAAAAGTCCATAAACTTCTTATGTCCATAACTATTCGCACGAGCGATTAATCCGCTTCAAACCAACACCGGAATATTGCTAATTAAATACTCTTCCGATGGATACTAAACACCACTGTATAACCCTTGTCTGACCCTTCATATCAAACAAAGAGGGATCTCTTTGTCCATGAACATGCTACATTAACTAAACTTTCAGATTCTATCAAAGGGACCATAATCTACAAAATACATTATATGGTGAAAATATGTAACGATTGAGTCGCACGCTAGGCGCACATAAACTCTACCGTAAATGCGCATACCGTGCGCCTGCGAGTGCACATAACAGCGGGTATGCGCACGCACGGGAGAGCGCACGCATGCGCAGCGAGGACACACATGAGGTGCAAATATGGCAGTGTGCATCATGATATTTTTCTGACTTTGACAGTCCACCCTTTGGCAGTCACCAATAACTGCCACTTTCTAAAACATTTCAAAACGAGAAAAATATATGTCATATGTAAATATTTCTATGGTTGGGTAGGGGAGGAGAGGAGAAGGTAGGAAAAGGGTATGACCTAGTGAGATAGCAGAAGCATGTGTGTATGAATCCATGTTTGGGGGGTCATGTATCATCGTGCCGTACGTGTCTTAAATCAAGCTTCGAGGTATTGCGAAGTATACATTTGAATTCCTTCTTATCCCGTATTAAGGGTCTGTGGATGGGCTGTCAAACTTTACCGAGCTCTCTTCGGCTTTTGGTTGCAACAAAATGGGGGAGCACATTTTAGTTGATGATACATGAATGGGGGAATATGTGAATGCTGATATCTGTGCCGGTATTCCCTATCGCCTATGTGTGTGCTTTACCTGAAGGTTGTAGAGATGAAGATAAGAAACAATTATGGTAAATGCAGTGGTATTCTATGTCAGGTTAATGAACATTTGTCGGTTGAAGTCTTGTCTGGTGTCTGTTGAATGCAGTCTTCTTTGGGCTTTTGCCAGAAAGTGCGGGCAAAAAGCTTTGTCAATGTCCATAGACTTACAAAAGTGTTGGGCTAGCGTGAATTTAAAATTTCTAGGGAAACTGGGGGTCTATGGCATAGTTCATCAAATATCTGTGTATAAGGTTGTCAAAACTTCTTCTTTAATCCATCTGTTGTCTGTATACAGGATCATCAAATTCCTCGTCCAAGTGGGTCTTTTTACCTTGGAGAAAACGGAAAAACAGGTGAAAGAAACGGACCGTATAATCGCATTTTCATCACATCATTGTCTCTACCGTTGGGTCATAGATCAAATCCATTGGAATTACAATTTCCTCACTCCTTAGACTCATTACCCTGGTACTACGTTTGCACTTCATTAAAGCCTGACCGCATCTAAATATCAAGCCAATCGATATGACAACACCTAAGATACATAGGAGAAACTTCCCAACATCCATTATGACTCCTTGAGCCCATTCTCCTAAACCAGAGAACCAATTTCGCGGGTTCAACCATGACACCCAACCAGTCAGCTCATTACCCACAGCAGCAAGGGTGAGATTGTGTCTCCTGCGAAATTCCCACTTTAATTGGAGAATGTCATCCATCTTTTGGTCTATGACCTCGACCGGATCCTCGGTACTATTCGTAATATATGTGCAGCATTTCACGCCGTACTGCGTTGCCAGTGTGACACAATATCCACCTGTCACTGCCGTGAGATCATTGAGAACCATTCTATGCTGAACCAGTTCTGTTTTATAAGCTTGAAGCTCTCTTCCAGTATACCTAAAAGTGTCATCATACATTTCTGTGATATTGTCTAACAAATTTGCGAGCGCAGATATGTATTTATAATTCAACACTCCTCTGGCGGTGCGAGTGATGTCTAACGCGAGTAGAACCTGAATCCCGGTGGATTCATGGATCATGTCAGAGGCCGGATGCTCTGTTCTTTCTATCAGGTGCCGTTTAACTACGTGCTCGTAATGAGTGTGAGTATAAGGAGCTTGGGCAACACGGTGTATATCTTTCATTTTGGCATGTGATACAGTCATTACCTCAGGCAGTACTTTTCCAATATAACACAATCCTTCAGAGTTTGGGGCAAGCCACTTATACGCCTTCCTCCCGCATATGAAATATGCATCATCGGGGAGAACATATGGGACGGAGTAGGACATAACCATATTACACATCTTCCATGTGAAATCTCCTAACCCTAATTCTCCCATCTGTCTAGTACACGTATCAGTTTGTACGATATGTGCACAGTATCCTGGTGATACCTCTCCAACTCTCGTAATCCTACTTCCTAGGGTATACCTATATCGGAAATATTTTCCACTACCGGCTATGTGGCGTATAAGTTCTGTATCTGTTGGCATTCTATCGGCTCTGTATGAAAAGGTCATGGTTTGGTTACTCCATGACACTTCCCAATTTCCCGGCTTTCGGGGATTGGAAATGTTAAAACATATTAGGGACTTATCCACATGATATTGGTGGAGCTTCAAACTAGGAGGACTGGAGATATTAAACCTCCTGTCCACCGGTCTCCCACCCTTTAGCTCAAGTACCTCCCCTACCGTTAAAGGAAATGGTACTAGTCCTGATTTGCTATGACCTTGAGGTACTTGAGAGCATACCCAACAATCTGTTTGATTTAACACACTACCCACTAAGGAGTGATAGTCACTCAATGGATGCCTGTCCATATGGATATTAAAACTGGATTGGCATCTCTTGATGCATCCATCCTCAATTATATTGTCACAATGCCTACAGATACAGTTTTCTTCAGCTAACAATCCTTCACAATTCCTTCTATGGTCTATGTTATCGGATCGTTTTCTGATACTCGCCTTTGCTTGTTGATTATGTTGTTCTTGGAAAACTACGCCTCCACCTTTGTCATCAGAACCCATTCCAGAACCTCTCTCGACCTCCATGGTACTCTCGCCGGAACAGACTGCTCTGGTCAACATCATGGTCAACAGGAAAATCTGGATCACAGTCTCTTGGGGCAAGTCCATCTTAGAGGAGGAAATGGAGAAAAATGAGAAGGGGGAAAGAAATAATTGAGGGAGATGAGATGGGAAGTGGAGAAAAACAATAAAAGGGAACAGGGAATCGACAACTGCTTTCGATCTTGTGATTTTCAATGCTCGGGTGCCGCCTCAGTCCTCCTGGAACAGACACTCCAGTGATACAACTTCCTCTACCGTCTGTTCCTTATCACGGGACCTCTCTGGATCAGCAACCTTCTTACAATGGGACGAATGAACCCAAGTCTCTCTCTCAGCAACCTTCAATGCTGTCGTGCTAATCAATAAGACTTGGTATGGTCCTTCCCATCTGTCAATAAGGCAACCTGAGCGTAGAAAATTCCGTATCATTACATAATCCCCAGGTTCAATGTCATGACAATTACTATCTGGTAAATCAGGAATCACCAACTTCAAATTATCATTTTGATTCCTTAGCTGTTTACTCATGTTAATCAAGTATTTTACAGTCACTTCATTGTTACACTTCAAATCATCCTGAGGGTTAATCATAACATGCGGTTGTCGACCAAACAAGATTTCAAAGGGAGACAGATTAAGAGGGGACCTGGGAGTGGTTCTGATGCTGTATAGTACAATGGGTAAAGCTTCTGGCCATGTCAATCCTGTTTCTGCCATAACTTTGCTCAGTTTATTTTTAATAGTGCTGTTCACTCTTTCCACCTTCGCACTCGCCTGTGGACGGTATGGAGTGTGCAGCTTGCTATCAATTCCCATCAATTTACACATTCCTTGAAAGACATCACCTGTAAAATGGGTACCCCTATCACTTTCGATTATTCTAGGGATACCATATCTACATACAAATTCCTGCACAATTTTCTTAGCAGTAAACATAGCGGTATTTGTGGCCGCCGGAAATGCTTCGACCCAATTTGAGAACACATCTATACAAACAAGTACATATTTTAAATTTCGACAAGGGGGTAATTGTATAAAGTCAATCTGTATTACCTGGAAAGGGCCGCCTGTAGGTGGGATATGAGATGGTTCTGTTGGTATTGCCTTTCCGATATTCTTTCTCAAACAGGTAAGGCATGACATTGCTCTTTTACCTGCATGAGATGAAAATCCTGGGGCGCACCAATATGCTCTTACCAACTTACACATTCCCTCCTTGCCCAGATGAGTCAGCCCGTGTGCTGCCTCAGCTAAACATGGAAGATATGCTCTGGGGGCCACTGGTTTACCCTGTCCATCTGTCCAGAGTCCTGAGGACTCCTGGCCATATCCTTTTGCCTTCCAGACTGCCTTTTCCTGTGTGGAACACAAATTTTGCATCTCACACAACTTCTGTGTGTTGATGGTATTGAATACCATCAATTGTGTGGTGTCTGTCTGTCTGGGGGTACCGGCTGCTAACTTAGCAGCTTCATCTGCTCAGCTGTTACCAAGTGATACTGGGTCCTGGCTATATGTGTGTGCTTTACACTTGATAACAGCCACTCTGTCGGGTTCCTGTATCGCTGTTAGAAGCCTTTTGATGTGAGCTGCATGCGCTATCGGTGTACCAGCTGCCGTCATGAAATTTCTGAGGCGCCATAGGGCTCCGAAATCATGAACTACCCCGAAGGCGTATCTAGAATCGGTGTAGATATTGGCTGACTTGTCCTTAGGCAATTCACATGCTCTGGTTAGGGCGACCAGTTCAGCAACCTGGGCTGAGTGAGGTGGGCCTAGCGGTTCTGCTTCTATGGTGCCTTGGTCATCTACGACTGCGTATCCAGTACACAAGTCTCCCGAGTCTGACTGTCTGTGACAACTACCGTCAGTGTAGAAAGTAAAGTCTACATCTTCTAGTGGGTTGTCACTGATGTCAGGCCTTGCCGTGAAATTTTGGGTCAAATATTCCATACAATCATGTGTGTCATCCTTTGTATTAAATCCTCCTTCCCCACCACTCTCATCCTCCACCCTTTGTGCCTGTCCAGGCACACCTGGGAGATATGTTGCAGGATTTAATGCACTGCATCTCCTTATGGTGATGTTTACGGGGGCCATTAGTGCCAATTCCCATCTTGTAAACCGCGCTGATGAGACGTGTCTGGTTTGGGCAGAATTTAGCAAGGCTGACAGTGCATGTGGTGTATGAATTGTGAGGTTGTGACCTAGCACTACATCTTCGCTTTTCGTTACTAGCAATGCTATCGCAGCAACGCTTCGCAAACATGTGGGGAGGGATCGCGCTACCGTATCTAGCTGAGCGCTGTAGTATGCTACCGGCCTGCTGGCATCATCGTGCTTTTGGGTTAGGACGCCTGCCGCGCAACCAGCACTTTCTGTTCCGTACAGCTCAAAGGGTTTCCCATAGTCTGGCATACCTAATGCTGGCGCCTGCATTAGGCACTGTTTAAGTCTCTCAAATGCCATCTCGGATTCGTCTGTATGCGAAATCCGATCAGGTTTGTTTGAGGAGACCATCTCCTGCAAAGGTAACGCTAGAATGGAAAACCCTGGGATCCAGTTACGGCAATACCCACACATTCCTAAAAACGTTCTGATCTGTTGCTGGGTTTGTGGCAGAGTCATGTCTCTAATTGCTTGAATTCTATCAGCGGTCAGGTGTCTCAGTCCTTGTGTTAGACAGTGTCCCAAATATTTTACTTTAGTTTGGCATAATTGCAACTTGTCTTTGGAAACCTTGTGTCCTGTGTCTGAAAGATGAAACAGGAGCTGTTTCGTATCCTTCAGGGACGCTTCCAATGAATCTGAACACAGTAGTAAATCATCCACATACTGTATCAATACTGATCCACTCTCTGGTTGGAAAGACTGTAAACAATCATGCAAAGCCTGGGAAAATATACTTGGACTATCTATGAAACCTTGTGGTAATCGAGTCCATGTGTATTGGCCTCCTCTGTATGTAAATCCAAACAAATATTGGCTGTCAGGATGCAGGGGTACCGAAAAGAAAGCGGAGCAGAGGTCAATAACAGTGAAAAATTTCGCAGTGGGAGGGATCTGCATAAGGATGACAGCTGGATTTGGCACTACGGGGAACTGACTCTCAACTATTTTGTTAATCCCCCTTAGGTCCTGCACTAGCCTGTAACCCCTCCCCCCACTCTTTTTCACAGGGAAGATGGGACTATTGGCAGTGCTGGATGTTCTTACCAAAATGCCCTGTTGTAGCAAGCGCTCTATTACTGGGTAAACTCCTAACTCCACCTCTGGCTTCAGAGGGTATTGTGGGATTTTTGGAGCTATCCTACCATCTTTTACTTGCACAACTACTGGAGCTACGTTTGCCATTAATCCAGTGTCTTGTCCATCTTTAGTCTACAGTGACTCTGGTATTTGGGATGTCATTTCTTCTACCTGGGATGGATTCCTATTTAACATAACAGTGTGGGACATTAATTTTGATGGGGAGTCTAACATGTCTCGTACTTCCTGAGCGTGATTCTCAGGTATGTCTAAGAATACACCCTCAGGAGTACAATAAATGACGCACCCCATTTTACACAATAAATCTCTTCCCAGGAGATTAGTCGGTGCCGATGCCGCCAGCAAAAAGGAATGCTTGGTGTGCAAAGGCCCTACTGTAATCTCGGCTGGTTTGCTAACAGGGTAGTGCTGGACTACTCCCGTTACTCCCATGGCTGGAATTGTCTTACCAGTGGTTCTCATGCCCACTGTCGAATTTATCACTGATTTGGCCGCCCCCGTATCTACAAGAAAGTTTAATGATTTACCAGCTACATTAATTGCAATTTCGGGTTCACTTCCAAGACTTGCAATCATTTTTACTGGCTGCAGATTACAGGTGTGGCCACACCCCTATTGGGTATGGTGACCTCCCTGAATCCCGCTGGCAGCGACTACTTGAGAGGGAGTTAACTGGGAACTACCAGAGGCTTGCCAGTCTCTGTTCGGGGGGTATCTTTTTGTTTCCCCTGCATGTGGCTCATAACTCCGTTTCTGCGGACCCTGATCCCAATGTCGTGTGTCGTGTCGTTGTCTAGGGGGTTGATAAGACTTTTGTGTATTTCTCGATTTACAGTCTCGTGCAAAGTGTCCCTCTCTATGACAGGAATAACAGGTTACCACATTTGACTTACCCACAGGGTTTGGTGATCTATACAAAGGCTGTCTTGTGGTCAGGGCCTGTATACTTACGGCCATTAACTTATCACCTTGTAATTCCCTGTGTCTGGTGATATTCCGATCGTGATCAACAGCTGCCTCTCTCAAAGTAGCCACCGACAGACCTCGCCAACATGGTTGCGTGGTCTGTACCCTTGTCTTTAATGCTTCTTTTAAACCATCCATTAGCACAGATACTGCTACTTCTCTATGATTTATGTTGGTTTTAATGTCCTCTATGCCTGTGTATTTAGCCATATCTAGTAATGCCCTGTGAAAATATTCTGCAGCTGTTTCTGACTCCTTTTGTTTAATGGAGAAAATTTTGTTCCACTTAACTACTGCTGGAAAATACTCTTTTAACTGTAAATTTATTCTTTTTACATTGTCTTGATTGTACACATCTGAAAGGGGTACATCATGGTCTAATCCACAGTCAGCTAAAAATTGAGCTGAGTCGACATTGGAGGGTAAACATGCCCTCAGCAATATCTGCCAGTCTTTGTTATTGGGCTCTACAGTGTTCCCTAGGTCTCTGATGTATTTCTGGCTAGCAACTAGATCTTTCCTAGGATCAGGGAATTCAGACACTATGGTTCTTAATTCCATTCGGGAAAACGGGCTGTACATGGCAATGTTTCTGATAGGAGTGACTCCTGTGGTGTCCGTTTTCCCATTGGGAACTGCGATTACCCTAACGGGAGCAAGTTTAATAACCTCATTCTGATTAGATTCTACAGCCTGCGGTGAAATGGTTTCAGCATAGTGTAAGGTGCCGTACTTACCCGTTGATACGACCTCACCTGTCCCTCCGCTAGGGGCCTTTGTTACTAATCTTAAGGGTTTGGCCGTGCCTTCTGTTGTCTCTGATATGGTGGCTGCTAGAGAGAGCGCCGATATTGTTGATGCTTCGTCCTCTTGATCACACTCCTGGGGAAAGTTTAGAACAGGGTACAACTTGCACGGGTTAATACTTGCATTAGTTAACTTATTAACATTATCCTTAACATTTATACAGTTGCTAAGTGCCTGTTTGTTACCCCCTGATGCGTCATTCTCCGCAACCAATTTCTCTCCTGATATATATGGTGGCGGCGGTGCCGTGGCTATCAGTTTCCTGATAGGGTTAGATCCCGCCGCCTGAGCCAATCCTCTCTGTATTTCACCCTCCTGTTGCCATAACTGCAAATAATCATAATGTTTGATCCGTCTCTTTGTTGATTTAATGAGACATATCCTTCTCCTTAGATTTAGTAACACATCTGGGCTAAAGCTGCCTACTCTTGGGAATTTCTCCCCGTCATGTACAGTCATTCTTTCCCATTCATCACATAAAACCTCTGTGTGTGAACCGTATTTTTCACACATTACGTACCTTGCCGACCCGATTGGTCGGTTTACTGAATCAACCCGAACCGAGGTTGATCGCCCCCTACCTGAACAACTGGCCCCCGTAACTTGCAGGTGTTGCTTTAGCTTCAGCGAACCCTTACAAAAACCAAGATGTTCAAGATAGGCCGACGGTGGCGGTTTACAGAGTACCCCACTCACTCGCCCTTGCCGACCAATACGCCCACACACTGCCTTAGCGCTGGCGTACTCGACACAGGGCCCCTGCGACCTGAACCGCTATTTACTGGAACATGTGAGGGTGATCCGCAGAGCACTTACTCTTTCCAGTAACTATTGGTTGCTGGATAGTCCCTGAGTGACCAACGAACTTCCCTTAAAATAAAAAAAATTACACAAATCACGTTAGAATGTACAAATAGCGTTTATGATCCCTTTTCGTACGCAAATGGTACTGGGTCAAATTACTAACTAATGCACACAATTACGTGCGGTACAATCAGTCTGCACATAAGCAACTAATCTTATGTGCGGAGCGACCAGTGGAATCGAAAATTGCGGCTGCGAATTCCTTCAGCATGAGCTTTAATGGCCTATATGGGTTCTGCACCAACCCCCTGGGTTGTGCTCTTTTCTCTATTTATAGCGGACTTCCTTGTCTGCTGTACCTGGACCTCCTGGTCTGTTCTGGACCTCCTGGTCTGTGCTACAGTATGACCTCCTGGTCTGCTATACTCTAATGCTCAGATTTTATGTTTAACAAGGGATGCCTCCCTAGCCACCATCCACGTCACTTACATGTATGTACCCTGCGAGAACTCGACTTCTTGTGGTTCAACTCAAAAAATTGTATAAACTTATATATGCAAACACTCACTCACCACATGTACACTTTTGTTTCTATTTCTATTTCTGCGCAGAAATTTCTTTCCTTTAGACCAGATGAGTCGTGAATTTAGAGAAGGATCTATTAAATTAAATTTCAGACACTAAAATTGACTTGCGCTATTTATCGCGTTGCCACCTTTTCGCCTGAAAAAAATAACACTATCGTGTGATTTGTTACGTGGGCGTACCCAGACGCTCCGTTGCGTAATATACGCTGCGTGCGTCGGCCTTTGGGTTGCGTGCGCGAGTCTCAGTCTTTTGTTAGAGACACGTGTACGCAAGGCAGGTATCCACCGTAACACAATTAACACGTTTATCAATGTAGGTGATCCTCGATCATCCACCGAGCACCACACAAGTCTCTCCTTGTATCTTAGGCAAAGCTGTGTGCGTGCTTTACAAATTACCCCTTAAATGTATTACCTTTACTTTTTAACTACTGATAGCAACAAATCTTTCTTAGCCCGTTAACAATTGTGAAATGGCAAACAGGAGAGTGATATGAAAATACACAAATGAAAAGAAATGCAGATATATGCGTGCGTGCGTACGCAAGACAAAAATAAACAGTTTTAAAAGACACTAGCGTGTTGTTCTTACCTCCGGTTCCGGATTCCTTCAGCACCCTTTACGAAGCGAAGCAGACGCTTATCCAGACAGCACTACGAGGAATATGACCTCCCGCCCTTTGCTGATGGATAATGTCTGCTGAAATTACCTAGTGCAGATATGTGAAGGACGGATGAGCCGCCAATTGTTAAAGCTGAATATTTATCTTACTTAAAACCCTTTAAGAGGTCTAAGAACACTGTACGCTAATGACGTATGGAATACCGTAAGGGTACGCACGTTGCGTAGCAATCGCTTAGCCGTAGTCGAGACGCTCAAGCGTCACGTTCGCTCACGGCCAAGAGATCACAGGCAGGCACGCTATTGGCTGCCGACTAACGTAATGGTTCGCTATTAGCGTAGCGGACGCTCGGGACCACAAGGAGATCACCAGCGGCGCAGACGCTCACAATGTTAAACCTTTATAGCTATACCATAAACAATGTACTTATACTGTAAATCCTTGCGTAGTGATAAGATGAGAATGCAACACTGTGTAAACGGGTTTACGCTAAAGCTGTTTGAGCGATAGAGACGGTCCTATTACCCACTGCAATATAATGAACACACAATACCGGTCTAAGGGTCTAACGCCTTTTAAGGAAATGAATGAACGTTCAAAAAGAATAATACAATACAAGTCATACACTACCAATATAACATAGACTACCTAACCAGATAACTACACATGAAATACAATAGTAGTACAATAACTATATAAGAGGAACGAGAGAGAAAGAGAAGAGAGAGAGAGAGAGATATGGCTCACAATAACAAGAAAGACAATATGATTGCGGAGAAAACTTACGCTCTAGGGAAAACAATCGCATGCGCCTCTGGATATCCAGCTCCCGATTATCAGCAATGAGAACCGTTGAAGAGAATGGAGAGCTGGCCCAGATCGGCTTGTCCTTTTATACCCTACACATAATACAGTACAATGGTCCTATATTCTTATTGTTCATTGGACACAGGAATTCCTCTTCGCATTATAACAAAAGGTCATAGGTTGATTCATACAGGTGGGCTGTGACTATTTCCAACTGCTCAGGTGGGTGGGAAACTAGGTTTCCCGCCGCATGGATAATAAAGTGCAAATATAGTAAAAGTCCATAAACTTCTTATGTCCATAACTATTCGTACGAGCGATTAATCCGCTTCAAACCAACACCGGAATATTGCTAATTAAATACTCTTCCGATGGATACTAAACACCACTGTATAACCCTTGTCTGACCCTTCGTATCAAACAAAGAGGGATCTCTTTGTCCATGAACATGCTACATTAACTAAACTTTCAGATTCTATCAAAGGGACCATAATCTACAAAATACATTATATGGTGAAAATATGTAACGATTGAGTCGCACGCTAGGCGCACATAAACTCTACCATAAATGCGCATAGCGTGCGCCTGCGGGTGCACATAACAGCGGGTATGCGCACGCACGGGAGAGCGCACGCATGCGCAGCGAGGACACACATGAGGTGCAAATATGGCAGTGTGCATCATGATATTTTTCTGACTTTGACACCCTCAAGGTTGGGTAGTCAAGTTAGAAGGTTGAGTTAGGTATCCTACAGTATATGGTGGCCAATCCGGGATCGGGATCGGCGGGATTCCGGGATTTAGGGCCAAAAATGGCCGGAATTCAATCAGGACGCTCAGACGCTGCCTGGCTTCCTCCTTCCGGCTCACCAGCGCAGCGTGAGAGGTCACGCTGCGCCGTCAGCCGCTGCTGGGAGCCTCCAGCACCGATCAAAGGATGTTCCCCTCCCATCCGCCCCCGGTATATGGTGAGTTATATGTGCGGGGCAGGCGGAGCGGGGTGGGGCGAGGCTAAATTGGTCATTTTTCAATACCGATACCCGGGATTGAAAACATGGCTCGGGTTTGGCTTCCTTACTACAGTATTTATGTGTATTGTTTTGTGTTGTTTGACACCCTTGGCGGTGTCTGCCTACAATGTATGTTGCGGATTACTGTGGTTAGTTGATCGGTTGTTTTGATCTTAGCCATCCTTTTCTTTGCCACCATACAGTTCTTTCTATCCCCTTGGAGTTTTGATTTAAAATTTGAATAAATGTCTAACATTTTTCTTCCAAAATTATATGTCTCCATGTCTTTATTTTGTATGTATAAGATTAGATTTTGTTGAGCTACATATATGAAGTCCATCAGACGTTAGAAGGTCTCTCACCCAATCATGAAAGAGTCTTGTTTCAATCAATCATTTTCCATGGCATCATTTTTGTGTTTGAATGTCAGGTTACCATGGAACATGGTATCTAACATTCATGCGTCATATATGAAAATATCCATATTGGTATTTAGTGGTGCTCTGATCATCTCCGCAGTAAAGCAACTGAAAATACAATTGTCGTCAGCAATAAATTGGTTATATAATGAATGTACAGATACTGTATGTTCTAGCATTCACGGAACTCTGGGATCTTACCATGCATTGTACACTGTGACGTAGTTACATAAAATTACTGGTTGAATACGTATAAAATAAATGGTTTGCTTTTTGCTGTGTGCAAATTTGCAAATGCTAAGCTGTGACACCCCCCTTCCATAGTGACTCTAACCTGGTTGGTAAACGGGAACTGTCGCGGGTCCCCGCACCCACTCGCCCGCTGGCAGCTATTCAAATGTTTTTGCTGGCGGGCATGAGAACTTAATTTTGGCTCGCTACCCCCGGGAGTGGCGACCTGAAATGCACAAGAAGTGACCCATTTGGGCGGCCAACAGGACTTTTCGCCTCACGCCTATTAGTTTAGTCGGGTTTTGCCGACTTTAGACAGGAGATCGGGCATGATTAAACAATTGAATTACCCCCAAGGACTGGTCCTACTTTTGAAAGGGACACCATGCATTTTTTTTTGGTAGGGGGAGAAGGGGATGGCAGTCATTAGGTCGACATAATACATTGGGTCGACATGGAAAAAGGTCAACAGAGTTTTTCACAATTTTTTTTCTTCATTTTTTGACCTTTTTCATACTTTACGATCCACGTGGACTACAATTGGCAATGGTAACCTGTGCCGAGGGCAGATGCAGCGGAGCGAGGCACCTTGCCCAAAGCATGGCGAGCCATGCGGTTACGGTGCACTAATTGGGATTCCCCATCACTTTTCGAAGAAAATTACACGAAAAAAGTGTTTTAAAAAATCATGTCGACCTTTTTCCATGTCGACCTAGAACATGTCGACCTAATGACCATGTCAACCTAGTGATCATGTTGATCTAATGCATGTCGACCAAACGTGGTCGACTCAATGTATGTCGACCTAACTCATGTTGCCCTAATGAACCACACCTGGTAAGGTGGCTACAAAAAACTAAGTGTATAACAGATCAACTCTACAGGGTTTAAATGTACTAAAGCTTCTAAAAATGAAAAGTGCTGATGTTGCCCATAGCAACCAATCAGATTTTGTCTATCATTTCTCTATTGCATCCTAGAAAATTACAGACACAATCTGGTTGCTCACCACTTTTCATTTTTAGAAGCGTAAGTAAATTTACCCCTTTGTATAATCGTATAATTATGGGTTTGGCAGTGATTTTTTTGCCAGTTTTCTAAAATGCTGCTTGATGAACATAGTGATTTTCATTTATTACTGTACATGTATTAAAAAAAAAAAAGTCAAAAAGGCAATGCGTTTTGTGTTACCTTCTAAACTGGGGATTTTGCATCAGATTTTTACTTTGTAAATTGCAAGTATGCAAAATTGCTGGGAAAATGCAGAAATCCTGGCCCTTTTGAAAACCCGCCACTAATCCCTAGGTCTAATGAAGGCCAAATCCATGCCAGGTCAGGTTTATATGATTGAATAAGGTCAAGAACATATATTTAATACTTATAAAAAATTATTTTAATTTAAAAAAAAAGCCCGATATTGTTAAATATTGGGCTTTTCAAACATTTAAACATCACGAATGGAAAATCGCGACCATCGTGACTTCACATTTTGCTAATGTCTGCAGCCACGTGGTGGAGGGTGCTGCCCGGCTGACGATTCAGCAGTGATCAGCAGCACAGCAGAAACAGATGGGAAGGAACCAGGAAGAAAAGGGGCCAGGAGCCCCGTCTGAGAGCAGCAGCTGTGGGAAGATTCTCTCGTATATGTCAAAGCTATTGGCAGATGCCTACAAGCTGGTAGGTGCATAGCAGATGTGAGCAAGGAGTTTAGTCCATACTTTGATTCCAAACCAGAGTAGGTTATATTGAATATAACAGGATACACATGATAGAAGACACGCATTAGTCATTACAGTAAGGTATTAATCTCTCTTGGGCTAAGTACTGTACAAACATACAGCACTTAGATGCTCCAATAACACAGTGACAGAATTGTGCACATGCAGATACTTTATAGAGGCATGTAAACAAAACCTGCACCTGAGGTCTAGACAATCTGACCTTTATGTTTGGTGAATAATATTTACTCAGACTTGTGGTGTTAGTTAGAAAGAAGAGACATGCACACTAACACACAGTTAAAAGACAGGACATACTGTAGCGATTCACCATTTAACTACATATCAACAATACAAACCGGTCAGCAAGGGGAGGGAACAGGAGCATGTCAGGACTGCTCATTAGTTAATTTGCATGAGGTCAAAACTGTGTATAGTTTCTATAGAAACTAATTAAGCATCGGTTCAGTGTCAAATTCTTAAGTTCAAATGGGGTCCTGCTATTCCCCTTCTCATGCTATGACTACTCAACTCACTATTACTACCGATTTTGCAGCAGCCAAGCCCATACATTTCCTGCTTTTTGTCAGACACACAGTGCCTCTACTACACACGTCTTGTGTATCCACAAAGCTGAGAATATCGGCCCTCATTCCGAGTTGATCGCTCGCTAGCTGTTTTTAGCAGCCGTGCAAACGCATAGTCGCCGCCCACGGGGGAGTGTATTTTCGCTTTGCAAGTTTGCGAACGCCTGTGCAGCCGAGCACTACAAAAACATTTTGTGCAGTTTGAGAGTAGGTCTGAACTTATTCAGCCCTTGCGATCACTTCAGTCTTTTTGGTGCCGGAATTGACGTTACACACCCGTCCTCCAAACGCCCCGACTCACCTGCGTGTTCCCTACCACTCCCAGAAAACGGTCAGTTGCCACCTATAAACGCCCTCTTTCTGTCAATCTTCTTGCGATCGGCTGTGCGTATGGATTCTTCGTTAAATCCATAGCTCAGCAACGATCCGCATTGTGCCTGTACGACGGGTGTGCGCATTGCCCAGTAGAGACCTGATCGCAGCGCAGCGAAAATCGGCAGCATGCGATCAACTCGGAATGACCCCCATCATCTCTAATTCTCTATCACAAGATCTCTAAACATCTTTTTCTACCGGAAATCATAATCCTCAGTCAACATAATACAGTATTACTCTTGAGATAAAGGTTCTGATATATTTTGATATTTCTATTGGTTGATGAGAGCTTTATTTAATAATGCACTAAGGGGGTCATTCCGAGTTGATCGCACGTTAGCTAGTTTTAGCAGCCGTGCAAACGCTATGCCGCCGCCCACTGGGGAGTGTATTTTAGCTTAGCAGAAGTGCGAACGCATGTGCAGCCAAGCGCTGAAAAAAAAGTTTGTGCAGTTTCAGAGTAGCTCTGAACCTACTCAGCGCTTGCGATCACTTCAGCCTATTCGTGTCCGGATTTGACGTCATACACCCGCCCAGCGAACGCCCAGCCACGCCTGCGTTTTTTCAGACACGCCTGCGTTTTTGCAAACACTCCCTGAAAACGGTCAGTTGACACCCAGAAACGCCCCCTTCCTGTCAATCTTCTTGCAGCCGTCAGTGCGACTGAAAACTTTGCTGCAACCTGTGCACAACCACAACGGGCTTTGTACCCGTACGACGCGCGTGCGCATTGCGGCCCATACGCATGCGCAGAAATGCAGATTTTTAGCCTGATCACTGCGCTGCGAACAACGGCAGCTAGCGATCAACTCGGAATGACCCCCTAAGGGCCTAATTCAGACCTGATCACAGCAGCAAACTTGTTTTCTAATGGGCAAAACCATGTGCACTGTAGGTGGGGCAGATATAACATGTGCAGAGAGAGTTAGATTTGGGTGGGACGTGTTCAAACTGAAATCTGAATTGTAGTGTAAAAATAAAGCAGCCAGTATTTACCCTGCACAGAAACAATATAACCCACCCAAATCTAACTCTCTCTGCACATGTTACATTTGCCCCACCTGCAGCACACATGGTTTTGCCCATTAGAGAACAATTTTGCTGCTGCAATCAGGTCTGAATTAGGACCTAAGCACAGAGTGGTAAATTGCATGGTGATAAAGTACCAATCAATCAGCTCCTAATTGTCATTTTTCAAACACAGCCTATAACATGGCAGTTAGGAGCTGATTGGTTGGTACTTTTTCAATGTGCAATTTACCACTCTCCAAGCTTGATAAATCTGGGCCTAAATGGGTTATGAGCTCCGTTCTGTATTTGGTTGTTTGTGACTGCACTGCTTATGCCATCTATATATGCCGTTAGTAGTAATGTCCCCATTGCCAGCAACGGGGACCCAGCAAAGCCTTTTTGGCTTCAACAAACCTTTCCAGGCTTTACTGGGGACAATACAGAGAAGGGTGACACGGTTGAACCTTGCTGGAGAGGTAAGTTATGTTATATATCACCAACAAATTTATTGGTATTATGTGATACTAAACTAATTATCCTGCAATAAGGACCATTATTAAATGGAGACCTTATTGGGAGGAGTTCGCTCTTGACATACTAAAAGAACTTAAAGAGGTGCTGGTAGCACCATTGACAGAATTATTCAACCAGTCATTAGCTCAGTCAAGAGCGAACATAGTCCCACTGCACAAAAGTGGAAGCAAGGAAGAGGCAAACAACTACAGACCAGTGAGTCTTACATCAGTAGTAGGGAAATTGATGGAAACACTCTTAAAAGAAAGAGTTGTAGATTATCTCAAATCCAGCAATTTACAGGATCCCAAACAGCATGGATTCACTGGGGGGAGCTCATGTCAAACAAATCTTATTGACTTTTTTGACTGTGTGACTAAAGTGATGGATAAAGGTGGAGCTGTGGATATAGCTTATCTAGTCTTTAGTAAGGCTTTTGACACTGTTCCACATCGCAGACTGCTAAATAAACTTGGAAGTTTGGGATTGGATACAAGGATTATTGAATGGATAAGATCTTGGTTGCAGGATAGAAAACAGAGAGTTGTGGTAAATGGAGTGCATTCACAGGAGGGAAATGTTACCAGTGGAGTACCCAGGGGATCTGTATTTGGACCAGTGCTTTTTAATATCTTTATTGGTGACATTGCAAATGGCATTAAAGGGAAAGTATGCATTTTTGCCGATGACACAAAGGTATGCAACAGGGTAAACACAGCAGGTGGGGTAAAACAAATGACTGAGGATCTAGGTAGACTAGAGGAATGGTCAAGAGTGTTCCAATTACAGTTTAATGCCCAAAAATGCAAAATCATGCACTTGGGTCTCAAAAATCCAAAGGCTAAATATAGTATTAATGGCACTATACTGGAAACTACTGAGGAGGAAAGTGATCTAGGAGTCACTATTTCAGGTGACATAAAGGCAGGTAAGCAATGTAACAAAGTAATGAGGAAGGCTAGTCAGATGCTTGGCTGCATTGGGAGAGGAATCAGCAGCTGAAAGAAAGAAGTAATAATGCCACTGTATAGGTCATTGGTACGGCCTCATCTAGAATACTGTGTTCAATTCTGGAGGCCATATCGTCCGAAGGATATAAATCTATTAGAGACTGTACAAAGAAGGGCAACTGGAATTTGCATGGTCTACATCACAAACATACCCAGAAAGACTAAAAAAATCTCACTATGTATAGTTTGGAGCAGAGAAGGGAAAGTGGGGACATGATAGAAACTTTCAAATATATCAAGGGTTTTAACAAAGTCCAGGAGGGAAACATTCTCCAAGTGAAGAGAAGCAATAGGACACGAGGACATGCACTGAGACTGGAGGGGGGGAGGTTCAGTAGAAATCTGAGGAAAAATGACTTCACAGAAAGGGTAGTGGACAAGTGAAATAGCCTCCCGTCAGAGGTGGTAGAGGCTAAGACAGTAGAGAAATGAAAACATGCATGGGATAGACATAAGGATATCCTTACAAAGAAATAAGGATCAAATAAGTTTTGAGATAAAAATATGGTTAAAAAAAAAGGGCAGACTAGATGGGCCAAGTGGTTCTTATCTGACGTCAAATTCTATGTTTCTATGTTTCCAGGACCATCTTTTTCCCCAGGATTTAGTGCAGTCTTGGCTCTACCAGTCACTCATTCAAGCCATATAAACACTGATTAACCATTTAAAACGTGCAATGAAATGGACCATTGAGAATTCACTGGGTTGAGTTCAGAGCCACTGTATTTGGAAAATCCTGGTACCTACCTCTTACCACAGACATTTTTCATACATCCGGCATGCCAGCAAATATCAGGCCTATACTTAATGGAATTAATGGCGGATATCAACTACTTTTTACTATTACTTAAAATGCAGGTAAGACACCAGCCTATAGCCAAACGAAAATGATAAAAAAAACTAACCATAGGAGCAATAAAAATAAGTGGTAGAATATGCACAGAAGGACTCCTAGAAATCAGTGATCTCAATTATAACTTCTATAGAGATTTACAGGCAGGGAAGGACATTTAAGGAATCTGTGCTGAAGTTAATTTACAGTTGAGACACAGCAGTAGTGAACTGTAATAGGAGACAAGGCGTGATATCACCTGAGTCTCTACAGAATATAGATTGGAAATCTTTCCACAGACTTTCTTCATAAAACTTCATGGGAATACAACTAGTGTTATAGATCAGTCTTTCCAAAGAATATATGAAAGAAAAAATAAATAGAAGTCACTCTTAATATTTATCCAAGTCCTGAATAACGTACATGAAATAACTGGAGTGCTTATATCTAACTAAATAATTGTCCATCATGCGCTCTATAATTTCTCAGCAGGCGGTTGACTTGTTAGGAGGGAGGCGCTTCTCTACCTTGTGGGTATTGGTTGTCCAATACACATGTGCTGGGCTAGTGATGTCACTGCAAATAACACATGATCTTGTTTCAACACGCTACTTTTCAAGATATGGGAGGAGTCCAATGTATCAGTAATGGAGGTTGGTGGCAATACTTGAACAGATCTGCTGTGTCAGGGTAACACTGAACACCTTTTTCATTAATATCTGAAAATTAATTGTTGGTTGCAGTGTTACAATATATATACATATATATATATATATATATATATATATACATATATATATATATATATATATATATATAGCTTATTTTGCATAAAAATTCTATATTATGGTTTTGTTCTGTTGCATACAGTAGTTGGTTTATTTAGAAGAAAATACATTAGGGAAGCAGTTGGCTTCTCGACAGACAGGGTCCCAGTGGTCGATATACCGACCCCGGCATCCCGAAGTAGGACGCAATGCCGGCGTCTACATACCAACGCCGTTTGGGATGCTGGCATCACATTAACAACAGCCGGCATCCTGATCGGCCTACCAGTGGGACGCCCTGGCGTTCTGCTGGGGGAGGGGGGGGGGGAGTAGGTTTAGGCATGAGAAGAGGGGTTAGGATTACAGTGCAGGACTGGGAAGGTTAGGGTTAGGTACCGGGGAAGGAAGGGTTAGGGTTAAGCAGCGGGGAAGAGAGGGTTAGGGCTAGGCAGCGGGGAAGGGAGGGTTAGGGTTAGGCAGCGGGGAAGGGAGGGTTAGGGTTAGGCAGCGGGGAAGGGGAGGTTAGGGTTAGGCAGCGGGGAAGGGAGGGTTTGGGTTAGGCAGCGGGGAAGGGAGGGTTACGTTTAGGCAGCAGGGAAGGGAGGGTTAGGGTTAGGCAGCACACTAACACACAGCTAAAAGACAGGACATACTGTAGCGATTCACCATTTAACTACATATCAACAATACACACCGGTCAGCAAGGGGAGGGAACAGGAGCATGTCAGGACTGCTCATTAGTTAATTTGCATGAGGTCAAAACTGTGTATAGTTTCTATAGAAACTAATTAAGCATCGGTGCAGTGTCAAATTCTTAAGTTCAAATGGGGTCCTGCTATTCCGCTTCTCATGCTATGACTACTCAACTCACTATTACTACCGATTTTGCAGCACCCAAGCCCATACATTTCCTGCTTTTTGTCAGACACACAGTGCCTCTACTACACACGTCTTGTGTATCCACAAAGCTGAGAATATCGGCCCTCATTTCGAGTTGATCGCTCGCTAGCTGTTTTTAGCAGCCGTGCAAACGCATAGTCGCCGCCCACGGGGGAGTGTATTTTCGCTTTGCAAGTTTGCGAACGCCTGTGCAGCCGAGCACTGCAAAAACATTTTGTGCAGTTTGAGAGTAGGTCTGAACTTATTCAGCCCTTGCGATCACTTCAGTCTTTTTGGTGCCGGAATTGACGTTACACACCCGTCCTCCAAACGCCCCGACTCACCTGCGTGTTCCCTACCACTCCCAGAAAACGGTCAGTTGCCACCTATAAACGCCCTCTTTCTGTCAATCTTCTTGCGATCGGCTGTGCGTATGGATTCTTCGTTAAATCCATAGCTCAGCAACGATCCGCATTGTACCCGTACGACGGGTGTGCGCATTGCGGTGCATACGCATGCCCAGTAGAGACCTGATCGCAGCGCAGCGAAAATCGGCAGCATGCGATCGACTCGGAATGACCCCCATCATCTCTAATTCTCTATCACAAGATCTCTAAACATCTTTTTCTACCGGAAATCATAATCCTCAGTCAACATAATACAGTATTACTCTTGAGATAAAGGTTCTGATATATTTTGATATTTCTATTGGTTGATGAGAGCTTTATTTAATAATGCACTAAGGCGGTCATTCCGAGTTGATCGCACGTTAGCTAGTTTTAGCAGCCGTGCAAACGCTATGCTGACGCCCACTGGGGAGTGTATTTTAGCTTAGCAGAAGTGCGAACGCATGTGCAGCCGAGCTCTGCAAAAACAGTTTGTGCAGTTTCTGAGTAGCTCTGAACCTACTCAGCGCTTGCGATCACTTCAGCCTATTCGTGTCCGGATTTGACGTCATACACCCGCCCAGCGAACGCCCAGCCACGCCTGCGTTTTTCAGACACGCCTGCGTTTTTACAAACACTCCCTGAAAACGGTCAGTTGACACCCAGAAATGCCCCCTTCCTGTCAATCTTCTTGCAGCCGTCAGTGCGACTGAAAACTTTGCTGCAACCTGTGCACAACCACAACGGGCTTTGTACCCAAACGAAGCGCGTGCGCATTGCGGCCCATACGCATGCGCAGAAATGCAGATTTTTAGCCTGATCACTGCGCTGCGAACAACGGCAGCTAGCGATCAACTCGGAATGACCCCCTAAGGGCCTAATTCAGACCTGATCACAGCAGCAAACTTGTTTTCTAATGGGCAAAACCATGTGCACTGTAGGTGGGGCAGATATAACATGTGCAGAGAGAGTTAGATTAGTTTAGATTTGGGTGGGACGTGTTCAAACTGAAATCTGAATTGTAGTGTAAAAATAAAGCAGCCAGTATTTACCCTGCACAGAAAAAATATAACCCACCTAAATCTAAATTTCTCTGCACATGTTACATTTGCCCCACCAGCAGCACACATGGTTTTGCCCATTAGAGAACAATTTTGCTGCTGCGATCAGGTCTGAATTAGGACCTAAGCACAGAGTGGTAAATTGCATGGTGATAAAGTACCAATCAATCAGCTCCTAATTGTCATTTTTCAAACACAGCCTATAACATGGCAGTTAGGAGCTGATTGGTTGGTACTTTTTCAATGTGCAATTTACCACTCTCCAAGCTTGATAAATCTGGGCCTAAATGGGTTATGAGCTCCGTTCTGTATTTGGTTGTTTGTGACTGCACTGCTTATGCCATCTATATATGCCGTTAGTAGTAATGTCCCCATTGCCAGCAACGGGGACCCAGCAAAGCCTTTTTGGCTTCAACAAACCTTTCCAGGCTTTACTGGGGACACCACAGAGAAGGGTGACACGGTTGAACCTTGCTGGAGAGGTAAGTTATGTTATGTATCACCAACAAATTTATTGGTATTATGTGATACTAAACTAATTATCCTGCAATAAGGACCATTATTAAATGGAGACCTTATTGGGAGGAGTTGGCTCTTGACATACTAAAAGAACTTAAAGAGGTGCTGGTAGCACCATTGACAGAATTATTTAACCAGTCATTAGCTACAGGAGTAATTCCAGAGGACTGGAAAAGAGCGAACATAGGCCCTCATTCCGAGTTGATCGGTCGCAAGGCGAATTTAGCAGAGTTACACACGCTAAGCCGCCGCCTACTGGGAGTGTATCTTAGCATCTTAAAATTGCGACCGATGTATTCGCAATATTGCGCTCACAAACTACTTAGCAGTTTCTGAGTAGCTCCAGACTTACTCTGCCTGTGCGATCAGTTCAGTGCTTGTCGTTCCTGGTTTGACGTCACAAACACACCCAGCGTTCGCCCAACCACTCCCCCGTTTCTCCGGCCACTCCTGCGTTTTTTCCGGAAACGGTAGCGTTTTCAGCCACACTCCCATAAAACGGCCTGTTTCCGCCCAGTAACACCCATTTCCTGTCAATCACATTACGATCGCCGGAGCGATGAAAAAGCCGTGAGTAAAAATACTATCTTCATAGCAAAGATACTTGGCGCAGTCGCAGTGCGAATATTGCGCATGCGCACTAAGCGGAATTTCACTGCGATGCGATGAAAAATACCGAGCGAACGACTCGGAATGAGGGCCATAGTCCCACTGCACAAAAGTGGAAGCAAGGAAGAGGCAAACAACTACAGACCAGTGAGTCTTACATCAGTAGTAGGGAAATTGATGGAAACACTCTTAAAAGAAAGAGTTGTAGATTATCTCAAATCCAGCAATTTACAGGATCCCAAACAGCATGGATTCACTGGGGGGAGATCATGTCAAACAAATCTTATTGACTTTTTTGACTGTGTGAGTAAAGTGATGGCTAAAGGTGGAGCCGTGGATATAGCTTATCTAGTCTTTAGTAAGGCTTTTGACACTGTTCCACATCGCAGACTGCTAAATAAACTTGGAAGTTTGGGATTGGATACTATGATTATTGAATGGATAAGATCTTGGTTGCTGGATAGAAAACAGAGAGTTGTGGTAAATGGAGTGCATTCACAGGAGGGAAATGTTACCAGTGGAGTACCCTGGGGATCTGTATTTGGACCAGTGCTTTTTAATATCTTTATTGGTGGCATTGCAAATGGCATTAAAGGGAAAGTATGCATTTTTGCCGATGACACAAAGGTATGCAACAGGGTAAACACAACAGGTGGGGTAAAACAAATGACTGAGGATCTAGGTAGACTAGAGGAATGGTCAAGAGTGTTCCAATTACAGTTTAATGCCCAAAAATGCAAAATCATGCACTTGGGTCTCAAAAATCCAAAGGCTAAATATAGTATTAATGGCACTATACTGGAAACTACTGAGGAGGAAAGTGATCTAGGAGTCACTATTTCAGGTGACTTAAAGGCAGGTAAGCAATGTAACAAAGCAATGAGGAAGGCTAGTCAGATGCTTGGCTGCACTGGGAGAGGAATCAGCAGCAGAAAGAAAGAAGTAATAATGCCACTGTATAGGTCATTGGTACGGCCTCATCTAGAATACTGTGTTCAATTCTGGAGGCCATATCGTCCGAAGGATATAAATCTATTAGAGACTGTACAAAGAAGGGCAACTGGAATTTGCATGGTCTACATCACAAACATACCCAGAAAGACTAAAAAAATCTCACTATGTATAGTTTGGAGCAGAGAAGGGAAAGTGGGTACATGATAGAAACTTTCAAATATATCAAGGGTTTTAACAAAGTCCAGGAGGGAAACATTCTCCAAGTGAAGAGAAGCAATAGGACACGAGGACATGCACTGAGACTGGAGGGGGGGGGGGGGAGGTTCAGTAGAAATCTGAGGAAAAATGACTTCACAGAAAGGGTAGTGGACAAGTGGAATAGCCTCCCGTCAGAGGTGGTAGAGGCTAAGACAGTAGAGAAATGTAAACATGCATGGGATAGACATAAGGATATCCTTACAAAGAAATAAGGATCAAATAAGTTTTGAGATAAAAATATGGTAAAAAAAAAAAAGGGCAGACTAGATGGGCCAAGCAGTTCTTATCTGACGTCAAATTCAGTAGCGGATCTTGCCACGGGCAAGCAGTACTTTTGCCCGGGGCGCCGCCTTCCGGAGGGCACCGCACCAGGGCAAGATCCGCTGCTGCAGTGTGTGCCCCCCGGCCCCCGCTGTCGCCCTGCTGCCGCTGGCCGCTGGGAAGGGAAACTAGACGCGTACGCGTCTAGTTTCCCTTCGTGGAGAGGTCCTTTACTGTGCGGTGCGCGATGACGTCATCGCGCACCGCACGGCCAAGGTCCTCTCCACGAAGGGAACTAGACGCTACGCGTCTAGTTTCTCTTCGTTGAAAGGACCTTTGATGTGCGGTGCGCGATGACATCATCGCGCACCGCGCATCATTCCAGTCTGTACAGGGGACGTAAATGACCACGCCCCCTGTATGAAGCCACGCCCCCAATGCCGCCCGGGGCGCCAGAAGCCCTGGAACCGGCCCTGGTCAAATTCTATGTTTCTATGTTTCCAGGACCATCTTTTTCCCCAGGATTTAGTGCAGTCTTGGCTCTACCAGTCACTCATTCAAGCCATATAAACACTGATTAACCATTTAAAACGTGCAATGAAATGGACCATTGAGAATTCACTGGGTTGAGTTCAGAGCCACTGTATTTGGAAAATCCTGGTACCTACCTCTTACCACAGACATTTTTCATACATCCGGCATGCCAGCAAATATCAGGCCTATACTTAATGGAATTAATGGCGGATATCAACTACTTTTTACTATTACTTAAAATGCAGGTAAGACACCAGCCTATAGCCAAACGAAAATGATAAAAAACTAACCATAGGAGCAATAAAAATAAGTGGTAGAATATGCACAGAAGGACTCCTAGAAATCAGTGATCTCAATTATAACTTCTATAGAGATTTACAGGCAGGGAAGGACATTTAAGGAATCTGTGCTGAAGTTAATTTACAGTTGAGACACAGCAGTAGTGAACTGTAATAGGAGACAAGGCGTGATATCACCTGAGTCTCTACAGAATATAGATTGGAAATCTTTCCACAGACTTTCTTTATAAAACTTCATGGGAATACAGCTAGTGTTATAGATCAGTCTTTCCAAAGAATATATGAAAGAAAAAATAAATAGAAGTCACTCTTAATATTTATCCAAGTCCTGAATAATGTACATGAAATAGCTGGAGTGCTTATATCTAACTAAATAATTGTCCATCATGTGCTCTATAATTTCTCAGCAGGCGGTTGACTTGTTAGGAGGGAGGCGCTTCTTTACCTTGTGGGTATTGGTTGTCCAATACACATGTGCTGGGCTAGTGATGTCACAGCAAATAACACATGATCTTGTTTCAACACGCCACTTTTCAAGATATGGGAGGAGTCCAATGTATCAGTAATGGAGGGTGGAGGCAATACTTGAACAGATCTGCTGTGTCAGGGTAACACTGTACACCTATTTCATTAATATCTGAAAATTAATTGTTGGTTGCAGTGTTCCAATATATATATATATATATATATATATATATATATATATATATACATACTAGGTGATTCATCGCGCCCTGCGGGCGCTCTTCACACCGTCGTAAGGGGCTACGCCCCCGTAACCCCTACAGAAAGGTGGGTAGGGGATTGTTTGTGGTGGCAGTGTTGTATGATGTAGGTAGTGACAGTGTGCAGAGTGGAATGGTATTCTGTGGGGTGGATGGTTGTTTGAAGGGAAGGAGTGTGGTAGAGTGTTACTTGTAAGGGGAGCGTAGTTAGGCGTGCGGTGTTCTGTGATTAATCGTGCTTGGGCAAGTGTGTGGAGTGGGTTTGCTGTCTGTATATGTAGTTGCGTAGTGGTGAGGGGTGATGGCTGGAGGTGCGATGTGGGATGCAGATGTGGGTGGGAGGGGTCTTGAAGTTTGCATGGGTGGAGGAGGTGCACATAGGATGGGTGGGTGGATGGTGGAGTGTTTTGTGGGGTTTGAGGTGTGGGCATTGGAAGGGGGTGGGGTGTGGATTAGTCAGATGGTTAAGGTTGTGCTGGGGTGCAGGTGGTGTTGGATGGGTGTTGTATTTGTGGAGGGTGTGTGGCCGGTATGGGGTTATTGGGGGTGGGTGATGGTATTGCGATGTGTGCAGGGGTGTTAAGACAGGTGGTTGTCTGGTTGTGGGTATGTGTGTTAAATGTAGTGTTAGTGTGCTTTTTTGTTTAGTTTACCCTAGTGGTCTGAGGGTGATGGGTGTAGGAAGGGTGGTTTTGGGTGGTGGTGTAGTCAAGATGGGTAAGGTGTTTTGTGTGAGGAGGGTTGGCGTGGAAGGGGGAAGAGTGTGGAGGGTGAGTGTGCGCGCGTAAGGTAGAGGTGGTTAACAGTGTGTGTGTGTGTGTGTGCTGATAGTGAGTGTGTGCCTGTGGTGGGTGTGCTATTGTGTGATGTTTGCGGTCTGTTGTTGGGTGGGGGGGGGGAGGTAGGGTAAGCCACATGTATTAGAGGGGTTTGGGGGCAGCAGACAGCGGAGGCTTGTAGAGATGGTCTGAGGGTGATGGGTGTAGGAGTGGTGGGTCTTGGCTGGTGGTGTAGTCAAGATGGGTAAGGTGTTTTGTGTGAGGAGGGGGTGGGGGAGAAGGGGTAGGTGGAAGATTGTAGGTGGTGTGTGTGTGTGTGTGTGTGTGTGTGTGTGTGTGTGTGTAAGGTAGAAGTGGTAGTAGTGTGTGTGTGCTGATAGTGAGTGTTTGCGTGAGTTGGTTGTACACATTGTGGGATGTTTGGGGAGGAGGGGGGGGTGTAGGGTAAGCCTCATGCAGGGGGGATTGCGGCGGCAGGCTGGTGTGGGGCGCACGGCTCCCGTCCAGCGGGTGATGTGATGGCTGGAGGTGGGAGCAGGGGAAGGGGGATAGCGGCGGCAGGCTGGTGTGGGGCGCCCGGCTCCTGTCAAGCGGGTGATGGCTGGAGGTGGGAGCAGGGGAAAGGGGATTGCGGCGGCAGGCTGGTGTGGGGCGCCCGGCTCCTGTCCAGCGGGTGATGGCTGGAGGTGGGAGCAGGGGAAGGGGGATTGCGGCGGCAGGCTGGTGTGGGGCGCCCGGCTCCTGTCCAGCGGGTGATGTGATGGCTGGTGGTGGGAGCAGGGGAAGGGGGATTGCGGCGGCACGCTGGTGTGGGGCGCCCGGCTCCCGTCCAGCGGGTGATGTGAAGGCTGGGGAAGGGGGATTGCGGCGGCAGGCTGGTGTGGGGCTCCCATCCAGCGGGTGATGGCTGTAGGTGGAAGCTGGTGAAGGGGGATTGCGGCGGCAGGCTGGTGTGGGGCTGCCGGCTCCCGTCCAGCGGGTGATGGGATGGCTGGAGGTGGGAGCAGGGGAAGGGGGATTGCGGCGGCACGCTGGTGTGGGGCGCCCGGCTCCCGTCCAGCGGGTGATGTGATGGCTGGGGAAGGGGGATTGCGGCGGCAGGCTGGTGTGGGGCGCCCGGCTCCCATCCAGCGGGTGATGGCTGGAGGTGGGAGCAGGGGAAGGGGGATTGCGGCGGCAGCCTGGTGTGGGGCGCCCGGCTCCCGTCCAGCGGGTGATGTGATGGCTGGGGAAGGGGGATTGCGGCGGCAGGCTGGTGTGGGGCTCCCGTCCAGCGGGTGATGGCTGTAGGTGGAAGCTGGGGAAGGGGGATTGCGGCGGCAGGCTGGTGTGGGGCTGCCGGCTCCCGTCCAGCGAGTGATGGGATGGCTGGAGGTGGGAGCAGGGGAAGGGGGATTGCGTCGGCAGGCTGGTGTGGGGCGCCCGGCTCCCGTCCAGCAGGTTGATGGCTGGAGGTGGGAGCAGGGGAAGGTGGATTACGGCGGCAGCCTGGTGTGGGGCGCCCGGCTCCCGTCCAGCGGGTGATGTGATGGCTGGGGAAGGGGGATTGCGGCAACAGGCTGGTGTGGGGCTCCCGTCCAGCGGGTGATGGCTGTAGGTGGAAGCTGGGGAAGGGGGATTGCGGCGGCAGGCTGGTGTGGGGCGGCCGGCTCCCGTCCAGCGGGTGATGTGCTGGCTGGAGGTGGGAGCAGGGGAAGGGGGATTGCGGCGGCAGGCTGGTGTGGGGCGCCCGGCTCCCATCCAGCGGGTGATGTGATGGCTGGAGGTGGGAGCAGGGGAAGGGGGATTGTGGCGGCAGGCTGGTGTGGGGCGCCCGGCTCCCATCCAGCGGGTGATGTGATGGCTGGAGGTGGGAGCAGGGGAAGGGGGATTGCGGCGGCAGGCTGGTGTGGGGCGCCCGGCTCCCGTCCAGCGGGTGATGGCTGGAGGTGGGAGCAGAGGAAGGGGGATTGCGGCGGCAGCCTGGTGTGGGGCGCCCGGCTCCCGTCCAGCGGGTGATGTAATGGCTGGGGAAGGGGTATTGCGGCGGCAGGCTGGTGTGGGGCTCCAGTCCAGCGGGTGATGGCTGTAGGTGGAAGCTGGGGAAGGGGGATTGCGGCGGCAGGCTGGTGTGGGGCGGCCGGCTCCTGTCCAGCGGGTGATGGCTGGAGGTGGGAGCAGGGGAAGGGGGATTACGGCGGCAGCCTGGTGTGGGGCACCCGGCTCCCGTCCAGCGGGTGATGTAATGGCTGGGGAAGGGGGATTGCGGCGGCAGGCTGGTGTGGGGCTCCCGTCCAGCGGGGGATGGCTGTAGGTGGAAGCTGGGGAAGGGGGATTGCGGCGGCAGGCTGGTGTGGGGCGGCCGGCTCCCTTCCAGCGGGTGATGTGATGGCTGGAGGTGGGAGCAGGGGAAGGGGGATTGCGGCGGCAGGCTGGTGTGGGGCGCCCGGCTCCCGTCCAGCGGGTGACGTGATGGCTGGAGGTGGGAGCAGGGGAAGGGGGATTGCGGCGGCAGGCTGGTGTGGGGCACCCGGCTCCCGTCCAGTGGGTGACGTGATGGCTGGAGGTGGGAGCAGGGGAAGGGGGATTGCGGCGGCAGGCTGGTGTGGGGCGCCCGGCTCCCGTCCAGCGGGTGATGGCTGGAGGTGAGAGCAGGGGAAGGGGGATTGCGGCGGCAGGCTGGTGTGGGGCAGCCAGCTCCCGTCCAGCGGGTGATGTGATGGCTGGAGGTGGGAGCAGGGGAAGGGGGATTGCGGCGGCAGCCTGGTGTGGGGCGCCCGGCTCTCGTCCAGCGGGTGATGTAATGGCTGGGGAAGGGGGATTGCGTCGGCAGGCTGGTGTGGGGCTCCCGTCCAGCGGGTGATGGCTGTAGGTGGAAGCTGGGGAAGGGGGATTGCGGCGGCAGGCTGGTGTGGGGCGGCCGGCTCCCGTCCAGTGGGTGATGGCTGGAGGTGGGAGCAGGGGAAGGGGGATTGCGGCGGCAGCCTGGTGTGGGGCGCCCGGCTCCGTCCTGCGGGTGATGTAATGGCTGGGGAAGGGGGATTGCGGTGGCAGGCTGGTGTGGGGCTCCCGTCCAGCGGGTGATGGCTGTAGGTGGAAGCTGGGGAAGGGGGATTGCGTTGGCAGGCTGGTGTGGGGCGGCCGGCTCCCATCCAGCAGGTGATGTGATGGCTGGAGGTGGGAGCAGGGGAAGGGGGATTGCGGCGGCAGGCTGGTGTGGGGCGCCCGGCTCCCGTCCAGCGGGTGATGTGATGGCTGGAGGTGGGAGCAGGGGAAGGGGGATTGCGGCGGCAGGCTGGTGTGGGGCGCCCGGCTCCCGTCCAGTGGGTGATGGCTGGAGGTGAGAGCAGGGGAAGGGGGATTGCGGCGGCAGGCTGGTGTGGGGCAGCCGGCTCCCGTCCAGCGGGTGATGTGATGGCTGGAGGTGGGAGCAGAGGAAGGGGGACTGCAGCGGCGGCAGGCTGGTGCGGATGGCTTCCGTCCAGCGGGACATGTGTGCGGCTGGAGGTGGGAGCTGTGGAGAGGGGGTGTCGGCGGCAGGCTGGTGTGGGGCGCCCGGCTCCCGTCCAGCGGGTGATGTGATGGCTGGAGGTGGGAGCAGGGGAAGGGGGATTGCGGCGGCAGGCTGGTGTGGGGCGCCCGGCTCCCGTCCAGCGGGTGACGTGATGGCTGGAGGTGGGAGCAGGGGAAGGGGGATTGCGGCGGCAGGCTGGTGTGGGGCGCCCGGCTCCCGTCCAGCGGGTGATGGCTGGAGGTGAGAGCAGGGGAAGGGGGATTGCGGCGGCAGGCTGGTGTGGGGCAGCCGGCTCCCGTCCAGCGGGTGATGTGATGGCTGGAGGTGGGAGCAGAGGAAGGGGGACTGCGGCGGCGGCAGGCTGGTGCGGATGGCTTCCGTCCAGCGGGACATGTGTGCGGCTGGAGGTGGGAGCTGTGGAGAGGGGGTGTCGGCGGCAGGCTGGTGTGGGGCGCCCGGCTCCCGTCCAGCGGGTGATGTGAGCGGCTGGAGGAGGGAGCTGTGGACGGGGTGTTGGGCAGGCTGTGGGGGTGCTGGTGTCAGTGTGAGCCAGTGGGCAGGTGTGGGGAAGGAGGCTGTGTGTTGCGGGGAAACCAAGGGAGGGGTGTATGAGGTGGGGTGTGTGGTACCGTGCACGGTGGGGCGTCCGTCCAGTGGTGGTTCCCTCTGATGATGATGGGCGGATTGTGTGGCTGTCCACCTGGCAACGTGTAGGTAGTGCTGTGCTGGCACTGGTCATAAGCAGGTGACTCCGCCCAGCCCTGTGACTCCACCCAGCGTTACGGCCAGGCACAGAGTCAGATTTGGCCTAATTTATAAGAGATATATATATATATATATATATATATATATATACATATATATATATCTCCTATATAATAGCCCTGTGATTCTGTGCCTGGGTTTCTAACGCTGGGCGTGGCTAGGAGCTCTCATTGGGTTAGCAGCAGGTCTATCACACCCAGTCCACAGCTGATTGGGCGAGAAACGCCCTCCCACACAGGTTACATCCAATGGGAGGCTCTGCCCTTTGCCTGCTGTGTTTTCACAGAGCAGGATTAGCAATGGGACTGATGGAGCTGCAGCTCCAGCCCCACACCCCAAAATAGGCCCACTGCATCTGCAGCATCATACCCTCCAACAATTTACACATAAACACTGATACACATTCGAAAAGGGGGCGTGGCCACAGGTACAGTGGCGTGGCCACGCCCCTTTTCCTATACTTTCAATGGAAGCCTGGAGAGTCAAAAAATGGTACAGACCATAAAAAAAAAGGGACTGTACCTGCCAAAAAGGTGCAGCTGGAGGGTATGCCAATGCATCTGCAGCAAGTCTCTGTGCTGTAGATAGGGGAAAAAACAATCTTTTTACTGCAGCGTCCTATGGGGGTCATTCCAAGGTGATCACTAGCTGCATTCGTTCCCTGTGCAGCGATCAGTCAAAAACTCGGCACTTCTGCGCATGCGTATGCAGCGCAATGCGCACGTGCGGCATACTATTACAACGAACGATGTAGTTTTACACAGGGTCTAGCGATGCTTTTCAGTCGCACAGGCAGCCGCAGAGTGATTGACAGGAAGAGGGCGTTTCTGTGTGTCAAATGACCGTTTTCAGGGAGTGTTCGGAAAAACTCAGGCGTGGCTGACCGAACGCAGGGCGTGTTCATGACGTCAAATCAGGAACTGAATGATCTGAAGTGATCGTAAGTGTTGAGTAGGTCTGAAGCTACTTTGAAACTGCACAAAAATGTTTTGTACCCGCCCTCCAATCCCTTCGTTCGCAATTCTGCTAAGCTAAAATACACTCCCAATGGGCGGCGGCATAGCGATTGCACAGCTGCTAAAAACTGCTAGCAAGCAATCGACTCGGAATGACCACTAATGTCTTGCTGCCAGTCCGCCTGCCCCCTCCGGCATCAACAATCCCCACTCCCTAGCCGCGCCGCAGGTGGAACAAAAGCTGCTGTGGCCACCAGCATAGATGTGTATGAAAGTGGCGCAGCGGAAGGCTTTCATAGGCCTCCCTGCGCCGCATACTCTCTGAACCCCGGAGCCTGCTCGGCGTGTGATGTCACAGAAGTGCCTCCCCGCCACAGTCGCACCCAGATCCCCAGAGGCCCTGACTCCGCAACACAGCACCTGGCCTGCCAGCCTGGAAGCCCCAAGATGGCTAATGTAGTGGATAGAGAGGCTGATATCGCGGAGGGTAATGTATGGACGCTGAATCAATGTAAAAGGTGACAGTGCTGTGCAGTGCAGTGGGTGTGCTGTCAGGGCCGTTGCTAGGGTGTTCGGCGCCCCCCTGCAAACTATAAATTTGCACCCTCGCATACTTTACAAACGCACAGCGCACATAATGACCCCTGTAGTACTTACACATGTAATGCCCCTAAACCAGTGACGCTTACACATGTCACGCCCCCCCTGTACCAGTGACGTTTACACAAATAACACCCCCTGTAGCAGTAACGCTTACACACGTAATGCCCTCTGTACCAGTGCCGCTTAGACACGTAACGCCCCCTGTACCAGTGCCGCTTAGACACGTAACGCCCCCTGTAACAGTGACGCTTACACACATTATGCAGCAGTCACACATACACACACACACACACACACACACACACACACAACAGACACATATATATACAAACACACACACACATACATACTGTACATACATTACACACATACACAGTCACACATATATAGAGTATACACTGTATATACACACACACTCACTCACTCTCTTTCCAGACACTTATCTAAATGAAGTCTGGCTGGCCGAAGCTGCAGCAGCTCATCCTCCTGCTGCAGCATGGTCCCGTGTAGCCCCGCCCCTTACTCCCATTTTGCTCCGCCCACTTTGGCTCCCTCCCGGCCACTGAATGTCACACAGGGGAGGGAAGGGGGGAGAGGAGGTTTTGTGTTGACAACGCCGAGGGGGAGAAAAGGTTTTGTGCTTCCGGCGCCGCTGCATGTGTGACAGCAGCCGCCAGCAGCAGGGATAGCAGCAGAAGCCCAGCAAAGGCAGGGCCGGATTAACAATGGGGCGGATGGAGCTGCAGCTCCAGGCCCCCCACTGAAAATAGGCCCAGCAGACCGCTGCAGTGAAGGGGCCCATAAACGCCGGCATTACAATGAGTCACATTGACTCATTGTATGCCGTCACCACCAGCACTGCACCGGCCGCCACACAGTGCCCCAGTCTGTATTGTACATTCCAGTCCTTGCTCGCCGTCGGAGCATGAGGAGGAGCCGCTCTCCCTTTTCTTCTCGTGCGCCTCCTCCCCACAGCCTATTAGCGTAGTGATGCTGCTGCAGTGACGTAAGGAGGGAAGGAGCCGCTGGCAGCTGCTGCGGGGGGCGGAGTGCTGACAGGCGTCCGTGGGTATGCGTGCATGCGCCACCTGGGCAGCGCTGCTGCTTTCGTTTCCCCGGCCTTCTATCCAGCTGTTCATGTGTAATGCCGGCCACTGCAGGGTGGGATGAACAGAGGGAGGGAGCGGCGGTTGGTGCCTGAATGCTGCGCTGCTCTGGAGGGGCGGAGAAGCTGGCTGCTGCTCATGCCGACTGCAGTGTATACCAGGGCCATAGGTGTGCGCAGGGGGGGTGCCTGGTGCGCACAGGCACCCCCTAATGTCTGGCACCCTGATCTCACATGCCTGATGCAGCGATCGCCGAGCAGGCTGATTACTGTCCCCTCTGTGCTGCAGCCTGTCAGGACTGCATTACTGACCGGACGCCTGGGTTAATCAAGGGTGCCACTGCCACCGGCTTTCAAACTCCCGGCTCCACCTCCATGTACAAAAACAGCGTGATGTGATGTGACGCCCACCTGCCAAACCCGCCACATGCCCACCTCTCTCCTTCTATGCTATGCCAACGCCAGCCACTGATGAGGAGCAGCATGCAGCCAGCATTCCTCTTAGGAAGACAAATTCAATACTGGCAGGCGGTCGGCAGTAGCATTGACACGTCACTTGTTTTTCCAGCAGCAGCAGTACTAGTCTGCGACTGTCAGTGTCAGTGAGTGACTGACTTGTAAGTAAGCTGCTGCAGCTTGCAGGGGAAAGAGAGGGGAAGCCAGACCAGGCTGAGGAGGAGCAGTGTAATTACAGTGAGTGCCATCAGGGGTGTTTGTTTGGTGCACACCACAACATCTGACAATGTACCTACTTTATTAGGATTGGTACAAATATGGATATTTTATATTGCGTTGACCGTCAATAGATGGTGTTAGACACGCCCAAAAGGCGGTGCTAGACACACCATTCCGACAGTGCACCCCCTAATAAAATGTGCTGCGCACGCCAATGACCAGGGCACTACCGTTTGGGCGGGGGGCTGGGGGGGGGGGCTGTGTTGTGCTGTGTTCTGTGTAACACAGGTGAGGAGAGGGCAGAGAATAAATGCCATATTGTTTCTGATATGGGGAGGGGGGAGGGATGCCGCATGCCACTTTTGGGGGGGAGGGGAGGGGGTAGTAGCCGATAATACTGTGCCCTCCCATAAAATTATGGCGGTCATAGGGACCTCACCAGGGCCGCACCGAAGGCCTCCTCTCCACACTGCAACCGTGCATGGTCTCCTCCGCTACGCCGCTGCCCAGGGCCTCCTCCTCCGCACCGCCGCTGCCCAGGGCCTTCTCCTCCGCACCGCCGCTGCCCAGGGCCTTCTCCCCGCCGCCAACTACAGCCTCTGCACCTCCGCCAACCACAGCCCCCTCCCCACCTCCGCTGCTCACTAGGTAATGTTACCCTGCTTCCCTATGTCCCTCTGTCACTCTCTCTGTCACTGCTGTCACTCTCTGTCACTCTTCCTGTCACTATTGTCACTTTCTCTGTCACTGCTGTCACTCTCTCTGTCCCATTCACTGCTGTCACTCTCTCTGTCCCTGTCACTGCTGTCAATTTTTCTGTCCCTCTGCACTCTTCCTATCCCTCCTGTCACTCTCCCTGTCACTGCGGTCACTTTCTCTGTCACTGCTGTCACTCTCTCTGTCCCATTCACTGCTGTCACTCTCTCTGTCCCTCTGTCACTGCTGTCAATCTTTCTGTCCCTCTGCACTCTTCCTATCCCTCCTGTCACTCTCCCTGTCACTGCGGTCACTTTCTCTGTCACTGCTGTCACTCTCTCTGTCCCTCTGTCACTTTCCCTGTCACTGCTGTCACTCTCCCTGTCCCTCTGTCACTCTCTCTATCACTCCGTCACTGCTGTCACTCTCTCTGTCCCTCTGTCACTCTCCCTCTGTCACACTCTGTCACTGCGGTCACTCTCCCTGTCCCTCTGTCACTCTCTCTGTCACTGCTGTCACTCTCCCTGTGCCTGCTGTCACTCTCTCTGTCACTCTCCCTCTCCCTGCTGTCACTCTCCCTGTCCCTCTCTCTGTCAGTCTCCCTGTCCCTGAATTTTGGACCGTACTGTGTGGTATAATGTTAATGTCGGCTCATACCGTGTGGCATAATGTGAATTTTGGATCATGCTGTGTGACATAATGTGAATTTTGGATCATACCGTGTGGCATAATGTGAATTTTGGATCATGCTGTGTGACATAATGTGAATTTTGGATCATACTGTGTGGTATATTGTGAATTTTGGGTCATACTCTGTGGCATATTGTGAATTTTGGATCATACTGTGTGGCATATTGTGACTTTTGGGTCATTCTGTGGGGCATAATGTGAATTTTAGATCATACTGTGTGATATCATGTGAATTCTGGCTAATACTGTGTGGCATAATGTGAATTTGGCTCATTCCGTGGGAATTTTGGCTCATACTGTGTGGCATACTAGATAGTATAACGGGGCCTACTATTGCGGTGTGTAAAGTGTATAAGGGGTATATGGTGTGGTACACTACACTTATGGACATGCCCCCTTTTGAGTGGCCACACCCTCTTTTCCAGAGCGAGGCGCACGCATAATTACAACCTTCACTTTTCCATACCCCAACTTAAAAATTTCCACTTCGACCACTGTATATACATATATCGAGAGAGAGAGAGAGAGAGAGAGATAGCGCCTAAGTCAAACCTGATCGCACGCAGGCTGTTTTTTGCACTGCTGCGACCAGGTAATCGCTGCCTACAGGGGAGGGGGTAATCGCTTTGCAGGGATGCGATGGACTGTGCAGAGAGCTGCACAAAAGATCCTGGATGGAGCTGACGTCAGGAACCCTCCCTGGAAACGGCCGGGCACGCCTGCGATTTCCTGGACACTCCCAGAAAACGGTGAGTTGCCACCCACGAACGCCTTCTGCCTGTCAATCTTCTTGCGATCGCCGGTGCGATCGCTTTCTTTGTTAGATTTGTCGCTGCCTGTGCATTGCGGACCTCATGCATGCACTGTTCAGACTCGATCGCACGGCTGCGAAAAATGGCAGCGTGCGATCGGGTCTGAATGACCCCCATAGATCTATATATACACCTATACAGTACATATGTATATATATACACACACACACACACACATTGGATCCAGCTCTGAATCAGGCCCATTATGTGTGTATGTCAGCCGACACTTGAGATACAGAAGGGAAAAACCTATTTATCACTATCTGGAGATGGAGATAAGTTTGTTTAAAAAAAAAAAGAGATAAATTATCTCTTCTCCAGTTTATATAAATATGGTCAGGCTAGGTATGGGTGACCGGCAGTCAGGAAACTTGGATATGGCCGGCAGGGGAAGGGGAGCGCAATGAAGCTGCGCTCTTCACAGGTTCTATTCCGACTCTATGGATGTCGTGAATGCCCACGAGTGGGAATAGTCCCTGTTGGTCGGCATGCCGACCGGTGGTCTATAGCGTGTGCAGGATCCTGGCAGTCTCCCCTAGTTCCCCTTTGCCGAGAGGACACTTCCCATATTGCACTGGATCAACGTCACCATCTATTGGGAATAGTAATCTGTGGCAAACAAAGTAAGACTCCAGGTCCAAAGTGTGGTGAGGGTACAATTGAGCCCCCCAAAAAACAGTAAATAACTTAGAACCTAGATTTGAGAAAAAATAAAAATGCTGTAACGGCATAAGACAACCTACGCCCTCACCTGATGTCACATCCGGGTTCCTAAGGCGAAGGGGATATAGATTCTACCTACAGTACACTAATGCATCTACAGGCTAGGAGAGGAGGGGACACAATGATGCACATACAGAGCAGGAGGGGAGGGGGCACACTAATGCATATACTATTAAGGACACACTCCTTTTCAGTGGCCATGCCCCCTGGCGCGCGCAACAGTACTCTAATGTCATTTCACATACCCCACTTCAAAATTCCCACTTCGACGACCAGTGGGGTGATTCTCCCGAACGTTAGCATAAAGTCGCGTGCATCACATGCTTTAAAAAATGTTTTCCTTTCAAGTGGTCTGTTAAGAAATTATTGTCATATGAAAACTTAAGGAGAGAGAATTCACAGCATAGGAAAGGAATGAGTTAAACATCTTGTGAGGGGTGGACCTAGCTGGAAGGAAAGTACAGCCCTTGGAAAAAGGGGAGGGTTAGCATATATAGGGTAGGATAGGCCATTTTGTCTCTCTCTGGTTGCTGAAATTGCCTTCCCGCCCTCCCACCCTGTTTGGTAGAGGTTCTGGCACGGAGTGCATTGGCATTGAATTGTTGGCTGGTTTTATCGTTGGCTATTTATTGGCGGAAAAGAACGGCAGTTTGTAGTTGTATGGTAAGCTGTAGTGATTTACAGTTTGATTTGGTTTAGGTGCACTCACCTCCATCGACTTATTGGCCGCTCGACCACCCGACCGGGAGGCAGCGGAATGGGCACCCCTCCGGGTGGGAAGTCATTGTGGGGGTGGAGCTAGCACCTATTACCGTTTTGATAGTTTGTATTTAAATTAAGATGGTTTTGATTTTAGCATTTTTAAGGTTAGCGTCAGTCTAATAGAGCCGTTCTTTTTTCTGCCACCATATGCCGGCTGTTTCGGCATCTTAACAAAAGTTTTTCATTTACAGGTTTGCTATGGTTAGGGTCAAATAAATAGCTAGCAATTTTTCTGCCAAATTCAAGTCTCCGTGTCTTTATTTCTTGGTATGAGAGGTAACGAATGCTTACTTAGAACGAAGGGGTCCACCAAATGTCACTAGGATGTTTATTGCTTAGTACCATTGCCTTACCCTATATCTTAAGACTCACTAGAATCTTGGTATTTTGGAGAAGTATGTCATTTGTATTTGTGTAATGGTCCCGTGCATCACGGAGAATCGCCAACTGTATGTATGTGTGTATGTATGTGTCTATTGCTCTGCTCTTCTATTAAGTTGTTGAAGGTGGGCACTAGCTATGACCTCCATGGAGATAGCCACACCCATGGCACAGGCCACACCCCCTATTTAGACCACTCCCACCGCAGCGCTTGTCACACATCTTGCCAAGGCACACAATAGGCCTTTCATAAATTTCAGCTCCAGGCCCATGTGGACCTTAATCTGGCACTGAGCACAGGGATGCAGAGCAGGGAGAACGTTTCTCCTTTCTGGTGCCTCCCTGCACTGCATCCCTTTGCTGAGCGGCTAGCGCCGGCCCTGTGTGCAGTGAACTGACACTGCACAGCACTCTCACCTTTTACATTGTCCCAACATGCCGCTTTACAGGGAAGTAGACGCACTACATAAACTACAGCTCCCAGCAGCCCTTAGCACCGAAGCATTCTGCCCCTTAGGGCTGCTGGGAGCTGTAGTTTATTGCGTACATCTTCTTCCCTGTAATGCGCCGCGTTGGGACACTGGCGCGAACAATAGGACTGCCTGCTGTGCGAGTCTCCGGGAGAGCCACTGCCAAAGGGAGGACAGCAGCTTAGCTGCTGACAGGAGGAGAAGCAGGATAAGCATTACCCGCCCCTCCCCCACTCACAGTACCTCCGGGCCCCATCCGCGGCACCCCCACACACCCCCTCCAGCACCTGCGATAGCTCCGGACCCCCACCCGCAGCAACCCCGCACCAGTACCTCCCGCCGCACCACTGCATCTGCCCCTCCCTCACCCGGGGCAACCCCTGCAACTGCTCCTCCCCCACCCGCAGCGGCTCCAGACCACCACCCACAGCATCCACGCACCCTCCCCCACCTGCGGCACCACTCCCGTGGCACCCCAGGATCCCATCCACCTCTTCCCCGCGCCCCTTACTCCCCCAACCAAAGCACCTACTAGGTGATTCACCAGGCCCTGCGTGCGCTGTTCACGCCGTTGCAAGGGCCTTCCACCCCTTAACCATTGCACGCCCTTTGTCCGTGCAATATTTAACCACTCACACAATTATGATTGGATGTAATACTCCATATAATAAAAATATTGCACGCCACAAGGGTGTGCAAGGGTTAAGGGGGCGTAGCCCCTTACGACGGTGTGAAGAGCGCCCCTAGGGCGCGATGAATCACCTAGTATATATATATATACCTTATTTTGCAGAAAAATTCTATATTATGGTTTTGTTCTGTTGTATACAGTAGTTGGTTTATTTAGAAGAAAATACATTAGGGAAGCAGTTGGCTTCTCGACAGACAGGGTCCCGGTGGTCGATATACCGACCCCGGCATCCCGAAGTAGGACGCAATGCCGGCGTCTACATACCAACGCCGCTCGGGATGCTGGCATCACATTAACAACAGCCGGCATCCTGATCGGCCTAACAGTGGGACGCCCTGGCGTCCTGCTGGGGGAGGGGGGGGGAGTAGGTTTAGGCATGAGAAGAGGGGTTAGGATTACAATGCAGGACTGGGAAGGTTAGGGTTAGGCACCGGGGAAGGAAGGGTTAGGGTTAAGCATCGGGGAAGAGAGAGTTAGGGCTAGGCAGCGGGGAAGGGAGGGTTAGGGTTAGGCAGCGGGGAAGGGAGGGTTAGGGTTAGGCAGCAGGGAATTTAGGGTTAGGCAGCGAGGAAGGGAGGGTTAGGGTTATGCAGTGGGGAAGGGTTAGGCATCCACAAGAGAGGGTTAGGTTAGGGGACAGAGGAGGGTTAGGGGGCTTACTGCTGGCCTGTCTGGATTATGATGGATGGGATGCTGCTGTCGGTATACTGACAGCCGGCATCCCGTCTATCGTCATCGGCAAATTATACTGAACCCATATATTATATTGTTTATGCAAGCTGCCTTTATGCTATATATAAGTGTGTATATATTTTATATATTGCACAAATCCGGCACTTCTTTGTTAGCACTGATAGAGGTACCTGCCAGGATGCGCCCCTATGGGCTTTTTGCAGGCCCCATATATAATTATATACAGCAAAGGTGGCACTCCTGGACTCCGTTCTTAGTGAGAAAAAGGTGCTTTATTTCTCAACGTTTCGGGGTGCTTCCCCTCGTCATTCACCCCCCAACTCTCACCTACAGTATGCAGCACTCATGCGCTGAGGTGTAGCTGGACCTTGCATGGCCGAGCAAGGTCCACTGACCCGGCTCTCAGGGGACAGACGGACACAGACAGACACAGATGATGCTCACCGTTGCCAATCTTGTACTTGGATCTTCTCCACTTACAGGTCCCTGTAAGGAGGCAAAAAGAAACAACAGACGTGCAGGGACAAGAACTAACCTAGTGTGCGTCCGCTACACTAGCTGCATGAACAGAGCCCTCAAACTAGCTCAGGTGTATGTGGTGCAACACAAACTATGCACAAACTTTAAACCAACTTTGCCCTGCATGGAAAACAGCACACATCACAATAACAGTACAAGAATAAACAATGTCCTGTCCCTTTAAATCCCCATCTATCCCTGTTTCGCAGACCTCTTCCTATCCAGAGCTGTTGCGGCTAAGTGCGTGGAGTTGGACCGCTCCTCCACACAGGAGAAAAACACACTTTAAATTATTTACAGTGACCCAGCGTCACTTCTTGTATGCGGCTCAGGCCTATGGGCCTGCCTACTTTTGGGTCACTGTTGTGATCTGTGCCTAATGCACAGAACCCCTGTTTACGTCTTGAGGCTCAGGCCTATGGGCCTGCCTACTTTGGGCACGTTGGAGTGGCCTGGGCCTAGCGCCCAGTGCCACCCTTATTCACCTGGAGGAGCACTTATTAACTGGGCCTAGCACCCACTAACTGCGCACAGGCCAAAGGCCTAACTTCACCCACGGGCGCCCGCCTAACATGGGGCCAGTTGGGTGACTTAGGCCTAATGCCCGATCCCTGGTGGTCTGGGGAGGGGGATAGGTGACAGGTGCCCTCACCGAGGGCCTACCTGTTCTGGTGGGAGAGGCACCAGGGGGGAGCTTCATTAGCTCTTTTTGTTTCCACCTCCAGTCCGCACCTTCACTCTTCTACAGCTGGCCCATCCTGGCCAGCAGCGCCGCCGCCACCTCTTCGCAGCATCCAGCCGCCGCTGAACATCTCCCTTCTGGAGTCCGTTGTCTTATGGCCTCTTCCGCGGCCTCTGGAACTCCCGCCGTGGAGTCCTCTTCCCTCTGGCACCGCCTTACTCTTCACCACTTCCGCGCGGCCTGCTTCTTCCTGGTCCCGGCGGCATCTGATGTCACTTGCTGGGGGTGGAGCCAGGTGCAGTAGGTCGGGCACTGATTGGCTTGCCGTGGCCACTTTCCATTGGCTGCCGCTCCACGAGCCATGAATGGCTCATGGAAGGCACCGGTTTTCAAAGGCCGCAGGCGGTGCTTCCTATTGGCTGCCGAATTTGAAGCGCTGTACGTCGTCGCTTGAAGTCCGGTGCAGGGAACCAATACATGTCCCGGCACCGGACACCCGCCGCCGCTGAACAGCCAGCGCTGGGATCGGACACTTGATCCCAGCGCTGTATGCCACAGGGTCTCGCTGGGGACACTGTTCCCCCTCCGCCCTCTGCACTCCTGGCACTGGGAGCAGACATGTGCCAGGGCATATCTCCACACATGTATCTTGTTTTCCACCACGCTCCTCTTTCTTCCACATCCCCATTATATTATTCATACCGCCACTCCTAAACTTTCCATAACCCCACCTTTAAATTTCCACTTGGACCACTATTGATATTATATTTATTTATATATATATATATATATATATATATATACAAGTCAAAAGTTTGGACACATCTCATTCGATGGTTTTTATTTACTTTAATTATTTCCCACATTGTAGATTAATAATGAAGACATCAAAACTATGAAAGAACACATACAGAATTATGGCCCTCATTCCGAATTGTTCGCTCGCTAGCTGCTTTTAGCAGCAATGCACACGCTAGGCCGCCGCCCTCTGGGAGTGTATCTTAGCTTAGCAGAATTGCTAACGAAAGGTTAGCAGTTCTGCTATTAAATATTTCCCTGCAGTTTCTGAGTAGCTCCAGACCTACTCCTAGATTGCGATCACTGCAGACTGTTTGGTTCCTGGTTTGACGTCACATACACGCCCTGCGTTCGGCCAGCCACTCCCCCGTTTCCCCAGGCACGCCTGCGTTTTTACCTGACAAACCTGCGTTTTTTAGCACACTCCCGGAAAACGCTCAGTTTCCGCCCAGAAACACCCACTTCCTGTCAATCACTCACCGATCAGCAGAGCGACTGAAAAGCATTGCTCGGCCCTGTGTAAAATTGCATAGTTTTGTGTGAAAGTACTTAGAACGTGCGCCCTGTGGCCCATACGCATGCGCAGAACTGACGGTTTTTAGCCTGATTGCAATTCTGCTAAAAACGGCAGCGAGCGAACAACTCGGAATGACCCCCTATGTTGTAAACAAAAAAGTGTTAAACAAAACAAAATGTTTTATATTTTAGATTCCTCAAAGTAGCCCCCTTTTGCTTTGATGACAGCTTTGCACACTTTTGGCATTCTCCCAATCAGCTTCATGAAGTAGTCTGGAATGGCTTTCAATTAACAGGTGTGCCTTGTCAAGAGTCAATCTGTGGAATTACTTGACTTCTTAATGTGTTTGACACCATCAGTTGTGTTGTGCAGAGGTATGGTTAGTACACAGTGGACACCCCTATTTCTCTGACGTCCTAGTGGATGCTGGGTACTCCGTAAGGACCATGGGGTATAGACGGGCTCCGCAGGAGACTGAGCACTCTTAAAAGAAAGATTAGGTACTATATCTGGTGTGCACTGGCTCCTCCCTCTATGCCCCTCCTCCAGACCTCAGTTAGTATCTGTGCCCGGCCAGAGCTGGATGCACCCTAGGGGCTCTCCTGAGCTTCCTAGAAAAGAAAGTATTTGTTAGGTTTTTTATTTTCAGTGAGATCTGCTGGCAACAGACTCACTGCTACGTGGGACTGAGGGGAGAGAAGCGAACCTACCTGCTTGCAGCTAGCTTGGGCTTCTAAGGCTACTGGACACCATTAGCTCCAGAGGGATCGAACACAGGCCCAGTCCTCGGTCGTCCGGTCCCGGAGCCGCGCCGCCGTCCCCCTTGCAGAGCCAGAAGAACGAAGAGAAGTTGAAAATCGGCGGCTGAAGACTCCGGTCTTCATTAAGGTAGCGCACAGCACTGCACCTGTGCGCCATTGCTCCCTTAGCACACCACACACTCCGGTCACTGATGGGTGCAGGGCGCTGAGGGGGGGGGGGGGGCGCCCTGGGCAGCAATTAGATTACCTTACTTGGCGAAAAGCACATAATACAGTCTGATAAACTGTATATGTGCATTAACCCCCGCCATTAAAGTACATAAAAGGACAGAAGCCCGCCGCTGAGGGGGCCGGGCCTTCTTCCTCAGCACACCGGCACCATTTTCTCTTCACAGCTCAGCTGGAAGGAAGCTCCCCAGGCTCTCCCCTGCAGTATCCTGGTACACAAAGGGTAAAAAAGAGAGGGGGGGCACATAAATTTAGGTGCAAAACTGTGTATATAAGCTGATATAGGGGAAAAATCACTCAGTATAGTGTACATCCCTGTATTATATAGCGCTGTGGTGTGTGCTGGCATACTCTCTCTCTGTCTCTCCAAAGGGCCTGGTGGGGGAACTGTCTTCAAATAGAGCATCCCCTGTGTGTGTCGTGTGTCGGTACGCGTGTGTCGACATGTCTGAGGTAAAAGGCTCCTCTAAGGAGGTGATAAAGCGGATATGTGTGTGGGAGGGTGTCTCCGTCGACAACGCCGACACCTGTTTGGATATGTGTAAGTGCTGAGGTAAAATTATTGCACAAAAGGTTAGGGAATAGAAAGGAAATCTACCCTGGTCTGTCCCTATGTCACAGAGTCCTTCAGAGTCTCTCTATGTTCACTATCCAAAATAACAAAGTATCGACACAGAGTTTAACTCCACTGTCGACTACGATAATGCAAAGTTACAGCCAAGAGGGCTAAAAGATATTCAATATATGATTATTGGAATAAAAGATGATTTGCATATCACTGATGACTCATCTGTCCGTGACACGAGAGTACACATGTTAAGGGGAAGAATGCTGAGGTAAATTTCCCTCCTCTCATGAGGAAAAAGAGCGGGAATCTCCAGACAAGAGACGGCAGCTTCCCACAAGAGAATTCTCAGGCTGTATCCTTCCCCACTAGGGCCAGGATGTGTTGAGAATCTTCCCCTTGGGTGTCCTGTTTGCACTAGCTATTCTCAGGGATCCTGCAGATAGTGTGCACATTCTAGTATACTACCCAGACCGGCGATTGTGTCGGCATGGGTTTATAGCGCTGTGGCAGCGTGGACAGGTACCTTATCAGCAGAGATTGAGACCCTAGTATGCATATAAATATTTTAATATGCTGTCTTAAGTGATAGATATATAATTATAAAGCATGCCCAAAGGGGCATGAGTATACTGGGTCCTAGAGACAAAATCTATGTCGATTTCTGCTTGATGTGTCCTGTAGAATATACATTGGACAGATGATGCCGACTTAAGAGGCATATGGAAGGCTGAGGATTGTGTGGAGAAAGGTTCTCGGGCCTGGTCTCCATAGCTATAGCTGGTAATTCTGATATTTTGCCTTATATTCCTGCACAGCCTAGGAAAGCACAACATTATTAAATGCAGCTTTTCGAATAAAGAAACAAGAAAGTCTGAGGTGCGTCCTTTCTTGTCAGAGCCGGGGGCAGAGGAAAGAAGCTGTACAACACAGCTAGTCCCCAGGAACAGAAGTCCTCCCCGGCCTCTACAAAAATCCACCGCATGTCGCTGGGGCTCCACAGGCGGAGCTAGGCCCGGTGGGGACACGCCTTCGTAAGTTCAGCCACAAGTGGGTTCACTCCCTGTTAGATCCCTGGGCAATAGAAATTGTATCGCAGGGATACAGGCTGGACTGTGAGAAGATGCCCCCTCACCGAGGACCCGGCGGGCTTCCCCCCAAGAGAGGGAGCCAGTGTTAACTGCAATTCGTAAATTGTATCTTCAACAGGTGGTGGTCAAGGGTCCCCTCCTTCAACAAGAGGGTGTTATTATTCGACCATGTTATAATCCCGAAACCAGACGGTTCGGTTAGACCCATATTGTATTAAAATCCCTGAACATATACCTGAAAAGGTTCAGGTTCAAGATGGAATCGCTAAGAGCGGTCATTGCAAGCCTGAAATGAATCGGGACATAAGGGATGCATACCTTCGTGTCCCCATTTATCCACCTCATCAGGCGTACCTCAGAATTGCGGTATGGGATTGTCATTACCAATTTCACCAAGGTAATGGCGGATATGATGGTGCTCCTGCGGAAGCAAGGTGTCACTATTATCACATACTTGGATGATCTCCTCATAAAAGCGAGATCAAGAGAGCAGTTGCTGGACAGCGTATCACCTTCTCTGAAAGTGAAACGGCAACACGACTGGATTCTATATATTCCGAAGTCGCAGTTGGTTCCTACAGCTCATCTGCCTCGCCTAGGCATGATCCTAGACACAAACCAGAAGAGGGTTTATCTCCCGATAGAGAGAGCTCAGGAGCTCATGACACTGGTCAGGAATCCATTGAAAACCAAAACAGGTGTCAGTGCATCACTGCACTCGAGTCCTGGGAAGGATGATGGCATCATACGAGGCCATCCCCTTCGGCTGGTTCCATGCAAGGACAATGGAACTTACTGGACAAGTGGTCCGGATCACATTTTCAGATGCATCGGTTAATCACCCTATCCCCCAGGGCCAGGGTGTCTCTCCTGTGGTGGCTACGGAGTGCTCACCTTCTCGAGGGCCGCAGATTCGGCATTCAGGACTGGGTCCTGGTGACCACGGATGCAAGCCTCCAAGGGTGGGGGGCAGTTACACAGGGAAGAAAATTCCAAGGTTTGTGGTCAAGCCAACAGACTTGCCTTCACATCAATATCCTGGAACTAAGGGCCATATACAACGCCCTAAGTCAAGCGGAGTTCCTGCTTCGCGACCAACCGGTTCTGATCCAGTCAGACCGCAGGGGCTCATGTAAACCGCCAGGGCGGCACAAGGAGCAGGGTGGCGAGGGTAGAAGCCACCAGAATTCTTCGCTGGGCGGAGAATCAAGTAAGCGCACTGTCAGCAGTGTTCATTCCGGGAGTGGACACGACCTCCACCCGGGAAAGTGGTGACTTCATCAGGAAGTCTTCACGCAGTTTTGCAAATTGATGGAAACTGCCTCAGGTGGACTACATGGCGTCCCACCTCAATAAAAAGATAAAAAAGGTTTTACGCTGGGTCAAGGGACTCTCAGGCGATAGCTGTGGTCGCACTAGTAACACCGTGGGTGTTCCAGTCGGTCTATATATTCCCTCCTCTTCCTCTCAGACCCAAGGGCTGAGAATCGTAAGAAAAAGAGGAGTGAGAACAATACTCATTGTTCCGGATTGGCCAAGAAGGACTTGGTATCCGGAACTGCAAGAAATGCTCTCAGAGGACCCATGGCCTCTGCCTCTCAGTCAGGACATGTTGCAACAGGGACCCTGTCTGATCCAAGACTTACCGCGGCTGCGTTGGACGGCATGGCGGTTGAACGCCGGATCCTAGCGGAAAAGGGCATTCCGGATGCAGTTATTCCTACGCTGATAAAGGCTAGGAAAGACGTGACAGCAAGACTTTTTCACTGTATATGGCGAAAATAGGTTGCTTGGTGTTTGGCCGGGAAGGCCCTACAGAGGAATTCCAGGGGGGTCAATTCCTGCACTTCCTACAGTCAGGAGTGACTATGGGCCTAAAATTAGGATCCATAAAGGCCAAGATTTCGGCCCTATCCCTTTTTCTCTCAAAAAGAACTGGCTTCACTGCCTGAAGTTCGGACGTTGTTACAGGGGTGCTGCATATTCAGCCCCTTTTGTGCCTTCAGTGGCACCTTGGGATCTTAACGTGTGTTGGATTCCTAAAATCCCACTGGTTTGAGCCACTTAAGACCGTGGAGCTAAAATATCTCACGTGGAAAGTGGTCATGCTTTTGGCCTTAGCTTGGACTAGGCGTGTGTCAGAATTGGCGGCTTTGTCCGGTAAAAGCCCATATCTGATCTTCCATATGGAAAGGGCAGAATGGAGGACTCGTCCCCAATTTCTCCCTAAGGTGGTATCATCGTTTCATTTGAACCAACCTATTGTGGTGCCTGCGGCTACTAGGGACTTGGAGGATTCCAAGTTGCTGGACGTAGTCCGGGCCCTGAAACTTTATGTTTCCAGGACAGCTAGAGTCAGAAAAACTGACTCGCTATTTATCCTGTATGCACCCAACAAGCTGGGTGCTCCTGCTTCAAAGCAGACTATTGCTCGCTGGATCTGTAGCACGATTCAGCTTGCACATTCTGCGGCTGGACTGCCGCATCCTAAATTAGTAAAAGCCCATTCCACGAGGAAGGTGGGCTCTTCTTGGGCGGCTGCCCGAGGGTTCTCGGTTTTACAACTTTGCCGAGCTGCTACTTGGTCGGGTTCAAACACTTTTGCAAAATTCTACAAGTTTGATACCCTGGCTGAGGAGGACCTTGAGTTTGCTCATTCGGTGCTGCAGAGTCATCCGCACTCTCCCGCCCGTTTGGGAGCTTTGGTATAATCCCCATGGTCCTTACGGAGTACCCAGCATCCACTAGGACGTCAGAGAAAATAAGAATTTACTCACCGGTAATTCTATTTCTCGTAGTCCGTAGTGGATGCTGGGAGCCCGTCCCAAGTGCGGACTTTCTGCAATACATGTATATAGTTATTGCTTAACTAAAGGGTTATTGTATGAGCCATCTGTTGAGAGAGGCTCAGTTATTGGCCCTCATTCCGAGTTGTTCGCTCGCAAGCTGCTTTTAGCAGCTTTACACACGCTAAGCCGCCGCCTACTGGGAGTGAATCTTAGCTTCTTAAAATTGCGAACGAAAGATTCTCAAAATTGCGATTACACACCTCTTTGCAGTTTCTGAGTAGCTTCAACCTTACTCGGCATCTGCGATCAGTTCAGTGCTTGTCGTTCCTGGTTTGACGTCACAAACACACCCAGCATTCGCCCAGACACTCCTCCGTTTCTCCAGCCACTCCCGCGTTTTTCCCAGAAACGGTAGCGTTTTTTCGCACACACCCATAAAACGGCCAGTTTCCGCCCAGAAACACCCACTTCCTGTCAATCACATTACGATCACCAGAACGAAGAAAAAAACGTGAGTAAAATTCCTAACTGCATAGCAAATTTACTTGGCGCAGTCGCACTGCGGACATTGCGCATGCGCACTAAGCGGAAAATCGCTGCGATGCGAAAAAATTTACCGAGCGAACAACTCGGAATGAGGGCCATTGTTCATACTGTTAACTGGGTATAGTTATCACGAGTTGTACGGTGTGATTGGTGTGGCTGGTATGAGTCTTACCCTGGATTCCAAATCCTTTCCTAGTAATGTCAGCTCTTCCGGGCACAGTTTCCCTAACTGAGGTCTGGAGGAGGGGCATAGAGGGAGGAGCCAGTGCACACCAGATATAGTACCTAATCTTTCTTTTAAGAGTGCCCAGTCTCCTGCGGAGCCCGTCTATACCCCATGGTCCTTACAGGGTACCCAGCATCCACTACGGACTACGAGAAATAGAATTACCGGTGAGTAAATTCTTATTTTAACTACTGTTGTAATTAGTGATGTGCACCGGACATTTTTCGGGTTTTGTGTTTTGGTTTTGGATTTGGTTCCGCGACCGTGTTTTGGATTCGGACGCGTTTTGGCAAAACCTCACCAAAAATTTTTGGTCGGATTCGGGTGTGTTTTGGATTCGGGTGTTTTTTTCAAAAAACCCTAAAAAACAGCTTAAATCATAGAATTTGGGGGTCATTTTGATCCCATAGTATTATTAACCACAATAACCATAATTTCCACTCATTTCCAGTCTATTCTGAACACCTCACACCTCACAATATTATTTTTAGTCCTAAAATTTGCACCGAGGTCGCTGGATGGCTAAGCTAAGCGACACAAGTGTCCGACACAAACACCTGGCCCATCTAGGAGTGGCACTGCAGTGTCAGGCAGGATGGCACTTCAAAAAAATAGTCCCCAAACAGCACATGATGCAAAGAAAAAAAGAGGCGCACCAAGGTCGCTGTGTGACTAAGCTAAGCGACACAAGTGGCCGACACAAACACCTGGCCCATCTAGGAGTGGCACTGCAGTGTCAAACAGGATGGCACTTCAAAAAAATAGTCCCCAAACAGCACATGATGCAAATAAAAAAAGAGGCGCACCAAGGTCGCTGTGTGACTAAGCTAAGCGACACAAGTGGCCGACACAAACACCTGGCCCATCTAGGAGTGGCACTGCAGTGTCAGGCAGGATGGCACTTCAAAAAAATTGTCCCCAAACAGCACATGATGCAAAGAAAAAAAGAGGCGCACCAAGGTCGCTGTGTGACTAAGCTAAGCGACACAAGTGGCCGACACAAACACCTGGCCCATCTAGGAGTGGCACTGCAGTGTCAGACAGGATGGCACTTCAAAAAAATAGTCCCCAAACAGCACATGATGCAAAGAAAAAAAGAGACGCACCAAGGTCGCTGTGTGACTAAGCTAAGCGACACAAGTGGCCGACACAAACACCTGGCCCATCTAGGAGTGGCACTGCAGTGTCAGGCAGGATGGCACTTCCAAAAAATTGCTTCCAAACAGCACATGATGCAAAGAAAAAAAGAGGCGCACCAAGGTTGCTGTGTGACTAAGCTAGTATACTTGACGACACAGAGGTAGGTAGAGCAGTGGCCTACTGTACCGTAATGCTATATATTACATACTGGTGGTCAGCAAACTGTGCAAAACTGAAATGCACCACAGGTATGGAGGGATAGTATACTTGACGACACAGAGGTAGGTACAGCAGTGGCCTTCCGTACCGTACTGCTATATATAGTATACTGGTGGTCACTATGTCAGCAAACTGCAAAACTAAAATGCACCACAGGTATAGAATGTAGATGGATAGTATACTTAAGGACGACACAGAGGTAGGTACAGCAGTGGCCTTCCATACCGTACTGCTATATATAGTATACTGGTGGTCACTGTGTCAGCAAACTGCAAAACTAAAATGCACCACAGGTATAGAATGTAGATGGATAGTATACTTAATGACGACACAGAGGTAGGTACAGCAGTGGCCTTCCGTACCGTACTGCTATATATAGTATACTGGTGGTCACAGTGTCAGCAAACTGCAAAACTAAAATGCACCACAGGTATAGAATGTAGATGGATAGTATACTTAAGGACGACACAGAGGTAGGTACAGCAGTGGCCTTCCATACCGTACTGCTATATATAGTATACTGGTGGTCACAGTGTCAGCAAACTGCAAAACTAAAATGCACCACAGGTATAGAATGTAGATGGATAGTATACTTAATGACGACACAGAGGTAGGTACAGCAGTGGCCTTCCGTACCGTACTGATATATATACTGGTGGTCACTGTGTCAGCAAACTGCAAAACTAAAATGCACCACAGGTATAGAATGTAGATGGATAGTATACTTAATGACGACACAGAGGTAGGTACAGCAGTGGCCTTCCGTACCGTACTGCTATATATAGTATACTGGTGGTCACTGTGTCAGCAAACTGCAAAACTAAAATGCACCACAGGTATAGAATGTAGATGGATAGTATACTTAATGACGACACAGAGGTAGGTACAGCAGTGGCCTTCCGTACCGTACTGCTATATATAGTATACTGGTGGTCACAGTGTCAGCAAACTGCAAAACTAAAATGCACCACAGGTATAGAATGTAGATGGATAGTATACTTAAGGAAGACACAGAGGTAGGTACAGCAGTGGCCTTCCATACCGTACTGCTATATATAGTATACTGGTGGTCACTGTGTCAGCAAACTGCAAAACTAAAATGCACCACAGGTATAGAATGTAGATGGATAGTATACTTAATGATGACACAGAGGTAGGTACAGCAGTGGCCTTCCGTACCGTACTGCTATATATAGTATACTGGTGGTCACAGTGTCAGCAAACTGCAAAACTAAAATGCACCACAGGTATAGAATGTAGATGGATAGTATACTTAAGGACGACACAGAGGTAGGTACAGCAGTGGCCTTCCATACCGTACTGCTATATATAGTATACTGGTGGTCACAGTGTCAGCAAACTGCAAAACTAAAATGCACCACAGGTATAGAATGTAGATGGATAGTATACTTAATGACGACACAGAGGTAGGTACAGCAGTGGCCTTCCGTACCGTACTGATATATATAGTATACTGGTGGTCACTGTGTCAGCAAACTGCAAAACTAAAATGCACCACAGGTATAGAATGTAGATGGATAGTATACTTAATGACGACACAGAGGTAGGTACAGCAGTGGCCTTCCGTACTGTACTGCTATATATAGTATACTGGTGGTCACAGTGTCAGCAAACTGCAAAACTAAAATGCACCACAGGTATAGAATGTAGATGGATAGTATACTTAAGGACGACACAGAGGTAGGTACAGCAGTGGCCTTCCATACCGTACTGCTATATATAGTATACTGGTGGTCACTGTGTCAGCAAACTGCAAAACTAAAATGCACCACAGGTATAGAATGTAGATGGATAGTATACTTAATGACGACACAGAGGTAGGTACAGCAGTGGCCTTCCGTACCGTACTGCTATATATAGTATACTGGTGGTCACTGTGTCAGCAAACTGCAAAACTAAAATGCACCACAGGTATAGAATGTAGATGGATAGTATACTTAATGACGACACAGAGGTAGGTACAGCAGTGGCCTTCCGTACCGTACTGCTATATATAGTATACTGGTGGTCACTCTGTCAGCAAACTGCAAAACTAAAATGCACCACAGGTATAGAATGTAGATGGATAGTATACTTAATGACGACACAGAGGTAGGTACAGCAGTGGCCTTCCGTACCGTACTGCTATATATAGTATACTGGTGGTCACTGTGTCAGCAAACTGCAAAACTAAAATGCACCACAGGTATAGAATGTAGATGGATAGTATACTTAATGACGACACAGAGGTAGGTACAGCAGTGGCCTTCCGTACCGTACTGCTATATATACTGGTGGTCACTGTGTCAGCAAACTGCACAACTGAAATGCACCACAGGTATAGAATCTAGATGGATAGTATACTTAATGACGACACAGAGGTAGGTACAGCAGTGGCCTTCCGTACTGTACTGCTATATATAGTATACTGGTGGTCACAGTGTCAGCAAACTGCAAAACTAAAATGCACCACAGGTATAGAATGTAGATGGATAGTATACTTAAGGACGACACAGAGGTAGGTACAGCAGTGGCCTACTGTACCGTAATGCTATATATTATATACTGGTGGTCACTGGTCAGCAAAACTCTGCACTGTACTCCTCCTATATAATATTGTACTGGTGGTCCCCAGTCCCCACAATAAAGCAGCACACTGAGCACAGATATGGAGTGTTTTTCAGGCAGACAACGTATACTGGTGGTCACTGTCAGCAAAACTCTGCATTGTACTCCTCCTATATACAGCTGCTCCCCAGTCCCCACAATTAAGTAATAAGCAATCACAAAATATTTGCAATGCATCAACATAAACGGAGAGGACGCCAGCCACGTCCTCTCCCTAACATTTCCAATGCACGAGTGAAAATGGCGGCAACGCGCGGCTGCTTATATAGAATCCGAATCTCGCGAGAATCCGACAGCGGGATGATGACGTTCGGGCGCGCTCGGGTTACCCGAGCCATACGGGAGAATCCGAGTATGGCTCGGACCCGTGTAAAAAGGGTGAAGTTCGGGGGGGTTCGGTTTCCGAGAAACCGAACCCGCTCATCACTAGTTGTAATCCATATTATGGCATGAACCACTCAACTCAGCAAAGAGAAACGACAGTCCATCATTACTTTAAGACATGAAGGTCAGTCGATACGGAAAATTTCAAGAATTTTGAATGTATCCTCAAGTGCAGTTGCAAAAAACATCAAACGCTATGATGAAACTGGCTCTCATAAGGACCGCCCCAGGAAAGGAAGACCAATAGTAACCTCTGCTGCAGAGGATAAGTTCATTAGAGTTACCAGCCTCAGAAACCGCTACTTAACAGCACCTCAGATTAGAGCCCACATAAATTCTTCACAGAGTTCAATTAGCAGACAAATCTCAACATCAACTGTTCAGATGAGACTGCATGAATCAGGCCTTCATGGTCGAATTTCTGCGAAGAAGCCACTACTGAGGATGAACAAGAAGAAGAGAATTGTTTGGGCCAAGAAACACAAGGAATGGACATTAGACCAGTGGAAATCTGTACTTTGGTCTGATGAGTCCAAATTTGAGATTTTTGGTTCCAACTGCCATGTCTTTGTGAAACGCAGAGAAGGTGAGCGGATGGTTTCTGCACGTGTGGTTCCCACTGTGAAGCATGGAGGAGGAGGTGTGATGGTGTGGGGGTGCTTTGCTGGTGACACTGTTAGTGATTTATTCAAAATTCGAGGCACACTGAACCAACATGGCTACCACAGCATCCTGAAAGTGCCATGCCATTCCATCTGGTTTGCGCTTACTGGGATCATCATTTGTTCTTCAATAAGACAATGACCCCAAACACACCTCCAGGCTATGTAAGGGCTACGTGACCAAGAAGGAAAGTGATGGAGTGCTGTGTCAGATGACCTGGCCTCAACAATCACCCGACCTAAACCCAATTGAGATGGTTTGGGATGAGTTGGACCGCAGAGTGAAGGAAAAGCAGCCAACAAGTGCTCAGCACCTCTGGGAACTCCTTCAAGACTGTTGGAAAACCATTCCAGGAGACTACCTCATGAAGCTGATTGAGAGAATGCCAAGAGCGTGCAAAGCTGTCATCAAAGCAAAAGGGGGCTACTTTGAGGAATCTAAAATCTAAAATATTTTGTTTTGTTTAACACTTTTCTTGTTAACAACACAATTCTGTATGTGTTCTTTCATAGTTTTGATGTCTTCAGTATTAATCTACAATGTGGGAAATAATTAAAGTAAATAAAAACCATCGAACGAGGAGTGTCCAAACTTTTGACTGGTACTGTGTGTGTGTGTGTGTGTGTGTGTGTGTGTGTGTGTGTGTGTGTGTGTGTGTGTGTGTGTGTGTGTGTGTGTATATATATATATATATATATAAATATAATATCAATAGTGGTCCAAGTGGAAATTTGAAGGTGGGGTTATGGAAAGTTTAGGAGTGGCGGTATGAATAATATAATGGGGAGGTGGAAGAAAGAGGAGCGTGGTGGAAAACAAGATACATGTGTGGAGATATGCCCCGGCACATGTCTGCTCCCAGTGCCAGGAGTGCAGAGGGCGGAGGGGGAACAGTGTCCCCAGCGAGACCCTGTGGCATACAGCGCTGGGATCAAGTGTCCGATCCCAGCGCTGGCTGTTCAGCGGCGGCGGGTGTCCGGTGCCGGGACATGTATTGGTTCCCTGCACCGGACTTCAAGCGACGACGTACAGCGCTTCAAATTCGGCAGCCAATAGGAAGCACCGCCTGCGGCCTTTGAAAACCGGTGCCTTCCATGAGCCATTCATGGCTCGTGGAGCGGCAGCCAATGGAAAGTGGCCACGGCAAGCCAATCAGTGCCCGACCTACTGCACCTGGCTCCACCCCCAGCATGTCTGCTCCCAGTGCCAGGAGTGCAGAGGGCTGAGGGGGAACTGTGTCCCCAGCGAGACCCTGTGGCATACAGCGCTGGGATCAAGTGTCTGATCCCAGCGCTGGCTGTGCAGCGGTGGGTGTCTGGTGCTGGGACAGTGTATTGGTTCCCTGCACCGGACTTCAAGCGGCAACCGACAGCGCTTCAAATTTGTTTTGTTTAACACTTTTTTGTTTACAACATAATTCCATATGTGTTCTTTCATAGTTTTGATGTCTTTAGTATTGATCTACAATGTAGAAAATAATTATAATAAATGAAAACCATTGAATGAGAAGGTGTGTCCAAACTTTTGACTGGTACTGTATATATATATATATATATATATATATATATAATGTAACCCTGCTGTATCATGACTGATGAGTGCCGTCGGTTATTTCTTACATTGCGTTGTGCTATTACATCACCTGGAGGGCACCCCAGCATTCAAGTAAGGGGATCTAAGAGTGCCGGGCCTGTTCTGGACTATACATATATATATATATATATATATATACACACAGAGAGAGAAAGAGAGAGAGAGTGTCCTAACGAGTGGCACTCATGGGACTTTTAAATCAGCAATTCAAGTGTTAAGCCCGACGTTTCATTGTTAATGTTGAAAACTTTCCTCAGGGACAATAGCAAAGCTCTTCCCTTATATACATTACATGCTGCTGCATTGCTTCTTGGTCGATGGGGTGATCATCGGATGGTGCAACACCTCAGATGTCTCCAGCAATATGTATTATTCAGTATATCTCCTATATAATAGCCCTGTGATTCTGTGCCTGGGTCTCTAACGCTGGGCGTGGCTAGGAGCTCTCATTGGGTTAGTGGCAGGTCTATCACACCCAGTACACAGCTGATTGGGCGAGAAACGCCCTCCCACGCAGGTTACATACAATGGGAGGCTCTGCCCTTTGCCTGCTGTGTTTTCACAGAGCAGGATTAGCAATGAGACAGATGGAGCTGCAGCTCCGGCCCCACACCCCAAAATAGGCCCCCTGCATCTGCAGCATCATACCCTCCAACAATTTACACATAAACATTGATGCAAATTCGAAAAGGGGCGTGGCCACGGGTACAGCAGAGTGACCACGCCCCTTCTCCTATATTTTCAATGGAAGCTTGGAGAGTCAAAAAACGGTACAGACCATAAAAAATAGGTCCTGTACCTGCCAAAAAGGTGCAGCTGGAGGGTATGCCACTGTATCTGCAGCAAGTCTCTGCGCTGAAGATAGGGAAAAAACATCCTTTTACTGCAGCGTCCTATGGGGGTCATTCCAAGGTGATCACTAGCTGCATTCATTCCCTGTGCAGCGATCAGTCAAAAACTCGGCACTTCTGCGCATGCGTATGCAGCGCAATGCGCACGTGCGGCTTACGATTACAACAAACGATGTAGTTTTACACAGGGTCTAGCGATGCTTTTCAGTCGCACAGGCAGCCGCAGAGTGATTGACAGGAAGAGGGCGTTTCTGGGTGTCAACTGACCGTTTTCAGGGAGTGTTAGGAAAAACGCAGGAACTGAATGGTCTGAAGTGATCGCAAGCGCCGAGTAGGTCTGAAGCTACTCTGAAACTGCACAAAAATTTTTTGTACCCGTTCTCCGATCCCTTCGTTCGCACTTCTGCTAAGCTAAAATAACACTCCCAGTTGGCGGGGGCATAGCGTTTGCACGGCTGCTAAAAACTGCTAGCGAGCGATCAACTCGGAATGACAACCAATGTCTTGCTGCCAGTCCGCCTGCCCCCTCCGGCCTCAACAATCCCACTCCCTAACCGCGCCGCAAGTGGAACAAAACCTGCTGCGGCCACCGGCATAGATGTGTATGAAAGCGGCGCAGCGGAAGGCTTTCATAGCCCTCCCTGCGCCGCATACTCTCTGAGCCCCGGAGCCTGCTCTGCGTGTAATGTCACAGAAGTGCCTCCCCACCACAGCCGCACCCAGATCCCCAGAGGCCCTGATTCCGCAACACAGCACCTGGCCTGCCAGCCTGGAGGCCCCGAGATGGCTAATGTAGCGGATAGAGAGGGTGATATCGCGGAGGGTAATGTATGGACGCTGAATCAATGTAAAAGGTGACAGTGCTGTGCAGTGCAGTGGGTGTGCTGTCAGGGCCGTTGCTAGAGTGTTCCGCGCCCCCCTGCAAACTATAAATTTGGACCATCGCATACTTTACAAACGCACAGCGCACATAATGACCCCTGTATTACAGACACTTACACATGTAATGCCCCCTTTACCAGAGATGCTTACACATGTAATGACCCCTGAACCAGTGACGCTTACACATGTCACGCCCCCCCCCCCGTACCAGTGACGCTTACACAAGTAACACCCCCTGTAGCAGTGATGCTTACACACGTAATGCCCTCTGTACCAGTGATGCTTAGACACGTAACGCTCCCTGTACCAGAGACACTTACACACGTAATGCCCCCTCTACCAGTACCGCTTACACACATAACGCCCCCTGTACCAGTGCTGCTTACACATGTAATGCCCCCTCTACCAGTACCGCTTACACACATAACGCCCTCTGTACCAGTGACGCTTACACACGTAACGCCCCCTGTACCAGTGCTGCTTACACACGTAATGCCCTCTGTACCAGTGCTGCTTAGACACGTAACGCTCCCTGTACCAGAGACACTTACACACGTAATGCCCCCTCTACCAGTACCGCTTACACACATAACGCCCCCTGTACCAGTGCTGCTTACACATGTAATGCCCCCAATACCAGTACCGCTTACACACATAACGCCCTCTGTACCAGTGACGCTTACACACGTAACGCCCCCTGTACCAGTGCTGCTTACACACGTAACGCCCCCTGTACCAGTGCTGCTTACACACGTAACGCCCCCTGTACCAGTGCTGCTTACACACGTAACGCCCCCTGTACCAGTGGCGCTTACACACGTAACGCCCCCTGTACCAGTGTCGCTTACACACGTAACGCCCCCTGTACCAGTGGCGCTTACACACATTATGCAGCAGTCACACATAACACACACACAACAGACACATATATATACAAACACACACACATACATACTGTACATACATTACACACATACACAGTCACACGTATATACAGTATACACAGACACTGTATATATACACACACACACCTCACACACACACACACACACACACACACACACACACACACACACACACACACACACACTCTCTTTCCAGACACTTATCTAATGAAGTCTGGCTGGCCAAAGCTGTAGCAGCTCATCCTCCTGCTGCAGCATGGTCCCGTGTAGCTCCGCCCCTTACTCCCATCTAGCTCCGCCCACTTTGGCTCCCTCCCGGCCACTGAATGTCACACAGAGGAGGGGAGGGGGGAGAGGAGGTTTTGTGCTGACGGCGCCGAGGGGGAGAGAAGGCTTTGTGCTGCCGGCGCCGAGGGGGAGAAAAGGTTTGGTGCTTCCGGCGCCACTGCATGTGTGACAGCAGCCGGGATAGCAGCAGAAGCTCAGCACAGGGATGCAGAGCAGGGAGAACGTCTCTCCTTCCTTTGCTGAGCGGCTAGCGCCGGCCCTGTGTGCAGTGTCACTGCACAGCACTCTCACCTTTTACATTGATTCAGCCAGTCACACAGTTCTGCCAGCCAGTCACTATTGTTAGCACCAGTGTCCCAACGCACCGCATTATAGGGAAGTAGAAGCACTAAATAAACTACAGCTCCCAGCAGCCCTTACCACCAAAGCATTCCGCCCCTTAGGGCTGCTGGGAGCTGTAGTTTATTGCGTACATCTTCTTCCCTGTAATGCGGCGCATTGGGAGACCGGCGCAAACAATAGTGACTGCCTGCTGTGCGAGTCTCTGGGAGAGCCACTGCCAAAGGGAGGACAGCAGCTTAGCTGCTGACAGGAGGAGAAGCTGGATAAGCATTACCTGCTCCTCCCCCACTCACAGTACCTCCGGGCCCCATCCACGGCACCCCCACACCCCCCTCCAGCAACCACGATAGCTCCGGACCCCCTCCCCCACCCGCAGCGACCCCACACCCGTACCTTCTGCCGCACCACCGCATCCGCCCCGCCCCCACCCGGGGCAACCCCGCAACTGCTCCTCCCCCACTCACAGCAGCTCCGGACCACCACCCGCATCACCCACGCACTCTACCCCACCTGCGGCACCACCGCAACCGCCCCTCCCGTGGCACCCCAGGATCCTATCCGCCTCTTCCCCGCACCCCCGACTCCCCCAACCAAAGCACCTACTAAGTGATTCACCAGGCCCTGCGTGCGCTGTTCACGCCGTTGCAAGGGGCTTTCACCCCTTAACCATTGCACGCCCTTTGTCCGTGCAATATTTAACCACTCACACAATTATGATTGGATGTAATACTCCATATAATAAAAATATTGCACGCCACAAGGGTGTGCAAGGGTTTAGAGGGCGTAGCCCCTTACGACGGTGTGAAGAGCGCCCGTAGGGCGCGATGAATCACCTAGTATATATCTATATATCTATATATATCTATATATATATATATATATATATATATATATATAGCGTGTGGTCCGGCACTCAAGATTAAATATGATGCTTACCCGGGTGTCCTCAAAGGGTGGAAGTGTATAACAGCAAGGTGTGCAGCACTCCGGGATTGGAAGAAGAATGACACTACACCGTGTCTAATCAATGTTTCATTCTTATTGATTTTCTTCAGGATTACAAAAACAAAGTGTACATAGCTTACCTTTTAATTTACATTGTACTTTCAGTGTAAGTACATTGTTATGCATTGTTTCAGCATCTGCCGCATTGTCATGGTGATGGAATTGGATGTGACGTGCGGCGTGTGAATACGCGCTGACGTCATTAATTTGCACTGCTACCAGCTGGAATCTCCGGCGGGAAGGCGCATTTTTTTGCTGTACGGTGCTGGGTTTAAAAGGTAAGCTACTGTATGAACACTTTGTCTTTGTAATCCTGAAGAAAATCATTAAGATTGAAACGTTGATTATACACGGTGCAGTGTCGTTCTTCTTCCAATCCCGGAGTGCCGCACACCATGCTGTTTTTTTATAGATAGATAGATAGATAGATAGATAGATAGATAGATAGATAGATAGATAGATAGATAGATAGATGCAGTGCATCCAGAAAATATTCACATCACTTCACTTTTTCCACATATTGTTATGTTACAGCCCTATTCCAAAATGGAATACATTTATTTTTTACCTCAAAATTCTGCACACAATTCCCCATAATGACAACGTGAAAAAAGTTTATTTGAGATTTTTGAAAATGTATTAAAACTAAAAAACTAAGAAATCACATGTACATAAGTATTCACAGCCTTTGCTCAATACTTTGTTGATGCAGCTTTGGCAGCAATTACAGCCTCAAGTCTATTTGAATATGATGCCACAAGCTTGGCACATCTATGGGCAGTTTTGCCCATTCCTCTTTGCAGCACCTCTCAAGCTCCTTCAGGTTGGATGGTAAGTGTCTGTGCACAGCCATTTTCAGATCTCTCCAGAGATGTTCTATTGGATTCAAGTCTGGGCTCTGGCTGGGCCACTCAAGGACATTCACAGAGTTGTCCTGAAGCCACTCCTTTGATATTTTGGCTGTGTACTTAGGGTCGTTGTCCTGCTGAAAGATGAACTGTCGCCCCAGTCTGAGGTCAAGAGCGCTCTGGAGCATGTTTTCATCCAGGATATCTCTGTACATTGCTGCATTCATCTTTCCCTCTATCCTGACTAGTCTCCCAGTTCCTGCCGCTGAAAACATCCACACAGCATGATGCTGCCACCACCATGCTTCACTGTAGGGATGGTATTGGCCTGGTGATGAACGGTGCCTGGTTTCCTCCAAACATGACGCCTCGCATTCACGCCAAAGAGTTCAATCTTTGTCTCATCAGAACAGAGAATTTTGTTTCTCCTGGTCTGCGAGTCCTTCAAGTGCATTTTTACAAACTCCAGGCGGCCTGCCATGTGCTTGTTAATAAGGAGTGGCTTCCGTCTGGCCACTCTACCATACAGGCCTGATTGGTGGATTGCTGTAGAGATGGTTGTCCGTCTGGAAGGTTCTCCTTTCTCTATATAGGAATGCTGTAGCTCTGACAGAGTGATCATCGGGTTTTTGGTCACCTCCCTGACTAGGGCCCTTCTCCCCCGATCGCTCATTTTAGACGGCCGACCAGCTCTAGGAAGAGTCCTGGAGGTTCCGAACTTCTTCCATTAACGGATGATGGAGGCCACTGTGCTCACTGGGATTCTGAAAGCAGCAGATATTTTTCTGTACCCTTCCCCAGATTTGTGCCTCGAGACAATCCTGTCTCGGAGGTCTACAGACAATTCCTTTGACTTGATGCTTGGTTTGTGCTCAGACACGCACTGTCAAGTATGGGACCTTATATAGACAGGTATGTGCCTTTCCAAATCATGTCCAATCAACTGTATTTACCACAGGTGGACTCCAATTAAGCTGTAGGAACATCTCAAGGATGATCAGTGGAAACAGGATGCTCCAGAGCTCAATTTTGAGCTTCATGGCAAAGTCTGTGAATACTTATGTACATGTGATTTGTTAGCTTTTTATTTTTAATAAATTTGCAAATTTCACGTTGTCATTATGAGGTATTGTGTGTAGAATTTTGAGGGGAAAAAATTATTTATTCCATTTTGGAATAAGGCTGTAACATAACAAAATGTGGAAAAAGTGAAGTGCTGAGAATACTTTCCGGATGCACTACACACACACACACACACACACACACACACACACACACACACACACACACACACACACACACACACACACTATATATATATATATATGTATATATCAGTCAAAATATTGAACATGTGACAATTACTGCAGCGTTAACCTTAGTTTTCCCATGACCTATCTGAAAAAAAAGTTCTATTTACTTTTGCTTTAGATGCAGTAAAATTATTAGGCTCCTGTTTTAGCAGAATGTCGGCACTTACTCCCACTCCCCTTCTGCCTAACCGCTAATCTGCTGTTCCTAAACCCTTCAACTCTGCATACATTAATATAAATTACTTTAATCTGTACATCAAAACAATGATTCCTTCTTCATCGTTTCTATTTAAATCATATTTATCCTTTTTTTTTCTATTTTTAATAATATTGGGGAAAAAATTACAGATTGTGGAATTTTCAGAGTGACAAAATTCCTTACTACTGTATTTTTCATCCTTGCATAAACTAAATGATCTCTGAATAAACATGACATCAATCAAAAAGCTAATATAAAATCAAACACGTAAACAAAAAAAGCAGGCATGGCATAATTCAACAACAAAACCAGCATCCATTTTTATTATCATCATTGTCTAAACATTGGCGTGCGCAGCACATTTTATTAGGGGGTGCACTGTCGGAATGGTGTGTCTAGCACCGCCTTTTGGGCGTGTCTAACACCATCTATTGACGGTCAACGCAATATAAAATATCCATATTTGTACCAATCCTAATAAAGTAGGTACATTGTCAGATGTTGTGGTGTGCACCAAACAAGCACCCCTGATGGCACTCACTGTAATTACACTGCTCCTCCTCAGCCTGGTCTGTTTTCCCCTCTCTTTCCCCTGCAAGCTGCAGCAGCTTACTTACAAGTCAGCCACTCACTGTCACTGACAGTCGCAGACTAGTACTGCTGCTGCTGGAAAAACAAGTGACGTGTCAATGCTACTGCCGACCGCCTGCCAGTATTGAATTTGTCTTCCTAAGAGGAATGCTGGCTGCATGCTGCTCCTCATCAGTGGCTGGCGTTGGCATAGCATAGAAGGAGAGAGGTGGGCATGTGGCGGGTTTGGCAGGTGGGCGTCACATCACATCACGCTGTTTTTGTACATGGAGGTGGAGCCGGGAGTTTGAAAGCCGGTGGCAGTGGCACCCTTGATTAACCCAGGCGTCCGGTCAGTAATGCAGTCCTGACAGGCTGCAGCACAGAGGGGACAGTAATCAGCCTGCTCGGCGATCGCTGCATCAGGCATGTGAGATCAGGGTGCCAGACATTAGGGGGTGCCTGTGCGCACCAGGCACCCCCCCTGCGCACACCTATGTGTCTAAACATGATCAGGGCAACGACGAGAGAGAGGGGTGGGGGGGGGGGCACGGGACACTAATGACCCAAACCTGGGCTTGTTAGAAGGGACAAGCAGGGGACTAGGTCTGATGCACCCCTCCCCCCCTCCCTTACCTGAGCAACAGTATCCTCTTAGACGCATGCTAGTTGAAAATCAATGACCATTTGTGCAAATAACATCATTGCGATCGAGTTGTTTATTTTCATTACTTTCAGGACTCTACATTTTGGATATAACACAATTGCATCTACTGAGAATGATGTAATACAATTGCATCTACTGCATCTATTGCATCTACTTATATTTTAGATATAATACAATTGCATCTACTGAGAAACGGCAATGTAAATGAATAAGGGGGACATTTACTAAGCAGTAATAAGAGCGGAGAAGTGAGCCAGTGGAGAAGTTGCCCATGGCAACCCATCAGCAGTGAAGTAACATCTATAATTTGCATACTAGAAAATGATACAGAGCTGCTGATTGGTTGATGGGGCAACTTCTCTATTGGCTCACTTCTCCGCTCTTATCACTGCTTAGTAAATGTCCCCCTAAGTCTGCCAAGATGATATAAATGCTTTGGTGAAAAACACAGATATAGTTGAAGGAACAAAGAATATTTTCAGGAATAGTTGCAGCAGGGCCTGTACGGACAAATGAACTAAAGTCACCCGATGGATGAAAAGCCTTTTAAGACGGGTACCATATTCCGTGACCCATAAATAAGTTAAGGATTGTTCCGGATAGTTTCACGAAAACAGAGGATGAAAAACTGGATGACAGAAGAAAACTGGGGAGATGTTCTATCAAAGAGCCGCTTTGTATGTGCCTCTAATCAGATGCTGCTGTATAATATCAACTGCATTATTTATATTTATTCATCTGTGCATCCAATCTGAATTTGTTTTGGGCTCGCCCAAATACTGCAAGGGGAGGGGGGACGCAATTCTCAGCGATGTGTGGCTGCGAACATTGGCGAGAATTATGGTAGAGCAGCATCACTTGTTTTCCTTGCGCAACTCTAGCATAACCTCCAACATTTTACACCTAAAAATTGGTACGAATTTGAAAAAGGGGGCGTGGTCACGGGTAATACTTTCAATGGAAGTTTGGAGGGAAAAATAAGAATTTACTTACCGATAATTCTATTTCTCGTAGTCCGTAGTGGATGCTGGGGACTCCGTCAGGACCATGGGGATTAGCGGGCTCCGCAGGAGACAGGGCACATCTAAAAAAGCTTTTAGGTCACATGGTGTGTACTGGCTCCTCCCCCTATGACCCTCCTCCAAGCCTCAGTTAGGTACTGTGCCCGGACGAGCGTACACAATAAGGAAGGATCTTGAATCCCGGGTAAGACTCATACCAGCCACACCAATCACACCGTACAACTTGTGATCTGAACCCAGTTAACAGTATGATAACAAAATGAAGTAGCCTCTGAAAAGATGGCTCACAACAATAGTAATAACCCGATTTTTGTAACAATAACTATGTACAAGCATTGCAGACAATCCGCACTTGGGATGGGCGCCCAGCATCCACTACGGACTACGAGAAATAGAATTATCGGTAAGTAAATTCTTATTTTCTCTAACGTCCTAGTGGATGCTGGGGACTCCGTCAGGACCATGGGGATTATACCAAAGCTCCCAAACGGGCGGGAGAGTGCAGATGACTCTGCAGCACCGAATGAGAGAACTCCAGGTCCTCCTTAGCCAGAGTATCAAATTTGTAAAATTTTACAAACGTGTTCTCCCCTGACCACGTAGCTGCTCGGCAAAGTTGTAATGCCGAGACTCCTCGGGCAGCCGCCCAGGATGAGTCCCCTTCCTTGTGGAATGGGCATCTACATATTTCGGCTGTGGCAGGACTGCCACAGAATGTGCAAGCTGAATTGTACTACAAATCCAGCGTGCAATAGACTGCTTAGAAGCAGGAGCACCCAGCTTGTTGGGTGCATACAATATAAACAGCAAGTCAGACTTTCTGACTCCAGCCGTCCTAACTATATATATATATATATATATATATATATATATTTTTAGGGCCCTGACAATGTCTAGTAACTTGGAGTCCTCCAAGTCCCTAGTAGCCGCAGGCACCACAACAGGTTGTTTCAGGTGAAAACGCTGACACCCCTTTAGGAAGAAACTGGAGACGAGTCCCAGTTCTGCCCTGTTCAAATGGAAAATTTTAATATGGGCTTTTGTAAGACAAAGCCGCCCATTCTGACAATCGCCTGGCCGAGGCCAGGGCTAACACATGGTCACTTCCCATGTGAGATATTGGTCAACAGCATGGTCACTTTCCATGTGAGATATTTCAAATCCACAGATTTGAGCTGTTCAAACCAATATGATTTTAAGAAATCCCAACACTATGTTGAAACCTCACGGTGCCCCTAGAGGCACAAAAAAGCTGTATATGCAATACACCCTTTACAATCTGGACTTCAGGAACTGAAGTCAATTCTTTCTGGAAGAAAATCTACAGGGCCGAAATTTAAATGTTAATGAACCCCAATTTGAGGCCCAAAACACTCCTGTTTTCAGGAAGTGTAGAAATCGACCTAGTTGAATTTCCGTCGTGGAGCCTTCCTGGCCTCACCCACGCAACATATTTTCACCACATGTGGTGATGACGTTGTGCGGTCACCTCCTTCCTGGCTTTGACCAGGGTAGGTATGACCTCTTATGGAATGCCTTTTCCCTTCAGGATCCGGCATTCAACCGCCATGCCGTCAAACGCAGCCGCGGTAAGTCTTGGAATAGACATGGTACTTGCTGAAGCAAGTCCCTTCTTAGCTCCCCAGGCCCTTAGTCCTCTGTGAGCATTTCTTGAAGTTCCGGGTACCAAGTCCCTCTTGGCCAATCCGGAGCCACTAGTATAGTTCATACTCCTCTATGTCTTATAATTCTCAATACCTTGGTTATGAGAAACAGAGGAGGGAACACATACACTGACTGGTACACCCACGGTGTTACCAGAACATCCACAGCTATCGCCTGAAGGTCTCATGACCTGGCGGAATACCTGTCCCGTTTTTTGTTCGGGCGGGACGCCATCATGTCCACCTTTGGTCTTTGCCAACGGTCCACAATCATGTTGAAAAACTTCCCTATGAAGTTTCCACTCTCCCGGGTGGAGGTCATGCCTGCTGAGGAAGTCTGCTTCCCAGTCGTCCACTCCCGGAAAGAACACTGCTGACAGTGCTATCACATGATTTTCTGCCTACCGAAAAATCCTTGCAGTTTTGTCACTGCCCTCCTGCTTCTTGTGCCGCCCTTTCTGTTTACGTGGGCGACTGCCGTGATGTTATCCCACTGGATCAATACCGGCTGACCTTGAAGCAGAGGTCTAGCTAAGTTTAGAACATTATAAATTTGCTCTAAGCTTATTTATGCGGAGAGAATTCTCCAGACTTAATCACACTTCCCTGGAAATTTTTTTTTTTTCCTGTGTGACTGTTCCCCAGCCTCTCAGGCTGGCCTCCGTGGTCACCAGCATCCAATCCTGAATGCCGAATTTGCGGCCCTCTAGAAGATGAGCACTCTGTAATCACCACAGGAGAGACACCCTTGTCCTTGGATATAGGGTTATCCGCTGATGCATCTGAGGATGCGATCCGGACCATTTGTCCAGCAGATCCCACTGAAGAGTTCTTGCGGGAAATCTGCCGAATGGAATTGCTTCGTAATAAGCCACCATTTTTACCAGGACTCTTGTGCAATGATGCACTGACACTTTTCCTGGTTTTAGGAGGATCCCGATTAGCTCGGATAACTCCCTGGCTTTCTCCACTGGGAGAAACACGTTTTTCTGGACTGTGTCCAGAATCATCCCTAGGAACAGTAGACGTGTCGTCGGAAAAAGCTGCGATTTTGGAATATTTAGAATCCCCTCGTGCTGTCGTAGAACTACTTAAGATAGTGCTACTCCGACCTCCAACTGTTCTCTGGACCTTGCCCTTATCAGGAAAGCGTCCATGTTTCTTTTAAGAAAAATCATCATTCCGGTCATTACCTTGGTAAAGACCCGGGGCGCCGTGGACAATCCAAACGGCCGCGTCTGAACTGATAGTGACAGTTCTGTACCAGGAACCTGAAGTACCCTTGGTGAGAAGGGCAAATTTGGACCTGTAGGTAAGCGTCCCTGATATCCAGTGACACCATATCGTCCCCTACTTCCTGGTTCGCTATCACTGCTCCGAGTGACTCCATCTTGATTTGAACGCTTGTATGTAAGTGTTCAAATATTTCAGATCTCACCGAGCCGGTTGGCTTCAGTACCACAATATAGTGTGGAATACTACCCCCTTCCTTGTTGTAAGAAGGGTACTTTGATTATCACCTGCTGGGAATACAGCCTGTGAATTGTGTGAGGGGGAGACGTCTCGAATTTCCAATGTACACCTGGGATATTACATGTAGGATCCCGGAGTTCCCTTGCGAGTGTTGCTGAAACTCTTGAGATGACCCCCTACCGCACCTGAGTCCGCTTGTACGGCCCCAGCGTTATGCTGCGGACTTGGCAGAAGCCGTGAGGAGCTTCTGTTCCTGGGAATGAGCTGCTTGCTGCAGTCTTCTTCCCTTTCCTCTACCCCTGGGCAGATATGACTGGCCTTTGCCCGCCTGCCCGTATGAGGACGAAAGGACTGAGACTGAAAGACTGTGTCCTTTTCTGCCAATATGTGACTCGGGGTAACAAAAGGTGGATTTTTCAGCTGTTGCCATGGCCACCAGATCCAATGGACCGCCCCTTTATACGGCAATACTTCCATATGCCGTCTGGAATCTGCCTCACCTGACCACTGTCGTGTCTTCGTCTGGCAGATATGTACATCACATTTACTCTTGATGCCAGAATGCAAATATGCCTCTGCGCATCACGCATATATAGAAATGCATCCTTAAAATGCTCTATAGACAATAAAATCCTGTCCCTGTCAAGGGTATCAAAATTTTCAGTCAGGAAATCCGACCAAGCCCCCTCAGCGCTGCACATCCAGGCTGAGGCGATTGCTGGTCGTAGTATAACACCAGTATGTGTGTATATACTGTTATGATATTTTCCAGCTTCCTATCAGCTGGCTCCTTGAGGGTGGCCGTATCTGGAAACGGTAACGCCATGTTTTTTATAAGCGTGTGAGCGCCTTATCCACCCTAAGGTGTGTTTTCCAACTCGCCCTTACTTCTGGCGGGAAAAGGGTATACCGCCCATAACTTTCTATCGGAGGAACCCCACGTATCATCACACACTTCATTTAATTTATCTGATTCAGGCAAAACTACAAGTAGTTTATTCCCACCCTACAAAATACCCTTATTTGTGGTACTTGTGGTATCAGAAATATGTAACACCTCCTTCATTGCCCTTAACATGTAACTTGTGGCCCTAAAGGAAAAATACGTTTGTTTCTTCACCGTCGACACTGGGGTCAGTGTCCGTGTCAGTGTCTGTCGACCGACTGAGGTAAATGGGCGTTTTTACAAGCCCCTGACGGTGTCTGAGACGCCTGGACCGATACTAATTTGTCCGCCGGCTGTCTCATGTCGTCAACCGGCTTGCAGCGTGTTGACATTATCACGTAATTCCCTAAATAAGCCATCCATTCCGGTGTCGACTCCCTAGAGAGTGACATCACCATTACAGGCAATTTTCTCCGTCTCCTCACCAACATTTTCCTCATACATGTCGACACACACGTACCGACCTACTGCACACACACAGGGAATGCTCTGATAGAGGACAGGACCCACTAGCCCTTTGGGGAGACAGAGGGAGAGTTTGCCAGCACACACCAAAAGCGCCATAATGTATATAACAACCCTAGAAGGTGTTGTTTCTATATATATGCGCTCTTAATATATAATTATATCGCCAATTTATGCCCCCCTTCTCTTTAACCCTGTTTCTGTAGTGCAGGGGAGAGTGGGAGCCTTCCTCACCAGCGGAGCTGGTCAGGAAAATGGCGCTGAGTGCTGAGGAGAATAAGCTCCGCCCCTTTTTCGGCGGGTTTTTCTCCCGGTTATTAGGAAAACTGGCCTGGGTTAAATACATACATATAGCCTTAATGGCTATATGTGATGTATTTATTTGCCTCTAAGGTAATCTATATTGCTGCCCAGGGCGCCCCCAGCAGCGCCCTGCACCCTCCGTGACCGAGATCAGTGAGCCGTGTAGCAACAATGGCGCACAGCTGCAGTGCTGTGCGCTACCTTCATGAAGACTGAGGAGTCTTCTGCCGCCTGTTTCCGGACCTCCGTTCTGCCGTTCTTCAGCGTCTGTAAGGGGGATCGGCGGCGCGGCTCCGGGACGAACCCCAGGCTGACCTGTGTTCCGACTCCCTCTGGAGCTCAGTGTCCAGTAGCCTAAAACTTCAATCCTCCTGCACGCAGGTGAGTTGCAAGTCTCTCCCCTAAGTCCCTCGTTGCAGTGATCCTGTCGCCAGCAGGAATCACTGATTAGAAACCTAAAAAAAAACTTTTCTAAACAGCTCTTTAAGAGAGCCACCTAGATTGCACCCTCTCGGACGGGCACAAAAACCTAACTGAGGCTTGGAGGAGGGTCATAGGGGGAGGAGCCAGTACACACCATGTGACCTAAAAGCTTTTTTAGATGTGCCCTGTCTCCTGCGGAGCCCGCTAATCCCCATGGTCCTGACGGAGTCCCCAGCATCCACTAGGACGTTAGAGAAAAAATCGGTACAGACCATAAAAAAAGGTACTGTACATGGTAAAAAGGTACAGCTGGAGGGTATGCTCCAGCAGAGGTGAGTAGGGGGAGATTCACGTGTAGGTGCAGTACAGTAAGGACGTGCATAAACTTTGTGAGGAGTCCATGTGGGGCAGATGTACTAAGCCTTCGACAGAGAGAGAGATAAACTACCAACCAATCAGCTCCTGACATTTTTCAAACACAGCCTGTATGATGGCAGTTAGGAGTTGATTGGCTGGTAGTTTATCTCTCTCCACTTTATCTCCCAAGGCTTAGTACATCTCTCCCGTATCTTTTAAAACATGTTCTCACTTATTCTTGGGGTGACATTTTTATTATGAACTTTAACTTTTTTTTTTACAGAAATTACACTTGTAACTGGAGGTGTAGTGTGGAGTCACAGCGCCTTCAGAGGTGGGGGCGATATTTGCATCATTCAGCCCTGCCCCCTTGCAGCACACTGCAGTGATTTGTGTGTGTAACGGAAGAGGCGGAGCCAAAATTATGTGTTCAGAAAAAACGCATTTCATTGAGGCTCCGATTGTGGCCCATCAGGGAGATTTCTGTGTGAGCCACGGTTCTCCTTGGCTGTTGCCCCATCGCTTGTGCCCCCCTTGCTTTGTTGAGCCCAGAGCATGATCTTCACATTCTCTGCCCCACTAGTAACGCATGCCATTTGAGCCAATAAGAACCACGTAAAAAAAGTTGTGGCACTTCTTTCCGTGCCGCCTTACAACCACTTGATAAGGTACATCGCACCCTTTACATAGATCCTAGTTTGCAAATAAAACGGTATTGGGTTTTCCGATTTGTTGGTTTGAAAAATGGATAATTTGCAGAGTTTAAGAAACCACATAATAATTTGCTGTTTGCAAGAAAATTATTTGGACAAACACCTATGAAATGCAGAGTACTGGGAAATTAGTGTAAAACAAATGCTCCGGAAGTTACATACAGTACGTACATAGCTAAAATATAAGTAAGTATTTGCTTGATCTTTCAAGAGCTAAATTTTCATTATGAAAAGGTTAATATGTCCTTTCGTGTAAAGCCCAACAAGGGGAAAGCGCTTAAATGCGCACTAATCATTCTCGCAGGTGTGAGCCGCTTGGACTGGCCTCAGAATTTAATGACACAATTAGAAGGTGCGGCATTTAATCAGACAGTGGGAAAGCGAATCACTTTTACAGGTTAGTAATAATATATGTAGATAAAAATGTAATAATGGGAATTAACATGAACTGAAAATTATTATTTTTTTTGCCTACTCTCCCGGAACAGCAGGGAGGCTCCCGAAAATCGTGTGGCACTCATGGCTGCCCCAAAAAGTTGCCAAGTCTCCCGGATCCTGCCTCCACAACCCGCACCCCCTGCAGCTACCGGCACACCTCTGCAGCCATCCACGAAATTCAGCGGTCTGAGGGGGAGACGATGTGATTAATTGTAGCCCTGCCCCCCATTTGCAATGCTGGCAATGCCTCCATACCACCCACCTAGGGTAATTCCACATCCTTTGGTGTGCCGACCTGGATGCCCCCTACCGGAGGAGGCAGCCAGAAAGTTGGTAAAAATGCTTTATTTTAGCACTGCAAATTAGATGCGAGTTTGGACACACTCCTCCTAAATCTCTGCACATTTTTATGGTGCCCCACCCAGTGGCAAACGCAGGATTTCTAGAGGGAGGGTTCCAAATGCAGCCCACAATCTCCCCACCTTGCGGAACAGAGGAGCAAGTGCTAAAGTCTTGGGGAGCGGTAGGAGAATCTAATAACTACCCTGGACATTAATGTAAACATTGGTCTTTTTATACACTGGACACTGTATGGAACACAGTATTAATATTTAACACTATAGATGGTCTATAGTATAGTCTGTATCAAACATTTAAATAATATAAATAAATGGTCAGGAATAGGTTAAGCATACCATAATAAATAAAAAAATACACAAACATAATAGAACCAATACTGCACTTTCTAAGCACACATTCTCCCACCTCATGGTAAGGCTCCTGTCTCTTCTTCCTGGTAGCTACTCTCTGGTACAGTGCACTGATTGAGGACTGAGATCCAGACACCCAGCAAACTTGGTAGATGAAGATGCTACCACTGGGCATGTGCAGCAGCTCTGCTCTGTCCCTTAAACTGCATGTTGTGGCGGCAGCTCTAGTAATCGTATTATATACCATTGCTATTATCGTAATTTGAGCCACTTGCCAAGAGGAGGGGTGTTTCTGGGCAACCGCAAACCCCCCCATGCCACCTGTAGTGCAACATGGTTTTACCAAGGTGCACAGTTACTTTTTTTTCTGCTCCAAATTCATAATCAGCCCGTTATACCTACTGTAATCGCTTTGGAATATATATGTGTTACATACATAACTGTTATTAATAATAATAATAATAATAATAATAATAGAGCTACAACACACAAACTAACTAAAATAATGTAAGGACTTACAAGAATTTAAACCATTTCCCATTGTGCAGCTTTTATTACTTCCCCATAACTTTTGGATCTTACTACAGTACTTTAACATACTATTGCGTTTTCCTGTTTACTACAGTATATGCCTATGTTACAAATTACCATCGGGCGTGAAGTCAAATCCTATTCACATCTAAAACTTCCTCCCTTATTTCGGCATGCACTTATAAATGTGTTTAAACCATTCATCTCAATCAAATATACAGTACGCTACTGTACATTCACAAATCACAACACAGATCGACTTAGTTGGAGCCATACAATGGACACCTATAGGACATACTTACCGACTTTCTGGCTGCCCCAGGTCGGTAAAATAGGGGGTGTGGCCTTGTGGCGGGTGGGCAGCACGGGGGCACGATCACGTCATCGTAGCCCCGTCCCGCGCTATTCAATGTACTGTTTACCGGCATTAACCAGTGAGGGGTGGGACTACGATGCCGCGATTCAGCGCGAATTGCGTCATTGGCCTCCTATGGGGGGGGGGGGCTGCAGGGGTGAGGCCAAATTTGGGAGACTTGCCAACCTTTTTGGGAAAAGGGGGAGGGGGGAGTAGACTGCTGGTGCCTGGTTCTATTTAATTCACTACAGTCTTGATCGCTACACCACATTCTTCATTCTTTGCACACATGTTATTCTGTGACGTACAGCCTTGTTTTCGAGACCTCAATTGATGTAGGTTTTTGGCTCTCACGGATCTTTTCTCAGCACAAAGTATTTTATTAGAAATTTGATTTTATCATCTGTAGTTTTTTTCTTTCTCCAATGATTTTGAAAGTAACTGGCAGCTGTGTGCCTCGGCGTGGTGCCATACCATTAGGCGATATTGAAAGATCTATATGTGAAAGCCCAGACATCACAGGTAACCAGATCGATTTAAGAAAGTCTGTTAGTGTTTCATGAGCGCAGTGATACATCCTGGTGAGAACACATAACAGTACACTGTACGTACAAGGAGCCCGGCGTGGAAATCTCTCTGCTTGCTTCAAAACTGAATCATACTGTACATTGTTGTTTTACTGAGCCCATGCTGTCATCTTACCAGCTGGAAAATAACTTTTTGTGCATTTAGAAGAATAAAAACAAGATAGAGAACCAGACTGGAGTGGTTGGTACACATAAAATGCCTATTTATTATGTAAGTAGTACTTTGTTTTATATATAAATGATTTGAACCACATTTAAGGGTAATTTGCAATGACAGGTGGAAGACCAAAATGACGCTGCTCACCTTGCAATATTGCATGAACGTAGAGGACTGCAAACTTATTCTTCATAACCGGGGTCCGGGTGATACTGAAGGGACGTGACTAAGGGGGACATTTACTAAGCAGTGATAAGAGTGGAGAAGTGAGCCAGTGGAGAAGTTGCATCATCAACCAATCAGCAGCTCTGTATAATTTTATAGTATGCACATTATAGATGTTACTTCAGTGCTGATTGGTTGTCATTGGGCAACTTCTCCACTGGCTCACTTCTCCACTTTTATCACTGCTAAGTAAATGTCCCCCTAAATCCAGATGTGACCATGTTCCCTCTGAAAAAAAAGCACTGAATACTATGGGGCTGTGCGAGCTGACAAGGGGAGCATTTGTCCCCTTCAACAGCTGGGCAGGCCCTCCACCCCAGGCCCAGATAATATTAATCAGTACCCGCTTTGACTTCACTCGGCCAGGGTCGCAGGTAGGCGGAGAAGAGGGGTGTTAGCAGGGCATGTGCCCGGGTGCCAGATTAGAGGGGGCACCGACAGTGCTGGCGCAAAGCAGAAAGCGGAGTCTTGCATTGCAGGACGACGCTGGCCTGAAGAGGCACCATCCCCGCTCCACTGCGTCGACCTCATGCAATGCTTCACAGACCTGCTGCCATTGAGTTAGGCAGAAACCGGCACACACATTGCCCCAGATTTATCAAGCCTCGATAAGTGATAAATTGTACGGTGATAAAACACCAACCAATCAGTTCCTTACTGTCATGTTACAGGCTGTGTTCGAAAAATGACAGTTAGGAGCTGATTGGTTGGTACTTTATCACCGTGCATTTTATCACTCTCCAAGGCTTGATAAATCTGGGCCAGACTATCTACTTTCGGTGTGAAAGGGTTAAGGTCATATTCTGTGCTGTAGCTGGCACGCGCTGGGACAGTTGACAGCCAGGTGAAGGGACTGTTGGCTGTTGGAAGGCGGCCATATTAAGGGAGAGTGATGAAGAAAGTGTGTGAGGAGACGCTACACAATTAACCTGTCGGAGCCACTGTGACTGGAGCTACTGTAGCAAAACAGCAACCGAAGAGCAGTCTGAGACTACCTGGGTCACAACTACAGTTTCCGGTGGCAGCGGCTTGCAAGTAATGCATGGGGGTGGAGGTCCCATTGCTGGAGCCGGCCAATGGAGTGTGGTGACACAGCTCCCCTTCGATACACATCCATAAAGGGCGGCGGGGAGGCAGACCCTTCTCTTCCCTTGGAGACTATGGTGGTCATTCCGAGTTGTTCGCTCGCTGCCGTTTTTCGCAGCGCAGCGATCAAGTGAAAAAACGGCAATTATGCGCATGCGCATGGTACGCAGCGCGCATGCGCTAAGTACTTTCACACAAAACTTTCGCTCAAGTGATCGTAGTATGATTGACAGGAAGTGGGTGTTTCTGGGCGGAAACTCTGCGTTTTCAGGGAGTGTGCTAAAAAACGCAGGCGTGCCAGGCAAAAACGCAGGAGTGGCTGGAGAAACGGGGGAGTGGCTGGCCGAACGCAGGGCGTGTTTGTGACGTCAAACCAGGAACTAAACAGTCTGCAGTGATTGCAATCTAGGAGTAGGTCTGGAGCTACTCAGAAACGGCATGACATTTTTTAGTAGCAATTCTGCTACTCTTTCGTTTGCACTTCTGTTAAACTAAGATACACTCCCAGAGGGCGGCGGCTTAGCGTGTGCAATGCTGCTGAAAGCAGCTAGCGAGCGAACAACTCGGAATGAGGGCCTATAACTGGGATCCTATTGCTCACCTACAGCACAGCTTCTTCCAGTGCGTGCAGATCCACGATTTGCTGCTTCGCGGTCTCTGGGGGGTATTTCTCTTCTTGGAACCCCAACATCTCAGGACCGGACATTTTTCCTCTGTAAAGTCCCTACTATCACCCACCCGCTCCATTACCCACCCTTAAGATGGCCAACTGCCAACAGTCCCAGTGCCCGACTGTCAAATGTCCCAGCGCATGGCATCTACAGCACAGAATATGACCTTAACCCTTTCCCTGCTGCAAGTTACAAAGCTTTCAGCCAGGCTGTATTATGTAGGGCAGTGGGAAAGGGCACAGAAATCAGTTAAATGTCACTGGCAGCTCTGATGGAGAAGCGGTTAAAATAGCGCTAGTTGGGATCCCGGCTGTCACAAGGCTGACACCGGGATCCTCACCTAGCGGGAAAATGCGACCGCCAAAATACCGGCGACACAGGCTGTCCACAACACCTATAGAGGGAGAATAGAACCTGTGGTGTGCGTGGCGATCCAAGGAGCGCAGCTTTCTAGTGCTCACCCCGCTGCCAGCATTATGGCGGATGGGATCCTGCTGTCGGGATCATGACAGCCAGAATCCCGTCCACCAGCATTTCATACTGATCCCCTCTGATGGTGTGCTACATAGATAGATAGATAGATAGATAGATAGATAGATAGATAGATAGATAGATAGATAGATACTGTAGATAGATAGATAGATAGATAGATAGATAGATAGATAGATAGATAGATAGATAGATAGATGATAGATAGATAAGATAGATAGATAGATAGATAGATAGATAGATAGATAGATAGATAGATAGATAGATACTGTACATAGGGGGTAATTCCAAGTTGATCGCAGCAGGAAATTTTTTAGCAGTTGGGCACAACCATGTGCACTGCAGGGGAGGCAGATACAACATGTGCAGAGAGAGTTAGATTTGGGTGGGGTGTGTTCAATAAGCCGTCCATTGATTTTATTAACGGCCTCGCCGTCCACCCCCTACCCCCCCTTTTTCTCCCCAATAACCACTCGGACAACTGAATTGCGATTTAAAAGGTCACAGCCAAATTTATTGATTGGATTAGAATTGGTACTCTATAAGTGGGTGGCGAGAAAGCAGTGCATACCCCCGGCTACAGCCTCCATATTAATTTCTCCTAAATTAAACAACGGGGCGGAACCTAAGTCCCGCCCTTGCGCAAGTTAGCTGAGCGGTACCACTTCCCACCATTGGCATAGCACCGGTCCACCCTTAAGATGACGACCGTGTCGGCCCTTGAGGCCACGACAAATTCGCCGAGTATCTGGGGAAGTGCCGGCCAACCGACGTTGCGCTACTACAGACCGCCGAGGAGCACTGCTTGCCGCGCCTGCTGGACCTCTTTTGCCAGACCATTCTTAAAGCCAGAATTGGCCTGACGTTGCCTCCACCGGGCGTACTTAATTTCAATTCCAGTTACCTCACCCTCGCCCTGGTGATGCTGAAAACTCTGGACTGGCCTATCGGTGCCACCACCGAAATGACTAATTAAACAATTCACTACCCAATTACGAGGGCCTATTGCCCTATCATTTGGGCGGGCGGGTGGGTGCCTTCTTGGATCCTTAATCAGCAATGAAAGAGGGAGCCTGCCTGGTCTTCCTGGTCTTTTGTACCTCCCAGGTAACTCTCCTCCCCTTTCTCCTATAGGACCCTACTGTGCTACCTGCTCTATTCCCCCCCCCCCCCCTCCCCCCTTTCCCTTAATCCCTGCCCCAGGCTCCTTCTTTTAAAAAACCCAGGACGCTTATTTATTCTTGGGCCTAATTTGTCCCTCGAATTCTTTAAGCCGTCCATTGATTTTATTAACGGCCTCGCCGTCCACCCCCTACCCCCCCTTTTTCTCCCCAATAACCACTCGGACAACTGAATTGCGATTTAAAAGGTCACAGCCAAATTTATTGATTGGATTAGAATTGGTACTCTATAAGTGGGTGGCGAGAAAGCAGTGCATACCCCCGGCTACAGCCTCCATATTAATTTCTCCTAAATTAAACAACGGGGCGGAACCTAAGTCCCGCCCTTGCGCAAGTTAGCTGAGCGGTACCACTTCCCACCATTGGCATAGCACCGGTCCACCCTTAAGATGACGACCGTGTCGGCCCTTGAGGCCACGACAAATTCGCCGAGTATCTGGGGAAGTGCCGGCCAACCGACGTTGCGCTACTACAGACCGCCGAGGAGCACTGCTTGCCGCCATAGCCTGGTTCCTAGAACCCAGGCCCGCCACCCCCTGCTACCTCATGCCTTCCACTGACGCTTTCTGCTATGTCGCCCAAGAATATAGCTAAACCTTCCTCTGTCAGGTGTACTCCGTCTTGCCTGAACAGCCCCTCCTCTCCGAACCTCAACAACGGATGCCTGGCGATTGTATCGCCTTCTTCCGTTAATAGGCGGGCTACCGCTTTGTTCACCTTCCTTCTGACCCTTTCTAACCCCGGGCCCCCCTGCGCCCTTGGGACTATATCGGACCAAGTGATCCCTGTATTGGGCCACCTTCCCTTCAGCCATTGAATGTCAGCTTGTATTGCCGCAATCAGCTCGCTCCCCTTGCTTTTTCCCAGATCGTTGCCCCCTAGGTGTATTACGACCCTCCCTGGCATCCCGTGTGCCCTCTCGTTCCTTAGCAACGTGTCCCGTAGCCCTTTCCACCTCAAACCCCTGATGCCTATCCATTCCACTTCTGCCCCCCACTTTTGTGCTAAATCCCCGGCTGATTTGTGTCTGCTGGCCCAGTAAATATACGAGTGGCCGACCATCCAGACTCTCCCGTCCTTCCTTTTCCCTCCTGAAAAGCAGAATTACACATGTACGTTACCCCCTGTTGTATGCGGCCTTTGCTTGCGAACTTTCACGCGACCCATATGAAGGTGAAAACCACAAAACCTCAATTTGTTTGAGGGCAAAATTGGAAAAAGTCCTTCATTCCCCCATTTTAATGGCGGGCAGCTTAATGCCTTGGGTTTCGCGAAAGACGCCGCGCTGCTTTCTAGTCGTGCTTTTCCGCGCGTAAGTATACCTTGTACGCTCCCGACTTCCACCTGCCTAGCTTTTTGATCTCGCTTGCCGGCAGCCCCTCCGCCTCCGCGCAGGTTGCCGCCCCTATCCTAAAGGAATGGGTACCGTATTGCCCCACGGGCAGCTGCAAGGCCCTCAGGCCTCTCTTGAATATGCTTTGGAACTGAAATTTTGTCAGGGGGGATCCGCTCTCGTGCACTAGCCACTGCGGCCAGGGCCCTTGCGGGCGTTTCCCCTCGTAATCACTTGCTAGGGCCACTGCGCATGTGCTTTTTTCCTCCTGTCTGCCTATCGCTACCCAGCGCCCCCGGCCTAACTGATCTGTTTTAGACTTGTGTATCTTGCAGAGCACCCTATCTTTTTCCACCGCTACGTTGCCTGCCAGTAGGCCCGAATCTTTTGAACTCTTGGAGCTTGCTACCAGCTCGCCTACCCTGAAAGCTCCGAAGAATGCGAGGGAAAAAGCCAGGCGGAATAGCCCTGCTTCGTACTCATCCGCTGCGATGCGACTGACTACTTCTATTAAGCTCCTAAGCATGGGGCGTCCTATGGGCCTGCGCGCGTCGCCTGGCGTTGCCTGCTCCCTTGCCCACCCTTTTAGCGCTTTTGATAACAAAATTGACTTTGTAGGGTCCTCCTCCCCTCTAAGCTTTGCGACGTACGCTATCCCTGCGAGTGTTGCGGACATTGCTGCCTTAGATCTCCCCTGGCTATACCCCTGCCACACGTACTCCAACAGTTCCTCGCGAGCGTTCTTACCCGCCTCTCCTTTTCCTATCCTGAACGCCTGCCATTCGCTGAAAGCCGACTCGTACGTCCTCAGCGTCCGCGGTGCCACTGCCTTTCTTGCTAGCCTTGCTAGCCCGGCTTGATAATCTGCCAGATATAATCAGGACAGTGTAAACCTTCCGACCTGGCTTGTGGTGCGAGCGCCCTGAATCTATCCCACTGGAACCTGGAAAGCGCATCCGCAATCTCATTTTCCACCCCCGGGACGTGGCGCGCTATGAAGTCTATGTTCCTTTGCAAGCAGCGCAGCACTAGGTGCCTCAGTAGCCTGAGCGCTTGCGGCGATTCCGCTTTCTGGTTGCTTATCGCCTGTACCACCCCTAAGTTATCGCACCAGAATACTATGCTTTTGTTCGCCAACCTGTCTGCCCATAACTCCACCGCCACTACTATGGGGAAGAGCTCCAGCAGCAACATATTTTTTGTCCACCCGGCCTCTCGCCATGCCTCCGGCCAGGGCTGCGCGCACCATTCCCCTGCCAAGTAAGCCCCAAAGCCAACTGCCCCAGAGGCGTCGGTGTACAATTGTAGCCCTGTGCTGTGCACCGGCTCGGGCAGCCATACTCGGACCCCATTGAACTCCTTTAGGAATTCCAACCATACCCGCATGTCCTGCCTCAGCTCGCTTGATATGCGTATCTTATAACGCGCTTTCCTGACCCCGCAGGTCGCCCTCTCTAACCTGCGACAAAACACTTTGCCCATGGGAATGACCCTGCATGCAAAATTCAACAATCCTAACAGCGACTGCATCTGTTTTAGCGTGACTTTTTCCGCCCCTGCGCATTCCTGCAGCCTGCCCCTCAGTTTTTCTATCTTCTCAACCGGTAGTCTGCACAGGCCAAGCTCCGTGTCAATCTCTATGCCTAGAAATGTTAGCCTTGGTGTGGGCCCTTCCGTCTTCTCTGCTGCTATCGGGACCCCTAGCTGCCTGAAAAGCGCCTGCGTCGAGAATAACAGCTCCTTGCACTCCTTGCTGCCCTTAGGGCCCATTAGCAGGAAGTCGTCTAAGTAATGCGTTACCCCGCTCGCGCCTGTCCCTGCCTTCACGCACCATTCTAGGAATGAGCTGAACCTCTCGAAGAAAGCGCATGAGATAGAGCAACCCATTGGTAGGCATTTGTCTATGTAGTATTGTTCGCCTAGCTTAAAACCCATGTACCTGAAGGAATTTGGGTGGAGTGGTAGCAGGCGAAACGCGGACTCGATATCAACTTTTGCCAGCAACGCCCCTTCGCCGCAACCCTGCACCATGGCTAGCGCCTGCTCGAACGATTGGTATGATACGCTACACGCCTGGGGGTCTAGGGCATCGTTTATTGATTCGCCCTCTGGAAAAGATAGGTGCTGTATCAACCGGAACTTTCCTGCCTCTTTCTTAGGGACGACCCCTAGCGGTGAAACGCACAGCCCTTCTAGGGGCGGCGAGGGGAATGGTCCAGCCATGCGCCCCAACTGTATTTCCCCGTCTATTTTGGCCCTGACCACCTCCGGGAAATCTCTTGCTGACTTTAAATTCCTCTTTGCTACTGCTGACACTGGCCTCTCTAGTGGTAACTTGAAACCCTCCCTGAACCCCTTTTCCAAAAAGGCCGCCTCCCCTCTTAGCGGGTAGCGGCCTAGCCAACGCTGTAGCGGTTCAGTATTTATTGGGGAGGGCGCCTTGCTTATCCCCCCCTTTACCTTGGGCGCGACTGCAGTCTTTGGCTGAATGATTTGCGTTGCAGCGCATGCATGTGTGCTTGTAACGGCAACCCGCTCCCCTGCTGCATGTGTGGGAATTAAACGCGTAGCATTTCCCTTTTGCTGCGGCGCTACCGCCTGCTTTTGGCAGAAAGGGCTGCCTGCGCTCTGTCGGTTGCGTCGCCTGATTTGTGACTTCCAGCCAAACCTCTACGTCTTTTACCCCAAAGCTAATGACCTTCAACCCTTCTTGCTTTTCTCTAAATTTCTCGTCATATTGCCTCCAAACCCCTGTTCTGGCCGTCATGTACATGGTATGTATCATGTGCATGTAACGGAGGATGTTCAAGGCCTCGGCCGGCCTTGTTTCAATGTAGCATGCTGCGAAAACATACATACCCTCCGTCCAATGCGCGTAATCTCTCCGCGCCTCCTCTTCCCTTGCGCCCGCTGCCTTAGCCGCATTTAGACCGCGCTTCGCTTCCTCCGTCATTGCGAAGACGTCCACGAACTTTCCCTTACGTATACCATCCTTTACCTTTGGCCTAACCCCCCTCAATATTGCTGTATTAGCGCAGTGCACCATACTCTCCTGCGAATCTGGCCCTGCGTCCCCCTTCTTCCCCGCCTCCCTGCTGCGCTTCTTGCTACTCCTTTTGCGTTTAAAATATTTTCTGAACTGTCGCCGCCTTTCGGCGGAGCTAGATGAGTCGCTCGAGTCAGTGTATGATTCGCTACTGCTAGAAAAAGACTTTCGCTCACCTGTTCCTGAAGCCTCGGGTGTCCGATTGACCATCTCTGCCGCTCCGTTCTGTCCCTCGTCGCGCAGCGCGCCTGCCGGGACTTGATCTGATGATGGCCCTGGTGCCGGCTGTCTATCTTCTATGGAGGCTGGAACCTGTAACCTCACAGAGGATATGTGTAACGTATCTGCTGGTTGCGGCCGAGGCTGCTCCACTGGGTGCCGCTGCTGCCCCTCTAGCGGCTGGAGGGCCTGCGCCCTACTGTTCTGTCCGCGGTCTCCTGACCCCAAACTTCCGCTGCTCCCTGTCCCCATTGCCTGACCCGGATGCTGCTGCGGGCCGCTGTCTAAGGTGAGGGGCAGCCCGCATGACTGGAGGGGGGTTGCCCTGTGGAGGGCTCCTCCCGGGTGTGTGTAATGGCTTGCTGCTGCGGGCTGCGACGGGGGTGGGTACCATGGGGTTTGGGCGCTGGTGGGCCAGCAGCTCGCCCATTGCGGGTAATGGGCCGGGGGAGGGTGCAGCCCTGCCTGCCACCAGGGGGGGGGGAGCGCTGTGTGCTGTTGCCCCCACCCCATCTGCTGCACCGTTGCGTATTGCGGCTGGCTGCACGCCGCTTGTTCTGCCTGTGCGTGCGGTGTGAGGGAGCTCCGCACCAATATTGGTGGGTACGGGTGGCTCATGTGCAGCGTCGCTGGGGGTGTATGCCATGGCTCCGGCGGTGGGGCCTGTCCCGCCGGAGGCGTGCTATGCGGCTGCTGTGCATGCCCCATCATGTGTGGGTGCATGCTGCTAATGCCTAGGGATGCGGGGGGGTTACATGTGGGCTCCGGCGGTGGTGCCTGCCCCTGGTTTGCACGTCCCAACATGTATGGGTACGTGCTATACATGTCCAGGGATGCGGGGGGTGTACGTGCGGGCTCCGGCGGTGGGGCCTGTCCCTCCGGAGCCGCAATCTGCTGCTGCCGCCTATTGTTTGCGCGCCCCATCGTTTGTGGGTTCGTGCCGGTGCCTAGGGCTGCGGGGGGGGGGGAGTCTGTGTGTGCTCCAGCGGTGGGGCCTGCACCGCCGAAGCCGGGGTTCCAGGCTGCCGCTGCTGCAGAGCGGCGCCGAGCGTGACGCGTTCGCTCGGCGCCGGAAGGGGAGGGGCTTGCGTGCCGAGCGACGGGATGTGCTGTATCACATCCCGCGCCGGGCTGTGCGTTGGCGCGCCGGAGCCTGCCTCGAGGCCGCCGCGCGCCAGCCAGGTATGGAGGGGGGAAGCGGGTGGAGGTCTCGCCGACCCCGGCCGGGGCCAGTGGCCGCGAGCAGTACCGCCCGCTGTCGCGGACTTCGGTGCGTCTGCTTGTATGAGACGCTGGGGGGGGGCTGCATTCCTCTTAGGCCTGGGCATGCTGTTTGTGCAGCGATGGGTCTTAAATGCACTTGGGCTAAACTGTGTATGGATGCTTGAATGGGGACTGCAGTGTGTGTATATACCTGCAGTTTGGGAGAGGGGGAGCGCAGGGGGGGTTAGTAATGTAAATTGTACTTAGTCTTTCCCTTGATTCCAGGAGCTGTGATGGTGGGTGCCTTCTTGGATCCTTAATCAGCAATGAAAGAGGGAGCCTGCCTGGTCTTCCTGGTCTTTTGTACCTCCCAGGTAACTCTCCTCCCCTTTCTCCTATAGGACCCTACTGTGCTACCTGCTCTATTCCCCCCCCCCCCCCCCCCCTCCCCCCTTTCCCTTAATCCCTGCCCCAGGCTCCTTCTTTTAAAAAACCCAGGACGCTTATTTATTCTTGGGCCTAATTTGTCCCTCGAATTCTTTCTGCAATCTAAATTGCAGTGTAAAAATAAAGCAGCCAGTATTTACCCTGCACAGAAACAAAATAACCCACCCAAATCTAACTCTCTTTGCACATGTTATATCTGCCCCCCCCCCCCCCCCCCCCCCCCTGCAGTGCACATGGTTTTGGCCAACTGCTAAAAAATTTCCTGCTGCGATCAACTTGGAATTACCCCCACAGATAGATAGATAGATAGATAGATACTGTACATAGATAGATACTGTAGATAGATAGATAGATAGATAGATAGATAGATAGATAGATAGATAGATAGATAGATAGATAGATAGATTGATTTACAAAAGAATCCCATTTATTTGGATACCTCCATGTATCCTTTGGTTCGTGCTACAGACCTCCTGTATCAGCTGGTGTGCTATAAAACGTATTGTACAGCCATTATATTGCTCAAGGACTTCATTGGCCAACACGCCATATGTATATTTTCCATGCACTGGTTCTCATTTATATCATGCTGAGCCCCCCAATAACTTCCAAGTCCAGAAGATGGAGAATATGAGGCACTTGCTGACAATAAACACGGTTATCATCAGGTAGGAAAACATGCGGAACTGGGGGTTCCAGAAACAGTGGCAGGAAGAGTCGTCAGTGGGAATAGCGGGGACTGGACTTGAGTTTGGCGAGTACCATATAAAAATGGCGGGCACTGGAAAAAGTTAACAACCGGGTGCTGTGTCTGCTGGCAGTTAGGCAATGGCCATCTTAAGGGAGAGTAGTGGAAAGGGTGTGAGGAGACACTGGACAACTTAGTGTCTCGCTTCTAACAGGGTGTAAGTTTCATGGACAATTCGTAATACACTTTAAATGACAATCCGCACAGACATTATTTACACAGTTGCTCCTCTGTAGTTTTTATTAAGCTGTAACGCTTAATAAAAAATGTTCTCTACTGTAAAGCTTAGAAGTGGTCAATGCAAATAACAATAACACTTTGCGCATGCAGCACACGTTACAGCAAAAATGTTATACAATTTACTGTCCACAGGTGGTAATCTTATCAAACTAACAAATGTAATTAAAAACAATCTTATATACATTGCATTACGCATGGGGCCTTGTACTAGTTTACGTCTGTTAAATACGCGTCGCTTCCAGTCCGGTGTCCGACTTCCAGTCCAGGCAGATACAGACGTAGGAGGCTGCTCTCCTCAGCTACTGAACTATAGCGGTAACCGCTGCGATACCAGGTGCCGATGTGGCTGCATGTAAAACACTACCGTCACCATGGGTAGCAGTTGATTAACCGACGGACACAATACAGACACAGTCAAAATACCGACATTCATTGTACCGACATGTTCAAAATGAAGACGTAGTCAGAATACCGACATATGAAATGATGACATGTCAAAATTCCGACATGCGCTTTTAACCACTTGCCTGGCATGGTGGCATCAGATGCGACCATGTCTGCAAGTGCTCTATCTGACCTGGTTGCACAGGATGCGACCAGTCAGATAAAAAGTGTTAGCAGCCGCAGGGAAGGGAAACTTCCCTCCGCTGCTGCTGTCAGAGGGACTGGAAGGTCCCTCTGCCTCCCTGCACTCTCCCCTACTGATTGCCATGCTGCTGATCACTGCTGATCGGTCAGCACGGCATGATCCCCCCCCCCCCCCCCCCCCTCCCTCCAGCGGCTGCAGACAATGGCAGCCACTGGGGAGTGTAAATTACCCCCCCCCCCCCCCCAAGCTCCCCCGTGTACCTGGAAGGCTATCCCAGCTTTCAAAATGAAAGCTGCGATGTTCCGATGGTCACGATGTTCCCGATCAATGTTTCGATGTTTGAAACAATTCAAAAACATCAAAACTTTTTCTTTATTTTTTTTTTAAACTAAATTTATTTTGGATAAGGTTAAATTCATGTTCTTCACCTAATTCACTCATAAACCCCCCCGACAATTTCATAGTGTTTTTTTGGGGGGGAAATCATCAGTTAAGTGGTTAAAGAATTTTTGCCCAAAAACAAACTTGTTCATACTTTACCATCCCAGTGGACCTGGAAGGGGGATATAATAGTGTGCCCGAAGCGGTACACTTTCATGGTGTCCATGTCCACCTATGTCGACACTGACACAAAACCCCCCAGAAAATCGCATGTCGGTATTTTGAAATGTCGGCATTTCAAATGTCGGTAATCTGACTGTTGGCCTTTTAAACATGTCAACATAATGAATGGCTGTAGTTTGACCGTGTCGGTATTTCAACTGTTGGTCAATGGCTGTCGGGATTATGACTGTCTGCATTGTGTCCGTCGGTAAATCATACTAAACCCCGTCACCACACATGGGTACCATATTCTGAATTCTCCAGTGCGTGCTCTCTCATCCAAGCAGCCAGAACTTCACTCTGCAATGCTATACAGCAGTGATGGAGCACCTGGGGCACTTCAGCTGTTGTTGAACTACACATCCCAGCATGCCCTGCTACAGTTTTAGCATGGCCAAATAGCAAAACTGTAGCAGGGCATGGTGGGATATGTAGTTCAACAACAGCTGAAGTGCCAAAGGTTCCCCATCACTGCCATAGGCATGCGCAGAACATTTTATTAGGGGGTGCACCGTTGGAGGGGTGTGACAAGCACCCCCTACTGGGCGTGTCTAGTACCGCCTATTGGCACGCAATACAATATAAATCCCATACCCCAAGGGGTGTGCCACTGCAAACGGGGGGGGGCTTTGCAACATGACAGCGGCACATCCCCGCCTCACTGACAGCGGCACATCCCCCCCTCACTGACAGCGGAACCTCGCCGCCTCACTGAGAGCGGCACCTCCCCAACTCAATGACAGCGCTGGCACATCCCTGCCACACACACAATATGCTAGTTGGGCACCCTAAATGAATAACATGCCCTCACAAACACAGACCAATATAGATGCAGAGCCTGAGGTACTGCAACCTGGACTATACAAATGACGCTGAACATATTTTACATGCTTTTTTATGATCGCGATGACAGTGAATACACAAACAATGATCTTGCGTTCAGTTGAGTGTTTTATTGTTCATTATTCATGGATCCTGTACCAATTTTTTTGATCTGAATTTGAGTGCTGTCTTACTTTTTAATATATATATATATATATATATATATATATAATCTGATGAATCCGGTACTCTAAAGTCCCATACATACTAGACGAGAAAATGAAATATCTCGCTCAGAAGAGCCGATCTGAGCGAGATCTTTCACAATCTCGTCCAGTGTGTACACTTAATGTCGTTAACGATGCGCACTCCCGCGCATCGTTAACGACCCCCTCCCTCGTCTGAACATGTACAGATGAGGTAGGTTCTCATTAACGTCAATCCCCCTGCCGTCGCTCCCTTCGTCGCCGGCATCAGCAAGTGTGTATGCACTTAACGATGCCAGCACCCTGCCAGGTCCCCGCCGCCGCCGCCTATATCGGCGTCGACGGGGATCACCTAGTGTATACTGGGCTTAAGTGAGATGAGAGATGCCCCGTTGCCATCCACAGACAATTCAATAATAGCAATAGAAGTAGAGGCGGCACTAAAACAGACGTCAATCCATAATAATGCAGACTGCAACCACAGTAGGTGGGTTCAAACTGTGGTTGCAGCCTGCATCACTATGGATTGTAGTTTGTTTGTATGCGACCTCTACTGCTAATGCTGTGTGTGTGTGTGTGTGTGTGTGTGTGTGTGTGTGTGTGTGTGTGTGTGTGTGTGTGTAAATGCTGTGAGTGCAGTCATTTTGTGTACCTTGATATATATATATATATATATATATATCTATATATCTATATATATATATAAAACAAGTAGGTACGGCACTCCATACAACAGGTATAATGAATATGTAAACAGGTGCGATCTGTGGATTTCAGAAAGCAGGCACGGCACTCCCGGATAAGTGAATAAAGCAACTCTTTACTTCAACATTTCAGGGACAATATTCCCCGTCTTCAGGAAGCAAACAAACAATTACAGTGACATGAACTGACCTTATATCCCGGTGCAGCCTTCTGCCGCCGGTGCCGAAGGTGGGTCACGTGGTACGGGACAAGGTGCGGCGCATCTGAAATTTTATTAGCTGAAGCAACTACTGTTGACCAACTCGGTAGTGAGGATTTATATCACCGATTATTACAGTTGCAGAAACGTGAAATTGGAACTTTTAAAACTGATTATCAGTCAGATCTACAAAATCCTGGTTATGAACAATGGTGGGCAAAGCTGAATTCACAGTGTGACGTTTACAAGAGAGAACTAGTTCGATTTAAAAGATCTAAATTATCGGTGGTACAACAAGACTATGAAGACAATCGTGTCTATCGATGGATCCTAGGAGGTGAACAATATAAACGATCAAGGTGTCAGAAAAATCGCTCTACATGGCGTAATCAATGAAAAGGCCCTAGAGATAAAGAATATTCGTCCCAGAGTGACAGTGATTTTGGAGTAATTGAATCTGATGAACCATCTTTGTCAGCTCAACGTCCCCCTTTAGGGGTTCAAACTCGTCGTGGAGCAACATCAAAAGATCCCAAAGGACGCGGCGAGGTCACCAAAACGAAAGGGAATTTAAAAGCCACCGACAAAAAGAGAAACTAATATTTAACTTGTCATCCCGCCATCTGTCACCTTTAGAAATGAAAGTTCTGAATAGAGGCTTATCCTTTGTCCCTACCACGATCCATAACAATTTTGAATGGCAAATTGATCTACATCGTATGAATAGAGGTTTACGACTTAGAGAACATTTTCAACACCGTAACTCTGATCTACCATCTGGTCCCATTGATTCCTTCTGCGGTAGTCGCAGCCACTCTACATTTGACCCTATTTCATACAACTCATCCATCAAATCATACACCAGAATGTTGGACGATTCCATGACAGAATATACTGAGGCTCAATCACGCATCCATTATAATTTAACACGTGCTGAACGTAAAGCACTTATTGATTTGAGTAAGGACCAAAGCATCTCCATACATCCTGCAAATAAAGGAGGCGGTATAGTTTACTTTTACAGGATATATCCAAATATAAGGAAGAAATTTACAATCAATAACCGGATCCAAATGTATATAAGAAATTATCCAAGGACCCTCTACGTGAATTTCAGGATGAACGTTCACGGTTTTTACGTGATAAGATTGATCGTCAATTGTCGGACAAAAAAATATGTGATGCTCTTGTCCAGAAATTTCCTATCACTCCTGTTGTTAGGCGCCGGGGTCCGCGATGTCCTTGCGGCCCGGCGCCTAGCAACTAGGGACGCCGTGCGTGCGTAGCCGCCGGCTCCCTAGCAACACAGGGACGCCGAGCGGCTGAGCCGCCTGGACCCTGGCAACGGGGACGCCATGGACGGACCGCGTTCCCCGTTGCAGGGTCAGATTTCAACATACACGCTGGTCTTGTGGGCGTGCAGCAGGGCAGCTGCACAGCATTTGGGGCAATTAGACTGGGGGCATCTGATTGGAGGACTCTTTGTTAAATGCTTCTCAGTGCTTCACACAGACGCCGGTAATAGCTTCCTGCATGCTGTTTTGGTTTGCTGAACGTCTGTTCCAGTCCTGCTGTGTCCGGTCATTCCTGTCCTCAGAAGTCCTGTATCTTGGAGTTGTCATCTCATCCCAAGAAGTCGTTTGGTCCCCTGTAGTCCTCAACGATCACCAGAGAATATCGAGTGGTGTTCGTGAGTTGCGGCTCTGCCGTGTATTGCGGCTCAGCCGCTTTATCTTTATATTCTGTTTCGGAGCATTTGCGGAGGGTTCCGCTTCCACAAGTCCTCTCCGGAACTCGGCGGTGCCGGGTAGGAGAGTGGACAAGTGGATATTTTGGTTGTCCTTTTCCCTGGCGGTTTTTCCGCACATATTCTAGTTTCCAGTTAGCTTGTAGCCCCTGGCCTGGTTGTTTAGTCAGAGGGCCCCTTGTTATCACCCTGTCTCGGATTTCCCTTTGTCTCCCATTAAGACCTGAGGGGGCATCGGAGTTGGGCAGACATAATCCGCCCTTCAAACGCGGCTGCCATGGGCTCAAGCAACCATAGTCTCGCAGGGGATTTCTGACAGCACGGGCGAGACAACGGAGTTAGGGCGCAAGGGGCTATTTTCCATTCCCGCTCCCTTCCCCAGCATTACGTTCCAGTGCTCCGGTCCTTGCAATAAGATCTCCTTAGACCAGAGTGCTGGAATCATAACATTATTACCGGCCATACCAAAAACTAAAATTAAACAGGGTTTAATTTTTTCTCATTCAGTTTTTGTTAAAGTTTTTTGGCCTCATGAATCCGACAGGTTTAGGGCCAAATCCTGGCCAGCTCTTAGTCAATCAGATTCAAGAACTTACTCAGATGGTTCAGGATCTTTCTCTTCAGGTGAGGTCGCAGGAAGATCTTTTGCGAGCCTCCCCAAAGGTAGTCCCTGAACCAAAGATGCATTTGCCTGACCGTTTTTCTGGTGATAGAAAAGATTTTTTTAATTTTAAGGAATCCTGTAAACTTTATTTTCGTTTAAGACCTACTTCCTCTGGTACTGAATCTCAGCGGGTTGGGATTATTATTTCTTTACTCCAGGGGGATCCTCAGACCTGGGCATTTGGTTTAAGAGCAGAGGATCCTGCGTTGTTGTCAGTAGACGCTTTCTTTAAGTCTTTAGGGCACTTGTATGATGACCCAGATAGAGAGGCGTCCGCTGAAAGTCAGCTGCGCGCTCTCAAACAAGGTAGAAATCCTGCAGAGGTTTATTGTACCGAGTTTCGCCGTTGGTCGAACGACTGTGGCTGGAATGACCCAGCCCTGCGCAGTCAGTTTCGCCTCGGTTTATCAGAGTTTATTAAAGACAGTCTCCTCCAGTACCCCGCTCCTGAGACTCTCAATAAACTCATGGAGCTTTCTATAAAGATTGATCGTCGTCTCAGAGAGCGGAGGGCTGAAAGAGGAACATCTGTAAGGTCTAGTCCCTGTGTTTATTCCATTCCAGAGGACGTCGAGGAGCCCATGCAGATGGGTCTCTCCCGGCTGTCTCCTGAGGAAAAAGCCAGAAGGCAAAATTCCGGTCTTTGTTTGTACTGTGGTGGTAAGGGACATTTTGCTCGTAATTGTCCGAACAAGTCGGGAAACGCTTTGACCAGGTGAATTGTGAGGGGGTTCACCTAGGTCTGCAGCTTATCTCCTCGAATAACTCTCTTTTAGTCCCAGTTAAGGTTTCCTTTGGCAGCCTCAGTTCTTTTGTGTCGGCTTTTGTTGACAGTGGAGCTGCAGGAAACTTTATGGATTTTATTTGGGCTAAGGCCTTAGGCATTCCACAGTTACCCTTGGATAGGTGTATCACCATGCACGGCTTACATGGGAGTCCGCTTTCCAATGGGGTAATTACTCACCGTACACCTCCCGTAGTACTTACAGTAGGAGCCTTACATTCCGAAAATATTGAATTCTACCTAACACATTGCCCAGCAGTTCCAGTTGTTCTGGGTCACCCTTGGCTGGCCTTTCATAATCCCACCATTGAGTGGCGGTCCGGGGAGATTTCCCAATGGGGTACATTTTGTGCTAAGGAATGTATTTCGTATCCAGTCAGAGTAGCAGCTATCATTCCAGAGCTCATTCCTGTGGAATACCAGGAGTTTGCCGATGTATTCTCCAAAGGCAATGCGGACATTCTGCCTCCCCATCGGCCTTATGATTGTGCTATTGAGCTAGTTCCAGGTGCCGCATTGCCAAAGGGGAGATTATATGCATTGTCCGGGCCAGAAACTTCGGCCATGAATGATTATGTTCAGGAGAGCTTAGAGAAAGGATTTATTAGACCATCAAAATCTCCTTTAAGTGCAGGTTTTTTCTTTGTGGAGAAAAAGGATGGCTCGCTTAGACCATGCATTGATTTTAGAGCCCTGAATAAGATCTCAGTAAAAAACACCTATCCTTTGCCGTTAATTTCTGTACTTTTTGATCAGTTACGTTCTGCTGTGATTTTTTCTAAAATTGACCTTAGAGGAGCTTACAACCTCATCCGAATTAAATCTGGAGATGGGTGGAAGACGGCTTTCAGCACTCAGTCGGGTCACTACGAATACCTGGTGATGCCGTTCGGCCTGTCTAATGCTCCAGCAGTTTTTCAAGACCTCATTAATGATGTGCTCCGTGACTTCCTAGGGAAATTCGTGGTCGTTTATTTAGACGACATCTTGATTTATTCTGAATCGATGGAACAACATGTTACCCAGGTGCGTCTGGTTCTTCAAAAGTTACGTGAGAATCATTTATTTGCCAAGCTGGAGAAGTGTGATTTTCACGTCACGGAAGTATCTTTTTTAGGGTACATAATATCCCCTCAGGGATTTTCCATGGAACCAAAGAAGCTCCAGGCCATCCTTAATTGGGCGCAACCCACCAATTTAAAAGCAATTCAGCGCTTTTTAGGGTTTGCAAATTATTATAGGAGGTTCATCCATTCTTTTTCTAACCTGGTTGCTCCCATAGTGGCTCTGACAAAGAAAGGAGAGGATCCTACCAACTGGTCGCATGAAGCTGAGTTGTCCTTCTGGGCCTTGAAACAAGCCTTTGTCTCGGCTCCAGTCCTCAGACATCCTAATCCGGAATTGCCCTTTGTTGTGGAGGTTGATGCCTCAGAGGTTGGAGTGGGGGCTGTCCTTTCTCAAAAGGATCCGGAGTCTCTGGAGTTACATCCTTGTGCCTTTATGTCCAGGAAATTCTCCTCCGCTGAATCCAACTATGACGTTGGTAATCGGGAGTTACTGGCGGTAAAGTGGGCTTTCGAGGAGTGGAGGCATTGGCTGGAGGGAGCAAAACATACTATTTCGGTTTTGACTGATCATAAGAACCTGCAATACATTGAATCAGCTAAACGGCTTAATACCCGGCAAGCACGTTGGGCATTATTTTTTACTCGTTTCAAATTTATAATCACTTTCAGGCCTGGTTCCAAGAATACTAAAGCTGATGCCCTGTCACGTAGCTTTCTTCCGGTTCACAATAGCAATCCTGTTGTTACCCCCATACTTCCATCTTCGGTCATCCGGGCAGGCCTCACACAGGATTTATTTACCCAGTTAAACCAGCTTCAACACCAAGCTCCTAGATTTACTCCTGCTGGTCGTCTTTACGTCCCTGAATTTTTGAGAGCCACTGTTTTAACTGAATTTCATGACAACAAAGTTTCAGGGCATCCGGGAGTCACTAAGACATTGGAGTTAGTCTCTCGCTCAGTATGGTGGCCTAGTCTTTCTAAAGACGTTAAGGAATTTGTTTATTCATGTCAGGTTTGTGCACAGCATAAGGTTCCCCGTTCCTTGCCTATCGGGCAACTTATGCCCTTAACTGTTCCTCTCAGGCCATGGTCTCATATTTCCATGGATTTTGTGGTTGACCTTTCCCTTTCAGCCGGATTCCAAGTCATATGGGTGGTAGTGGACCGTTTTAGTAAAATGGCTCATTTTATTGCTCTTCCTCGATTGCCTTCTGCTCAAGGGTTGGCAGTTTTGTTCCTCCGCCATGTGTTCAGGCTTTTCATGGGTTGCCCACTGATATTGTTTCTGATCGGGGTGCACAATTCATCGCACAATTCTGGAAATGTTTTTGTGCCTCATTGAAGATGAAATTGTCGTTAACATCCGGTTACCACCCACAATCCAACGGGCAAACCGAACGAGTCAACCAGTCATTAAAACAATATTTGCGCTTGTATTCAGCCAAACTCCATAATGATTGGTCCGAGTTTCTCCCTTTGGCTGAATTTGCTTACAATAATTCTTGTCATTCCTCCACTAAAGAGTCTCCATTCTTTTCAGTTTTTGGTTTTCACCCCAGAGCCAATTCTTTTTTTCATCATTCTCCAGTCTCCTCGCTAACCTTAACCTCCCATCTCAGAGCAATTTGGAAAAAAGTGCACCTTGCTCTCAGAAAAGCGGCCTTCCGAGAGAAGAAATTTTCTGACAGGCTCCGACGTCCTTGCACTTTTAAGGTGGGAGATAAGGTGTGGTTGTCAACTCGCAACATCAGGCTTCGACAATCCTCGGCTAGATTGGGACCCAAATTTATTGGACCGTTTCTTATTATTAAGAAGGTCAACCCAGTTGCCTTTCGGCTACGTTTACCAAGATCCCTTAAGATTGGAAATACTTTTCATTGTTCCCTGTTGAAACAATACGTTTCTTCCAGTAAATTTCCTCGAAAGATCTCTCAGGGTAGATCTCCAGTGGATGTACAGGGACAACAGGAATTCTTGGTAGAGAAAGTTCTTCACTCTAAATTGTCCCGGGGTCGGCTTTATTTTTTAGTGCACTGGAAAGGCTATGGTCCGGAGGAAAGGTCTTGGGTCCTGGATAAGGATCTTCATGCCCCTAGGCTCAAGAGGGCATTTTTTCGAGAATTTCCTCAGAAACCTGGCTTTAGGGGTTCCTTGACCCCTCCTCAAGGGGGGGGTACTGTTAGGCGCCGGGGTCCGCGATGTCCTCGCGGCCCGGCGCCTAGCAACTAGGGACGCCGTGCGTGCGTAGCCGCCGGCTCCCTAGCAACACAGGGATGCCGAGCGGCTGAGCCGCCTGGACCCTGGCAACGGGGACGCCATGGACGGACCGCGTTCCCCGTTGCAGGGTCAGATTTCAACATACACGCTGGTCTTGTGGGCGTGCAGCAGGGCAGCTGCACAGCATTTGGGGCAATTAGACTGGGGGCATCTGATTGGAGGACTCTTTGTTAAATGCTTCTCAGTGCTTCACACAGACGCCGGTAATAGCTTCCTGCATGCTGTTTTGGTTTGCTGAACGTCTGTTCCAGTCCTGCTGTGTCCGGTCATTCCTGTCCTCAGAAGTCCTGTATCTTGGAGTTGTCATCTCATCCCAAGAAGTCGTTTGGTCCCCTGTAGTCCTCAACGATCACCAGAGAATATCGAGTGGTGTTCGTGAGTTGCGGCTCTGCCGTGTGTTGCGGCTCAGCCACTTTATCTTTATATTCTGTTTCGGAGCATTTGCGGAGGGTTCCGCTTCCACAAGTCCTCTCCGGAACTCGGCGGTGTCGGGTAGGAGAGTGGACAAGTGGATATTTTGGTTGTCCTTTTCCCTGGCGGTTTTTCCGCACATATTCTAGTTTCCAGTTAGCTTGTAGCCCCTGGCCTGGTTGTTTAGTCAGAGGGCCCCTTGTTATCACCCTGTCTCGGATTTCCCTTTGTCTCCCATTAAGACCTGAGGGGGCATCGGAGTTGGGCAGACATAATCCGCCCTTCAAACGCGGCTGCCATGGGCTCAAGCAACCATAGTCTCGCAGGGGATTTCTGACAGCACGGGCGAGACAACGGAGTTAGGGCGCCAGGGGCTATTTTCCATTCCCGCTCCCTTCCCCAGCATTACGTTCCAGTGCTCCGGTCCTTGCAATAAGATCTCCTTAGACCAGAGTGCTGGAATCATAACACCTGTGATGTATACCATCCCTAAAATACACAAAAATTAGTTAAATCCCCCTGGCCATCCAATAATGGGGGTGATTCCGAGTTGTTCGCTCGCTAGCTGCTTTTAGCAGCATTGCACACGTTAAGCCGCCGCCCTCTGGGAGTGTATCTTAGCTTAGCAGAATTGCGAATAGAAATTTCTTAGCAGTTTCTGAGTAGCTCGAGACTTACTCACAAATAGCGATCAGTTCAGTCAGTTTCGTTCCTGGTTTGACGTCACACACACGCCCAGCGTTCGGGCAGCCCACTTCCCCCGTTTCTCCAGACACTCCCGCGTTTTTCCCTAAAACGCCTGCGTTTTTCCCTAAAACGCCTGCGTTTTTCCGCACACTCCCAGAAAACGGCCAGTTTCCGCCCAGAAACACCCACTTCCTGTCAATCACACTACGATCACTTCAACAATGAAAAATCTTAGTTCGGGCGTGAGTAAATCTACTAAGTTTTGTGTTAAAATACTAACCGCATGCGCACTGCGAACCATGCGCATGCGCATTTTTGCCTTAATCGCTCCGTTGCGAAAATCGGCAACGAGCGAACAACTCGGAATGACCCCCAATATCCTCATGTGAATCCTTATATCAGCCAATTTCACAATTTTTGGACAAACTTATCCAACCTTACATATGTCAACGTCCTACTTATCTCAAAGATACTACAGCCTTCCTTAATCTACTGAATGGACAGAACCAAATCAGACCAGATTCCATATTGTGTGTTATGGACGTAGCCAGCCTCTATACATGTATTCCCCATTAGGAGCTGCGTGCCATGCATTCTTTTGTCTCAGAGATTACTGATGGTATGACCTGTTCATGATCTGGCATGGTGGTCCTTCTTTATTTGAAAGTCTTATGACATCGATTAATTTATCTGATTCACCTGTGAAATTTACATATAAATGGAGTTATACAAATATTGATTTTCAGGATGTGAAAGAAGGTGTGAGTGCATTCCGCCGAGGGGACCATGGGACCGGCCTAGGATAATCTGTCCCGGTTTCCTGGCGTCAGTGTCTGAGGGGGGTGCCGCACTTTAGGGGGTGCCTGTGCGCATCAGGCACCCCCCGTGCGCACGCCTATGATCACTGCTATACAGTAACATAGGGCCCTGAGCAGCATTTAATGGAAAGGAGAAGCAGGCCGATCTCTCCTTTTTCCTCTATCAGAAATCAGCACTACCACTCAGTCATTTGCCGTTCGATGCTTAGACAGATGGCAAACAGCAGAAGTGGTTGAGTTTATCAATTTCTGATACTTTATATATCCTATTGGGGCTATTACACAAGCTTGCTATATATACACTAATAATAAGATGCAATAATGAGACAAACACAATTGAAATCTTAACTGTGAGATACTGTATATGTTTCACGTTCACAGATATAACTTGGATGCGTATTTTTTCAATCCATATGCCATCAATTGACTGGGATTAAATTGTGCATTGAACTGTGTTGGCACATGCGGTTATAAACTGTGCAGTAGTCGCTATAATAATGAAAGACTTGCATCAGATATATACAGCACGTTGTGAATACTGCAACAAGATGACTGGGAGTTGCATTCTATATAAAGCTGTAAAAATCTGATAATTATATTTATAACACTATCATTGTGATGCTTTAAATTAATAATCTCAGATGCATTATAGGTTTATCCTAATTTACTGTACACTGTATAACAGTGGCGTAACTAGAAATTTTTCTCCCTCAAGCCAAATAATTCTTCGGCGCCACCCCCCTTCATGCTCCATAATTGGGAGCAAGAAAGGGATAAATATGCGCGCGCCTCAGCAGAAAAGGGGCGTGGTTTCGTTGGGATGGGCGTGGTTTCGCATAAAGGGGCGTGGCATTGCAGGAAAAGACTACCTTATACCCCAGTTTTGCAACCTGCACGCCCAGACGTTAGCCACCACAGGAAAGAAAAATAATCCTGATTCATGCCCCTTACATTATTTGTCATTTTTCCTCCTTATAGTGATGCCCAGTATACATTATGCCACATACTGCAATGGCCCTTAGACATTATGCCGCACACAATATGCACACACTGTAATGCCCCCGACACATTATGCCACACACCGTAATGCCTGTGACACATTATGCCACACACCGTAATGCCTGTGACACATTATGCCACACACCGTAATGCCTGTGACACATTATGCCACACACCGTAATGCCTGTGACACATTATGACAGGAATCGCAATGCCCGTTATACATTATGCTACACACTGCAATGCCCCTGATACATTATAGCACATACAATGTCTGTGACACATTATGACACACACCGAAATGTCCGTGATACATTATGCCACACACTGCGATGCCCGATACATTATAGCACATACAATGCCTGTGACACATTATGCCACACACTGCAATGACCTTGAGACATTATACCACAATGCCCGTGATATAGTATACCATACACCGTAATGCCTGTGACACATACCGCAATGCCCTGCCCGTTATACCCTATGCCACACACCGCAATGCCCGTTATGTATTATGCCACACTGCAATGACCCTGAGACATTATACCACATTCCACAATGCCCGTGATATAGTATACCACACACCGTAATGCCTGACACATTATGACACACACCGCAATGTCCGTGATACATTATGCCACACACTGCAATGACCCTGAGACATTATACCACATATCACAATGCTAGCAATATAGTATACCATACACCGTAATGCCTGTGACACATTATGACACACACCGCAATGTCCGTGATACATTATGCCACACACCGAAATGCCCATTACACATTAAGTCCTACAGTAAGGCTTCTAATTACTTTTCAATTACCTGCTCGTTGTCAGGGGTTTCATGCACTGGGTGTCATGCTCGTTGCCAGGGGTTTCATGCTCTTGGTTCCATGCACGGTGCCAGGGGTTTTCATGCTCAGGGTGTCATGCTCGTTGCCAGGGGTTTCATGCACTGGGTGTCATGCTCGTTGCCAGGTGTTTCATGCACTGGGTGTCATGCTCGTTGCCAGGTGTTTCATGCACTGGGTGTCATGCTCATTGCTAGGAGGTAGTCCTCGTTGCTAGGGCTGTGCTCCCAGTGCCACATATGACCCCAGTGCCAGATATTCCCCTACGGTGCCAGGTACTCACATGCCCCAGTGCCAAATATAGCCCCCCCCATGTGCCAGGTACACATATACCCCCCCAGTGCCACATATGCCCCCAGTGCCAGATATTCCCCCCCAGTGCCACATATGCCCCCAGTGCCAGATATGCCCCCAGTGCCATATATTCCCCCCAGTGCCAAATATGCCCCCAGTGCCATATATGCCCCCAGTGCCAGATATTCCCCCCCAGTGCCATATATGCCCCCAGTGCCAGATATTCCCCCCGTGCCATATATGCCCCCAGTGCCAGATATTCCACCCAGTGCCATATATGCCCCAGTGCCAGATATTCCCCCCAGTGCCATATATGCTCCCAGTGCCAGATATTTCTTCCGCCCCCCCCCCCCCCCCCCCGCGCCGCTTTTTGGAGGGACACGGAGGGACAGCTCGCCTCTCCTGTGTCCCTCCTGCTGCATCATCTCCGGCGGCCGCGGGTCTAATAGGGGGAAGTGCCGGTTCGTGAGCCGATTAGAGCTCACGAACGGCACTTCCCCCTATTAGACCCGCGGCCGCCGGAGATGATGCAGGAGGGACACAGGAGAGGCGAGCTGTCCCTCCGTGTCCCTCCAAAAAGCGGCGGAGGGAAGCAGACCGCAGACTGACATGCGGACGCTCGTCCGCATGTCAGTCTGCTGTAAATCAGTGGCGCCCCCGCAGCCCCTCGCCCCCAAGCCACCGCGAGGGCTGCGGGTGCAGTAGTTACGCCACTGCTGTATAAGTGACATCCATATGTTAAAGGTCAAGATAGATTTGATACAACCCGTGTGATATTTTAAGTGAATGACACAAAATTATGCCATATGATTTTGTATGCTTCTCAGAGTGTATGACATACAGTACATCACTGAAGTAATGCTTGTGACCCATCCTGAATAGAGAGGTCAAGAGAAACTGGACAGGTAGTCCAACTGGATTCGGTATGAAATCCTGGCTGTCAGGATCCCTGAGGTCAGTATATTGACGTCGGAATCCCGACAGTAGAAATCCGACCTCGAGCGCAGTGTGTCCACTCGCGAGCTCACTGCGCTCACCATGCTTTGGGCTCGGTGGCCACACTATTATATTCCGCGGACCACCACCCTAGTGGGAATACCGGGTGGCTATCGGGATTTCGACCGCGGTCATTTTCCCTGCTGTCAGAATTCCGGCATAGGTATTTCGACCGCCGCGATCCTGTCTTTCGGGAAATTAACTGCATCCCATCCAACTATATTGCGTGGAAATTTAATTCACCAAGTTGGGGTGATTTGAGGATTTGTTTCTTGAATGAAGCTTATTGATGATACAATTAACCTGATTAACCTACAAGAAATATAAATATATTTTTGCTATACTCACATTTTTTCTCCCAGGAACCAACAACTTTATCTTTCTCCAAGGCTTAGTAAGTAGACCGCATAGTCTTCTTCTGCTTTTTAGCATAACCTTTGATATACAGTTTTCTGAACTTTTATCTGGGACCACCACCAACCCAGTGCTATAGGTAGATTTTACCCAATATAGCCGGAATATAGGTTATATTTCATATGATGAACATATTAAGCTTGTGCAGATTCAAACTGTTGGCTTACATAATGTAAAGAGGCTCAAGCTGGACACATGCGAGCGCAATGGCCAGATCACAGCTGGAATCACTAGGGCCTGTTAGTGGGGATCCGTTCTCTAGGTCGACAGTAAATAGGTTGACAGTGTCTAGGTTGACCACTATTGGTCGACAGTAACTAGGTCGACAGGGTCTCTAGGTCGACATGTTTAACGATACTTAATGATCCACGCGGACTACGATTGTGAATGGTAACCTGTGCCGAGCGCAGCGGTAGTGGAGGAGCGAGGGACCTTGCCTGAAGCATGGTGAGCGAAGCGAGCCATGCGATGGGACACGGTGCACTAATTGGGGTTCCCGGTCACTGTACAGAGAAAATTACACCAAAAGACATAAAAAACTAATGTCGACCTTTTGACATGTCGACCTAGAGATCCTGTCGACCTAGCATCCCTGTCGACTTATTTACTGTCTACCAATAGTGGTCGACGTAGACACTGTTGACCTAGTTACTATCTACCTTCCATACCACACCCCTGTTAGCACAAGCAGTCTTCTTCTGGTCACATTCACCAACACAGCACACAATGAGCCGTTCACTCATTATCCGCTATTATTTGACATTGTGGTTATTTTTGACCACATCTAGCCAATAATTAAGACTTAGGGGTCTATTTACTAAGCCTAGGATGGATATAAAGTTGGTTGAGATAAAGTACCAGCCAATCAGCTCCTACAGTAACTGTCATTTTTCAAACCCTGCCTGAGTTAGGAGCGGATTGGCTGGAACTTTATCTCCGGTGACTTTATCTCCATCCAAGGCTTCATAAATAGACCCCTTAGTGAACCTTAGGCAACATACTGGTAAGGTTCCCTTCCATTTGTCAATAAAGACCAAGCATAAAAATGGGTTAATGTATTTTGGGCACCTTGGTGTCCACTGAGCCCTAAGCAAGAGCCTGAGTTGCCAAATGGTCCAATATTGGGTGTGATATATATGGCAGTGTGTATCCAGCATACTGTAAGAGAACATCCCATTGAAAGTAGACCCTGACATTTAATTTATGGCACTTCTTGAGATGCAAAAAATATTGGGCCGGATAGAATGAAGTCCAAGTTGGCTGGAGGTGCGTGTACCCAGCCAAACTCTGACTTTTCTTAAAGCGGCATTAATTTACAAGGCATGGTTTTGCCTTGTACATAATTGCCGCTATAAAAAACCTGCACCTCCTGCCAACTCGGACTTCATGACATCAGGCCCATTGTTTCACAATAATACGTAATGGGGCTAAATTAGATTATCTCCAAATGAGCACTCTCTCTCCCCTTAGAAGTCTAAATTATTATACTGGAAGAGTGCTACTGTGCATACTCCAGTATGGTTCTTCCAGGGATGCCTCATTCCCTAACCAAGATGGCCATTGGAGTTACTACTGCGTAGAGCGACATGGTTGGAGGAGACCTGCCTGTTTTACCTTCATTACCGCTGTTCCAGCATCATGCACCACCCATACCGCATCTTGTATATAGTCAACGGCTGCTACAACCCCACTCCACTGCAAGCTCTGGCCCATACCTTAACCAGTGTAACCACAGTGAGTATCGCTGTACCTGCAACACTTAATAAGCCACACTACTGGTTAAGACACTAGACTGGACTCTTTGGGTCACAAACATCCCGCTGGTGTGCATACTACTCTGCCATACCCCTGCATGTACACACATACAGTATTTCCTGCAGAAATATATCCTCCTGCACCATTAACATCATTTTTGCATGAGGTTGCAGCACGAAACGCATTACAGCTGCCTCCTGCATTCACCATCTTCCTAATAGTTTGCGCCCACACAGACTGTGCAAACGGGCTCAACCATGTAGAGATACTGTAGGGGCATGATCTTACAGAAGAGGAAGAAATCACATTTGCATTGCATATCCATGTTTCTGCAAGTTGGTAAATAGCCCCTTGTGAAAGTACTAACTTTGTTGAAAAGCCTGAGTAATGTGAATGAGCCCTAGTGGAATTTATTAATTACAAAACACATCACACGTCTAATAGCAGGGTTCAGATACTTGTGAATCATCTGTGCTGCCTGCATGGAGCAAGAGATGTGTTTCCATGGCGACTACTTTCACCAAATGTGAGTAAGCGGAGTAAAGGTTGCATAACCATTGTTTTGTTGTTGTTCTTTTCTACGTGGGCTGAAACATGAGAGACAGTTTAGATTCCATATGGATTTATACTATGCAATTGAACGTTTCTCAAAATAACATTGATTGTTCCACCTACGGCTCCTTTTGTGTTGCATTAGTATCTCATAGAGCGTCCAGGATGTGGCCGGTGATAGTTAAACTACGGCATCAAAGGCTTTTATATGTGTGGTTTTTTTATATAAAAAATTTTTTATTCGGTTTCTGGAACTTACCACTTATTCAAAGAAATGTACCAAATTACTGTATGATTTAACAATACAGTAAATTATAGAAAGGTTTGGAATAGAGCTAAACGTAGAAAGGCATTATCAACAACATTATATTAATACGGGAACTAAGTTTAAGGCTCAGATTTATCAAGCCTTGGAGATTGATAAATTGCACAGCGATACAGTAACAGCCAATCAGCTCCTAACTGTCATTTTTCAAACTCAGCCTGTAACATGGCAGTTAGGAGTTGGTTGGCTGGTGCTTTATTACATTGGAATTTATCACTCTCCAAGGCTTGATAAATCTTGGCATAAGTTTGGTTGCACTCACCTTCAATGGTTTAAGTTTGGGTGTGTTCACCTTTGTTGACTGGCTAGTAGGCTGTACCACCCTGAGAGGGGTAGCGTCATCACCCTTCGGATGTGTAGTCACACAGGACACCCCTCAGCAGATAGAAAGGCTAAATATGTAGTTCAACATTCTATTTGAATTTAAGTGGTTGTTCAGTTTTATTGGAATTTAGTTTCAACTTGTTATTGAGATTCACCAATTGAACTCTAAGCTTATATTGCAAGAGCAGAGTTTAAGCTGGTAGTTCCAGGTCACCATTTGCATACAACACCAATAAAAGAACAGTCCCAGGAAAATGGTCACTGAAATCACCAACCCAGGCTAAGCGCACTGATGCCGGAGCACTTTTGGGGGAAAGTCAAGCACACAGACGCATTTCGCCTTCATACTATGTATGTGTGAAGATGCGTAATTTTTTTTTTCCAATTTCAATGACACCAATATGAGATTATATCAAAGTATTCACAACTATGCCATAAAAAAAAAAAAAAAGTAAGGCTATAAAAAATAATTTGCCTTTTTTTATAGATAGAAGCAGGTGGGATATTTGACCTTGGCCAGTGCTACCTGGAGTTTAAGAAGTCTTCCAATAATCCAGGAGCAGTGCGGGGCCTATATTTTTTGGACCCTGAAGCTTGATCAGTTATGGGGGCTCCTTCGCAACCAGCAACAATAGGGCATCCAACAAGGGCCTTGCTGTCCAGGTAAGGACCTAGAGACTCAAATGGCAGAGAACAGGGTGATGGGGTGGAGTCCTTGAAAATGGGCCATACAGTGGGCCCCTTCCCTGGTTACAGCACTCCCCGCCCTTCCCCCCCCCATGCCCCCCGCTTTAATGTCTACCTCTCACAGCACTCCTCTCCTTCAATAATCACCTCACAGAACCCCCACTTCATTAATCACCTCACAGCCCTCTTCCCCCCCCCCCCCCCTTCTCTCTTCAATAAACACCTCACAGCACACACTGCCCAGCAGTAGTAAAATTACCTTATAAGACGCCTCTTTGTCTCAGGCTCCTTCTCACCTTTCATTGTTCCCAGCCTCCTTCCTAGGACCTAGGCCCTCTCAGGTTCCGCCATTCCTGGTAATGTCACATAGAGAAACTCTACTATAGTGCTTGATAATTATGACTCCTAAAATTATCAAATCAGGCGCTCTGATATAAGGCACAAAATAAAGCTGTTGGTCACCCAATTTATATAATAGAATTGATATACTGATGTCTATATACTTATAGCTGCTCCCACATGAGTATTCTGCGATACTCAAATAGATACAAAGTAATTGTGAAACATGCAATATCACGAGAGAGCTAGATACCGATCATTACTATAAAAACATTTTATTCAATCACATAAAATAAAAGCATAAAAAATGCAATGCATATTTTCATAAAATAATTATTCTCACTGCTGATATTAATTACTAGCTGCCATATACTGTATCCCAATTGTATATTGCACAGATGTCCACATCCAAAAGACCAGTGTGGCTGGTTCGCTCCAAAGCAATTTTGTGCTCACCACTTATTCCTTAGAGTCTCATGTGAGGCTGGCTGTCAGCATGCGGAATCCGTTGTGGTTTTCAGAGGGTCTGATGAAACTGTGGTTTGATTTTCACGGAGAAACATGTTAAGGACATCTCACGCTGCTGTTTTTCCCTGAGATCTACACAAGCACAGCACCACAGTCCGGACTCCAGCACACGGCAAACTGCCTGAATTCTACAGCTACGAACGGCGCCCTCCCTCCCCGGTGAACCAGGGACGGATCTAGACTTTTCTTTAGGGGGGGGCGGTTTACTGTTTAATCTTGACTCCTCCCTCTACAGTCCCAACTCCTCCCATCTGCAGTCCTAACTCCTCCTCTCTCAATTCTGACTGAACTTTTTGAGTGAGACTGAGATAGAGCTTTGTGATTGTTCTATCTACATGTGACTGTGCTATGGGGTAACTGTATTTATTAGCCCTAGTAGCCACACACCAGCAAGTGAGGGGCAAATGCTCTGTAACCCTTGCTCTCCTGGCTCCCCTGTGCTGCTGTGGTATAAGCTGCAGCACATCGTTCTGCCTAAGGCTCTCTCAGGAGAGCTCTCTTCTGCTCAAAAGTGGGCGTGGCTATGACTGTGTTAGGGGGGGCGGTCGCCCCCTTCGCTCCCCCCCCCCCTAGATCCGGCACTGCGGTGAACTGAATAGAACACCGCCGCTCCCACCAACCACAACGGATTCCGCATGCTGACAGCCAGCCTCACATGAGACTCTAAGGAATAAGTGGTGAGCACAAAATTGTTTGGCGGTCGGGGGAGGTAGTAGCATAGCGCCCATCGTTTATACAGCTGAACATTCACCATCTAGTGAACACCATTCACATTCCCTAAAACAAATTGGGACTTTATAATTTGCTTTGGAGCGAACCAGCCACACTGGTCTTTTGGATGTGGACATCTGTGCAATATACAATTGGGATACAGTATATGGCAGCGTGTAAATAATATCAGCAGTGAGAATAATTCTTTTATGAAAATATGCATTGCATTTTTTATGCTTTTATTTTATGTGATTGAATAAAATGTTTATATAGTAATGATCGGTATCTAGCGCTCTCTTGTGATATTGCATGTTTCACAATTACAAAGAGAAACTCTGCAGGCTGTCGATAATTGTAGTTTAAACGAATACACATTTCATGCTATTTACAGAGCAAAAAGCCACAGAGCTAGACTATAACTCTTAGCAGTTCGGGCAGTACTAGGTGACACGCATCCACGCTGTTATAGCAGCTGTGGTTCTATCACTAATATAACCTTATTTTAATAACACACACTTAAAAAACTCCATCGATTCTTGTTGAAAAATTCACTCATTGAAAAAAAAGTTGCATCAGGGCCCCTTTGGGATTAGGGGCCCTGACGCTTAAGCTTCATTGGTTTCATAGTAGATCCGGCCCTGAACAGGAGACTCAACAGATATTCCTGAAGAATAGTGCTAATGAAAAACAGGTCTTCAACACTGAACCACATTCTAGCATTCAGAAATCGTTGACTAAACTTTGCATCGTTAACATGTGTTTTTTCAGTCTGTCTAACAGTAAACACTCTGAGATGGAATATATATAACGGTAGTAGACATTTATTAAGAATGTATTAGGAGCCAGAGGCAAATTCTCTCTTCTCTCCCCAGCCGTGGTAGAACGTCACGCTCTCAGTAAGAGAATATTCACAATGAAAAGCAGTGATAGACTTCCGTCTTTTAATCAACTCTCTTTTTCCTTTGAATGTAGGATAACATGAGTCTCACAAGCCTGACCAAAGGCTCCTTCAGTGCCGGAAGTCAGACTAATCAAAGAATCCATCCATTATTAATGATACAAAAAGAAACAAAATGAGTTTTGCATCCAAACAGATTTAAAATATTATTTATGCAATTTTTTAACACCATCTTACTGTAAATCCAGCGCTTTTCTCCTGTTGGTACTAAACAGTGCTATGGGGGTTATTCAGGTTGGATTGCAGATTCTGCGAAAAAGCAGAATCTGCAGTCCTTTCTTTCGAATGGTGGAAACCACCCATCGCAGGGCGCGGCCGCCAAGCATGCTGAATTTCCTGCCCAGTAGGTGCGACCGGTCACAGCAACTGTGGATGACCCCTTGCCCGCCGCCATTTTTCCCATCAGAGCGGCTGCGTGTGACGTGACACTCCGTGATGCCACCTAATTAACCCCCTAAGACCAGCAGCTTTGTTCCCCTTAATGAAAGTTCTTCCCTCATCACTGGTCAAATATAACACTTGCGTCATTAGCAGGCATAGAGTGGGCGTGGCTTTTGGAAATCGGGTGTAGTCTAACAAAAGCAGTGTAACTTAAGAAATGTTGTCAATTCTTAGAAATACTAGACAGAACAGAATTAATTAAACAATCTGTTGATTAGAAAAGCAACGTCACGTTATCTCATTATTTGGCGAGTCATAGAAAACTGTTATTCATAAATATTATTAGTTGGGCCTCATAAATATTAGTCAGCCGGAGGAGGACCTGGCATTTAAAGCACATAGGGGCAGATGTATTAACCTGGAGAAGGCATAAGGAAGTGATAAACCAGTGATAAATGCAAGGTGATAAACACACCAGCCAATCAGCTCCAATATATAAATTAACAGGAGCTGATTGGCTGGTGCGTTTATCACCTTGCACTTATCACTGGTTTATTACTTCATTTTGCCGTCTCCAGGCTTAATACATCTGCCCCTATAGGTCCACCTGTTGTGTTTTGCTGCATGCCGATGGGGCTTGGCTGGGGCAATGGAACATGATGCATCCGCACAAACCTATGTATCATACTTGGGGGCAGATGTACTAAGGCTTGGGCAGTGTTAAAGTGGAGAGAAATAAACTACCAACCAATCAACAGCTAATTGTCATTTCTCTGCTGGGGACTCCAAAAGGACCATGGGGTATAGACGGGATCCGCAGGAGACATGGGCACACTATAAGACTTTGAATGGGTGTGAACTGGCTCCTCCCTCTATGCCCCTCCTCCAGACCTCAGTTAGACTTTGTGCCCAGGAGTGACTGGACACACACTAGGGGAGCTCTACAGAGTTTCTCTAAAGACTTTATTGTTAGGTTTTTTGTTTTCAGGAAGACCTGCTGGCTACAGGCTCCCTGCATCGTGGGAGTGAGGGGAGAGAAGTCAGACCTACTTCTTCTTAGTTCAAGGGCTCTGCTTCTTAGGCTACTGGACACCATTAGCTCCAGAGGGTTCGATCACTTGGTGCGCCTAGCTGCTTGTTCCCGGAGCCGCGCCGTCACCCCCCTCACAGAAGCCAGAAGAAAGAAGCCGGGTGAGTATGAGAAGAACAGAAGACATCAGACAGCAGAAGACTTCAGTAATGGAGGTAAGCGCAGCGGTAGCGCTGCACTCCATGCTCCCACACACCAACGGCACTCACAGGGTGCAGGGCGCTGGGGGGGAGCGCCCTGGGCAGCAGTTACTGAGGTCTCGTTTAGACTGGCAAAAGAGCATAGTCGGGCCCTGGGCACCGCGTACGATACCCCCGCCAGTACACTGCAGTGGTCGCGCTGCGCGCCATTGCTCCCACACAGCAACGGTTTTACTTGGATGCAGGGCGCAGGGGGGAGGGGGGGGTCGCCCTGGACAGCAATATGTATATTGTTTAAGGAGGTATATAGTGTGTATACACTATATACGGTCCCCTGCCTGCATATAGAATGATAGTATAACGGGGCTGAAGCGCACTGATGAGGGGTGGGGCTTAGCCATCACACACAGTGTTCAGCGCCATTTTTTCACTGTCCCCGCCAAAAAATGTGTACAGCGCAGACAAGGGGGGGCACAGTCTGTTAGTGCTATGTTGAGGGATATATGACACTATTTGCTTTTAGAAATGGGCATGCAAATATTGTTGTGCATATTCTCCGTGTGGTCCCTGTCAGATATACCCACTATAGTTCACTTGTGTCGACATGCGTGAGTGTTCCGTCACAAACACCTATGGGGTTCACTGTCGGCATCGCCGACGCCTGTTGGTACTTGATACAGTATGGGAAACACAGTAGTATGGGGGTGACCCTGTCGGCACCAACCAGAGCCAGCCCTAACCAATATGATGCCCTAGGCAAGATTTTGGCTGGTGCCCCCTAGCACCACCGCTGGTTCCGCCTCTGACCTTGCACCTCTTTCCCAGCACCATCACCCCTCACCCATAGCGGTCTTTATTTTGGTGTTTGTACCCCCTATATTTTAAATAGGAACAGTTCGCACATTTGCACACAGCCCAAAAAGGGGTGTGTTTTTGCTGACAAGGGGCATTGCCACACAATAGTATCCCCAATTCCAATTACGCCACACAGTACTGCAACTATATTCACATTTGATCATGTGATAGTGTCCATAATTCATATTACATCCCACAGTAGTATCACTTTACCTTATAAACGTTACTCCTCACAGTAGAGCCCCTTATTCACATTACATCACACTGAATTAGTCCTTATTCACATTACACCACACCCTATTGCTTTTTACTCACATTAGACGACACAGTAGTGACCTTTCTATACGCAAGGCCACATAGTAGAGCACCTTATACATATAATGCCACACATTAGTAATGCATTAATACACATAATTCCACACAGTAATGCCCCTTACACATATGAGACACATTATTAATGTCCTTATAAACATAATGCACCTTACACATTATGACAGCCTTTATTAATGCCCTTTTACACATAATGTCCCGTACACATATGCCGCACATTATTAATACCCTTATACACATAATGACACACATAGTGCCCCCTACACATTTGCTGCACATTATTAGTGCCCCTATACACATGACACACATACAGTAGTACCCTGTTACACATATGCCGCACATTATTAATGCCCTTATATACATAATGACACACATATGTTGCACATTATTAATGCATTTTTACATGACACACATAATACTCCTTACACATATTCCGAACACTACTGCAGAACCAACCCACTCACATGCACACAGCACTCACACTGCCACTAACACTGTGACCTCTGCCTCTGCTTGGATACAGATGTGTCCTCATAAATCTTGCCTCAATGCTAACGTTGGGCACCTTTTTTCTATTAAAATGAATCTTATTTGCATTGCTATGTGGCTAGGATGCACAAGCAGCTTCTGCTGATTAAAATGACATGCAGCATGCCTATATACTGTGTGAGACACTGGCTGTATCTGCATATGAAATGCTACACACAGAATATAGGCATGCCACATATCATTTTAATCAGCAGAAGCTGCTGATGCCCCTAGGCATATCAAATGCCCTAGGCAATTGCCTAGTTTGCCTATACATATGGCCGGCTCTGGCACCAACTGTTATTACCGGGTGTAAATTGACATGCTGTAACTGACTTATACCTGTATATATATTTATATGTATCTGTATGGTACGGTTCCATGGCCCTGTAGCTGGAGCATAGACATGGTAGTATTTGTGGGGGAGTGATATTAAAATTATATATGTATACTTCCCTCGGACCCCTCGGGGTCGCAAGAATGTTATTTTGCCTGGTTACTACTCCCTGCTGTCGACGACTACTGGGTTTTCTGTCGACCATAAGGTTTCCTGTTAGATCCAGAACTGGGGCATTCAGTACATGGTCATACACGTTCAGAACACATTAATGTCACTAGGGACCCGACGGTTCCGGACAATCCGCTTATATGTATGTTGTATATATATTTTGATAAAGCTAAATATTTATCGTATATAAAACACTTTAAGAGGTCTAAGAACACTGTACGCTATCTACGTAAGAAGTACCGTAAGGGTACGCAAGTTGCGTAACGATCGCTCAACCGTAGTCGAGACGCTCAAGCGTCACGTTCGCTTACGGCCCAGAGATCACAGGCAGGCACGCTAGTGGCTGTCGACTAACGTAATGATTCGCTATAGCGTAGCGGACGCTCGGGACCACGAGGAGATCACCAGCGGTGCAGACGCTTACAACGTTAAACCTTTATATCTATACCATTAACAGCGAAATATACAGTAAACCTTAGTGTGGTGTTAGAGTGTAAATGCAACCTGGTGTAACCTGATTAACTACAAAGCTGCTTGGGCGTCACCGACGCTCAGGGAATACTTAACACTATAAGAAATACACAGATACCTGGGCTTAGGGTCCAAAACCTATTATATGTATTATGACTATTATACTTGCAAAAGAATCACAGAACAAATCATACACTACAATATAACATAGACTAACTAACCAGATAACTACACAGGAAATACAATGCAATACAATACAATACAATACAATCAAGGGAAAATAAGGGAGAAAGAGGGGAGAGAGAGATGGCTTACAATAACATCAAGACAATATGATTGCGGAGAAACACTTACGCACAAGGGGAAACGATCGCATGCGCCTCGATATCCAGCTCCCGATTATCAGCAATGAGAACCGTTGAAGAGAGTGTACTGGATACGGTCGGCCTGCCTATTTATGCCCCACACACAATACAATTCAATGGTCCCTACAATCTCATTGTTCATTGGACACAGGAATTCGGCTTCGCATTATAACAAAAGGTCATAGGTTGATTCATACAGGTGGGCTGTGACTGTTTCCAACTGTCCAGGTGGGTGGGATACTGGGTTTCCCGCCGCATGACTAAGTAAGAACAAATAATAGTAAATGGACATAAACTTCTTATGTCCATAACTATTCGCACGAGCGATTAATCCGCTCCAAACCAACACCGGAATATTGCTATTTAAATACTCTTCCGATGGGTACCAAACACTACTGTATGACCCCTGTTAGACCCTTCGTACAATACAAAGAGGGATCTCTCTGTTCAGGAACATGCTATGTTAACTAAACTTTCAGTATCTATCAAAGGGACCATGATCTACAAAATACATTATTAGTGAAAATATGTAACGAATGAGTCGCACGCTACGATTACATAAACTCTACCGTAAATACGCATACCGTGCGCCTGCGGGTGCCCGCGACTGTGAGTATGTGCACGTACGGGAGAGCGTACGCATGCGCTGCGCGGACCAGTATGAGGTGCAAATATGGCAGTCTGTGTAGAGATATTTTTCTGACTTTGACAATTTATATATATATATGTATATATATATATATATATATATAGAATATGTGTGTTTTTTGTGTATTGCATTATGTATATTCATATTATGATTTGTAATAAAGCTGTTCCTTCTCATGTGTTGGTCGCTCTGTTGCTAAAGCTCTAGGTCGGCCGTGACGAGTTGGTCTCAGATCCTCACAAGGAATCCAAATGGTAAATCTTTTCCCGCCGCGGATATAATGCTGTGAAAGTCAACTCCTGGTCGACACGGTGACCTGTCTCAAGGGATCGTGCACAGGAAGCTAAGTGATAATTTATTTCTATGCTTTGGACTTATTTGCATTACATGCATATGGGGGAGTGTTTATGGTCGGAAAGGCATCCGATAGAATTACCCTTAAGAGAGAGGGGAGGTTTCTTATGTTGATTCTTCTCTATAACATTGCAGCAGTTAGCCGCGTGACGGCAGGAGGTGTGACCGGGGGAATGCGGGGGCTGATTCCGTGAGATACTGGAGTTTCTTCCTGGGACGGTATACAGCTGTTTGGTGGATGCCTCAGTTCAGTTAATCTCGGCGGATGCCACTGGTAAATCTAACTTCGTGAGTTACACTCCTTCACAACGGTTGGTGACGCATTCTGTTGTGGGATACAGTCATTTTAACGGGGTTGATACCGTTCTTTTTTTTCTCTGACGTCCTAAGTGGATGCTGGGGACTCCGTCAGGACCATGGGGAATAGCGGCTCCGCAGGAGACAGGGCACAAAAAGTAAAAGCTTTAGGATCAGGTGGTGTGCACTGGCTCCTCCCCCTATGACCCTCCTCCAAGCCTCAGTTAGATCTTTGTGCCCGGCCGAGAAGGGTGCAATCTAGGTGGCTCTCCTAAAGAGCTGCTTAGAGTAAAAGTTTTGTTAGGTTTTTTATTTTCAGTGAGTCCTGCTGGCAACAGGCTCACTGCATCGAGGGACTTAGGGGAGAAGGAGTGAACTCACCTGCGTGCAGGATGGATTGGCTTCTTAGGCTACTGGACACTAGCTCCAGAGGGACGATCACAGGTACAGCCTGGATGGGTCACCGGAGCCGCGCCGCCGACCCCCTTGCAGATGCTGAAGAGAGAAGAGGTCCAGAAATCGGCGGCTGAAGACTTCCCAGTCTTCTTAAGGTAGCGCACAGCACTGCAGCTGTGCGCCATTGCTCTCAGCACACTTCACACCAACGGTCACTGAGGGTGCAGGGCGCTTGGGGGGGCGCCCTGGGCAGCAATGAAATACCTATGCTGGCTAAAAATACATCACATATAGCCCCTGGGGCTATATGGATGTATTTAACCCCTGCCAGGTTGTCAGAAAAACGGGAGAAGAAGCCCGCCGAAAAGGGGGCGGGGCCTATTCTCCTCAGCACACAGCGCCATTTTCCCTCACAGAACTGCTGGTGGGAAGGCTCCCAGGCTCTCCCCTGCACTGCACTACAGAAACAGGGTTAAAACAGAGAGGGGGGGGCATTTTTGTGGCGATATTATTACATATTAAGATGCTATAAGGGAAAACACTTATATAAGGTTGTCCCTGTAAAATTATAGCGTTTTGGTGTGTGCTGGCAAACTCTCCCTCTGTCTCCCCAAAGGGCTAGTGGGGTTCTGTCCTCTATCAGAGCATTCCCTGTGTGTGTGCTGTGTGTCGGTACGTGTGTGTCGACATGTATGAGGACGATGTTGGTGAGGAGACGGAGCAATTGCCTGTAATGGTGATGTCACTCTCTAGGGAGTCGACACCGGAATGGATGGCTTATTTAGGGAATTACGTGATAATGTCAACAAGCTGCAAGGTCGGTTGACGACATGAGACGGCCGGCAAACCAATTAGTACCTGTCCAGGCGTCTCAAACACCGTCAGGGGCTTTAAAACGCCCATTACCTCAGTCGGTCGACACAGACACAGACACGGACACTGACTCCAGTGTCGACGGTGAAGAAACAAACGTATTTTCCATTAGGGCCACACGTTACATGTTAAGGGCAATGAAGGAGGTGTTACATATTTCTGATACTACAAGTACCACAAAAAAGGGTATTATGTGGGGTGTGAAAAAACTGCCTGTAGTTTTTCCTGAATCAGATAAATTAATTGAAGTGTGTGATGATGCGTGGGTTTCCCCCGATAGAAAAGGCGCTCACACGCTTATCAAAACAAGTGGCGTTACCGTCTCCAGATACGGCCGCCCTCAAGGAGCCAGCTAATAGGAGGCTGGAAAATATCCTAAAAAGTATATACACACATACTGGTGTTATACTGCGACCAGCGATCGCCTCAGCCTGGATGTGCAGCGCTGGGGTGGCTTGGTCGGATTCCCTGACTGAAAATATTGATACCCTTGACAGGGACAGTATTTTATTGACTATAGAGCATTTCTATATATACGAGATGCACAGAGGGATATTTGCACTCTGGCATCATGAGTAAGTGCGATGTCCATGTCTGCCAGAAGATGTTTATGGACACGACAGTGGTCAGGTGATGCAGTTTCCAAACGGCACATGGAAGTATTGCCGTATAAAGGGGAGGAGTTATTTGGGGTCGGTCCATCGGACCTGGTGGCCACGGCAACAGCTGGAAAATCCACCTTTTTACCCCAAGTCACATCTCAGCAGAAAAAAGACACCGTCTTTTCAGCCTCAGTCCTTTCGTCCCCATAAGGGCAAGCGGGCAAAAGGCCAGTCATATCTGCCCAGGGGTAGAGGAACGGAAGAAGACTGCAGCAGGCAGCCCCTTCCCAGGAACAGAAGCCCTCCACCGCTTCTGCCAAGTCCTCAGCATGACGCTGGGGCCGTACAAGCGGACTCAGGTGCGGTGGGGGGGGTCGTCTCAAGAGTTTCAGCGCGCAGTGGGCTCACTCGCAAGTGGACCCCTGGATCCTACAAGTAGTATCCCAGGGGTACAGATTGGAAATTCGAGACGTCTCCCCCTCGCAGGTTCCTGAAATCTGCTTTACCAACGTCTCCCTCCGACAGGGAGGCATTATTGGAAACAATTCACAAGCTGTATTCCCAGCAGGTGATAATCAAAGTACCCCTCCTACAACAAGGAAAAGGGTATTATTCCACACTATTTGTGGTACTGAAGCCAGACGGCTCGGTAAGATCTATTCTAAATCTGAAATCTTTGAACACTTACATACAAAGGTTCAAATCAAGATGGAGTCACTCAGAGCAGTGATAGCGAACCAGGAAGAAGGGGACTATATGGTGTCCCTGGACATCAAGGATGCTTACCTCCATGTCCCAAATTGCCCTTCTCACCAAGGGTACCTCAGGTTCGTGGTACAGAACTGTCACTATCAGTTTCAGACGCTGCCGTTTGGATTGTCCACGGCACCCCGGGTCTTTACCAAGGTAATGGCCGAAATGATGATTCTTCTTCAAAGAAAAGGCGTCTTAATTATCCTTTACTTGGACGATCTCCTGATAAGGGCAAGGTCCAGAGAACAGTTGGAGGTCGGAGTAGCACTATCTCAAGTAGTTCTACGACAGCACGGGTGGATTCTAAATATTCCAAAATCGCAGCTGATTCCGACGACACGTCTGCTGTTACTAGGGATGATTCTGGACACAGTCCAGAAAAAGGTGTTTCTCCCGGAGGAGAAAGCCTGGGAGTTATCCGAGCTAGTTAGGAACCTCCTAGAACCAGGCCAAGTTCAGTGCATCAATGCACAAGAGTCCTGGGAAAAATGGTGGCTTCTTACGAAGCGATTCCATTCGGCAGATTTCACGAAAGAATTTTTCAGTGGGATCTGCTGGACGAATGGTCCGGATCGCATCTTTAGATGCATCAGCGGATAATCCTGTCTCCAAGGACAAGGGTGTCTCTTCTGTGGTGGATGCAGAGTGCTCATCTACTAGAGGGCAGCAGATTCGGCATTCAGGACTGGGTCCTGGTGACCACGGAGGCCAGCCTGAGAGGCTGGGGAGCAGTCACACAGGGAAGAAATTTCCAAGGAGTGTGGTCAAGTCTGGAGACTTCTCTCCACATAAATATACTGGAGCTAAGGGCAATTTACAATGCTCTGAGCCTAGGAAGACCTCTGCTTCAAAGTCAACCGGTGCTGATCCAGTCGGACAACATCACGGCAGTCGCCCACGTAAACAGACAGGGCGGCACAAGAAGCAGGAGGGCAATGGCAGCAAGGATTCTTCGCTGGGCGAAAAATCATGTGACAACACTGTTAGCGGTGTTCATTCCGGGAGTGGACAACTGGGAAGCAGACTTCCTCAGCAGGCACGACCTCCACCCGGGAGAGTGGAGACTTCATCTGGAAGTCTTCCACATGATTGTGAACCGTTGGGAAAGACCAAAGGTGGACATGATGGCGTCCCGTCTGAACAAAAAACTGGACAGGTATTGCGCCAGGTCAAAGAGACCCTCAGGCAATAGCTGGGACGCTCTGGTAACACCGTGGGTGTACCAGTCGGTGTATGTGTTCCCTCCTCTGCCTCTCATACCCAAGGTACTGAGAATTATAAGAAGGAGAGGAGTAAGAACTATACTCGTGGCTCCGGATTGGCCAAGAAGGACTTGGTACCCGGAACTTCAAGAGATACTAAGAAGGGACTTGCTTCAACAAGGATCATGTCTGTTCCAAGACTTACCGCGGCTGCGTTTGACGGCATGGCGGTTGAACGCCGGATCCTAAGGGAAAAAGGCATTCCGGAAGAGGTCATCCCTACCCTGGTCAGAGCCAGGAAGGAGGTGACCACACAACATTATCACCGCATTTGGCGAAAATATGTTGCATGGTGTGAGGCCAGGAAGGCCCCCACGGAGGAATTTCAACTCGGTCGATTCCTACATTTCCTGCAAACAGGAGTGTCTATGTGCCTCAAATTGGGGTCCATTAAGGTTCAAATTTCGGCCCTGTCGAATTTCTTCCAGAAAGAATTGGCTTCAGTTCCTGAAGTCCAGAAGTTTGTCAAGGGAGTACTGCATATACAACCCCCTTTTGTGCCTCCAGTGGCACTGTGGGATCTCAACGTACTTCTGGGATTCCTCAAATCACATTGGTTTAAACCGCTCAAATCTGTGGATTTGAAATATCTCACATGGAAAGTGACCATGCTGTTGGCCCTGGCCTCGGCCAGGCGAGTGTCAGAATTGGCGGCTTTGTCTCACAAAAGCCCATATCTGTTTGTCCATTCGGACAGGGCAGAGCTGCGGACTCGTCCCCAGTTTCTCCCTAAGGTGGTGTCAGCGTTTCACCTGAACCAGCTTATTGTGGTACCTGCGGATACTAGGGACTTGGAGGACTCCAAGTTGCTAGATGTTGTCAGGGCCCTGAAAATATAGGTTTCCAGGACGGCTGGAGTCAGGAAAACTGACTTGCTGTTATCCTGTATGCACCCAACAAACTGGGTGCTCTTGCTTCTAAGCAGACGATTGCTAGTTGGATGTGTAGTACAATTCAGCTTGCACATTCTGTGGCAGGCCTGCCACAGCCAAAATATGTAAATGCCCATTCCACAAGGAAGGTGGGCTCATCTTGGGCGGCTGCCCGAGGGGTCTCGGCTTTACAACTTTGCCGAGCTGCTACTTGGTCAGGGGCACACCCTGGCTGAGGAGGACCTGGAGTTCTCTCACTCGGTGCTGCAGAGTCATCCGCACTCTCCCGCCCGTTTGGGAGCTTTGGTATAATCCCCATGGTCCTGACGGAGTCCCCAGCATCCACTTAGGACGTCAGAGAAAATAAGAATTTACTTACCGATAATTCTATTTCTCGTAGTCCGTAGTGGATGCTGGGCGCCCATCCCAAGTGCGGATTGTCTGCAATACTTGTACATAGTTATTGTTACAAAAATCGGGTTATTATTGTTGTGAGCCATCTTTTCAGAGGCTCCGCTGTTATCATGCTGTTAACTGGGTTCAGATCACAGGTTGTACAGTGTTATTGGTGTGGCTGGTATGAGTCTTACCCGGGATTCAAAATCCTTCCTTATTGTGTACGCTCGTCCGGGCACAGTATCCTAACTGAGGCTTGGAGGAGGGTCATAGGGGGAGGAGCCAGTGCACACCACCTGATCCTAAAGCTTTTACTTTTTGTGCCCTGTCTCCTGCGGAGCCGCTATTCCCCATGGTCCTGACGGAGTCCCCAGCATCCACTACGGACTACGAGAAATAGAATTATCGGTAAGTAAATTCTTATTTTCCCTTTCGATGCAGAGAGTGGAAGGTGAAAAGGTAAGAGTTCTGCAGCCTTGTTGCGTTCGCAGAAGCGGATGGCGTTTTTCTGTTTCTACCACATCCACTGCATGTCGCTGGGTCTATCTGGCTGAAGCCCACTCCGGTGGGAACTCGTCTACTGCTTTTCAGTCAGTCCGGGAATGGACTTAGACCTGTGAGTTAACTATAGAATAAAAAGGGGGATATTCTGGTTCACAGGGGGTTCCCCTCACTAATTTTTCGAATAGATCTTGCCGTTTTTCCTCTAGAAGGGGAGGTAGGGCGCGACGCCATACCAGATTTGCGTCAGGTTCAGGGCATTGTCCTGCTGTACCTGTTAAAAAAAAATGAGGAAAACAAAGATTTCTCCTTACAAAGTTGAACTACAGGATGGAATCTCTCAGGCCAGGGAGCTCCAGCACGTAAATGTAGAAAGGGGTTTAAATGCGTTTTTCTCTGTATTCAGCTTACCTGGGTTGTTATCTAGAATTGTCTTTCCCATTTCACCGGAGTGATGGCAGTAGGACCGTATCAGTTCCATAGTGAGTACTGGGACACTCCCCTGATTAGGGCGAGGTCAAGACGCAAGTGCAAATCGTTGTTTCTCTCTCACTGTCCTTCAACACAGGGGAAGGCTGTTATTCCCAACGACGCAGACGTCGGAGGTGGGTATCAGAGTAGTTACTGAATGGTTGAGGTTCTGTGTTCTCCTGTGGAAAGAGATCTGAGGATCCGGAGTCGGATCAGATTTGCTGTGACAATCCATCAATATGTTCCGTTGATGAAGAAGTTGGATGCAGCCTAAGAGGCCTTTTCGGTGAGCAGGTCAAAGGCCAGAGTGGGTTTCAAGGGGCCAGTTGAAAATGTGGTCCGGGTCTCACGTGCACATGAGCCGGAATATAATCCTAATGGCCAGGATATCGCTCCTGTGGTGTCTACTCAGTTCTCACCTCCTAGAGGGACGAAGGTTCGGATTCCTGGATGAGTTCCTGGTGTCCATGCATGCAGATCTCCGAGACTGGGGAGCAGTCCTTGTAAGGGAAGTATTTCCAGAGGACAATGTCAAGCTGGGAAGCTTGTCTGCAATAAGCTTTCTTGGATTTAGAGCTATTTTCAATGAACATATGCTTCGTGATCTGGCTGTGTTAATTCTGTCGGACGACTTGACAGCAGTGGTGTAAGTAAGCTGCTAGGGCGGAACAAGAGCAACACGGCTATGGCAGTTGCCGGAAAAGATTTTCCGCTGGTAAACGCTATATTAGCAATCTTCGTTCTGGATCTGAACGACAGTGAAATAGATTCCTCAGCAGACACGATCTCCATCTGGGAGAAAGACAGTCGTCATCAAGAAGTTTTTACTGGAGCGACAAGTCTTGGAGGAGTGCCTCAATTGGACATGTTGGCGTCGCGTCTCAACGAGAGATTTCAGGGAAATTGTTAGAGGTCAGGGGACACTTACGCTCTAGCAGTGGACGTCCTTGGGACACTTTGGGTGTTTTCAGTTGGTCTATGTGTCCCCTCCGCTTTCACTCTTTCTGAAGGTGATAAACGTATGAAGAACAATGGTCAGGCGATCCTCATTGTTCCGGTCTAAACAAGGAGGGCTTGGTATCCAGTTCTTCAAGATTTCCTCATTGAAGATCCCTGGCCTCTTCCTCTACGTGAGGAAATGTTACAGCAAAATCCGGGCATGTATCAAGACTTACCGCCGCTGCGTTTGACGGCGTGGCGGTTGAACACCATATCCTAGCCAGAAAGGGTATTCCCAGTGAAGTCGGCTCCACAATGTTTCAGGCTGGAAAAGAAGTAACGGCACAGCCTTACCTCCGTGTTTGGAGAAAATATGTGTCTTGGTGTGAATCTGAGAAGGCTACTACGGAAGATTTCAGCTGGGTCGCTCTTCGCCATTCTTTGTAAGCACCTGTGGGGCGGGCCTACAGTTAGGCTCCATTTCAGTGCAGTTTTGGCCTTACACATTTTCTTTCAAGAAATAATTGGAAACCTTTCCGGAAGTTCGGACCTTCATGGAAGGAGTACTGCACATCCAACCTCCATTTGTGCCTCCATTGGCACTGTGGGCCCTTGATGTGGTGTTGCTTGTGTCATAATGTTTGGGACCTTTAAGAAAGGTGTGTTAAAATTTCTCTCTTGGTGAGTGGTCAAGTTTTTGGCTTTGGCGTCCGCAAGGCGGATGTCGGAAGTCGCGGCTGGGTCTCACAGGAGCCCTTGCTTGATCTTCCAGGTGGATAGATTGGATTTGAGAACTCGGATAATAGTTCTGCCAAAGGTGGTCTCGGTTTCGCAGAAACCAGCCTGTTTGATGCCTGTGGTTTCTTGAGCATAGGCTGTTTCGAGGTCTCTCGATGTAGTCAGGATTTTGAATATTTAGGTCTCCAATTTGACTCAAATTGGAGAAACAGAGACTCTGTTTGCCCGGTATGCTCTCAGTGTGCTTGGGACGCCTGCGTCTTTGCAGTCGGTTACACGCTAGGTCTGTGATGCGATTTCGGCGTGCTCGTTCTACGGTTGGATTGCCGTTACCGAAGTCGGTGGTGACCCATACTACTAGTAAGATGGGCTCTTCTTGTGCGGATGCCCAAGGAGTCTCGGCAGTTCAACTTTGCCGAGCGGATACTTGTATGGGTTCAAACACTTTTGCTAAGCTCTACAAGTTTGATACCCTGGCTGATGGGGATCTCATGTTTGCTCAATCGGTGCTGCAGAGTTGTCCGCACTCTCCCGCCCGGTCTGGAGCTTTGGTATAGATCCCATGGTCCTTTTGGAGTCCCCAGCATCCTCTAGGACGTAAGAGAAAATAGGATTTTAATACCCACCGGTAAATCCTTTTCTCCTTGTCCGTAGAGGATGCTGGGCGCCCATCCCAGTGCGTACTGTATCTGCAGTTATTGGTGATGGTTACACTCTTGTGGTTTTTCTGTTCTGTCAGGCTGTTGCTGACATTGTGCATGCCATGCCATGTGGTGTCTTTTTATTGGTTGTGTTGACACACTGGTTGTGTTACATATTCTCTCAGCATGTGGCTGTGTATTGTTCATGCCGTTGGCTGGTATTCTATTGAATGCTACGTTCTGTGGTATGTGTGTGGTGTGAGCTGGTATGACACTCACCGTGTTTAAACAATAAATTCTTTCCTCTAAATGTCCGTCTCCCTGGGCACAGTTTCTAACTGAGGTCTGGAGGAGGGGCATAGGGGGAGGAGCCAATTCACACCCATTCAAAGTCTTATAGTGTGCCCATGTCTCCTGCGGATCCCGTCTATGCCCCATGGTCCTTTTGGAGTCCCCAGCATCCTCTACGGACTGGGAGAAAAGGATTTACCGGTAGGTATTAAAATCCTATTTTTGAAGACACAGCCTGTAACATAGCAGTTAGGATTGATTGGTTGGTACTTTATCTCTTTCTACTGTACTTATTCACTCTCCAAGATTTAGTACATCTCTCCCTTGGCCTATTGCCCACATAGATTATTTACCCTGATGTGTAAAGCATAGCCTTTGTGTGACTGCACCAGGATAATGCATAAATCCATTATATTTAATGAAAAAAAGTTTATGGAGTCTATGTACTAAGGCTTGGAGAGAGATAAAGTGGACAGTGATAAAGTACCAGCCAATCAGCTCCTAACGACCATGTTACAGGCTGTGTTTGAAAAATGACAATTAGGAGTTGATTGGTTGGTACTTTATCTCCGTCCACTTTATCTCTCTCCAAGGCTCAGTACAAAGGCCCCATAGTGTGATATCACAATAGGGTTAAAAACACAATGTAGACTTGTTAGTATTTGCAGTAGGCACACAGGAGTCAGGACCCGCCCTCCTCATTCCCTGCAGCCTGTGTGCCCAGTGTTTGTAGCACACTGAGCCTGGGCAGGCTAATGCCGCCGTCAGGTCACTGTGGGTAAGGTGGATGGCTGTCGGCAGCTCCTGGATCTTCAGCTGAATGAAGATTCCTCTTATGCAAGGAGAGAGGCTGTAAATAAATGACACTGCTTTAATGTGAGCGTCCACAGGGGCTGTTTAAGAGAGGAGGGGGCCCATATACAATTCCATGCGGGCCCCTCTCTCTCGCCAATACATGCACCAAGTGGAATGTAGTCAATATCCCGGTGTTCGGGATCCTGGCGTTTAGGATACCGACGCCAGGATTCCGACCGCCGAGAATGTCGGCAGTGGCGCCAAGGCTATTCCCACTCCTGGGTGTCCACGACACCCAATGAGTGAGAATACAACCTGTGGCAAGCGCAGCGAGCCCGCAAGGGTCTTTCTAGCGCTCTCGCCCCGCTGCAGGCATTATTGCAGCCGAGATCCCAGTGTCGGTTCTGATTTCCAGGATCCTGGCCGCCGGGATTCCATCCCCAACCCCACCAAGTACCGTGCATGTGCAGATCTCCCGGAAAGTGACGCAAGCTTCCCAGAAAAAAGAGGTAAGTATATTTGATGGGTGCAGTGTGGGTTCCCCTGGACTCATTATAGATCCGCTTTGCCCATGAGTGTCACTTGTTGTACATGGCGATATCGTTGTCATTCCTTTAACAGGCAAGCTCTTTGGATATGAGGACTCTCCCATTTTATTCCAGCCCTCCTTTTCTCTCTCCCACTCACTCTCCCTCAACTTACCTATCACAGGCTGACCGCAGCTGTAGCAGATGTGGTAGCAGCCTAGTTCCGTGTAGCTCCGCCCCCTCGATTTTGTGTAGCTCTGCCCCCTTTCATGATCAAGATCTGGCACTGTCACAGGAGGGGGAGAGTACGCTGCAAGCTTCTATTGTAAACGTCCCTCCAAAATGGCAGCCGCCTCAGAGGAGACAGTGGTGGTCATTCCAAGTTGTTCGCTCGTTGCCAATTTTCGCTATACTGCGATTAGTCGCTTACTGCGCATGCGCAAGGTTCGCAGAGCGCATGCGCTTAGTTATTTTACACAAAAGTTAGGTATTTTACTCACGGCATAACAAAGCTTTTTCATCGCTGTGCTCATCGTAGTGTGATTGACAGGAAGTGGGTGGTTCTGGGTGGAAACTGGCCGTTTTATGGGAGTGTGCGGAAAAACGCAGGCGTTCGGGTTGCAAAACGCAGGAGTGGCTGGAGAAACGGGGGAGTGGCTGGGCAAATGCTGGGTGTGTTTGTGACGTCAAACCAGGAACGAAAAGGACTGAGCTGGTCGCAATGGCTGAGTAAGTCTGGAGCTACTCAGAAACTGCTAAGAAATTTCTATTCGCAATTCTGCTAATCTTTCGTTCGCAATTCTGCTATGCTAAGATACACTCCCAGAGGGCGGAGGCTTAGCGTGTGCAATGCTGCTAAAGCGAGCGAACAACTCGGAATGAGGGCCCGTATCTTTAATAACTGTCTCCTCTGAGGCGGCGGCCATTTTTGGAGGGACGTTTACAATAGAAGCTTGCAGCGTCCTCTCCTGTGACAGTGCCGGGCGGCAGCATGAGCCGCCCAGGTCCTCTCCTCTCTGTTAGGAGGCAGGTCCCGTGACAGCTGTACCCACAGCACCCCCCTGCTGGCGGGCCTGCTGGCAGATAATGAGGCTATTGTACAATCAAGCAAAAAGTTGGTGGAGCAGGAGTCTTTCTGCTATACAGGGCCCTGTGCCCACTGCCACAGGGCCCCTACGGCCAAGATCTGGAACCTTATACAGGAAGAGGTGTCTGGGGGGTTTTTTTTTTGGTCTTTTTTTTTTTTAATCAACAGCAATAAAAATCTGGGGTGATGCAGGTAAATTTGATGGACTTAAATGACATTTACACATTTTTGGATGGTTGCTCTAAAATAGCATCTTTGTCCCACACAATAGGCCTCATTCTGAGTGACACAGATCTCCGGGCACACATGGCAAGTGTAGAAGCCTCTTTCGCTGTCCTATTCTCAGTCGGAAATAGCATGTATCATGTATCTGCCTTTATGTGAAGGTGGGCGATGTGTGGCAGCTGCAATGAGCGCACACGTGTACAGGAAGGGAGGCCATTTTCTAGGTTTTTTTTTTGAGTAGCGCAGGGCTGGTACAAGTGCAGACACTATTGAATGATGTTGCGTCGGCCAATGTAAAGTCAGTGGGCGACACGGAGTTCCCCTCGCAGATGCATAAACCCCACCATTAGTTGAACAGAATCTTGAATTAGTATTAGGTAGTATGGGGTCTATTTACTAAGCCTTGGATGGAGATAAAGTGGACAGAGATAAGGTACCAGCCAATCAGCTCCCAACTGCCATGTCACAGGCTGTGTTAAAAAAATGGCAGTTGGAGCTGATTTGCTGGTACTTTATCTCCAAGGCTTAGGGGAAGTTGTACTAAGCAGTGATAAAAGTGGAGAAGTGAGCCAGTGGAGAAGTTGCCCATGGCAACCAATCAGCATTGATGTAACATTTATCATTTGCATACTATAAAAGCATAAAAAGCAGCTGATTGGTTGCCATGGGAAACTTCTCCACTGGCTCACTTCTTCACTTTTATCACTGCTTAGTACATGTCCCCCTTAGTACATAGACTCCTATATCTGCAACTACAGCCACTTTGCATGCGACTTAGAATTAGCCTCTATGGGGTATATTTACTAAGGTGCGGGTCTATAGAAGTGGAGAGGTTGCCCATAGCAACCAATCAGACTCTAGCTATTATCTTCCATAAGGTGCTAGGTAAATGATAAGTAGAATCTGATTGGTTGCTAAGGGCAACATCTACACTTCTATAAACCTGTACTTTAGTAAATACTGTACCCCCCTATATCTTTAAATTCCCTACTACTAGAAGCTTATATTTTTCTACCAGAACTTAAGACCTCAGACCAACTTAACAGAAGTGATTTGTAACGCAATGGGCACAAATCTGTTACCCTGTTACTTCTATTAGATATTTAAACCATCATCTCAGTAAGCCCCTGACTTTATAGAGCGTGTGCCATGTAAAATTCAGTGCTGGAATGTACCCAGCTAACTCTGAATGCTTTCAGTGAGCATCAAAATTACACTCTGGAAGAAAAAATAATTACAGGGGGGATCCTGAAGAAGTGCTCATTACCCAGAGTACTATAGCCGCAGATGTTTAATGATGAGGAAATGCATGGTTTGTGGATACCATTATTTTTTATACATATATATTAAAAGACAGAAAAGAAATATTCCAGTCTAGGCAACAGTGAGGCTGTATCTCAGCACTGCCTATCACATAATTACCAGACACGAAGCAGCAGGCGGCAAGCGCAGAGCTGAATCAACATTCATTTTAACATGAAACTTATTGAAAAGTTCCCTGGCAGAAATGTAGAAGTACAACTAATATAAAGGTCTGTGGGCCTAATTCAGCATGGATCGCTGTTCAGAGAAATTGCAGTTGTCTGCGAGTAGAAAGGCGCCGCCCCGGCAGGAAGAAAAAACAGCCCGTGCAAAACTGCGAATGCATCGCAGGACGTGATCCACTCACATATGCATAATCAATTCCCGGAACATCGACGAAGCTTTGCCGTCTGAGAAAATGTGAGATGGTCTGAGGCTGCCAGTAATCTGCAACTGAGATGGCCTGGAAGTGGTCTGCGCTGATGTCAGGGACACCTAGGCACACCTGCAGTTTAGCTGACACACCCAGAAAACGGCAGGTTTCCGCCCAGAAATGCCAGCTTCCTGTTAAAGAGCGGCTACATTGCGATTACTATCTGTGCACATTTTCTGTCGCTATTACCCCTCGTGCGTGCGCAATACAAACGCTAGGCATGCACAGGCATTCGATAATCACTTGATTTGTGATTTCTCTGAATAGCGATCCATGCTGAATTTTACCCTATGTACTAAGCCTTGAGGAGAGATAAAATGGAGAGAGATAAAGTACCAACCAACCGTCATTTTTCAAACCGCAGTCTGTAACATTGAAGTTACAGTAACAGCTAATTGGCTGGAACTTTATCTCTCTCCAAGGCTTAAGGTGGGTACACACTGGAGTGATGTGTACCCAGCCAACTGACTAATTCGAACCTGGGTACACATTGATCGATGTTAATGAAGGACGGAATGATCACTGTTCTGTCCTTCATTAGCATACATGTTGTCGCTAGCGATATTGTTAGGTTTGATGTGCACCGATCCGATAGGTTGACATATCGCTCAGTGTGTGTGTACCCAGCTTTAGTAAATAGACCAGTACCAGCCATCCAGCTCCACTCATTTTTCAAACACAGCCTGTAACTTGGCCGTCAGGAGCTGATTGGCTGGTACTTTATCCCCATCCACTTTATATCTCTACAAGGATTAGTACATGGACCCCATAGAGACATATAGTAGAAATAAAACATCAAAATGCACTTTTCACACATTTTTTTTTTTTTTTTGTAGGGGTGTTTCTTTGGTCGGGGGATTTTTCTTAGTAAGTCTTGAATTATTTTATTGTGATAAGCTCCCGTACAGCATGTTACATTCCAGTCTGCCTTCCTCCATCGTCTTTATGTTCTGGAAATATGGTTTACATTTTTTTTAAAAATATGACTTTCTTGACCTCTCTAATGAGCCCTACACACTGGCGCCGAGGTGCCCGACGGTCGATGCTGCCGACCCGACGGCGGGGGAAGGGGTGACGGGGGGAGTGAAGTTTCTTCACTCCTACCGTCACCCGGCCCCAGAGCCCTGCATGCTAATATGGACGAGATTGTCCATACGACCTGGCACCAACGATGAACGAGCGCGGGGCCGTGCATCGTTCATCGTTGGTGCATATACACTGAAAGATATGTAATCGCTTAGTGTGTAGGACCCTTTAGAGGTCTATTTATTAACACTATTTTTACAAAAAAAATGTTAAAAAAGGGTGTTCTCACACCCTTTTCACATTATTTTAGTATCACGCCAATGTATTAAAGGGCATTTGGAGCAGTTTTCATGAAAAACTGCTCCACACCCATTAATTGTAATTTTTTTAGTAACCCACATCGCATTCCCCATACTTATAATGGGAAATGCGATGTGGCCAAATTTACTAAAAAAACAAATATGTAAAAAAAACTCTGCAGTGTGTCCTGTAATAATTACACCAGCTTAGGCTGGCGAAATCACAGGGCAGCACTGCGATCTGCAGCCTTTACCCAGCTTTCTCTGCCCCTTACCCCCCTCCCCGGCAGAGAAAGCTGTGCGGGGACCAAGCTCCGGTGATCAGCTCAGTGTGTCCGATGGACACACAAGCTGATTACTGCTTACAACAAACAAACAAAAAACAGTAAAAGAAAAAAAAAAACATACTAACCCGTCCGGGAGCCGGTGATCTGTTCTCCTTTGCGGGCTGCCGGGTGCCGTGTCCTCCATGTGCTGCGCTATGACCCCTGGTGCAGTAAAGTGACGCTGCAAAATGGCAGCACACATTACAGCACCGGGGGTCACCGCAGCAAACAGGATCCGGCGCCTGTCAGTCTTGCAGGAGCAGCATGGACCAGCTCCCTGGAATGGTGAGTATACTGACCTGCAGGGGGGTCCATGGTGAGTGGGGGGTAGTCGCAACGGGGGGGGGGGGGAGTTTGACCAGGCAGTGGTAGCAGTAATGTCTTGGTGGAGGCACATACGCAGAAGGACATCTGGGTTTGTCCTGTACCTGTGCCAGCAGGTAGGTGTGGCTGTGTTACGCCCTCCCCATGCTTACTCCTGGGTCGCCTAATCTCTCTGGGGTGCAGTGCGGGGCCACCCTGAACCCATGTGTCCATCACGTTATTTACCCATTATAAATATGTCACTGGATACAGCCTTAGATAAAGCTGTGTCATGTAAAACATTACTCTTGAAATAAGCAACATGAGTGTTAGGGCCTGAGTCGCACAAAGCTGCACCCGCATCAGTAGATGCTGTAATACAGCTTAGTGCATCTTTAGACTCCACCATTGGAACGGCACCAGCACTATGTTCGGTGCAGATTTTCCGTATGCCCTCCAGTGTTGGCGACAACACTGCCGCAACACTCCCATAACACGCCCATAGTACGGACCATTTCTGTGTGTCTGAATAACCACCTCCCAGCCCATTTCCAATACATTTCTGATACTGTGCATCATAATTGCAATGGTGCCTCTGTGCGAATGCCCTGTGGGATGCAGGAGCCGTGTGACTTTTTCAGTCACTTGTGCAGTAGCAAAACAAATCGCACAACTCCGTGAACTCATTGTGTGCGAGTCTGAATCGGGCCCTTAGTAAGCTGTAGCACAAACAGAATCCAGGGGGTGATTCAGACCTGATCGCTGCTGTGCGTTTTCGCACAGCGGGTGATCAGGTACTAACTGCGCATGCATATGCACCGCAATGCACACGCGCGCCGGACAACGGGCATCGCCGGTCAGCGACGGAATGGTGCGAAAAATCCAATCGCACGGCCGTTTGCAAGGTGATTGACAGGAGGAGGCCGTTTGTGGGCTTTAACTGCCCGTTTATTGGGAGTGTCCGGAAAAATGCAGGCATTCCCAAGCGTTATCAGGGAGGGTGTGTGACGTCAGCTCCGGAAGATTCTGTCGCACTGTAGGAGTAAGTCCTGGGCTGCGCTGAGAATGCACACAGTGGAATTTTGCAGCTAAATTGGGATCGCACACTTGCACGGCGAATTAACTCTCCCCCTGGGGGCGGCGACTATCTGAACGCAGGACATCAAAGTTTGCATCCCAGCGATCAGGTCTGAATAACCCCCCGGTCCAGCTCTGCTGCTTCTGATGAATGATGAGGAAGTCTGTGATCTATCTTTTATTCTAAAAATTCTCTCCAAGTCTTTTTGATAACTGATGCCTGAGACATACTGTAGCTACACACAGAAACAAGAAAAAAGCAGGTGCACACTGGAAGCACTAAGAACACTGGTGATCACAATAATTATAATATAATAATAATAATTTTATTTAGATATCGCTTTTTTCCATAGGACTTAGTCGCTCTACACTACAGACATCAGAAACATGAGGGGTCATTCCGAGTTAATCGCTCACTAGCAACTTTTTGCAGCGCTGCGATCAGGTTAAAAAACTTGGCAAAGCTGAGCATGCGTATGCACCGCAATGCCCAGGTGCATCGTACGGGTACAAAGAGGATCGGTGCTGGGCGATGGATTTAACGAAAAATCCATTTGCACAGTCGATCGCAAGGTGATTGACAGGAAGAGGGGGTTTATGGGTGTCAACTGACCGTTTTCTGGGAGTGTTTGTGAAAACGCAGGCGTGTCCAAGCGTTTGCAGGGCGAGTGTCTGACGTCAATTCCGGGACCAAAAAGACTGAAGTGGTCGCAGCGGCTGAGTAAGTCCAGAGGTACTCAGAAACTACACAAAATGTTTTTGTACCGCTCGGCTGCAAAGGCGTTCGCACACTTGCAAAGCGAAAATACACTCCCCCATAGGTGGCGACTATCTGATCGTAGCGCTGCAAAAAGTTGCTAGCGAATGATCAACTTGAAATGACCCCCATTGTACAAGGATTTCTTATTACAGAAAATTGAAAGCCACACAGAAATAATGACAAACATAAACTTAATAAGCGTATAGTAATGCAGGGTTGGTGCAGACCTTTTGGGTAATAACTTCCTCGGGTTACATATATTCCACCATCACAAGGTACCAGGTGAGGCAGCCATGGTGGGCATGCTACGTAGGATTACCCTGGTTGGAATAGGTTATGCCTAGAAGAGGTGACACAAAATGGGTCGTTGCAGTGTCCAAATGTTCAGGGTAGGAACCCACAATAAACGTCAGGTCCATGGACCTTTCATCCTATCCATGAGCGTACCAGGTGAGGTAGCCATGTTGTGCACATTCCGAAGGTTACACTATGGTAGATCAGCCATAGAAAGACCCAAGGCATACATGGGAAAACTGATACGTGTAGAGTAGTATGATATGCCCTGTATTAATACATACATGTGAAGTACATCCAGCCCGCGGAGGAGGCATAGCACACAGGCACAGCATACAGAGGGGCGGAAGTACATGGTACAAAGCGGGGAACAGTAAATACATTGAACAGAGATGCAGTTCAGGCACAATCTGTGGTGAAACCACGTTCTGACAGATGGAGAGTCAGTAGAGCTATACTGTAGCATACATACAGTAGGGGCTACAGGAAGAACATATAAGAGAACAGTATACAGCATAACAGGCAATGATTGAAGCAATGGTAGAGACTGTATAAGAAATGAGTCTAGCAGTATAAAATCAGAGTCCAGAGAAAACAATGGGAGCCGATGTGGGGAGGGAAGATGGGTCTAAGAGATGCAGGTCCTTTGAAGGCTCTTGAGCCCTAAAACACAGTCCCTGTGGCAAGTCCCAAATGAGGGGAAAGGCTGTACTCACGAGCAGTCTCAGATCCTGATGTCTCCCCACAGGATGGTGGTCCCAGAGTGTCTATATCTCTCCGGCCATCACTCTAGATACAGGTCCCCTGGAAAGAACAACAGCCAGGCGTAGAGGCGTTGGGGCAGCATCAGCCAGCAGGGGATTAGTGATCTCACCAGCACCATCTGCAACCTCCGCCCGCTGCAAATGTAATTCATTGGTCCGTGGGTAGGGCCCGAATGTGGGAACTCGATAGCTATAACTGTCCCACCCACCATGCCTACCCCACATCAACGGGGGGCCAGCTGGAGCCTACATGTGGTGCCTGGTATCAGGGCGGAATGCAAAAGCTGTGCACACAGAGCTGTACAGAGGGAGCCGCATGTGTGTGTAGGCAACCTATTTGCTGCAGGCTTCCGGGGGCAAGGCATTGTGGACAGTGTGAGCTTTGCCAGGTTACAGCCAGGGGTGGCAGCGGTCCCCGATCAGTGCTACTGGGTGTGGCAATCATTGTGGGGGCCTCTCCCTGGGGTCAGTAGAAGTCCAGGATATGGAAGACTGGACCCCAGAAGAGAGGGCCCAGGCCAGGCACGTCTGCTCAGGTCAGCAGCCTGAAGTTACATAAACTGGGCAATTTAACATGGAGTAAACATTAGGTTCTTAGCATCATTTTTGGCCAAACATATGGGCCCACCTACCACAGCCAGGTGACCTCATCAGATGGGTCCCTAACATCCCTAATACTGACATATTGTATAAATGTATCCAGGTTTTACCTATCATAGTGCCCATTCTAATATGTAGACAGCAAATGCAAGGACCCATACTATGGGCCCATATGATGAGGGCACCTGGTAACTTGCAGCAGCTCCAGCATATTCTCCGGGTCTCGGCTGTCCCATGACGTGCAGTTCTGGTGCAGGCACCTGTCCCTAACCCTACCCTTAACCCTCCCTCTAGTGCCTAACCCTAACCTCCAACCCAAGCAGCCTAAACCTAACCTCTCCCCGTAGTCTACCCTTCCAGTGGCACCTAACCCCCCCCCCCTCCCCCGCACAGCCTAACCCTACATTTCCCCGCAGCCTAACCTTAACCTTCTCAGTGTTGCCTAACTGTAACCCTCCCAGGGGCGCCTAGCCTTAACTGTCGGCACTCTGAGTATGGCAACATTGTTAATATGCGTAGGTGTAACTACCGGTGATACTGATGAAGGAGGGCTGGGGGTAATGCGATTTGCATTGATGGGCATACAGTCGCTTTAGCATTGCATGGCAGCGGGCATATGGAGTGGATTTAGAGATAGACGCGGTTTCCATTTTTACGCAGTTTCCCCGATGGTCAGAGAACTGCGCATGCATCGTAGACGCAGTGTGTATGTGCCTCTATACAGCTGCGATGTCGGTCACAGTGCCATGTAAGCTGTAGCATGAGTGACATACTGTTGGCATTTGTGGGCAGCAATGGGGCGCGCTGCAGAAAACGAGGGGTGTCAGCCCCATTTTCTAGGCGTGCTAAAGCCAGTGGCTGTGTCCTCTGATGAGGTGACACTGGTGCCGGACATCCTGAGTAACCTTGGGGTTACTCGAATGTCCGATGGGCCAAGCGATGCTTCGGAAGCAGCAGCGGATCTGAGAAGCCAGCAGTGGGCATCATTTTAAGCAAAATGCCGCCTGCGGCGTTGGTATATTATCACACAGCCGCTGCGACATTTACATCCACCACAGAATCGGCGCCAGTATCCAAGCTGCTATTAACACCACTTATATGCGCTTTGAGCTACATTTGAGACCAAGTAACGTGTGGTAATTATTAGAACTGGGGGGCAGGCCAAAGGCCTGAGATTTACTAAGATTCACTATACTGTAGGTGGAAATGGAGTTTGACTGATGATGTTTAAATTGAACCCCAGGTTGATATTGCCTTTTAAATGATTACTACTTTAGAACATCAGTCAGACTCAGCGGGAACTCACCAATGCCTGCAGTTCACTAATGGTGCATGCAGGGGGGGGGGGGTTCTGAGCACCTAGAAACCTCTCATGACTGAACACAATTGGAGCCCCCTTTGTGGTATAATACAATTATTTATTTATTTATTATTAACAGTTTCTTATATAGCGCAGCATATTCTGTTGCACTTTACAATTAGAACAACAGTAATAGATCGAAACTGGGTAAAAACAGACAGACATAGAGGTAGGAAGGCCCTGCTCGCAAGCTTACAATATATAGGCAATGATTTGCAGGCGCCATTTTGGTTCCATCCCCTGCCATATGGTACATCAGCAAATTATGCAGCAAGGGGGCGGGGTCGAATTATGTAATTTACATGGCCCCACCCCCAATAAGAGCTCTTACCTCTGAAGGAAACCCCTGGTTCACAGGCTTTAATATTTACCCATACTTGCCTACTTTTGAAAAAGTATTTCAGGGAGATTGTGAAAGTACCACCTATCAGTGCGGACGTGTACAGCTATATCTGAGAGGCGTGTCATGAAAATGACTGACATCCAAATGTAAATGACCTCCAAAGTTAGTAAGATCTATTTGTTGAAGAAATTTTTTTGCAGGATTTGTTTGTGTATTGTGTTTTACAAGAGCTTCCATATACTGTAAGTGGCCATAGGGATCATTGGGGGTCATTCCGAGTTGTTCGCTCGCAAGCGGATTTTAGCAGATTTGTTCATGCTAAGCCGCCGCCTACTGGGAGTGAATCTTAGCATCTTAAAATTGCGAACGAAGTATTTGCAATATTGCGATTACACACCTCGTAGCAGTTTCTGAGTAGCTCCAGACTTACTCGGCATCTGCGATCAGTTCAGTGCTTGTCGTTCCTGGTTTGACGCCACAAACACACCCAGCGTTCACCCAGACACTCCCCCGTTTCTCCAGCCACTCCTGCGTTTTTTCCGGAAACGGTAGCGTTTATTCCCACACGCCCATAAAACGGCCTGTTTCCGCCCAGTAACACCCATTTCCTGTCAATCACATTACAATCGCCAGAACGATGAAAATGCCGTGAGTAAAATTCCTAAGTGCATAGCAAATTTACTTGGCACAGTCGCAGTGCGGACATTGCGCATGCGCATTAAGCGGAAAATCGCTGCAATGCGAAGATTTTTACCGAGCGAACAACTCGGAATGACCCCCATTGTGCCTTATAACCAATGCAAGGAAATGGCACTAATGATCCAATTTGAATGTATGTATCGCTGATTTCTTTTTTCCCCAAGAATGTAATAGCTGCATAATGGGGGTAAGGTGCAATCAGGGAGATTGTTGGTCTATTCAGGGAGTAAGGGATATTGCTGCTATTTCAGGGAGTCTCCTGCAGAATGAGGGAGGGTAGGCAACTATGTAATTTACCCCTAAGTCTAAAAATGTACACCCCCACAATTTAGTCATTTTCTGTATTTGTCCTACACTCTCCCTTCATATTTGAGGACTGCTAACTGACTTCAACACTGTTTCAGTTCATTAGTACGGTATATAGGAGAGCATTTCCTTACTGGTGCTGAGGGGCGGATTGTGACTTGGCCAATTCAAAACACTGATTTTTATTTTCTTCTTTTTCAGCCATTCAGCAGATTTGTCACAAAGAAAATTATATAAAGTACTGGAGCAGATTAAAATGCTTTTTTTAAAAGACACAGCTAAGGGGGAGATTTACCAAAGCTTGGAGAGAGAGATAAAGTACCAGCCAATCAATTACTAACCTCCTTGTACTGCTGAACGCAGACATGTTTCATCTCACGTGGAGACTTCATCACAGCTTTCTTATTATTGCAATAACCTAACCATATAATATTATTACATTGTGTAATATTCCCGACCAGTTTTCAGTCTTCTATTACTATCGCTGTGGTGCCGGCACTGAACCTGCTGAGTTCCCAGTTGGTTTACACCAGCAAAAATATTAATCTTAAATACTTACTACTCTATTACTGAATTATGGGGGAGATTTATCCCTATCCATTTGATAGATAGACAGTGTCTAGTTAGACAGTCAATAGATAGACACCATATGTTAGATGGACATTAGGTCGACAGGGTCAAAAGGTCGACAGGGTCAAAAGGTCGACATGGAAAAGGTCGACAGGTCAAAAGGTCGACAAGTCAAAAGGTCGACATGGTCAAAAGGTCGACATTGAAAAGGTCAAAAGGTCGACAGGTCAAAAGGTCGACAGGGTCAAAGGTCGACATGAAAATGGTCGACATAAAAAAGATAGACAAATGTTTTTTTTTAAATGTAACATGTTTTTGGATTATTTCATACTTTCTCTATCCATGTCGGCATAGAGTTGGTTATAAACCTTGTGGCGAGCGCAGCGAGCCACCGTGCCCGAAGCGTGGCGAGCGAAGTGAGCCCCGCGAGGGTATGCCTTTCTACAACTGGGGGTCCCAGATGACAAAACTATCCACACAAACCAGAAAAATGCAAAAAACATGGTGTCTACCTTTTCCATGTCGACCTTTTCCATGTCGACCTTTTGACCCTGTCGACCTTTTGACCCTGTCGACCTTTTGACCTGTCGACCTTTTCCATGTCGACCTTTTGACCCTGTCGACCTTTTGAGCTGTCGACCTTTTCCATGTCGACCTTTTGACCCTGTCGACCTTTTGAGCTGTCGACCTTTTGACCTGTCGACCTTTTCCATGTCGACCTTTTGACCCTGTCGACCTTTTGACCCTGTCGACCTAATGTCCATCTAACATATGGTGTCTATCTATTGACTGTCTAACTAGACACTATCTATCTTTCATACCGGAACCAGATTTATCAACGTGTGGAGAGAGATAAAGTGGAAAATATAAAATATCAACCAATCAGCTCCTGACATTTTTCAAACACAGCCTGTAGCATGGCATTTTGGAGCTGATTAGCTGGTACTTTATCCCTCTCACCTTTATCTCTCTCCAAGCGTTGATAAATCTCCTCCTACTGTAAAATTCAGCAATACCTATGTACTCTGGGTAAAAAGTAAAAGAGGAACATTCTATACCAGTGACTCGGGCTACACATCGTTCTGCTTAATCTGCAGCACAAAAACTAATCCTAAGAATTTAGTACACTTAGGGGAACATTTACGAAGCAGTGATAAGACCGGAGAAGTGAGCTAGTGGAGAAATTTCCTCATCAACCAATCAGCAGCTCTGTATAATTTTATAGTATGCAAATTCTAGATGTTACTTCAGTGCTGATTGGTTGCCATGGGCAACTTCTCCACTGGCTCACTTCTCCGCTCTTATCACTGCTTAGTAAATGTCCCCCTTAGAGTTGATTCAGAGATTGGTGCAGTACTGTACACACAGCAGGTACGTCTTTGGATGTGGCTGCTGTGCGACAATATGGTAATGCTGCAAGAGACGTCTTGTGTAAATAGTCGCTTCCTGACAGCTTGTGTCCACTATGCGTGAACATACTGTAGCTTATCTTATTAACCGGAAGACACAGACACTGGCCTCGGCACACCTTGAAAACAGGGACAGCACTCCCCGGTTTTCTAGAACGCTGGCCATTGCCCCCCGCCCCCAAGCGGCTGCTGCATGTCAACCGTGATGTGGCTTAGCGGGCACTGAGACCATCGTCACAGGCAGAGATAGGTTCTGTGCTGCGTATTTGCGGATCAAAAAATATCGGAGATGAACGTAAACCATTGGTTATTGCAGGAGTGCGAACGCCTGTGAGGCAGAGCGGCTGCAACACACATTTTGTGCAAAACAAGACCAGCCCTGTAGTTACTTATCCTGTGCGATGATTGCTGCGATGAGTGACACGGTAATGACGTCAGATACCCGCCCAGCAAACGCCACGCCTGCGTTTTTCCAAACACTCCCAGAAAACGGTCAGTTGACACCCATAAATGCCCTCTTTCTGTCAATCTCCTTGCGGCCGGCTGTGCGATTGGAATCGTCGCTAGAACCAGTGCAAAACCACAATGGACTTCGTACCCGTACGACGCGTGTGCGCATTGCGGTGCATGCACAGATTAGCCTTTTTTTCACTGATGGCTACACAGCGAACAACGGTAGCTAGCGATCAACTCGGAATGACCCCATAGTGCTCCAGGAAAACAGTATGGTGGCCATTTTGCCGGTGCTTTGCGCATCTGCAGTGGGGTATATGCCTGCTGCACCATTTTCCCAGAGACTAGCGCACCACTTAGTACTCAGTCACTGATCTGTGCATACGCAATAGAGTCTGTGGCCCCTAGTGCTCAGACTACACTGCGCTGCCAGCTAGAGAGGAGGGTTCCCGGATGGAGGTCGTTAAACATGTTACTGTACTGGTTAAACATGTTACTGTAATGCAGCAACCATATCAGATTGATCATTGGGGAGCTGTGTTGGAATTCTGTACGTAAATGTTTAATGATATCTCACAATCATTGATATTGTAATTTGTAAACAGTATTTATTCACAGTTGGCTTGGCGTTTCAGTGGTAATCAGTAATAATTTCACGTACTTCTCAAGGAACTTTGGGGCTTCAAGTTTGTCCGCAAGCAGAAATGTATTCATGTATTACTGTACAGATGGGAATGTTTTCAAATGTCTGTTAGGAGGCAGTTTTCTTGTGGCAATAAACGTGACACCGGCTCAATCGTTGAGAGTAAATCATAAATGGATGAAACACTGGAATGAAAATAACATTTGTCACATACACTATGTCATCTTTTAAACATGATTTTTGTATTTTTTACTTAATGTGCTATTTACAATATAAAAGGCAATACTTTTGTCTTGAGTGACATTTGAGGAGTTTCTCGGAAGCAACAGAACATTTAATTACATCAAAGTGATTCAAAGAGTGGATTTCACTTGTTTGAAAAGTCGGTTTGGTGTCTGTTTTCTTCTGTCTATTAGATAGGAAAAAACACTCCCAACTGACTTTTCAAACAATTGAATACCACCCAAAGACTGTTACTGCACAGTAACATTGAGGGATGCAATGATAAACCTCATATAGTCTGAGGATTGTCTGTAACCTTAAACCATTACATCTTAACACTTCACTATAATAAATAAAGAACCCAGAGAATTGAATTTGGCAGAAAATGTTAGCTATTTATTTAAATGAACCATTAACTGATGAATAATTAAACTAAAGTATGGTGGCCAGAAAGAACGGCTAAAACAACCCTATCCCATGAACAAAAAACCTAGCTTATAAAAACTGACGTAAACCTTCCAACAAACAATAGGTATCCGCTCAACCTCCATCTTGACTACCCACCCGTGAAGGTGATGAGGCTGCCCCCGTGAAGGTGGTCCAGCAGATGTTATACCAGTCAACGAAGGTGAGCGCACCTAAAAACCAAACACCAAACGACCTCCAATCAACTTCTTTAATACAACAAAAGTTAACTTGCCGTTCTTTCCCGCCAACAGCGAAGTTCTGCTCAACAGCAACTACGCTCCGCCACCATACCCCTAACCCAAAGAACGAACCACCGAAAACAGATCCTCAAGTTAAATACATAGTCCCTGCCTAGTCAAATGAACCCCATCCAGTCTAAGCAAGTAGAAGCATTGGAACGTGATCCACTGGTGCCACACCACAGCACCGCCAAGAGCCACCACAAACTTAGCAACCGCGGAATTGACCTTCCGCCGAGAGGCATCGATCGCCCTACAATCCACCACTCCACGCCAACACAACCGCGACACTATACAGGACCAGATAAGTCTACAGCCCGGCCAAGCACCCGCAATCACCTGTAAGTCATGAACAATGGCCAATCTAAGATTCACTGCCTTCCTCTTACCCAGGTCGTTGCCACCTAAGTGAATCACCAACAATTTGGGCAGCCCAAAACGCCTAACCCGCTCCAAAAGGTTAGCTTTCAGATCTTGCCACAGCATCCCCCTAACTCCTATCCACCACACGTTATCCGACCCAACAAAGCAAGGAGCCCCCTCCGAAGCCACCAACTCGGCTGCCCAAAAAACATAGGAGTGACCAATCACCCAAACACCAAACTCATCCTCTCGCCAACCTATAAAGGAAAAGACAAACAAATAAGCGTGAATATGCAAAGTAAAGCAAAAAACCCAGACCAGAACAGGAACCAACTACTAGAACAAGGATCTGCCAAAAAGAAAAATTGAATAGAGGACTATGAATTTCCTCTTGGACAAGCTTCAGGCCAATCGAAGCAACAGAAACTGAAGGAAAAATCAAAATAAGAAAAGGGGAATGGGGGTGGGGAGGGGGGTTGTTAGGGAATGGAGGGGGGGGGGTTTTGGGTCACACAGAATAACTCGGCTGGAGGTGAAACGTAAAAACCTGCTGAGGAACTTGTAATTAGATGTCAATTAGCTGAATTGAATGAATTAAGCCAAATCAGTTCGTCAGTTCAGGCAAAAAAACGCAAAGCACTCCAGACCCCCACTGCAAGCAGTGGCGAGTAGCTAGCCATCCGAGTAGGGAGGACAGGGGAGACAAACAATACAGAACGAACAAACTGAACCGAAACGTATAAACAGTAAACAAACAAAATGTTAGTAGAAACAACAACTCGCTTAGGCAACAACGGGCCGAATGTAACGCTTATAAGCCGCCTACTTCCAGCAGTCCAAAGCCTTAATTTCGTCCACGGCACACCCTGCAGATGCTGCGGAAGTGGCGCCCCTAATTCTAAATCAATGCGAACCAAAGTCCCGAAGGGAGAGGCCCAAACTGGACAGGCAGTGCCGCATCATCCAAGTAAATTGGTATTTCGTCAATGGCAACCCATCATAGTGCAGAAGCCAAGACCCTTCTAACAAGGGCCTGACCTCCGCATACCGATTAGCCAATGCCACCGGACAACAGTCCCCATTACATGATGGTGTCAAAGTGATCCAATGACCTTTACCCATCTGATCAGTTTTGGAGCGGCGCAGCCTGCACAGCACGGAACCCACACCCACGACAACATCTGTGCGCCGCATAATGGCATCCGACTTTTTAGAAGCCGCAACCAACTCAGAGACCCTAAACGCTCCATGGAAAGCCATGGAAAAAGCCAACTGAAATAAAAGCGCTTCAAAATGGGAGTCCGCCACCGCTGCCACTGCCCCCATGAGGGAAGGAAGCAGGGACGCATCAATAGGGCGCCGACTATCAGGAGGCACCGGCGCCGAACGCGCCCAACGCGCCCAACCTTTAAGCGCCTTCGTCAGCAGGAAACTCTTCGTAAAATCCGGAACACCCTTCAACGTTGAATAATAGGATATCCCAGCGAGGTACCGAGACACCACGGCTCTCGATCTACCCGTTACGAAGAGTTGCCAAACGAAGTCCAGAAACAACCTCTGACCCCTCTTACCTCTAGGCCCTTTGTCACGGGAAAAGTCTTCCCATTCCTTCCAGGCCTGACGGTATCGCGTGAGAGTGGATGGAGCCAAAGACAGCTCGGCTAGCCCTTCCAATCTGCCTTGATGACCTGCCAAACATAAGAAGGGCAGGGCAAACCCGCTGCATCAGCCTCCGGGGCCAATAAACGGAACCTATCCCACTTCTCCCTGGACAACGCATCGGCGATCCCATTATCAACCCCGGGGACGTGCTGAGCCCGAAACAGAATATTATGCAAGTCAGCACGAGCCGTGACAATACCCGCAGGACCCGCAGGGCTTTAGCCCTTTGGTTGTTAACAGTGTGCACGACCCCTAAGTTATCGCAGCGAAAAATAATACTGCGATCGCGAAGACGCTCCCCCCAAACTTCCAAGGCCACCATGATGGGAAAGAGCTCCAGCAACAACAGGTCGCTGGTCAGCCCCTCCCGCGACCAAGACTCGGGCCACGAAGCCGCGCACCAAGCCCCGTCCAGATAACAACCGAACCCCGACGAGCCCGCTGCGTCCGTGAACTGTAGGTCGAAATTGTCAACGAGCGGGGCCATCCAGATCAGCACACCATTGAAGTCCGCCAGGAACGAAACCCACACAGAGAGGTCTCTCCTAATCTCAGCCTATAAACGGACAAAATGGTGCGGCCTGGACACCCCAGCCGTGGACCGCTCCAACTTCCGACAAAAAACCCTGCCCATGGGAATCACCCGACAGGCAAAGTTCAACAGCCCCAGGAGGGATTGACCCTCCCGCAACGTCACCTTACGCCGCTCCAAGCACCGCGCTATGGACTCCTGAAGCTTAGCAACCTTGTCCGGAGGCAGCCGGCAAGCCCCCGCGACAGTATCGATCTCGATACCTAAAAAGGACAAACAGGAGAGAGGCCCCTCTGTCTTGTCCTCGGCCACAGGTACGCCAAAATGCCCCAACAAGGCACGCAGCAAAAACAACAGGAAACCACAGCGAGGAGAATGCGCGGGCCCCATACACAAAAAGTCGTCAAGGAAATGCGCGATCCCGCTACCTCCGCAAGAAAACTCCACACACCAATGTAAAAAGGTGCGGGACTTCTCGAAAAAGACACACAAAACGGAACACCCCATAGGCAGACACTTGTCTACAAAGTGTTCCTCCCCGACGCGGAAACCCATGAATCGAAACGACTCCGGGTGCAAAGGAAGCAAGCGAAAGGCCGATTCAACATCAAGCTTAGCCATGAGGGCCCCAGGGCCGCAGCCCTGTACCAAGCCCAGTGCATCCTCGAAAGACTGATAAACCACCGAACAACACTCCGGTGGAATTGCATCGTTAACCGAGGACCCTGATGGATAAGACAAATGCTGAATGAGCCGTAACATACCCAGGGCCTTTTTGGACACGAACCCTACCGGGGAAATTATCAAATCCTCGACAGGCGGCAGCGCAAAGGGGCCCGCCATCCTCCCCAGGCGAACCTCTTGCTCGACCTTTTTCCGAAGTACCTCGGGGAAATCCCGAGCAGACTGCAGGTTCCTGGCGGCCCGAACTAAAACCTCTCCCTCCACCGGCAATCAAAAACCTGACGCAAAACCATCCAGCAAAAATTTTGCGTCGTCTCTGTTTGGGTACCACCCCAACCATTTGAGCATGGCCTCCAAACGAACCGGGGTCGGCGCCCTAACTAGCGGCAACTTGCTGTCTTGCCGGCCGCGCCCCCGGTCGCCTTAGCTCCCTGCCGCCCAGCCCGAAAGCAATTGAAAGCGGCGTGGGATCCATTACATCGCAAGCAAAGGTGTTGAAAATGACAACGTTGACCGAGGGGGCACGCGGAATTGTCGAATGCGAAGCACTTCCCCTTCGCCAGCACCTGCTGCGCAGAACGGGCCGCGTCCCAAGAGCGGCGCGGCGCAGCCTCAAATGCGGGCTACGACTGATTCGCCACCGCGGTCTGAGCAACGGACCCCCCTTTAGCAACCTGCTTCATATCCTGCGCCCGTGTGACCCGAAGCCATACCTCCACATCCTTGCACCCGAAGTCAATGATGTGCAGGCAATCGTGCTTCTGACGGAACAGCTTATCATAATGCAGCCACGTATCGTCCTTAGACTGGCGCTGCATGTCATGCATGAGGTGAATGTACCTGATGATGTTGATGTGCTCATCAGGGCGATCCTCCAAGTAGCATGCCGCGAACACGCAGAAACCCGCCAACCAATTGTCATACGAGCGAAAGGCCTCTGCCCCAATACCGCCCTTCGCAAGCGCTTCCTAACCTTCCCTCTTGGTGTCCTCCGTCAAAGTGAAAAGGTCGACGTATTCCCCCCGCCGAATCTTTTTTCTGCAACTCTCTCACAGACCCCGCTGCACCGCCGTGTAATCGCAGCGAACCACACCCGGCAAATTACGCCGCCTCCTTTCCCTACGGGAACCACTACTACTCTTCCTATACCACTTGGCCGGCCTCGACTGGTACCGGCGCTAGCCGCCCCCCGCACATCCGTACTCTCCCGCGGTGAACCACTCGCCCCAGCACCGCCCCGGCCCCCACTGGCTCCGCCCACTGGGAGAACCGGATGGCCCCCGCACCCAGACTGTACCCCCCCCCCCCCTCTGGCCCTGCACCGGAACAACTGAAGAATCCCGGGAGCCCCTCCTGCTGGAGCGGGGAGAGCTCCCAGGGTATACAAAAGCCAGCCGCGCTGGTCCGCGAAACAGGAGCCGCCTGGAAGGGGCGGCCAGTGGAAGAGCCACTGGCCGCATCCCTAAACAAAGTCCCCTCATCGTCCGGGGAGCCGTCAGTGACTCTCAGCGGTGGAGGGCGCGGGGACCGGAGGGGGATTCCCGCCAGCGGGCTCCCCCACTGGCTCCCCCGCCGACCGCCCGACCTGGTCCGCCGCCGGCCAGCACCCTGCCCCTCACCAGCCGCCGCTGCACTGGAGGAAACTCCCCGGCGCCAGCGGCACAGCCAGCGAAGGAACGGACGCACGCGCCGCTGCGTGCGCCCGGGGACGGGCACCCGCAGCAGTGCCAGGAGACGGAGCCTCGGCCGTGAGCGCAGCGCTCAGGCCCGGGGCACCGTAAGGAGAGGGGGCAGCATCAGCATAACGTGCAGGAGCACCAGAGGAGCGGCGGGGATGGGACATGGCAGCCACACAAAATTCACCAGGAGGTAATGGGCAACAGAAGGGGCCTTAATGTGGGCACAATATAAAATGCACCCAGCCAAGCAGTACACACTATAAAGTAATAAGGGGCAAGCAGCACAAACACAGGAGAAAGGGGTGAAGAGCACTCATTACAGCAGAAGAGGCTGACCCAGCCCCTTTACCAGGCTTAAAAACCCTTTCCACCTACCCCCAATGTTCATTCCCATAGGCTAACAAGAAACTCCCATAATGCCTTACCGTCCTGCCCCCAGACTAGCTGAGGTTTAACCCACTCCTCTCCTATTCTGTCAATTCGTTCTCCAAACTTGTGATTTGTAACTTCAAACAGTAATTTGTCGACTTGCATGAAAAAGTAATCTATGTTAATTTCACGGCAAATGATGCAGCCCAGGTCTGACCCAGTTCCAGAGCCTATGCTCATTTAATTGCTCCAGATTTCAGTGAACAGAACGGAGTGATATATACACTGCTCAAAAAAAATAAAGGGAACACTTAAACAACACAATGTAACTCCAAGTCAATCACACTTCCGTGAAATCAAACTGTCCTCTTAGGAAGCAACACCGATTGACAATCAATTTCACATGCTGTTGTGCAAATGGAATAGACAACAGGTGGAAATTATAGGCAATTAGCAAGACACCCACAATAAAGGAGTTGTTCTGCAGGTGGTGACCACAGACCACTTCTCAGCTCCTATGCTTTCTGGCTGATGTTTTGGTCACTTTTGAAAGCTGGCGGTGCTTTCACTCTAGTGGTAGCATGAGACAGAGTCTACAACCCACACAAGTGGCTCAGGTAGTGCAGCTCATCCAGGATGGCACATCAATGCGAGCTGTGGCAAGAAGGTTTGCTGTGTCTGTCAGCGTAGTGTCCAAAACATGGAGGCGCTACCAGGAGACAGGCCAGTACATCAGGAGATGTGGAGGAGACCGTAGGAGGGCAACAACCCAGCATCAGGACCGCTACCTCCGCCTTTGTGCAAGGAGGAACAGGAGGAGCACTGCCAGAGCCATGCAAAATGACCTCCAGCAAGCCACAAATGTGCATGTGTCTACTCAAACTATCAGAAACAGACTCCATGAGGGTGGTATGAGGGCCCGACGTCCATAGGTGGGGGTTGTGCTTACAGCCCAACACCGTACAGGACGTTTGGCATTTGCCAGAGAACACCAAGATTGGCAAATTCGCCACTGGCGCCCTGTGCTCTTCACAGATGAAAGCAGGTTCTCACTGAGCACATGTGACAGACGTGACAGAGTCTGGAGACGCCAAGGAGAACGTTCTGCTGTCTGCAACATCCTCCAGTATGACTGGTTTGGCAGTGGGTCGGTAATGGTGTGGGGTGGCATTTCTTTGGGGGGGCCGCACAGCCCTCCATGTGCTCGCCAGAGGTAGCCTGACTGCCATTAGGTACCGAGATGAGATCCTCAGACCCCTTGTGAGACCGTATGCTGGTGCGGTTGGCCCTGGGTTCCTCCTAATGCAAGACATTGCTAGACCTCATGTGGCTGGAGTGTGTCAGCAGTTCCTGCAAGACGAAGGCATTGATGCTATGGACTGGCCCGCCCGTTCCCCAGACCTGAATCCAATTGAGCACATCTGGGACATCATGTCTCGCTCCATCCACCAATGCCACGTTGCACCACAGACTGTCCAGGAGTTGGCGGATGCTTTAGTCCAGGTCTGGGAGGAGATCCCTCAGGAGACCATCCGCTACATCATCAGGAGCATGCCCAGGCATTGTAGGGAGGTCATACAGGCACGTGGAGGCCACACATTCAAATATTTCATTCATTCAGATCTAGGATGTGTTGTTTAATTGTTCCCTTTATTTTTTTGAGCAGTGTAAATATATATATATATATATATATACATACAGTGGGGATCGAAAGTTTGGGCACCCCAGGCAAAAATTCATTTTAATGTGCAAAAAGAAGCCAAGGAAAGATGGAAAAATCTCCAAAAGGCATCAAATTACAGATTAGATATTCTTATAACATGTCAAAAAAAGTTTGATTTTATTTCCATCATTTACACTATCAAAAGAACAGAAAACAAAAAATGGCGTCTGCAAAAGTTTGGCCACCCTGCAGAGTTAATACCTTGTACTGCCCCCTTGGACAGCTGAGACCTGGCAGTGTCATGGATTGTTCTCAATCATCGTCTGGAAAGACCAGGTGATGTCAATCTCAAAGGTTTTAAAAGCCCAGACTCATCTGACCCTGCTCCAACAATCAGCACCATGGGTTCCTCTAAGCAGTTGTGTAGAACACTGAAACTGAGAATAGTTGACGCTCACAAAGCAGGAGAAGGCTATAAGAAGATAGCAAAGCGTTATCAGATGCCCATATCCTCTGTTCAGAATGTAATTAAGAAATGGCAGTCATCAGGAGCAGTGGAAGTTAAAGCAAGATCTGGAAGACCAAGAAAAATATCAGACAGAACATTTTGCAGGATTGTGAGAAAAGCAAGTCAAAATCCATGTTTGACTGCACGATCCCTCCAGGAAGATCTGGCAGACACTGGAGTTGTGGTACACTATTCCACTATAAAGAGATTCTTGTACAAATATGGTCTTCATGGAAGAGTCATCAGTAGAAAACCTCTTCTATGTCCTCACCACAAAAATCAGCGTTTGAAGTTTGCAAATGAACATATAGACAAGCCTGATGCATTTTGGAATAAAGTTCTGTGTACCGAAGAGGTTAAAATAGAACTTTTTGGCTGGAATGAGCAAAGGTACGTTTGGAGAAGGAAGGGCACAGAATTTAATGAAAAGAACCTCTGTCCAACTGTTAAGCATGGGGGTGGATCAATCATGCTTTGGGGTTGTATTGCAGCCAGTGGCACAGGGAACATTTCATGAGTAGAAGGAAAAATGGATTCAATAAGATTCCAGCAAATTTTGGATGCTAACTTGATGCCATCTGTGAAAAAGCTGAAGTTAAAGAGAGGCTGGCTTCTACAAATGGATAATGATCCTAAACACACCTCAAAATCCACGGTGGATTACATCAAGAGGCGTAAACTGAAGGTTTTGCCATGGCCTTCACAATCTCCTGACCTCAACATAATTGAAAATCTATGGATAGACCTTAAAAGAGCAGTGCGTCACAGACAGCCCAGGAATCTCAAAGAACTGGAAGACTTTTGTAAGGAAGAATGGGCGAAGATACCTCAAACAAGAATTGAAAGACTCTTGGCTGGCTACAAAAAGCGTTTACAAGCTGTGATACTTGCCAAAAGGGGCAGTACAAGGTATTAACTCTGCAGGGTGCCCAAAGTTTTGCAGACGCCATTTTTTGTTTTCTGTTCTTTTGAAAGTGTAAATGATGGAAATAAAATCAAACATTTTTTGACATGTTATAAGAATGTCTAATCTGTAATTTGATGCCTTTTGGAGATTTTTCCATCTTTCCTTGGCTTCTTTTTGCAAATTAAAATGAATTTTTGCCTGGGGTGCCCAAACGTTCAATCCCCACTGTATATATATATATATATATATATATATATAGTAACTAGGTGATTCATCGCGCCCTACGAGCGCTCTTCACACCGTCGTAAGGGGCTACGCCCCCTTAACCCTTGCACACCCTTGTGGCATGCAATATTTTTATTATATGGAGTATTACTTCCAATCATAGGTGGTCATCCGAGTTGTTCGCTCTCAAGCTGCTTTTAGCAGCTTTGCACACGCTAAGCCGCCGCCTACTGGGAGTGAATCTTAGCATAGTAAAATTGCGAACGAAAGATTGGCAGAATTGCGAATAGACACTTCTTAGCAGTTTCTGAGTAGCTCCAGACTAACTCGGCAACTGCGATCAGTTCAGTCAGTTTCGTTCCTGGTTTGACGTCACAAACACACCCAGCGTTCGCCCAGACACTCCCCCATTTCTTCAGACACTCCCGCGTTTTTCCCAGAAACGGTAGCGTTTTTTCACACACACCCATAAAACGGCCAGTTTCCGCCCAGAAACACCCACTTGCTGTCAATCACATTACGATCACCAGAACGAAGAAAAAACCTTGTAATGCCGTGAGTAAAATACCTAACTGCATAGCAAATTTACTTGGCGCAGTCGCACTGCGTACATTGCGCATGCGCATTAGCGACTAATCGCTCCGTTGCGGAAAAAAAATAACGAGCGATCAACTCGGAATGACCACCATAATTGTGTGAGTGGTTAAATATTGCTCGGACAAAGGGCGTGCAATGGTTAAGGGGTCGAAGCCCCTTGCAATGGCGTGAACAGCGCATGCAGGGCCTGATGAATCACCTAGTAGGTACTTTGGTTGGGGGAGTGGCGGGTGCGGGGCAGACGTGGATGGGATCCGGGGATGCTGCGGGAGGGGGAGGGGCGGTTGCGGTGGTGCCACAGGTGGGGGAGGGGCTGGTGCGGTGGTGCCGCAGGTGGGGGTCCGGAGCCACCACGGGTGGGGGAGGAGCAGTTGTGGGGGTGCCCCGGATGGGGGAGGGGTGAATGCAGTGGTGCGGCGGGAGGGGCTGGGTTGCTACGGGTGGGGGAGGGGGTCCGGAGCTACCGCAGGTGCTGGAGGGGGGGTGTGGTTGTGCCACGGATGGGGCCCGGGGGTACTGTGAGTGAGGGAGGGGCGGGTAATGCTTATCCTGCTTCTCCTCTTGTCAGCAGCTAAGCTGCTGTCCTCACTTTGGCAGTGGCTCTCCCAGAGACTCGCACAGCAGCCAGTCACTATTGTTAGCGCTGGTGTCCCAACGCGCTGCATTACAGGGAAGAAGATGCAGAACGGCATCCGTCCAGTGCCACGATTGGATTTCAACTAGAATACAGTGCAGAACAGCCGCACTGTGTAAACACATAAATTCAAATGTATGTGTTCTCCTTGAAATCCGGTCGTCCCATCATCTGGCTCAACCGCACCATGTGTGTGGGTGGCCGGATAGGAGCCCATGTGCAGTCTCCATCCTGCCAAGCGGGTCTCGCTAAACAGGACCCGATAAAACGCAATGTATAGCCCCAGCCTAAGGCTGGACTTCCATGGCGGTTGCAGAGCAGTCCATTATTCAAATAGGGGAGCCACACCCAGCGATGTTTAATAGTGTTTAGGAGTGATGTAACTCCCCTATTTGAATAATGGACTGCTCTGCAACTGTCACTAACAAGGAAGTCCAGGAACAAAACATTGTGTCCTCGCCCCTCCGCGACTTGGTATCGCTGGCACCATGCATTCTTTGTAGCACCGGCTGGGTGGACTGTCTATCCTCTGTGAGGGGGGAATTTCCAATAATGATCTCACCCCTTTTAACACCTTTGTTGATAGAATTTTTAAAAATCCCCTCTTAGTGGGTGCCTACTGTATGTCACAAAAGCAAGCTTCAGTCCAAATGTCAAGTTCCTAGTCCTTATGGTTTAGGAGATTTTGTGATGAGTCAATGGTATTTGAGATATATATATATATATATATATATATATATATAAATGTATATATATATATATAAATATATACCCATTTATGTAATACACTGATAAGCAGAGGAAATAAAAGGGCACAGAAGTCTGTAACATCTATCTATCTATAGTAGTGCCCTAGTTCACATGATGTCACATTGTAGGGCTTCTAGTGCACATTATGCTACACAGTACCCCCAATACACATTATGACATACAGATGGAGCCTTCCTTATCTTGGCTTCCCGAGGCGCAGGCGTGCACTCCCGGTGTGACTAGGCGATCCGTCTGCCTAGTCACGTCGGGAGTGCATGAGCTGCTTCTCGTTGTGAGCGTCTCCGTCCGGGGGCGGGCGCCTGAATAACGGAGGCTCCAGCTGTACGATTATATTATGCCACATTACAGGGTTTATGGCCTGCAATCAATCTCATGGCGACGGTATATCGACGATATCATCTTCGTATGGAGAAGAAAAAGGGAGGAATTAGATCAATTCTGTACATACTTGAACGATAATCCATTCAATATCAAACTCACGTTCCATATAAGTATAGAAAGTATAGACTTCCTGGATATCACTCTTTATATCAAGGAGGGTAATCTATACACAAGAACCTACACGAAGTCAACAGACTCCCAAACATATATTAACAGAAATAGCTGTCATCATAGGAATTGGCTTCAGTCAATACCAAATAGCCAATTCAAGAGAATTAGACGAAATTGCACGGAAGAAGCCACATTTAAACAACAAGCAGAACAACTGGAAAAAAGGTTCCAAAGAAGTGGATACGAGGTGGAACATGTAAGAAAAATAAAAGAGCAAACCATGGAAATGGATAGAGGGGAACTTTTGAAAGAGCAGGTTAGGGGTGAACAAAATAACTTTGAATATGCATTTGTAACCAACTATAATATCCAACATAAAGCTATGGAAAGGGTGGTTAGAAAGCACTGGAATATTTTGAAAAAAGACCCAACACTAATGGAAGTTCTACCAGATAAACCCTCATTTATCTACAAAAGAGCACCGAACCTGAAAAATAACCTTGTTAGGAGTGACCTACCAATTTTAAAAAAAGAAGGGAGAATAAATACTAAAGGTTTCCACCGGTGTGGGTCCTGCTTAGGATGTAAAACCATAAAAACAGACAGTGGGAAAAAACTGGAAAAATTAGATATAAATGGGCAGACACACCAAATATCCGATTTTATCACATGTAATGTCAAAAATTTCATTTATGCTGTAGAATGTTCCTGCCATATGTTTTACATTGGTAGGACATCTAGACCTTTAAAAGTACGTATAGGTGAACATTTGAGAAATGTGAAAAAAAAGGTTTGGATACCCACGCTCTATCCAATCACTTTAAAAAAATACATAATTGTGATGCAGGACACATCCTACGATTTGTAGGTATTAAACGGATAGAAGCCAATCACCGCCAAAAAAATACATCTAAAGTACTGGCCAGGACAGAGATGCAGTTAATCTATAAATACAATACATTGATACCAGGGGGTCTTAATGCGGACTTTGAGGTCAAATGGTTTTTGTGAAATAGCAATATCTTTAATTTATTTTAACTGCATTCTCAATACGTGTATTTGCAACATATTTAATTTAGAGATGAGCGGGTTCGGTTCCTCTGAATCCGAACCCGCCCGAACTTCAGGTTTTTTACAAGGGTCCGAGCAGGCTCGGATCTTCCCGCCTTGCTCGGCTAACCCGAGCGCGCCCGAACGTCATCATCACGCTGTCGGATTCTCGCGAGGCTCGGATTCTATCGCGAGACTCGGATTCTATATAAGGAGCCGCGCGTCGCCGCCATTTTCACACGTGCATTGAGAGTCATAGGGAGAGGACGTGGCTGGCGTCCTCTCCGTTTAGAGAAGAGAGAGACACAGTATTTTGGGGAGCATTATTAGGAGGAGTACTACTATACTGTATACTACTATACTACTTGCTGAAGTGATATTTATACTAGATTAGATAATAGATAGTGTGACTGTAAGTGTATTATCTGACTTGTGGGGGAGACACTGACAGTGGGGAGCAGTTAGAGTCTGAGAGCAGGACTCAGGAGTACATATAACGTACAGTCACAGTGCACACTTTTGCTGCCAGAGTCAGTGCCACACTGCCATTGTTGTGACCACACTGACCACCAGTATAATAATATATTTTGTGATTGTCTGCTTAGGCCTCGGAGTACTAGTTGCAAGTTGCAACGTGACCTGTCCTGAAGTGACCACCAGTTTAATAATCAATCACCACCAGTTTAATATATATATATATATAATTGTATATAATATATATATATATATATATAATATTGTATACCACCTACCCGTGTTTTTTTTTTTTTTTTCATTCTTCTTTATACATACTACTATAGTAGCTTACTGTAGCAGTCTGCGGTGCTGTGCTGACCTGACAGTGTCCAGCAGGTCCGTCATCAGTCATTACATAATAAATATATATAGTACCTGTCCGGCTGCAGTACTAGTGATATTATATTGATTTCATCTCATTATCAATAATTTATCATCCAGTCTAGACTCTATATTAGCAGCAGACACAGTACGTTAGTCCACGGCTGTAGCTACCTCTGTGTCGGCACTCGGCAGTCCATCCATAATTGTATACCACCTACCCGTGTTTTTTTTTTTTTCTTTCTTCTTTGTACATACTACTATAGAGTATAGTAGCTTACTGTAGCAGTCTGCGGTGCTGCTGAGCTGACAGTGTCCAGCAGGTCCGTCATCAGTCATCATTACCTAATAAATATATTATCTACCTGTCCGGCTGCAGTACTAGTGATATTATATATACATACATATATATATTGATTTCATCTCATTATCAATCATCCAGTCTATATTAGCAGCAGACACAGTACGTTAGTCCACGGCTGTAGCTACCTCTGTGTCGGCACTCGGCAGTCCATCCATAATTGTATACCACCTACCCGTGGTTTTTTTTTTTTTCTTTCTTCTTTGTACATACTACTATAGTATAGTAGCTTACTGTAGCAGTCTGCGGTGCTGCTGAGCTGACAGTGTCCAGCAGGTCCGTCATCAGTCATCATTACCTAATAAATATATTATCTACCTGTCCGGCTGCAGTACTAGTGATATTATATATACATACATATATATATATATTGATTTCATCTCATTATCAATCATCCAGTCTATATTAGCAGCAGACACAGTACGTTAGTCCACGGCTGTAGCTACCTCTGTGTCGGCACTCGGCAGTCCATCCATAATTGTATACCACCTACCCGTGTTTTTTTTTTTTCTTTCTTCTTTGTACATACTACTATAGTATAGTAGCTTACTGTAGCAGTCTGCGGTGCTGCTGAGCTGACAGTGTCCAGCAGGTCCGTCATCAGTCATCATTACCTAATAAATATATTATCTACCTGTCCGGCTGCAGTACTAGTGATATTATATATACATACATATATATATATTGATTTCATCTCATTATCATCCAGTCTATATTAGCAGCAGACACAGTACGGTAGTCCACGGCTGTAGCTACCTCTGTGTCGGCACTCGGCAGTCCATCCATAATTGTATACCACCTACCCGTGGTTTTTTTTTTTTCTTTCTTCTTTGTACATACTACTATAGAGTATAGTAGCTTACTGTAGCAGTCTGCGGTGCTGCTGAGCTGACAGTGTCCAGCAGGTCCGTCATCAGTCATCATTACCTAATAAATATATTATCTACCTGTCCGGCTGCAGTACTAGTGATATTATATATACATACATATATATATTGATTTCATCTCATTATCAATCATCCAGTCTATATTAGCAGCAGACACAGTACGTTAGTCCACGGCTGTAGCTACCTCTGTGTCGGCACTCGGCAGTCCATCCATAATTGTATACCACCTACCCGTGGTTTTTTTTTTCTTTCTTCTTTGTACATACTACTATAGTATAGTAGCTTACTGTAGCAGTCTGCGGTGCTGCTGAGCTGTCAGTGTCCAGCAGGTCCGTCATCAGTCATCATTACCTAATAAATATATTATCTACCTGTCCGGCTGCAGTACTAGTGATATTATATATACATACATATATATATATTGATTTCATCTCATTATCAATCATCCAGTCTATATTAGCAGCAGACACAGTACGTTAGTCCACGGCTGTAGCTACCTCTGTGTCGGCACTCGGCAGTCCATCCATAATTGTATACCACCTACCCGTGGGTTTTTTTTTTCTTTCTTCTTTGTACATACTACTATAGTATAGTAGCTTACTGTAGCAGTCTGCGGTGCTGCTGAGCTGACAGTGTCCAGCAGGTCCGTCATCAGTCATCATTACCTAATAAATATATTATCTACCTGTCCGGCTGCAGTACTAGTGATATTATATATACATACATATATATATATTGATTTCATCTCATTATCATCCAGTCTATATTAGCAGCAGACACAGTACGGTAGTCCACGGCTGTAGCTACCTCTGTGTCAGCACTCGGCAGTCCATCCATAATTGTATACCACCTACCCGTGGTTTTTTTTCCTTTCTTCTTTGTACATACTACTATAGAGTATAGTAGCTTACTGTAGCAGTGTGCGGTGCTGCTGAGCTGACAGTGTCCAGCAGGTCCGTCATCAGTCGTCATTACCTAATAAATATATTATCTACCTGTCCGGCTGCAGTACTAGTGATATTATATATACATACATATATATATATATTGATTTCATCTCATTATCATCCAGTCTATATTAGCAGCAGACACAGTACGGTAGTCCACGGCTGTAGCTACCTCTGTGTCGGCACTCGGCAGTCCATCCATAAGTATACTAGTATCCATCCATCTCCATTGTTTACCTGAGGTGCCTTTTAGTTGTGCCTATTAAAATATGGAGAACAAAAATGTTGAGGTTCCAAAATTAGGGAAAGATCAAGATCCACTTCCACCTCGTGCTGAAGCTGCTGCCACTAGTCATGGCCGAGACGATGAAATGCCAGCAACGTCGTCTGCCAAGGCCGATGCCCAATGTCATAGTACAGAGCATGTCAAATCCAAAACACCAAATATCAGTAAAAAAAGGACTCCAAAACCTAAAATAAAATTGTCGGAGGAGAAGCGTAAACTTGCCAATATGCCATTTACCACACGGAGTGGCAAGGAACGGCTGAGGCCCTGGCCTATGTTCATGGCTAGTGGTTCAGCTTCACATGAGGATGGAAGCACTCAGCCTCTCGCTAGAAAACTGAAAAGACTCAAGCTGGCAAAAGCACCGCAAAGAACTGTGCGTTCTTCGAAATCCCAAATCCACAAGGAGAGTCCAATTGTGTCGGTTGCGATGCCTGACCTTCCCAACACTGGACGTGAAGAGCATGCGCCTTCCACCATTTGCACGCCCCCTGCAAGTGCTGGAAGGAGCACCCGCAGTCCAGTTCCTGATAGTCAGATTGAAGATGTCAGTGTTGAAGTACACCAGGATGAGGAGGATATGGGTGTTGCTGGCGCTGGGGAGGAAATTGACCAGGAGGATTCTGATGGTGAGGTGGTTTGTTTAAGTCAGGCACCCGGGGAGACACCTGTTGTCCGTGGGAGGAATAGGGCCATTGACATGCCTGGTCAAAATACAAAAAAAATCAGCTCTTCGGTGTGGAAGTATTTCACCAGAAATGCGGACAACATTTGTCAAGCCGTGTGTTGCCTTTGTCAAGCTGTAATAAGTAGGGGTAAGGACGTTAACCACCTCGGAACATCCTCCCTTATACGTCACCTGCAGCGCATTCATAATAAGTCAGTGACAAGTTCAAAAACTTTGGGTGACAGCGGAAGCAGTCCACTGACCAGTAAATCCCTTCCTCTTGTAACCAAGCTCACGCAAACCACCCCACCAACTCCCTCAGTGTCAATTTCCTCCTTACCCAGGAATGCCAATAGTCCTGCAGGCCATGTCACTGGCAATTCTGACGAGTCCTCTCCTGCCTGGGATTCCTCCGATGCATCCTTGAGTGTAATGCCTACTGCTGCTGGCGCTGCTGTTGTTGCTGCTGGGAGTCGATCGTCATCCCAGAGGGGAAGTCGTAAGCCCACTTGTACTACTTCCAGTAAGCAATTGACTGTCCAACAGTCCTTTGCGAGGAAGATGAAATATCACAGCAGTCATCCTGCTGCAAAGCGGATAACTGAGGCCTTGACAACTATGTTGGTGTTAGACGTGCGTCCGGTATCCGCCGTTAGTTCACAGGGAACTAGACAATTTATTGAGGCAGTGTGCCCCCGTTACCAAATACCATCTAGGTTCCACTTCTCTAGGCAGGCGATACCGAGAATGTACACGGACGTCAGAAAAAGACTCACCAGTGTCCTAAAAAATGCAGTTGTACCCAATGTCCACTTAACCACGGACATGTGGACAAGTGGAGCAGGGCAGGGTCAGGACTATATGACTGTGACAGCCCACTGGGTAGATGTATGGACTCCCGCCGCAAGAACAGCAGCGGCGGCACCAGTAGCAGCATCTCGCAAACGCCAACTCTTTCCTAGGCAGGCTACGCTTTGTATCACCGCTTTCCAGAATACGCACACAGCTGAAAACCTCTTACGGCAACTGAGGAAGATCATCGCGGAATGGCTTACCCCAATTGGACTCTCCTGTGGATTTGTGGCATCGGACAACGCCAGCAATATTGTGTGTGCATTAAATATGGGCAAATTCCAGCACGTCCCATGTTTTGCACATACCTTGAATTTGGTGGTGCAGAATTTTTAAAAAAACGACAGGGGCGTGCAAGAGATGCTGTCGGTGGCCAGAAGAATTGCGGGACACTTTCGGCGTACAGGCACCACGTACAGAAGACTGGAGCACCACCAAAAACTACTGAACCTGCCCTGCCATCATCTGAAGCAAGAAGTGGTAACGAGGTGGAATTCAACCCTCTATATGCTTCAGAGGTTGGAGGAGCAGCAAAAGGCCATTCAAGCCTATACAATTGAGCACGATATAGGAGGTGGAATGCACCTGTCTCAAGCGCAGTGGAGAATGATTTCAACGTTGTGCAAGGTTCTGATGCCCTTTGAACTTGCCACACGTGAAGTCAGTTCAGACACTGCCAGCCTGAGTCAGGTCATTCCCCTCATCAGGCTTTTGCAGAAGAAGCTGGAGACATTGAAGGAGGAGCTAACACGGAGCGATTCCGCTAGGCATGTGGGACTTGTGGATGGAGCCCTTAATTCGCTTAACAAGGATTCACGGGTGGTCAATCTGTTGAAATCAGAGCACTACATTTTGGCCACCGTGCTCGATCCTAGATTTAAAGCCTACCTTGGATCTCTCTTTCCGGCAGACATAAGTCTGCTGGGGTTGAAAGACCTGCTGGTGACAAAATTGTCAAGTCAAGCGGAACGCGACCTGTCAACATCTCCTCCTTCACATTCTCCCGCAACTGGGGGTGCGAGGAAAAGGCTCAGAATTCCGAGCCCACCCGCTGGCGGTGATGCAGGGCAGTCTGGAGCGACTGCTGATGCTGACATCTGGTCCGGACTGAAGGACCTGACAATGATTACGGACATGTCGTCTACTGTCACTGCATATGATTCTCTCACCATTGAAAGAATGGTGGAGGATTATATGAGTGACCGCATCCAAGTAGGCACGTCACACAGTCCGTACTTATACTGGCAGGAAAAAGAGGCAATTTGGAGGCCCTTGCACAAACTGGCTTTATTCTACCTAAGTTGCCCTCCCACAAGTGTGTACTCCGAAAGAAAATGTGGAGAAGATGATGTTCATTAAAATGAATTATAATCAATTCCTCCGTGGAGACATTGACCAGCAGCAATTGCCTCCACAAAGTACACAGGGAGCTGAGATGGTGGATTCCAGTGGGGACGAATTGATAATCTGTGAGGAGGGGGATGTACACGGTGATATATCGGAGGATGATGATGAGGTGGACATCTTGCCTCTGTAGAGCCAGTTTGTGCAAGGAGAGATTAATTGCTTCTTTTTTGGTGGGGGTCCAAACCAACCCGTCATTTCAGTCACAGTCGTGTGGCAGACCCTGTCACTGAAATGATGGGTTGGTTAAAGTGTGCATGTCCTGTTTATACAACATAAGGGTGGGTGGGAGGGCCCAAGGACAATTCCATCTTGCACCTCTTTTTTCTTTAATTTTTCTTTGCGTCATGTGCTGTTTGTGGAATGTTTTTTTGGAAGGGCCATCCTGCGTGACACTGCAGTGCCACTCCTAGATGGGCCCGGTGTTTGTGTCGGCCACTAGGGTCGCTTATCTTACTCACACAGCTACCTCATTGCGCCTCTTTTTTTCTTTGCGTCATGTGCTGTTTGGGGAGGGTTTTTTGGAAGGGCCATCCTGCGTGACACTGCAGTGCCACTCCTAGATGGGCACGGTGTTTGTGTCGGCCACTAGGGTCGCTTATCTTACTCACACAGCTACCTCATTGCGCCTCCTTTTTTCTTTGCGTCATGTGCTGTTTGGGGAGGGTTTTTTGGAAGGGCCATCCTGCGTGACACTGCAGTGCCACTCCTAGATGGGCCCGGTGTTTGTGTCGGCCACTAGGGTCGCTTATCTTACTCACACAGCTACCTCATTGCGCCTCTTTTTTTCTTTGCGTCATGTGCTGTTTTGGGAGGGTTTTTTGGAAGGGCCATCCTGCGTGACACTGCAGTGCCACTCCTAGATGGGCACGGTGTTTGTGTCGGCCACTAGGGTCGCTTATCTTACTCACACAGCTACCTCATTGCGCCTCTTTTTTTCTTTGCGTCATGTGCTGTTTGGGGAGGGTTTTTTGGAAGGGCCATCCTGCGTGACACTGCAGTGACACTCCTAGATGGGCACGGTGTTTGTGTCGGCCACTAGGGTCGCTTATCTTACTCACACAGCTACCTCATTGCGCCTCTTTTTTTCTTTGCGTCATGTGCTGTTTGGGGAGGGTTTTTTGGAAGGGCCATCCTGCGTGACACTGCAGTGCCACTCCTAGATGGGCCCGGTGTTTGTGTCGGCCACTAGGGTCGCTTATCTTACTCACACAGCTACCTCATTGCGCCTCTTTTTTTCTTTGCGTCATGTGCTGTTTGGGGAGGGTTTTTTGGAAGGGCCATCCTGCGTGACACTGCAGTGCCACTCCTAGATGGGCACGGTGTTTGTGTCGGCCACTAGGGTCGCTTATCTTACTCACACAGCTACCTCATTGCGCCTCTTTTTTTCTTTGCGTCATGTGCTGTTTGGGGAGGGTTTTTTGGAAGGGCCATCCTGCGTGACACTGCAGTGACACTCCTAGATGGGCCCGGTGTTTGTGTCGGCCACTAGGGTTGCTTATCTTACTCACACAGCTACCTCATTGCGCCTCTTTTTTTCTTTGCGTCATGTGCTGTTTGGGGAGGGTTTTTTGGAAGGGCCATCCTGCGTGACACTGCAGTGCCACTCCTAGATGGGCACGGTGTTTGTGTCGGCCACTAGGGTCGCTTATCTTACTCACACAGCTACCTCATTGCGCCTCTTTTTTTCTTTGCGTCATGTGCTGTTTGGGGAGGGTTTTTTGGAAGGGCCATCCTGCGTGACACTGCAGTGCCACTCCTAGATGGGCCCGGTGTTTGTGTCGGCCACTAGGGTCGCTTATCTTACTCACACAGCTACCTCATTGCGCCTCTTTTTTTCTTTGCGTCATGTGCTGTTTGGGGAGGGTTTTTTGGAAGGGCCATCCTGCGTGACACTGCAGTGCCACTCCTAGATGGGCACGGTGTTTGTGTCGGCCACTAGGGTCGCTTATCTTACTCACACAGCTACCTCATTGCGCCTCTTTTTTTCTTTGCGTCATGTGCTGTTTGGGGAGGGTTTTTTGGAAGGGCCATCCTGCGTGACACTGCAGTGCCACTCCTAGATGGGCACGGTGTTTGTGTCGGCCACTAGGGTCGCTTAGCTTAGTCATCCAGCGACCTAGGTGCAAATTTTAGGTCTAAAAATAATATTGTGAGGTGTGAGGTATTCAGAATAGACTGAAAATGAGTGGAAATTATGGTTTTTGAGGTTAATAATACTTTGGGATCAAAATGACCCCCAAATTCTATGATTTAAGCTGTTTTTTAGTGTTTTTTAAAAAAAACACCCGAATCCAAAACACACCCGAATCCGACAAAAAAAATTCGGTGAGGTTTTGCCAAAACGCGGTCGAACCCAAAACACGGCCGCGGAACCGAACCCAAAACCAAAACACAAAACCCGAAAAATTTCAAGTGCACATCTCTAATTTAATTTAGTCTTGTATAACTGCACTTTCCGGGCTATCTATATATCTATGCATTTTTCTTGTAAAAGAATGTAAAGTCATCAATTGTATTTCTTATCCTTGTGGTGAGAATATACATTAAAACTAAATTTCTTAATTATCAGGTTCACTACGGATCTTGAAATGCACTGTGTACATTGGATGGATTTGAACTGTGGACTCTAATGGTGGACTTTTTTAATTGTAACAATTTGTTTTAAAAAAAACTGGAAGGAGATCAGAGGGAGAGACACTACTCCGGGACCGTATTTCTTTTGAATCTTTTCTTGAGTATTATGTTGTTAAAAAAAACAGATTACATCAAACATTACAAGGGCCCTGTCACGCCCTTTATTTTTGACGTGGAACTACATAAACACCGCCCCGCCACGCCCCGTATGCCAACTAGGAGCAAGGTGACGTCCTTTCCATCAATGCGACGTAGCACTAAGGGCGGAAGTGACGTTCCATCCGAGGAATGAGATTCAAAGACGGAAGTGACGTCCCGTCTGAAAAACGAGCCTTGAAAGCGGAAGTGACGTCCTGTCCGTAGCAACGGACTAGGAACGTCACCTAGCAACCGGATCAAGCCGCATTTAATAAGGATCTACCATATCGGATCCCGGGACAGTAGAGAAACGTTTGATGATATGTCTTAAAGACTAAATGAAATGTGGGGAAATTCGCTTTATAGAGAGCCTATTTGGAAACCTCTCTGTTTAGGAGGGATTATGGGATACGTAACAGGAAGTGGTAACCATGACAACAAGAGTAAACTTATGGAGGTGGCCATGTTTTACACAGGTTTTCACAGTTATTTCTAAATTTCTCCCAATCAATGATGTGATTGGTGCATTTGGAAATAAAAATACTTTGGTTTTCTAAGTGAGCACATTAGCCTTGAGAAAGGGTCCAGAGAGGCCTGAAACGCGTCGGCGCATCTAGAGGTGTCTCTTTGTTGGTTGTGAAAAGGAGTATTGCCGGAGAGTCCAGGACACCGTTTCCCGGGAGGTCGCCTGGTATTAAGAACACACTTGTTTGGGGATAAATTATCCTCAGACCATCCGGTAATTCTTTACTTTTACACATACAGCCTGGAGAATACCCTAAATGTTTTATGTGCTCTGTTTTATGAAATAATTTTATCTGGAGTTTGATCTTTCAAAAAGAGTTTTATATATTTTTATATGAAGGAATAAAAAATTGTGTTACACTAGATGCTTTTCAATCCTTCTATCCACATATGATACCGCTGATTGAAGTCCCACTGTGAAAGCTGGTCCATATAAGAGGAACATAAAGAAACCTATCCGTGCCTGAATTCAAGTATTCATAAGGGACGTATCAAACTTTTGATATTTTGATTCTATAGAGTGTTATCCATTGTCATTTGGCGCCTCCTACAGTGTATTATCAAATTTTTTTTCTGTGTAACATTTTGAGGAGTGGGAACGTCCTCTTCTGATATACACGGTTAGGGCAGCCTATTCCGCGCACTAGAGAGGAGCTCCATTTACCTTTTTCTAGTGCAATCAATGTAACATTAAAAATTACTTATGTGGTAATCAAAATTACCTGCTGCCTGTTCTACATCGGCCCTTCTCCTCATGGGCCTACTGGAGACTTATGCGGCGATCCAAGTCTAATATAACCAAAAATGCTAAATATGTATTGCTACAGTAAGTGATTTTTCATTATGTAATAAATAGGTTACCTACTAACTACAGCCGTATGAGGCTGTGCCGAGCCCAGGCTGCACCCTGACCGATGACATCATGGAGTCAGGCTAAGGGGGCGTGGCCACCAGCACCAGTAAGTGCAGCTCTGCCCCGAGTGTCCTCAAGCCGCACTGGATGGTTGCGCAGGCTGCAGGGTGTCTGTCTGGAGTGTCCAAATGCCCTACGCTCTGTGCAGCGCCGCTCGCATTCCTGTATGCATTTAATGCACATGCACGTTCAATATAGGCCTCCCACATACTTGGCAAAAAGCACCAGCCATGCTGCTTCTCCTTATGGGAGCCTGATGGTAATGAGAATGAGAAACCACTCCAGGTGAATAGGACCGCTCTGATTGGACAAAGCACAGCAGCTCCTACGCTCTGACCAATCAGAGTGCACCCATTCATTCCTATTACAGCACTCGCAAGTGAGCAAAAATCAGATAATTCTTTTATTTCACCCTTTGTTTTAGTGTACAGTGATGCACCTTATACAAGAGCTTCACGTATAATTATCTGCAACATAAAATGGCAGCAGTACCAGGTCAGGGGAGTTTTACCGTTGGTATAACTACAATACTTTGGCTCAATGTATTTTTACTGACTAATATTTTTTTGCTGCTCTGAAATCTCAGTTCCCCCTACGTGCTATTCTAATGCAGAGCAGATGCCCGAGCCGTTCCCGCTCTCCCACTCTCTGGCACGTTGCCTGGCTTTGCAGAACTATCACAGGTGTGTTTGTTTTAGGCATAAATTTCAAATTTCAACTGGATTTGGTCTGAAACTCTCCAAACCAAATATAATACCTTTCTGTGTTTGCTCACTGAATTATGTTTGGCTCGGTGCACCTTTTGTATGCTGTAAGACATTATAAAGAGAGTGCGTCATGCTGAACAATTCAGAGAATGTTTTGGATGAACGTAAGCTGCACTACAGAGTCACCTCTGTGAATCAGTAGCGTATGTCTGTTGTGATAATAAAGGCTACAGTGTATCCACACAAGTACATCTAACTGGTCTAGGATTAGGGGGCATGGGCCTATCTAGGGGTCTAAGTGCCCCTGGCAAAGTAAGGGACTGCCCAACCGCCACTATAATTGAAACGGGGAAGGCCCAAAAAAGTGCATGGCCACACACACCAGGAGAGAGCAGAGAGATGGCACTGGCAGTTGCAGGACATCAGGAGAGAGGGCACTGCCCCCCCTTGCCATTGGCAGGTAGTTTCAGAATCACGCACCAGGAGAGAGGGCACTGCCTCCTTCCCCCCCATGCCAGTTGCAGTGTGTGACAGATTAACACACCAGGAGAGAGGGCACTGCCCCCCCCCCTCCATGCCAGTTGCAGTGTGTGACAGATTTACACACCAGGAGAGAGGGCACTGCCCCCCCCATGCCAGTTGCAGTGTGTGACAGATTTACACACCAGCAGAGAGGGCACTGCCCCCCCCCCCCCCATTCCAGTTACAGTGTGTGACAGATTTACACACCAGGAGAGAGGGCACGGCCCCCATCCCCCACATTCCAGTTACAGTGTGTGGCAGTCACGCACCGGGAGAGAGGGTACTGCCCCCCATGCCATTTGCAGTGTGTGGCAGACTCATACACCAGGAGAGAATGCACTGTCCCCCATGCCAGTTGCAGTGTGCGGTAACGACACATATCAGGCAGCAGCAGAGGATGTGAGAAACATGCCTGTGTTGATTATGTGGGAGCTGCCTGGCTGGCAGTGCTCCGGGTCACATTGCATCTGATGGAATGGCAGTGATTCCCATCAGCTCCCCTCTCCTCCTCATTCCCCCTGACTTGCCTGGTGGTGGTGATGGAAGCCTGACAGCAGCCTCAACTGCCCGGTAAGCTCTTTCCAGCAGCAGTTTACTAGGTGGGCCTCCTGAGCACCCCTGCTTAAATCCGATACTGACAGCAGGCACCGCAATACAGTGAAGAAGCGCTAAATAAAATTGCAAGGGCTTCTGGGAGCTATAGTTTATTTATTGCTGCTTCCCTGTAGTGTGGTACTGGCCATCAGCGCTAGGTACTCTGACTGCTGTGCGTGACCCCTTTCACCAGGCACAAAATGCTCTGCTTCCAGCCCTTCCACTTAATATACGATTGCAGTCTCCTGCGTTTAACTAATTAATTGATGAGAAGGGTGTTTTGGTGGCAATCATTCATGAACTGGGAAGTCCTGGCAGAAGGGACCATGGTGGAGGGTCTTCTATTGTAAACAGACCCCAAACGTGACTGGCTGATTACCAGGCATTAGATTACTGGAATAGCTAGAAACTGTGGCAGCCAATCAGATCAGTGGGGTGTAGTATGGTATGCCTGCGGCCAGGCTCCCGGCGACCAGCATACCGGCATCGGGAGCCCGACCGCCGGCATACCGACAGCGTGGCGAGCGCAAATGAGCGCGCCACGCTATTTATTCTCCCTCCAGGGGGGTCGTGGACCCCCACAAGATAGAATATCTGTCGGTACGCCAGGTGTCGGGATTCTGGCGCCGGTATACTACTGTGGGCCGAGATCCCGACATTCGGCAACCTGAAGACCACCCAATCAGAGGGCACAGTATGCAGTCATTTGGTTGACTATAAAAATTTTAAGATTCATAGGGGTATATTCAATTAGGGTCGAAAACTGCCGTCTGTCGAAAAGACGACAGTTTTCGACTTTTTAAGGTCGAGTCGTGATTCGACCTATTCAATCCCTGCAGTTTTTATTCGACAAGTCATGGAATTCGACTTGTCGAATAGTACGTGAATCGGCGGTATAGCTGTCGATTCGCATACTTTTGAGTGAAACGGGGCCAAATTCGACAGGATTTGTCCCCGTTTCCGACCATCTCAGTCCGACATAAAATAATGTCGGCATGAGATGTGGGACCCAGAGGAGGAGAGGGGGGAGAGCCGCGGGCAGACAGGGGAGAGCAGCGCTGCAGCAGCATGTCTCACAGCCGCGCCACTTACGGCATTGTCCACCCGGCTCCAACAAGTGAGGTCACGCTTGCTGGAGCCGGGTGGACACTGCAGTGAGGTCTGGCGGCTGTGAGACGTCCTTCTGCAGTGCTGCTGTAGCGCTGCTCTCCTCCGACTGCCCCGTCTGTCCCCGCTGGTCTCCCCTCTCTCCTCCTCCCTGAGATTGAATAGGGGTTGTTGGATCCATTCCGACAAATGCATGTTGGAATGGATCCGACCCTAACTGAATATTCCCCATAATGTCGACACCACAATGTTGACCGTTAAGGACATTGCTGAAATGTCGACAGGTAACATGTCTACATCTTCACAATGTCGATACGTTCACAATGTTGACATCGTAAATATGGCCATGGGAAATCCCAACATTCTCAGAATGATGACGTACAGTTAGGTTGGGGGATTGGAGGGTTAGGGTTAGGCTCCAGAGTGGGGTGTAGAATTAGGCACTAGAGGGAGGGTTAGGGACTAGGGATAGGGCCAGTGTGCAGACTGCTGCTCCATTAGATTACTCCACCGGAACTGACAGTTACATGACTGCCGTGACCCAGAAGATGCCGCTGTAGTCATCGGATACAGTAAGTCACTTATTTAAATCATTGTGTATAATATTTTGTTCTAATAGATATTTTTTTACATTATCTAATGAGTTTCCATTGGACTTTTTTCTTGGGTGCTTTTGTTAGTATGAGGGTTTAGGGAGACATGTACTAAGCAGTGATAAAAGTGGAGAAGTGAGCCAGAGGAGAAGTTACCTATGGCAACCAGCTGCTCTGTATACTTTTATAGTATGCAAATTATAAATGTTACGTCAATGCTGATTGGTTGCCATGGGCAATCATTTGATTCTGATTCTGGGCTTTCCATTAAGAGTGTGCCCATCCCTACCGCTCATCTGATATTCGAGCAGTATCATCTCAACTTTATCTTTTAGATAAGCACAGTAGAATGCATTGTTGAATGGATTTTAAAGTGTGATATATCTAATATATATAAATAGAAATTGTTCCATAGGGGGCACTCTCCAGACTTTCATAAAAAAATGTTTATTCAATATCAATTCAGTATATTCATATTGTATACTCAGCTTCTCAAACGTTTTCAGCCCGCAAGGGACCTTCATCAGGAGGCACATCATGATAGCTCAGCAACAACAGGAATATTTTCCTCTCAATGATCCAGCATTATTCCCAGTTATTCCCGGGTCAGTGCAGTGAGAACGGGTTGCCGGGTCGATGTGACTCATCTCCCAGCGCAGCCTCCGCCCCTGATTCCACCTCCGTCCCCGCCTGCGATGGCAACCCGGGTCGGGGAGCCAATGTGAAAGGGTCCAATGCCGGGTCGCACCTGGGAAGGACCCGTTTCCAAATGTCGGGTGCGACCTGGCATTGCGATCTGAAAGCGGCATTAGTAACAGCAGAGTTTATACTGCCGATACCGCCCCAGCAGTGTTAGTGCGCATGCTTAAACCGATTTTACCCATGCTCACTGACAGAAGGGACACAGGGCTGGAGGGGGCAGAAGAAATAAATCAGATCCCTCTTTCCCAGTGATTTTTAACCTTTCGAAACTTGTGGCACACTAAAAAACATTTTAAAATTGCCAAGGCACACTGTCAGTTTTTTTAAACATATATAATATAAATATATAAAAACATATATCAACAGTAATAAACACCACTGTAATAAAACAAATACATTTACCCCCACTGTAACAAAACGCATTGCCCCCTGCAGTGATAAAACAAATACAGTGGCCCCCGCAGAAATAAAACATATTGGCCCCCGCAGAAATAAAACACATTGGCCCCCGCAGAAATAAAACACATTGGGCCCCTGCAGAAATAAAACACATTGGCCCCCTGCATAAATAAAACACATTGGCCCCCGCAGAAATAAAAACAGTAATAGTAATGCCGCGCACTGGGCTTTAATCATGAAGCAGTGAAAAGAGTGGAAAAGTGAGCCTGAGGGGAAGTTGCCCATGGCAACCAATCAGTGTTGACGTAACATTTATAAAGTGCATTCTAAAAGATGATACGTACTGTAGCAGCTGATTGGTAGTAATAGTAATGCAGCACCCTGTCCCCCATAGTAATGCAGCACCCTGTCCACCATAGTAATATACAACACTGTCCCCCCATAGTAATGCAGCACACTGTCCCCCCATAGTAATGTAGCACACTGTCCCCCTTAGTAATATAGCACACTGTGCCCCCATAGTAATGTAGCACTGTCCCCCCATAGTAATGTAGCACACTGTCCCCCCATAGTAATGCAGCACACTGTGTCCCCCCATAGTAATGCAGCACACTGCCCCCCCCATTGTAATGCAGCACACTGTCCCCCCATAGTAATGCAGCTCACTGTCCCTCCCCATAGTAATGCATCACACTGTCCCCCCACAGTAATGTATCACACTGTCCCCTCATAGTAATGCAGCACAGTGTCCCCCCATAGTAATGCAGCACACTGTCCCCCCATAGTAATGCAGCACACTGTCCCCCAAAGTGATGCAGTACACTATCCCCCCATAGTAATGTAGCACACTACCCCCCCATAGTAATGTAGCACACTGTCCCCCTATAGTAATGCAGCACAGTGTCCCTCCATAGTAATGCAGCACACTGTCCCCCCATAGTAATGAGCACACTGTCCCCACATTGGAATACTACACACTGTCCCCCCATAGTAATGCAGCACACTGTCCCCCCATAGTAATGCAGCACAGTGTCCCCCCCATAGTAATGCAGCACAGTGTCCCCCCATAGTAATGCAACAGTGCCCCCCCATAGTTATGCAACACAGTGTTCCCCCATAGTAAGATAAGCTGAAGGCTGCATAAGCCTGAGGCCATATAAGCGATCAACTTTTTGTGATTGGTTGTTAAATGACTAAGCAGTTGCTAGGCAGATCAGTTTTCCCGGTTGGTTTTTTCCTATTGGATTAGAGGGTTGTGCATCAGGATGAAGAGGAGGGTCTTAGGTTAGTATATAGGGGGTGGCCATTTTGCTAGACTCCCTCTTGCCTTTCAGTTTATGCCCAGGAAGGATAAGTACTCTCTGTGCTGTCATTCCTGCTTTGCCGACGTCTCCCTCCCCTGACATGCCTCGTCCTAGACGATCAGCTCCCCCCCCCAGGCGCCTCGTGGAAGCGGGGAGCGCCTTCCGCTCCCGCTCCCCGAGCATTGCGCCTCAGAGAGGCTTTTCCCCAGTTGCTGACAGGCGGCGGGGACGGGCAGTTACAGCCCGCTCCCCTGCCGCACGGAGACGGGCGGCCAGCGGCCGCTCGTCACGTGGTGCCGATGCGCGCGGCTCGGCCGGGCCGCGCGTCCTGGCGCTCGCAGCGGGACGGGCCTCTCCCCTCCCTCCTGCCTCGGGCGTCTGCAGTACTCCCCCTCCGGCGGCCGCTCTGCACGTGGCGCGGGTGCGCGCGGTCCGGCTGGGCCGCGCTCCCCGGCGCCTCCCGCGGGCGAACCATCTTCCCTCCCTCCTTCCATAAGTGCCTCCGGCCCTCCTCCTCCATCCCCGCGGTCGGCTCTCAGCGGCGTCCTGGGGGCACAAGCTGTGCCGGACGGCCGCGGCAGAGCTGCGGGGGGCGAGGGGGGGGTCAATATGCAGCTGGGGGATATGAGCCCAGGGCAGCGGGTAGCGGCTCCCGCTGTCCCCGGGACAATACAGGGCCCCATACTACACCTCACCGCACCTCAATTTAAATAATATTGGGCCGTTTGGGCCTAGTGTCGCTGGGGCAGGGGACGTGGCAGCGGCTGCCGCCACACCCGCCCCGGCGACAGTCACATGGCAGGGTTTCCCCCCGGCCTCGGTGGCCTGCTCGGGCTCCTCCTGGGTGTCAGACGCCCCGCCGCCATTAACGGCGCCCCCGCTCGTCGGTTTTCAAACCCCTCTCCACGCCCTGCCCGGTCCTTTTCAGTTTGGGTCCACACAGACATCCGTCTCGGCGGCTTATATGACGCCCGGCGGGGCGCTTTCGGTAGCAGCGCAGCAAGGCTTCGCGGGGAGCCAGTCCTTCCCCGGGGGTTTTGCGTGGCCTCCGGCTCCAGCATTCCCCTTAGCCGCCAGCATGCCTTCCATGGGCTTCATGACGGTGTCCGGCACACAGTTTTCCCCGCACGGGGTCAGCGCGGGCGCCGGCGTGCAGTCCACGTGGTCGGTCGGTGGCCCCCGAGTCGCGGTGCCCTTGCCGGCCTTTGCGGGCCTGCAGTCAGGGCAGGCACCGGGCGGTGGGTATCAGGTGGCACAGAGTTGGCCCCCTCTCGCGGCGCCCCCCCAGTTCCTTCCGGCGTCATACGGATGGGCGGGGGCGGGCGGCTGCCCGCCGCATACGGCTTGGCGGCCGTCTTACCCCGCGAGTTTTGGTGCAGTGAGCGGGTCAGCCTTTACGCAGTCGATCGGGTACACCTCGGCGGGAGCCCCCTCCCTGCAGCTGCCGGGCGGCCATCCGCCGCGGAGCGGAGGGACGGGCTCTCCGCCTCCGCACTTGCGGACAAGTGTTAATGATGTTCTGGTTCCCCCGGTGCCGGTTGTCCCCTCTTTTTCTCCCTTGCAGGTCCCGTCTAATTCAGGGGCTACGCCCGTCACGAGGCGAGGGTCACGGACAAGCGCGACTGCGAACGTGGAGGTACGGCCATCAGCGGAGGCGGGTGCAGCGGACGACGCGGTTCCGGGTCCTTCAAACTCCGGTGAGCTAAATATTCCTTTACACGTTTCAACTTGTAGTTCCTCGTCTTCTAGCAGCGTATCATCCGGCTCTCCGCGGCGCCCGCGTAAATTAGCTAGGCTCATCGCGCGGCGAATGGCCAAGGAGGCGCATAAGGTGGCCGCTCCTGCGCAGGTGGTCCCCTCCGACCCTCCCCGTTACGGCGAGATGGTACATTGCGCCAACACGGCAATTACAAGGGGGGTTCGTAAGCGCATGCGGGAAAAAATCCGTAAGGGGAAGTATGTAGACATATTCACCCTTACGGAGGAAATGCGGCAGGGTTTTGATGCGGCCAAGAAACCGGGAGGTATTGGGGAAAATGCGTTTCGCAATTTTCACCAGTGGCTGCGTGGTTTTTTGGTGTTCATGGCTTGCTACACGGAATCGCGTCCCGCGGAGTATGCCAACTTGGTGAAATATTTGTTTTTAGTACACGATATGTACTTAAAATCCAAGGGTTCCGCGTGGCGGGATTACGACGAGAAGTTTCGTCGCAATCAGGATGGCAACCCCATCCTGCCCGCGGGTTTTAAGGATGTTGAGGTGTGGTTGGAGGTCACGCAGCAGGTCAAACCCACCCCGGACGTCACGGCCAAGAAGCCCGGGGCGGCCGGGGCGGTGGCTTCTAGATTGACGGGAAAAGGCAAGTGCTTTGCCTACAACGACGGCAAATGCGTCAAGGGAACGAGTTGTCGTTTTCGCCACTCATGTAGGTTGTGCGGAGCCAGTCACCCGGCCAAGGAATGCACCGCGGCGACAGGCGGTAAGCCTGCCGCTTCCACCGAGGCCGGTGGAATTGGCAAGTAAGGCCTTCTCCCCGATTATAGTTCCCGAGTTGCAGCGCTGGCTTACCTTGTACCCCGATGAGTCTGCGGCATCGTTCCTCTTGGAGGGCTTTCAGCACGGTTTTCGTTTGCCAATCCCGGATTCGGTGTATGTGGTAGCACGCCAGAATTTGAGATCGGCTCGGGAATTCCCGCAGGAAGTCCGGCGGAAGGTTGACGGGGAGATTGGGCTGGGGCGCATGGCTGGGCCCTACGCCCTTTCCCCGTTGCCCTCCTTGTGCATTTCCCCAGTAGGGGTAGTGCCCAAGAAGGCCATAGGTAAGTTTCGTTTGATACAGCACTTGTCGCACCCGCCGGGGTTGTCGGTCAACGACGCTATCCCGGAAGCCCAGTGCAGAGTTCGATATCAGTCGTTTGACGACGCGCTGCGATTAGTGCGGGATTGTGGTCCGGGGAGTCTGTTGGCAAAATTGGACGTGGAGTCGGCCTTTCGGCTACTCCCGCTACACCCAGATTCCCTGCGGTTTCTGGGTTTCAAAATAGGGGGCGAATTCTACGTCGATCGGTGTCTCCCCATGGGTTGCTCTGTCTCCTGCGCCTACTTTGAGTGCTTTAGCACATTTTTGCACTGGTGCGTCCAGACCGCCTCCGGGCAGCTGGGGGTGGCTCACTACCTGGATGACTTTCTTTTTGTAGGGCCCGGAGACAGTTCGGTCTGTGGGGACATTCTCTCGGTGGCCAGGTCGTTATTCTGCGCTTTAGGGGTACCGGTTGCGCAGGATAAGTGCGAGGGTCCTTGCACTTGTCTTAGCTATTTAGGTATAGAAATTGACACGGTAGGGGGGTGCTGTCGCTTGCCCGAGGATAAGGTGCGGAAACTATTGGGTTTGATTACAGACTGTTTAGCAAAACGCAGGGTTCGACTTAAGCAGGTGCAGTCCTTGCTTGGTTCTCTCAATTTTGCGTGTCGGATTATCCCCATGGGCAGGATTTTCTGTCGCAAACTTGAGCGGGCCACCGCGGGGACGGTTCGGCAGAATCACTCCGTGTACCTTTCCCGCGAGATCAAGGATGATTTGCGGATTTGGGTCTCGTTCCTGGTGTCCTTCAACAGGGAGGTTTTGTGGCCCGCTCCTTGTTGTTCCAGTAAGCAGCTGCAATTGTTCACGGATGCTTCCGGCAGTCTAGGGTTTGGCGCGTTCTTCGCTGGTGCATGGTGCGCTGCGGCCTGGCCGGCATCTTGGGTAGCGCGTGGGTTTACCAAGAACCTTCTGTTGCTGGAATTGTTCCCGATCATAGTGGCGCTTGAGTTATGGGCCGGACGGTTTGCAAATAGGGAGATTTTGTTTCTTTGCGACAACTTGGGGGTAGTGCATGCGATTAATAATCAGCGTTCCTCCTCTCCGCAGGCGCTGCGACTGCTAAGGCATTTAGTGTTGGTTTGTTTGCAGCGCAATATTAATTTTAGGGCTCGCCACGTTCCTGGAGTTGACAATGGAATTGCGGATGCATTGTCCCGGTTCCAGTTTGACAAATTCAGGACGTTGGTTCCGGGTGCGGAGGCAGAGGGGTTACAGTGCCCACCTTCTGTCTGGCAGATGGTCGAAGCGGTTTAACGGCGTTAGCCAGGTGTGCACTGGCTCCCTCCACGCTACGAGCGTATGATGCTGCATGGCGGGATTGGTCAGCCTTTCAGGGTAGGTACGGGGTAGCAGGTGAGTCCTCGGCCGACGCCCTGTTGACCTTTGTTTGGGAGCATTACCAGAACGGCAGGTCAAAAGCGGCCATGGCTACTGCCCTTGCGGGCATCGCCTTTCACTCGCGGCTCCACGGGACGGCGGACCCCACGGGGTCGTTTGTCCTTTCCAGAGCGCTGAAAGGCTGGGCTAGGTTGCACCCGGCGCCTGCGGATTCGCGTAGGCCTATAACGTTGCAGCTGCTAGCAGAATTGCTGCGCGTGCTACCTCAGATTGCGTCCTCGGAATTTGAGGTGGCATTGTTTAGTAGCGCGTATGCCCTGGCCTTTTTTGGGGCTTTTCGGGTGAGCGAGTTAGTGGCGAGCAGCAAGGCGTCCCGGGAATCGGGTCTGCTCTACGAGAATGTGCGCCTGCAGGAGGGCCTGTTGCTCTGTAGGATTGTGCGGTCCAAGACAGATCAAACAGGTCGGGGTCGCTGGTTGTCCTTGGAGGCTCAGGGAGGTTCGGGCGTTTGCCCGCTGCGGCTGACGCAAGAGTATGTGCGGTTAAGACCTCCGGGGGGTAACCAGTTGTTGGTGCACGCGCAGTCGGACCCTCTGACAAAGTTTCAGTTCTCATCGGTGTTCAAGAAATGTTTGACGGCGTTGGGCTTGCAGGAGGCGGTACTCATTCCTTTCGGATTGGGGCGGCTACCCATGCGGCGGCCGCTGGTTCATCACCGGCGGCTATTCGGGAGTTGGGTCGCTGGAGGTCGGCCTCCTATAAGTCCTATGTCCGTATAGATAAGTTATAAGTGCGCCTGTTGCGCTAACCCAAAAACATGTTTACTCGTCGGTTTTTGAACGCTTACCGTTCAGGAATCGAGGGTGTGAAGCGAATTTTTTAAATTTTTCCTCCGAGGGGGCCTAATTTCAATTGGCTGTTCTATCAAGGTCCACGGGAGGTTTTTTGAGTTTTCTCCTTCACTTGGGTTTAATTGGTTACGTTGTGTTTAAGTTACAGATTATGTGCATAATCTGACATTAGGATATTTTCTTTTACAGCTGTCATCAATTTTGGAGACCAAATATGGATGGTTGGTCATTCCTATGTTTTTTGGGCGGAGAAACATCCCATGGCATCTAGGGCGACTGAGATTTTTGGGTCCAGGCAATTTAGATGGTTAGGTGTTAGGGGCATGTTATGGGGTGATTTGTTGCGCGTCCTTTTTTCTAGGGAGCGCCGCTGGGGTCGCCCCAGTTGTATTATCATTCATCTGGGTGGTAATGATCTGGGCCGAGTTAAAGGCATAGACTTGATTTTGTCTATAAAGGCGGATGTGGTGGCGATACGTTGTCACTGGCCTGGGGTATGCATTGTCTGGTCGGAAATGGTGCCCCGTTTCCATTGGCGTGGTGCGGTGCGTTTCTCGGCACTGGAGAAAGCACGCAAAAAGGTGAACTCGACGGTGTCTCTTTTTGTCAAGGCCATAGGCGGAGTGGCAATTAAGCATCCTCTGCTGGTGCTGCGGAACAGGCAGTTCTATAGAGACGATGGGGTTCACCTTTCTCCGGAAGGAGTGCAGTTTTTTCTGGAGGATATTTTCGGTCTTTTCCGTATGAGCTAGTTAGTTACTGGTTGGTTAATGTTCTGTTTGCGGATGGCGGTGGCGGTTTGGTAAACCTTGGTGGCGGGAAATCGCTGCCAACCAGCTGTCACACAGGCATAAGTGGTCATTGTGGGGCTCCCTCTTTAAATGGACGGCAGGTGTGTCCTTTTCTTGCGGTTGGACATTTAGACGTTCCCCTGCGGGAACCGAACGTTTGCCAGAGAAAGAGGGGTAAGGCCAGCACAATGCGGGTTATGCGGGAAGGAGGCGGGGTATGTGTACTCCCCTCCTTGGTTTGGTGGTTTTTCATCTAGGTGACGGGTGCTGGTGTTTGGCAGCGGTTTTCTGTTTGCCATCCTCCAAACTAAAGTTAATTATATATTCAATTCAATTCTAATTCGGCCTCAATTATTAGTTTAAAGAGTTGGTCAGCGATTAATAAACATCGTCTGACCTTTAACTCCAGCTACGGTGTCCGTGTCTTTATTTCAGTGTGTGGTGTGGTTTTATTTAGTGATAAGCTAGCTTAAGTAAAAGGTTCATGTAATCACAATAAAGTTATGAGCGGCTTAGATAAGCTGAAGGCTGCATAAGCCTGAGGCCATATAAGCGATCAACTTTTTGTGATTGGTTGTTAAATGACTAAGCAGTTGCTAGGCAGATCAGTTTTCCCGGTTGGTTTTTTCCTATTGGATTAGAGGGTTGTGCATCAGGATGAAGAGGAGGGTCTTAGGTTAGTATATAGGGGGTGGCCATTTTGCTAGACTCCCTCTTGCCTTTCAGTTTATGCCCGCCCGCCCTCCCAGAATGCGTCTACGTTTTTTGTTCTTGCTGTGGGCTATTGAAAGCCAGATTGGCGGGAAATCGCTGCCAACCAGCTGTCACACAGGCATAAGTGGTCATTGTGGGGCTCCCTCTTTAAATGGACGGCAGGTGTGTCCTTTTCTTGCGGTTGGACATTTAGACGTTCCCCTGCGGGAACCGAACGTTTGCCAGAGAAAGAGGGGTAAGGCCAGCACAATGCGGGTTATGCGGGAAGGAGGCGGGGTATGTGTACTCCCCTCCTTGGTTTGGTGGTTTTTCATCTAGGTGACGGGTGCTGGTGTTTGGCAGCGGTTTTCTGTTTGCCATCCTCCAAACTAAAGTTAATTATATATTCAATTCAATTCTAATTCGGCCTCAATTATTAGTTTAAAGAGTTGGTCAGCGATTAATAAACATCGTCTGACCTTTAACTCCAGCTACGGTGTCCGTGTCTTTATTTCAGTGTGTGGTGTGGTTTTATTTAGTGATAAGCTAGCTTAAGTAAAAGGTTCATGTAATCACAATAAAGTTATGAGCGGCTTATGCAGCACAGTGCCCCCCCATAGTTATGCAGCACACTGCCCCACCATAGTAATGCAGCACACTGTACCCCCCATAGTAATGCAGCACACTATCCCCCCATAGTAATGTAGCACACTATCCCCCCCCCATAGTAATGTAGCACACTGTCCCCCTATAGTAATGCAGCACAGTGTCCCTCCATAGTAATGCAACACAGTGTCCTTCCATAGTAATGCAGCACAGTGTCCCCTCATAGTAATGCAGCATAGTGTCCCCCCATAGTAATGCAGCACAGTGTCCCCCCATACTAATGCAGCACAGTGTCCCCCCATAGTAATGCTGCATACTGTCCCCATATTGCAATGCCACACACTGCCCCATCCCCCCCCCACACACACACACACACACACAGTGTAATGCAGCACACTGTTCCTGCACAGCAATCAAAGAAATGTAAAAAACAAAAACAAAAGAAACACTCACCTTCGGAACAGTGAGGAGCAGCATGGAGCATTCCCTTCCAGCATTGGAGCAGTGCACCACGGAGCAGCACTGGGTGGGAGTGCGGGTTGGAAGGAGACATCACATGGCATGCATGACCTATGAGTCACGCCGCGTCACCATACAGTAGATCACGGGCCGGGCCGCAGAAGAGTCTTGCACTGCCCAAGCCCAAAAGCAGTGACAGCTGCAGCTGGTATTGGGGTGGCGCATCTGACAACCGCTTGCAGCACACTAGTATGTCGCGGCACAGCGGTTGAAAAACGCTGCTCTTTGCAAACCCTGGCTTCTTTCCCATAGGAGAGAGCGGGGCTCCAGGGGTTATATTTACTAAAGGTCCATTTTCATCTATTTCAAATCGATAAAAATCAATGAAAATCGATCTGTAGTAAATAAATCCTCAGGAACCAATGCATCGACTTTGAGTTTTCAGAGTTTAATGAATATTGTGCCTAATTCGCGGGGGAGCACGGGCGGGCGTCCGAGTCTGGACGCACGCGCCTCAAGTCTCCCGCACGGCAGCCGCAGTAGGCCTTCCCCGTGCCGGCTGGACTTCAGAGGCGTCCAGGAGCCGGGCGGGGAGGCCAGCAGCACGGCTGGGGCGGCTTCTAACATCCATAGAGAGGTAAGCTGGGGAAGAACAAAGGAAAGGAAGAGGAAAAGAGTAGAGGAGATAAAAAAGGGGCAAGGGACAGAGGAGGAGAGAGGAAGAATTAAAAAGGGGGTGAAGGAGAAATATGAGTCAAAATAAGGATTGGAAATATAATAAATGGGAACAGTACTTGCAGGTCTCACGAAAAAGATCTGGAAGAGAGGTAGGAAGTATCCGGTCAGCTGCCTATATACATGACAGGCCAGCCCCCTCTCCATGATCCAGCCAATAGGCACACAGCCCTCTCTATACGTTCCTCCCACAACAAAAACATTAACCCCCTCCAGGCCAAGGTGATGCATCGAGCGGCGATACGGAAGCCCAGACGGTGCGTTTATGCCGCTATGGTCACATTATGTTCCCGACGCGGTCTTTCAGTAAGGATTGCATATTTGGCTAATCAGCAACCCCCCACCCTTGATGAAGCAGAAATTGCGATCGCTTTGCAGTTTCTGCTTTATCACAGGAATTAGGGATGCCTCCTGCAGGAGGCCCGCCGCCATGTTCCTGATCGGTGCGGCTGAGTGTGACATCTCGCAGCCGCCACGATCATGCACCCAACACAACTCTCGTATGGCCAGCTCCGCCCCTGCAAAGCTCTGTCTCCGCCCTGGAAACGGAGTGTTGCCGCAACACCCCCCCCCCCCCCCCCCCCCCACACACACACACACACGACTCCTGACCGCCTCTGCCTGAGGGGCACTGCGCATTGCAATAATTCCGGTTGGATCGCGATTTGCGATCCAACCTGAATTAGCACCATTCAGTCACACAAAGATGTGAATCTCTGGCACTGAAGAGAAGCTGGGGCCCTCTTTATAGTATACACAGTGCCCTATCATCTGTGTGCTGCTGTTATACAATTTGCAGTTTTAGATCAATGTAACAATTCAGTCTCGGCGAACAATGCACAATAGTCCTCAAGGCTGTATGTGTCATGCACAGCATTGCGATGTTCCACTTCAACAATAGTTGTAAAATTGTTTTGGGGATGTGAAGACATTATTTATGTATTGCTCAAGTTAAATAATTTAACAAACACTATTCTGTTACAGATAAACTTCAAAGGAATCGTAATAATAAAACAGCTTCCAAATAGAAAATGAGTCATATTATATATACACAATATATATATATATATATATATATCAAACGTGAAGCCGGCACTCCCCTCTGTACATAAGCAGGTAAATTGCATCCGGTGCCTTCCTGGTGTATTAGGCCACAAACGGTCAATCACCACACATACCAGCAAAGAGTTCAACGTTTCAATCTTATTCTGTGAATAAGATTGAATCGTTGAACTCTATGCTGGTGTCCGTGTGATTCTTATAAGCCGTCCTGAGTGCCGCCTATGTCTGGTATATAATATATATATATATATATATATATATAATAAAACGCGACTTGTAGCGCACTGAGTAAAAATGTAAGAGTATATAACCTCTGAAGCTATCCTACCCTATATCCTCTATACTGTTCACACATAACATTACATACTCTACAGTATGTTCTCTTCACTCACACATGCCACTGACCCTAGGCAACCATTGCTGTGTGACTGGATCATACAGCCCGCAGAGAACTTCCGCAGTCTGGCTGAGATAAAGTGGAGAGAGATAAAGGACCAGCCAATCAGCTGCTCTCATTTTTCAAATGCAGCCTGTTAACATGGCAGTTAGGAGCTGATTGGTTGTTACTTTTTCTCTCTACAGTTTATCTCTCTCCAAGGCTTGATACATATCCTCCTCTCGATTTATGGTATTGTTCCAAATTGTACAGTGCTACACAATTTGCTTACACTCTATACCAGCGGTTCCCAAACTTTTTTGAATCACGGTGCCCTAAAGTATCAGAATTTCTTTCACGGCATCCCAATTTAGAAAATAATATTAAATTAAGTAAATTGTGTTTATATGTCATCCTTAGGTTCAATTGTGTGGTGAGGAATAAGATTTGCTTCGGTTTGTCCATAGTTTATGATTAGCAGCCACAAACGCTGGTTTTGCCTGTTACAATGACCATAAATAATTTGAATTGGTCCTGGACCATCAACCTGAGGCACCCCTGCAAGTTTCCCGAGACACCCCAGGGAGCCACGTCACACAGTTTGAGAACCACTGCTCTATACTCTAAATAACTGTTAAGAAATAAAATAATAAACAAATCCCTGTTAAATAGGAGCCGGAAGAGTAAAGGGGGTCATTCCGAGTTGTTCGCTCGGTAAATTTCATCGCATCGCAGCGATTTTCCGCTTAGTGCACATGCGCAATGTTCGCACTGCGACTGCGCCAAGTAAATTTGCTATGAAGTTAGGTATTTTACTCACGGCTTTTTCTTCGTTCAGGCGATCGTAATGTGATTGACAGGAAGTGGGTGTTTCTGGGCGGAAACAGGCCGTTTTATGGGCGTGTGAGAAAAAACGCTACCGTTTCTGGGAAAAACGCGGGAGTGGCTGGAGAAACGGAGGAGTGTCTGGGCGAACGCTGGGTGTGTTTGTGACGTCAAACCAGGAACGACAAGCTCTGAACTGATCGCAGATGCAGAGTAAGTCTCGAGCTACTCAGAAACTGCACAGAGAAGTCTTTTCGCAATATTGCGAATCTTTCGTTCGCAATTTTACTATGCTAAGATTCACTCCCAGTAGGCGTAGGCTTAGCGTGTGCAAAGCTGCTAAAAACGGCTTGCGAGCGAACAACTCGGAATGACCCCCAATGTACCTTTGAATATACTGTATATTACATGTTATTAAATGCCATTTGTAACTTCATTTAGTCAAATATCTAGCAAATTCAAAGTCACGTTTTATTCAACTTTTCAAATTAAAATTTTGGTTCATGGAAATAACATCAAACGACCTCTTGATACCATAGAGTTCAGTTACAAACAGGCAGGACTGTGCCAATAAGCTGCTCTAGCAATTATGTTTTAACCTTTGCATCTGAAATAACTGTTGTTCAGGATGATGGATAATTCTGGGCAGATTGGGATGTAATTAAAGGATTTACATTTATTCACAGTTATGTCTGGGGTGAAGCAGTGATTCGCTAAACCAAGAATTTCCTAGAATTGAGATCGAACATAACAGAATGTGCTCTTGTTGTGGTGGACAAGGATCCACTACAGTATTCTGGGGGGTGTATTTACTAAGCCTTGGAGAGAGATAAAGTGGACGGAGATAAAGTACCAACCAACCAACTCCTAACTGTCATTTTTCAAACCTAGCCTGTAACATGGCCGTTAGGAGCTGATTGGCTGGTACTTTATCCCCGTCCACTTTATCTCTCTCCAAGCCTTAGTACATAGTCAAAATAGTCACCCAAAAATCACAGTCTGGCCTGACTGATAATATTTTCTCACATGTAAGTTTTATTAATGCATTGAAGATTAATCTATTTACTATGTATAATCCGCCTTCAATTGCATACTGATTGCTCACTAGATAATAAAGAACACGCATGAAGAGGACTGATACATATAACTGACATTTATCACACTTCTCAAACACTGCATTCCCTAGATTCCCAGCCTACCTATCCAACTGCCCCTGCAACACTTATTTCCATAGAGGCATTCGTCAGACTCGGGTATTGGGGGTCATTCCGAGTTGATCGCATGTAGCAACTTTTTGCTGCTCGTGCGATCAACTTGACGCCGCCTATGGGGGAGTGTATTTTAGCATTGCAGGGCTGCGATCGCTTGTGCAGCCCTGCTATGCATAAAAAGTTTCCTGCAAAACAAGACCAGGGTAAGAGTTACTTACCCTGTGCGACGGATCCAGCGACGAAGGTCCTCGGATTGACGTCAGACCTCCGCCCTCGAAACGCCTGGACATGGCTGCGTTCGCCTCACCACGCCTGGCAAACGGAACACCTCCCGCCTGTCAGTCTTCTTGCGATCGCTGCTGCAATCACTTTTTCCGCTGGTGGCGCTGCTACACGGCGACTGCTGTCACCGGGCAACAACACGCGTGCGCAATGCATCCACCGCGCAAGCACATTTCCAACCCATTCACACCGTAGCGATGAACCGCTGCGTGCAAACGGGTCGGAATGACCCCCATTGTACGTAAGTATGTGTGTGCACTCCTGGGCTACTACAGAGGCACTGTGTACATGCTACCCCTCCACATTCACTTTCGGTGCCTCTCATCCTCTTGTCCACTGTATCAGTTGGAGCCGCAGAAGTCTCAGTCCTAGCCCCTCCTCATATGTCTATCTATCCCACTTCTCTTGGAAAACTAGTAAGGTCTTCGGGTTTCAGAATCTTTTCCATGTAGAGGATAACCACATTCATTTATCTTCTCTATTTCCTTTTATAATGTTTGCTGTCCCCCCCCCCCTCCACGATTATGAAATGTTATTCCGCCATTCCATATGGGATGCCCTCTCACAAAGTCAGACTTTCAAAATCTAGGTCTTTGATATCTCACCAGCCACAGAAGCTAGTCGGCAACAGAAATCATGGGATCCCTAACTCTTCAGCCCAGACCACACTTAACTCCTGTTGGCTGTTGCTCCTCTTCGTGGGCTTCTCAGCTTCTCTCCGTTCCAGTGGCATGACAACATGACGCCACGTGCGTTGTGCCGGCACAAAAAAACTTGCCGTGCTGGCCACTGGTCTTCCTCTTTCTGTCTCTGCCCTACTGAATGCAGCAGCGGCACAGGAAAGGAGGACACATGAACTGGACTCCCAAGATTCCTGAGGTGCTGGGGCCCCTTGGAATTTCGGGGCCTGGTACATGAGCCCCCCTTGCACTCCCCTTTGGCTGGACCTGTACACAAGCTACTGTACCTGACATCCTACCCATCCTGCTCACGGTCTCGACAAATGTACTGTCTTCACCATTGTCTCTCTTAATCCTGTTACACGATTATAGAAATAATTTACAGAATGTGCGCTTAATCCCCACAAGATACTGCAAAAATAATGAATGTGCTCATAATCTCTTTAATTTACTATTGTAGTTCCTTTCTTAATGAAAGGATGTTGTCACAGACACTGGGACAACAATAAGAGAGCAGAAGTAGTAACTATATGGTATCACACTTGGCCATAAATAAAACCAACTAATCTACGTACTGTATCAAAAGAAAACCTAGGATCTCATTTATCAACGAGTGATAAAACTCATTGTGAATGATAAAACTTGTTGTGAATGATAAATGGTGCTCCAGCCAATCAGCTCCCAACAGTCAGGTGTTTGAAAAATGACAGTTGGGAGCAGATTGCCCGGATCACCATTTATCATCCACGCGTTTTATCATTCACAATGAGTTTTATCACTCGTTGATAAATTGGCCCCCTAGTGCGGGTTTTGATGGAAAATAAAATTTATCGGAAACATAAACAACACATAATGAACAATAAAGATATTGCTGACAGTAAGCATATTTCCTGAAACCTCAAAGCTAGTATTCCCTGGCAACTAACCTAAGGTGAGATGTATCAAACTTACGAGGGAGATAAAGTGGAGAAGTTGCCCATAGAAACCATTCCACTCTAGCTATCATTTATCTAGCGCAGTTTATAAAATGACAGTTTAAAGCTGATTGGTCCTTCTACAATCTACAAACATGACCCTGCTCGCAAGAGCTTACATTCTACAAGGGAGATGGGAGTAGTGATATTACAAGCGAGACACAACGGGTAAGGGACGGTGGAGGGAAGACCAGGTCAGGCAGAGATCTGTAGGCTAGGGTGAATAAGCGAGTTTTGAGGGAATGCTTGAAACAATGGATGTTGGGGGAGAGTCTAATAGAATGAGGGAGAGCGTTCTACAAACCAGGGGAAGCATAGGGGAAGTCTTGGAAGTGGGAGAGGGAGGTGATAATCACTGGAGTGGTGAGGCAACAATCACTGGCTGGCCAGAAAGGGCCGAAATGGGGAGTGGAGGGAAATGAGGCTGGAGATGTAATAGGGAAAGGAGAATACTGTAAAAGAGGTTTGTAGGTTTGGTTGAGAATTATGTACTGGATCCTGTAGGGGATAAGGAGCTAGTGGAGGGGTTGCCAGAGAGTTGAGGCAGAGACAGAGCAGCTCTTTTAACCACAGGCGTGATTCACACAAACGCAACAATTTGGGCGCAACAAGTTGGGCTTTGCCTGACACGGTCGCATCTGATGCAACCAATCAGAAACGCTCACCGGGCAGCTGCTGAAAGATAATCTTCCAGCAGGCGCCGATCTTAGAGGAGCCTCCAGGCCCTGCTGCATCCTTGTTCCCTCCCCCAGAGCCTTCCGTGCAGCCAATCACTGTTGATCGGGCAACCCGGCGGCACCCCCACCTGGCGGCTACAGAAATGTAAATAAAGCAGCCCTAAGCCTTCCAGTGTATACCTGGCGGCTGCAGAGAGGAGCAGTCACCGGGCAAATGTAAAGTCGCAACGTCACAATGTTCCGATCATCGATGATCCAATATATCCGTAACCAATGTTTTTATAAAAAAATCTATATTAATGATATGTATTTTTTTATTGAAATAAAATCATGCTGGATAAGTTTTAAACTGAGGTTCTTAACCTAATTCAATAATAAAAAAATTTCAATTTCTGAGCGGTTTTTAGATAAAATATCAGCCAGGCAAGTGGTTAAAAACACATTTTAAAAGAGAAAAGTAACAAATATTAAATTTTTAAGTAGAAGTGGCCCCTGTGTCCCTTAGTTTCTTGGCGCAAGAAAATAAAAAACAGCAGATTCCTCCGTAAATTGACCTTATTTATATAAGCGATATCACCAGCTCCATAGAAACACGCAGATAACAGAAGGTGCACCATAGACCTTGCTATGCTGCTTCACAGACGTTTCCTAGCTGAAGCTCAGTACTTCTACCTGCAGTGAGCGGTCAATGACTATAATGAGAAGCACTCAGGTTGCCATAGGTGTTCATTACTCATTTGTGGGCTTCACCTTGAACATGTGTTTACTATATTACAATCTGTTTTCTATTTAATTAACGCTAAGTCGACTTGAAGATGTTTGTGACATGCCTTCAGCTAATGTAGTAGTTATCATATGTTTGTATATAAACAGCAGCTAGGCTGTATTAGGTGTGAGCTGCGCTCTTCTGTAACTTTTAAATGTAAGTATATTTGGTTGCTTCCCTATCTATACACGCTATACAGGATAATCTTCACCCTGATGTAACTGAGAATAGCATAAGACAACCTAAGAATATAAAAGCCATAAAAACACATTATTATTATCGTTTATTTATATGGCACCACAAGGGATCTGCAACGCCCAATTACAGAGTAAATAAACAAATGCAAGAAAACAGTGACTTACAGTTAAAGACAATATAGGACAAATACAGGGTATATAAACATAGCTGCGTCAGCAGACGACACTGAATTAAGTATCAGGGCGGCAGAAAATCGCAGGATTTGGTGCCTTTGAAGGAAGTATGGCATTGAAGATACTGTAGTTTAAGTTAGAGAAGAGAGAGGACATGAGGGAAGAGGGCCCTGCTCGTGAGAGCTTGCATTCTAAAATTGCTGACATGAGGCTGTCGGCAATTTTCAGCCTTCTATAGACAGCAATTACAGTACATGGAGGTGATGTATCAAACTTTTTAAAGAGAAAAACTTAGAAATAACCCATAGCAACCAGCTCATGTGTTTTTATAGTCAGTGATGTAATATAATCCTTTGTTAGCAGGTACAGTACACTGTTCTTTTTGCAGCATTCAAGTTCCCTGCGGCAGATAGAGGTCACGTTTTTGCTTATCAGCCATCAATTTAAGGGCAGTATTCAATTAGTGTTAGATCCAGTCCGACGGAGAGGTTCCGACACTTCAGTATTCAATTTGCCTGCATTTCTGACAGGTTTTTGCCCGTTTTCAACAATGCCGATCTGACTTTATTTTACGTTGAATCGGCATTGTCGAAAACGGGCTAATAACCTGTAGGAAACGCCCGCAAATCCGACAAAATACATGGATCCACGGCTAATCCGCCAATCCATGTGGTTTCCGACAACTCCGAATTTCTAACAAGTCCGAAAAACGGCAACAGACTTGAATAGGTCGAATACAGATTAAATCTAAAAAAGTCGGAAAATGCTGTTTTTCCGACTTGTCGGATTAATTGAATACATCCAGGGTCAGACTGGCTCACAGGGGTACCAGGGAAACCACCGGTAGGCCCCACTGCCTGAGTGCCCACTCCCTCCTCTAGGGATCAGGTTCCAGACTGTGCACTTGTATTATACATGGTAGATATGTTGCATTGCATTGCACTAAACTATTGTCTATTTCAAGCCTCTGTGGAGGCTGGCCACACCCCCTTTGTAGGCTAGCCACACCCTTAAGTATGGGCCCCTATCACTGCATTCCCCCGGTGGGCCCTTCATGCCCCAGTCCGACACTGAATACATCCCTAAGCCTTTGAAAAGCAACAGGCGGGGGGCGTGGCCTGGATGCTGAAGGTAGCAGACGTGCATCGCATGGGCTCCTGCAGCTGGAAGACTTATAAACCCAGCTATATAGCCCTTTATTGCCCCTGCTTCCAGCTACGTTGATCCCAGGTCCCTACCGACTCCCCTGAAGCGCCCCTGCAAGTGCCGCGGAATCGGGGAGCACCTTTTGGAGCTCCCGCGGATTGTGGCCCGCGGATCCCCCCTCCTACCTCCTGTGACGGAGCGTCTGCTGAGTGCTGAGTGTGGCGGCTTCTGGAGACCTCCGATCGCGCTCTGATCCCGGCCAGCCGGAGCATCTAGAGGTGCGACGGAGCCGAGCGGCGCCTGGCGGCTATTTGAGAAGGAGGCCTTGCTCCGGGCTCGGAGCTCGTGCCCGGCACCTAGTGACACGCTGCCTGCAGATCCCCAGCGCCAGATCGAGTAGACACTGCAGAGCTGGGAGCCCAGGCAGGGAAACAGTACATCAGCCACCTTTTTATTGTTAACCTCGCACCCTGGAGCCCCTGCATAGCTGCTGACCTCTGCTGCCCCAAGTGGTCTACAGCCTCATTTCTATTGAGTACATTTGAGGGGCTGCAGTATTCAAGCCGGCTCCTGGTGTCGGCATTCGCCTCCCCGACTCCTAGACCACTCACTATCGGCCGGATGGCCTGTAGCAGCGCAATTTAATTGGAGAACGGGGCTCGACCCCTACACGGCTGTTGGTATATCTTCTTTCTTATTACAACATATTTACGTCCGCCTCCGGCTGGAGTCGGCCATCTTGCTGATATATCTTACAATTTATTTTTTTTCTGTGTGAGGTTCGCTGCAGACGCAAACCGCAGCTCCGCACATAAGCATGTGAAGACCTCCGGTAGTTGTTTGAAAGATGATGCTGCTGGCCAGATGTTTCCTTAAAGCCACGTGGGGGGCTACTGCACGGCGACGATCCACACATTTTTATGCTACCTGGGATATGTAAAAGTGACACATTATACCACATTTGTTACTAAACCGATCTCATGGTGAGAGGCACGAAGAAAAATAAGGCCAAGACCAAGCCAGACGAGAATCCAAACTCTACGGCCTGTCGTTCCTCAGATCTACGTCAGTTCTTAACGGCACCCATAACAGGCCCGGCCTCCACTCTAGCTGTCCCTGACTCCCCAATTCTCGGAATGCCGGTGGAGGACATGTCGGCTCCTCAGACCCCACAACCACCATTGTCCGCCTCCTTGACAACTGATATCAGCGAGATTCTTTCCCATGTGAAATCACTTCCCACGAAGCAAGATTTCTCGGCATTAGAGACTCGCATACTGTCTACCATCAAACGAGAGGTGACTGCAGCGCAACAAGATATATCGCAGATCGCGACCCGCGTCGGTGTCTTGGAACGACATGAGACATCTAGCTTTGCTTCTTTAACTAATTTTCAAGATGTGATTTCCCATCAGAGGAGTGATATTGCCTTCCTTAAATCCCGTGCTGAAGATGTGGATAACCGTGGGAGGTGGAACAATATCCGTGTCAGGGGACTCCCGGAAAGTGTCCAACAAGCTGATCTGACGAACGTGCTGACAACGATATTTGGAGAGCTTATTGACTTGGATCCGAATGGAGACATAATGTTCGATAGAGCGCATCGCGCTCTTCGTCCTCGAGGCATACCATAGGACAGGCCGAGGGATGTGATCTGTAGGCTCCATTATTATGCTTAAAAGGAAGAGATACTGAGAAAGGCCCGTCAACTAGATAACATTGACTACCAAGGCGACAAGATTCAATTATTCCCTGACCTGGCGTGGTCAACCCTACAACAGCACAAAGCCTTGAAACCCCTTACTGACTCCCTTCGGAAACTCGAACTGAAATATAGATGGGGCTTCCCTTTTTCTCTTCAGGTTTCCCATAACGGTAAGGTAGCGGTGCTCTCCAAACCGCCCGATCTACCGGCCTTTCTCACAACTCTAGGCATTCCACCAATCCTGTTGCCTGATTGGGACTCTTACCATCATCAGCCCATTATCCCGACCGTGACTTCTCCAGATGACATGTGGCAACAAGTGAGATCCCCACGAGGACGGGGGACCCCTCCTACAAGTTCTCAATCTTCGAAGCCTCCATGATTGGGTTCTTTGGCCTGTATTGCTGTGATAGTTCCTCTATCTACGGACACGTGTTGCTCCTTATTTACATGCTAATCCATGATTCTAAAATGTGTGATCTGTTATGTTTAGGTTCCTTTAGTTAGGTGGTTTTTTGCTATAATTGTTGTATTGTGGTTGAAACGTATTCGAACGGCGTCTTTCGATTACGTTTCTTCGCAATATTTAGATTTCTCATTTTTGTATTTCGTATGATGCTCATTATTATTCCTAGGTAAATTTTATCATAGAGTAATTTTTTGAACTGTGGGTGGTCGCCGTCCTTGGCCCCCCACTATGCTGCATCCCCTATCCTCCTGGGTTGGGAGACGGCGGGCTCCCGCTTCCATCCCCTTTGCAGCAGTTCTCTTTTTTTCATTGATAATCACGTCATTTCTTATTGATGCACTTTGCAATGTATCTTTCCACATTGCAGTCTCTTCCTCTACTTTTCATGATTTCCTTTTCAAACTACTGTTCTTTCCTAGTGTTCCTCTTTCTCCCCTCTATAATTTGGTGGTAGAGATGTTTCTTGCTAATTTAGTGCAGCTTTAGTCACAATGGGTCCAGATGATCTACATATAACTACCCTTAACTTAAAAGGCCTGAATATCCCTGAAAAGAGATCCAAACTCCTCAAATGGCTTAGAGACGAGAGGGTGGACGTTGCCCTTCTTCAGGAAACACACTTCAAGATTGGCAACGTCCCGCCGCTTAAATGTCACTATTACCCTCATGTTTTTATGGCTAACAATTCTTCCGGGAAGACACTGGGTGTAGCCATTCTATTGGCCCGTCACCTCCCCGTCCTTAATGTTTCCTCCCATAGACTGATTGAGGGTAGATGGCTGCTGGTTAAATGTGATATCCATGGCCAACGTTTTTCCTTTTTAAATGTCTATGCTCCCAATTCTAAGCAGCCTTCCTTTTTATTTCAGTTTTGGAAACTGCTGAGCCTCTCCTTGAGGGGGTAATGTGATGGGGGTGATTTAAATTGGACTCTCGACCCTCTCCATGATACCTCTAAGAAGACTGCCTTTCGGCCGGAGAAGGAGTATAGGAGGATGCGACGTACCCTGCTTGACCACCAGCTGATTGACTCATGGAGACTTGCACACCCTTCTGAAGTAGATTTTTCTTTTCTCTAACGTCCTAGTGGATGCTGGGGACTCCGTAAGGACCATGGAGAATAGACGGGCTCCGCAGGAGACAGGGCACTTTAAGAAAGAATTTGGATTCTGGTGTGCTCTGGCTCCTCCCTCTATGTCCCTCCTCCAGACCTCAGTTTGAATCTGTGCCCGGACGAGCTGGGTGCTACTTAGTGAGCTCTCCTGAGCTTGCTAACAGATTCCCTGCATCGTGGGACTGAGGGGAGAGAAGCAGCCCTACTCTCTGAAGATAGGTCCTGCTTCTTAGGCTACTGGACACCATTAGCTCCAGAGGGATCGTACACAGGATCTCACCCTTTGTCGTCCGATCCCGGAGCTGTTCCGCCGTCCCCCTCGCAGAGCCGGAAGACAGAAGCCAGGTGAAAGAAGCAAGAAGACTTCGAAATCGGCGGCAGAAGACTCCAGTCTTCATATGAGGTAGCGCACAGCTGCAGTGCTTCCACACTACACCCACATACTCCGGTCATTGTAAGGGTGCAGGGGGGGGCGCCCTGGGCAGCAATTAGAGACCTCTTTGGCAAAAGTTTGCATATTATACAGTTGGGCACTGTATATATGTATGAGCCCCCGCCAAAATTGTACATGAAAGCGGGACAGAACCCCGCCGCCGAGGGGGCGGGGCTTCTTCCTCAGCACTCACCAGCGCCATGTTTTTTCTCCACAGCACCGCTGAGAGGAAGCTCCCCAGTATCTCCCCTGCAGTTACACGGTAGAAGAGGGTAAAAAGAGAGGGGGGGGCACATAATTAGGCGCAAAAATCAATATAAACAGCAGCTACTGGGTTAACATTAAGTTACTGTGTTATTCCTGGGTTTATAGCGCTGGGGTGTGTGCTGGCATACTCTCTCTCTGTCTCTCCAAAGGGCCTTGTGGGGGAATTGTCTTCAGATGAGCATTCCCTGAGTGTGTGGTGTGTCGGTACGTGTGTGTCGACATGTCTGAGGTAAAAGGCTCCTCTAAGGAGGAGATGGAGCAAATATGTGTGTGAGAGGGTGTCTCCGTCGACAACGCTGACACCTGTTTGGATATGTGTAATTAAGTGCTAAGGTGAATTTATTGCCCAAAAGTTTAGAGAACAGACAGGGAATCTACCCATGTCTGTCCCTATGTCGCAGAGACCTTTAGAGCCTCTCAATGCTCACTATCCAAAATAATAGACACTGATATCGACACAGAGTTTGACTCCAGTGTCGACTACGATAATGCAAAGTTACAGCCAAAATGGCAGAAAAGTATTCAATATATGATTATTGTAATAAAAGATGATTTGCATATCACTGATGACTCATCTGTCCCTGACACAAGGGTACACATGTTTAAGGGGAAGAAAGCTGAGGTAAATTTCCCTCCTCTCATGATGAAAATGAGCGGGAATCTCCAGACAAGAGACTGCAGTTTCCCACAAAGAATTCTCAGGCAGTATCCTTTCCCCATAGCCAGGATATGATGGGAATCTTCCCCTAGGGTGTCACGTTTGCCCAAAAGGTAGCCCTGACGTAACAGCTATCCTCAGGGATCCTGCAGATAGCGTGCACATTCTGGTACACTACTCAGACCGGCGATTGTGTCGGCATGGGTTTATAGCGCTGTGGCAGCGTGGACAGGTACCTTATCAGCAGAGATTGAGACCCTAGTATGCATATAATATATATGTATATATAGAGATATAGAGATATATATATATATATATATATATTAAAGATGCTGTCTTAAGAGATATGTATATATAAAACATGCCCAAAGAGACATGAGTATACTGGGTCCTAGAGTCAAAGCTATGTCGATTTCTGCTTGAAGTGTCTTGTAGAATATGCAATGGACAGATGATGCCGACTTAAGAGGCATTTGGAAGGCTGAGGATTGTGTGGAGAAGGGTTCTCAGACCTGGTCTCCACAGCTATAGCTGGTAATTCTGATATTTTGCCTTATATTCCTGCACAGCCTAGGAAAGCACGACATTATCAAATGCAGCCTTTCGAATAAAGAAACAAGAAAGTCCGAGGTGCGTCTTTTCTTGCCAGTGGCGGGGGCAGAGGAAAGAAGCTGCACAACACAGCTAGTTCCCAGGAACAGAAGTCTCCCCGGCCTCTACAAAAATCCACCGCATGTCGTTGGGGCTCCACAGGCGGAGCTAGGCCCGGTGGGGGCACGCCTTCGTAAGTTCAGCCACAAGTGGGTTCACTCCCTGTTAGATCCCTGGGCAATAGATATTGTGTCTCAGGGATATAAGCTGGACTTTGAGAAGATGCCCCCTCACCGACGGCCCTGCCAGCTTCCCCCACGAGAGGGAAACAGTGTTAACTGCAATTCACAAATTGTATCTTCAACAGGTGGCGGTCAAGGTTCCCCTCCTTCAACAAGGAGGGGGTTATTATTCGACCATGTTGTAGTCCCGAAACCAGACGGTTCGGTCGGACCCATATTGAATTTAAAATCCCTGAACATATACCTGAAAAGGTTCAAGTTCAAGATGGAATCGCTAAGAGCGGTCATTGCAAGCCTGAAAGGGGGAGATTTTATGGTGACTCGGGACATAAAGGATGCATACCTTAATGTCCCCATTTATCCACCTCATCAGGCGTACCTCAGAATTGCGGTATGGGATTGTCATTACCAATTTCAGACGTTGCCGTTTGGTCTCTCCACGGCCTTGAGAATATTCACCAAGGTAATGGCGGAAATGATGGTGCTCCTGCGGAAGCAAGGTGTCACTATTATCACGTACTTGGACGATCTCCTCATAAAAGCGAGATCAAGAGAGCAGTTGCTGAACAGCGTATCACTTTCTCTGGAAGTGTAACGGCAACACGGCTGGATTCTATATATTCCAAAGTCGCAGTTGGTTCCTACAGCTCATCTGCCTCTCCTAGGCATGATCCTAGACACAGACCAGAAAAGGGGTTATCTCCCGATAGAGAGAGCTCAGGAGCTCGTGACACTGGTCAAGAATCTATTAAAACCAAAACAGGTGTCAGTGCATCACTGCACTCGAGTCCTGGGAAGGAGGGTGGCATCATATGAGGCCATTCCCTTCGGCAGGTTCCATGCGAAGACCTTCCAATGGGACTTACTGGACAAGTGGTCCGGATCACATCTTCAGATGCATCGGTTAATCACCCTATCCCCCAGGGCCAGGGTGTCTCTCCTGTGGTGGCTGCAGAGTGCTCACCTTCTCGAAGGTCGCAGATTCGGCATTCAGGACTGGGTCCTGGTGACCACGGATGCAAGCCTCCGAGGGTGGGGGGCAGTCACACAGGGAAGAAATTTCCAAGGGCTGTGGTTAAGGCAGGAGACTTGCCTTCACATCAATATCCTGGAACTAAGGGCCATATACAACGCCCTAAGTCAAGCGGAGACCCTGCTTCGCGACCAACCGGTTCTGATTCAGTCACACAATATCACCGCAGTGGCTCATGTAAACCGCCAAGGCGGAGAATCACGTAAGCGCACTGTCAGCAGTGTTCATTCCGGGAGTGGACAACTGGGAAGCAGACTTCCTCAGCAGGCACGACCTCCACCCGGTAGAGTGGGGACTTCATCAAGAAGTCTTCATGCAGATTGCAAGTCGGTGGGAACTGCCACAGGTGGACATGATGGCATCCCGCCTCAACAAAAAGCTGCAGAGATATTGCGCCAGGTCAAGAGACCCTCAGGCGATAGCTGTGGACGCACTGGTGACACCGTGGGTGTTCCCGTCGGTCTATGTATTTACTCCTCTTCCTCTCATACCCAAGGTGCTAAGAATCATAAGGAAAAGAGGAGTGAGAACAATACTCTTTGTTCCGGATTGGCCAAGAAGGACTTGGTATTCAGATCTGCAAGAAATGCTCACAGAGGACCCGTGGCCTCTGCCTCTAAGACAGGACTTGTGCAACAAGGGCCCTGTCTGTTCCAAGACTTACCGCGGCTGCGTTTGACGGCATGGCGGTTGAACGCCGGATCCTAGCAGAAAAAGGCATTCCGGATGAGGTCATTCCTACGCTGATAGAGGCTAGGAAGGATGTGACGGCTCAACATTATCACCGTATATGGCGAAAATATGTTGCTTGGTGTGAGGCCAGGAATGCTCCTACGGAGGAATTCCAGCTGGGCGTTTCCTTCACTTCCTACAGTCGGGAGTGACTTTGGGCCTGAAATTGGGTTCCATTAAGGTCCAGATTTCGGTCCTATCCATTTTCTTTCAAAAAGAACTGGCTTCTCTTCCTGAAGTTCAGACGTTGTAAAGGGAGTGCTGCATATTCAGCCCCCTTTTGTGCCTCCAGTGGCACCTTGGGATCTTAACGTGGTGCTGAGTTTCCTGAAGTCACACTGGTTTGAGCCACTCAAAACCGTGGAGTTAAAATTTCTCAAGTGGAAGGTGGTCATGCTATTAGCCTTGGCTTCTGCTAGGCGTGTGTCAGAATTAGCGGCTTTGTCACATAAAAGCCCCTATCTGGTTTTCCATATGGACAGGGCAGAATTGTGGACCCGTCCACAATTTCTGCCAACAGTGGTGTCATCTTTTCATATGAACCAACCTATTGTGGTGCCTGTGGCTACTCGTGACTTGGAGGATTCCGAGTTGCTGGATGTGGTCAGGGCTTTGAAGGTTTATGTAGCCAGAACGGCTAGAGTCAGGAAAACTGAGTCGCTGTTTATCCTGTATGCATCCAACAAGCTGGGTGCTCCTGCTTCAAAGCAAACTATTGCTCGCTGGATCTGTAACACGATTCAGCAGGCTCATTCTGCGGCTGGATTGCCGCTTCCAAAATCAGTAAAAGCCCACTCCACAAGGAAGGTGGGCTCTTCTTGGGCGGCTGCCCGAGGGGTCTCGGCATTACAGCTTTGCCGAGCAGCTACTTGGTCAGGTTCAAACACTTTTGCAAAGTTTTACAAGTTTGATACCCTGGCTGAGGAGGACCTTGTGTTTGCTCATTCGGTGCTGCAGAGTCATCCGCACTCTCCCGCCCGTTTGGGAGCTTTGGTAATCCCCATGGTCCTTACGGAGTCCCCAGCATCCACTAGGACGTTAGAGAAAATAAGATTTTACTTACCGGTAAATCTATTTCTCGTAGTCCGTAGTGGATGCTGGGTGCCCGTCCCAAGTGCGGACTTCTTCTGCAATACTTGTGTATAGTTATTGCTTAAATAAGGGTTATGTTGTGGTTGCATCAGGGTTGATCTGATGCTTCGTTGTTGTTCATACTGTTGACTGGGTAAGTTTATCACAAGTTATACGGTGTGATTGATGTGGCTGGTATGAGCCTTGCCCTGGATTATCAAAATCCTTTCCTTGTACTGTCAGCTCTTCCGGGCACAGTTTCTCTAACTGAGTTCTGGAGGAGGGACATAGAGGGAGGAGCCAGAGCACACCAGAATCCAAATTCTTTCTTAAAGTGCCCTGTCTCCTGCGGAGCCCGTCTATTCCCCATGGTCCTTACGGAGTCCCCAGCATCCACTACGGACTACGAGAAATAGATTTACCGGTAAGTAAAATCTTATTTTTATTCACATCCCCATCAAACATATTCCAGAATCGACTATCTATTTCTAAGTCATCGACATTTACACTTGATTTCTGACTCCTCGATAGGGCAAATTGTTTGGTCTGCCCATGCTCCAGGTAATCTTTCTATTCGTCTTCTACCTAATACACGACGCCAATTTTCATGGCGCTTTAATGATACTTTGTTGCAAGATGTGGTTTGCCATTCGCAACTTGAATCGGCCTTAGACTCCTACATTAGCACTAACGATACAGAAGACATTTCTAAAATCTCTGTATGGGAGGCACATAAATGCGTCCTGAGGGGGGTATGTATCCAATTGGGCTCAGTTCGTAAAAAACAGAGGGAAAAACTCCAGGATGACTTATTATCTAAGATTAAATCTCTAGAACTCCTCCATAAGAATTCCCAAGCCCCCCAACATTATTCTGATCTTGAGATCGCTCGGGCCGACCTGAATAAATTGCTCTCTGACAGGGTTAAATTTTCTTACAGGAAGTGCCAAAGCAGATACTACCAATGGGGCAACAAACCGGGGAAATTACTAGCCAAAGCTCTTCGAGAGCAACGCGCACTTAGCTTTATTCACTTGATCAAGGATGACATGGGCCGTCCCCAACACGAGACTGATAGAATTGCTAAAACCTTTCAGGATAATTATTCCACCTTATATAATCTTTCAGGGCCGACTGGGCGGGCGGATAGGTTATCCCATTAAGCAGATATATCTTCCTATTTGAGATCCCTAAACTTCCCAACATTGTCCAAAGAAGATGCAGACGATTTAGATGCCCCCTTCTCTGCCGAAGAGGTCATGAAAGTTATTGATTCCTCGCCTAATGGCAAAAGCCCAGGCCCTGATGGGTTTACTATTGCTTATTACAAGGCTTTCAAAGAGAAGCTAACACCTCTTCTTACGAGAGCCTTCAACACCATCTCTGATACGTCACATTTCTCCTCCCAATCCCTCGAAGCACATGTCACAGTTTTACCTAAAGAAGGTAAAGATCCCAGTCTCTGTACTAGTTACCGGCTGATTTCGTTGCTGAATATGGATATAAAACTTTTTGCTAAATTAGTTGCAAACCGTCTTAAGCTTTTGTTGCCGGACTTAATTCATGGAGACCAGGCGGGTTTTGTCTTGGGTCGCGAGGCTAGAGATAACACGTCCAAGGTACTTAGTATGATTCACTATGCCAACCAATCCACGTCCCCCTCGATCCTATTATCGACTGATGCTGAAAAGGCATTCGATAGGGTGGACTGGGATTTCTTGTTTGGTATTTTGAGACATATTGGGCTAGCCAACGCATGTCTCCATAGAATCTTGTCTCTCTACGCTACCCCTTCCGCCAGAATCAAAATTAACGGCTCCTTATCAGACTCCTTCACTATTTCAAATGGCACAAGACAGGGCTGTCCACTATCCCCATTACTTTTTGTTCTGTGTATGGAAGCCTTAGCTAGAAGTATAAGGGCTAACCAAAATATTTCTGGTCTGCTGGTGAGAGGGAATGAATACAAATTGGCCCTATATGCGGATGATTTACTGGCTCTAATTTCGAACCCGGTCACCTCACTCCCTAACCTGATGTCGGAATTTGATAAGTTCGGAGCCCTTTCCAATTTCAAGATTAATTACTCCAAATCTATTGCACTGAACTTGACTACTTCTCCTATGGTGGTTACGGGTTTGAAGTGCTCCTTCCCCTTCATCTGGCATGACCATAAGTTGAAGTACTTAGGGGTTTTACTCTCTAATGACCTGTCTAAATTATTCTCCGTAAACTTTGGCCCCTTGTTGAAAATGCTCCGCATAGATTTCCAAAAATGGAGGAAGTTACGACTATCTTGGTTTGGTAGAATTAATGTAGTCAAAATGAATGCCCTACCTAGGATATTGTTTTTTCTCCAAACCCTCCCCATACACATTCCTCCCCAATGGTTTCGGGACATTCAGAATCTTATACAAGCTTATGTTTGGGGCAGCAACACACCTAGATTCAAACACGACACATTATTTCGGAGAAAACATCAGGGGGGACAACAACTTCCACACATCCCCAGTTATTACCATGCAGTACAATTGAATAGAGTCCTGGAATGGACACGGGCAAAAGACTGTAAGCAGTGGGTGCTTCTGGAGGAGGGTTGCCTGCCACACTATATTGAAATCACACCGTGGCTTCCCAACCTCCCGAAGGTTTCCCACCCCACAGTCTCCCCCACGCTTAAATTGTGGAACACACTTAGCATGAGAGGTCAAATATCTTCCAAATGGTCACCTTTGACTTCTTTTCTAGCTAACTCTGAGTTTGTTCCAGGTCTACATGGAACGGCCTTCACCTCATGGGCGGGGGCGGGGCTTTTCAGTATCGGCCAGCTGGTGAGTTCAGGCAGGGTGCGTTCATTTTCAGATATTCAATCTCTTTGGACTATACCGAATCCCGATTTTTGGAAATTTCTCCAGGTTCACCATTTTTTAACATCCTCCAAGAATCTCTCTGATATAACTAGAGATCTTACCGCTTTTGAAAAAATGTGCATTTCCCCTCAGACTCCCACACACACCATATCCAAGATCTATGTGATTATCATGGAGGACCTCTTCCCACAGCCCCCTACTTTCATGAGTACCTGGGAGAAGGTTATGCCGAAGTTAGCATTACAATCTAATTGGGAATCAGTATTTCGCAATACCCAGGCTAGCTCTTTATGTTTATCGACAATGGAGACTCTTTATAAACTCATATATAGATGGTACAGGACTCCGTTGGTGCTTAATAAGATGTTTCCTGCTCTTTCGAACCTTTGTTGGCGATGTAAGAGAGCCCCAGGAAGTTTTGTGCATATATGGTGGGATTGCCCTCTTATAATTTCCTTTTGGAGGGAAGTTTTTAAATGCTCAGAATTGATATTGGGAGATATAGTCCCTAAAGACCCGGAGTTCTGGCTCCTCAACCTTACTCCTGTGGATTCACACACCTATAAGGGCTCACTACTGAGTCATCTTAATAATGCAGCCAAGGCCGTTATACCGACTCTATGGAGATCACCCTCACCTCCTTCGATCAAACAATGGTTTAATAAGATTGATTACTTTCTAGATATGGAGGATCTTATTTCTTTCTCATTAGGAAGATCCGTTGATTTTACAGCCATTTTGTTTCCCTGGTATGATTTTAAGGAGTCATCTGTATATAGGACTTACATGTCTATTTAGACTCTGTTCTACTACTGCTCCTGATGGCTTTTTTCCATATTTCAGACCACCTGACTGTTGTACCCTTCTCCTAATATATTATGAGACCCATCTAAACAACTTAGAAAATTTCTACTATTTTTAATCCTTACATCGCTACCTTTTCTCCCCCCTCTTTTCTATCTGTTTCTTCTTCTTTCTTTTCTTTTTCTTTAACTCCTCTTTTTACACTGTTTTACCATGTGGCTACTTCTATATGTTTATTGAAACTGAAAATGGACGATGTTTTTTTTTCTGTATGTTAGAAGACTACATTGTGATTTATAGCTATGTCTGATTTGCAAGGATCCTGTCTTCTATTGTCAGAAATTTGTTGTTCAACCTGTTTATCCTTTGTCGCAATAAAAACAGTTTATGTAAAAGAAAAAAAAGAAAAGCAACAGGCGGCCCCGGAGCTAAATTCTACCCTGCACGCCTTCACTTGCAGCCCCCAACTCCTCCCTGCTTTGTTGTGATATTTGTTTTTTTATGACTTCTTTGAAAGGAATATTGATATGTTATTAGTCAGATGCCTCATTCCTTAATTAATCATATAGAATGTATAGATGTGCGCAGACCACCCGTATTTAGGTTTTGGTTCTAAATCATCGTGTTTTGGTTTTGGCAAAACCACCCTCAAGTGTTTTTGCATTGGTGTTGGATCTGGATTTCCTTAAAAATATATAAAAACAGCTAAAATCATGTAAATTGGACCTGTTTTTGTTCCTGCAGTATAATCAGCATCAGTAACAGTCATTTCCAGTGTGAAAGGAAAGGGCGGATGAAAGCACGAGGAAGGGATATACATGCAATACAAAACATGCAAGATTCGGTTTTTTTAGATCCAAGATCCAAACATGTAAGAAAGGCCCGAACTAGAGTTCGACTCGGAACCCCAAAGTTCCGATGTGTTGCAGTAAAACCGAACCACTCATCTCTAATTAAATGAACTTACTACTGACATTAAGAATATGTGGGGCTTTTATGTAGATTAGAAGGCCGCCCAGTGTGGTTGCCTAGCACTGGTTTGTGAGACAGACACGATTCATGGACTATGAAAGGCAGATCTGAGTTTGGGCGGGGCCATTTCCCCCGATTTGGCAATATGGCCCCGCCCAGACTCTATACTTGCCTGCTTTCTGGACTTCTTATCCGTATGCTGTTTGATCTTAAGTCACAACTATAATTATTGTATGATGGATTCTTAGGGGTACATTTACTAAAGGTTCTAAAATAGGACTCTGTCTAACATTTTCTAGGTTGCAATTGAGAAATGACAGATGGAATCTGATTGGCTGCTGTGGGCAACAGCACCACTTTTCATTTTTAGATGCTTTAGTAAATTTACCCCTTACAACGGTTTTCAAAATGGCCGCTTGATAAATCTGATGGCTTATTTTCTACGCTAATGAAAAATCGTGACAGTGATTTGTCTGACTGTTTTCTAAACTTTCATGTTTCTGGCAGTTTTGCAGCATGTTTTGGCTTTAGTAAATCTGGTGGTATCAAAACGGACGGAAAAACCCTTTAATGAACTTCCTCAATATCTACATTTGCCCCAGGACAACATTGGGACGTATGCCTATCATTACTATTTTTCTTTTAGGAGAAGCTTATTTCATTTTCTGTAATAACTTTCACACGGCAGCATTACTTTTACTCTTTATGATATCACTAAGGATTATACCTAGGTGTATATGTATATAATCTGCTTGTGCATCAAAGGAAATATAAAATCAGATCAGGATTTTCATTGCTCTCATGTGCAGGATATGCACGGGGGATCCAGTCTGAAGATCGACACTGTCTAGGTCGACAATGTTTAGGTTGACCACTATAGATCGACAGTCACTAGGTCGACAGGGTTGGAAGGTCGACAGGGTTTCTATGTCGACATGTGCTAAGTCGACAGGTCAAAATGTTGACATGAGTTTTTCACTTTTTTGAACTTTTTCATACTTAACGATCCACGTGGACTACGATTGGAACGGTAATCTATGCCGAGCGAAGCGAGGCACCTTGCCCGAAGCATGGTGAGTGAAGCGAGCCATGCGAGGGGACACGGTGCACTAATTGGGGTTCCAGGTCACTCTACAAAGAAAACTACACCCAAAAAAAACAAAAAAACTTATGTCGACATTTTGCTCTGTCGACCTAGCACATGTTGACCTAGAAACCCTGTTGACCTTCCAACCCTGTCGACCTAGTGACTGCCGACCTATAGTGGTCGACCTAAACATTGTCGACCTAGACAATGTCGATCTAATGATCCACACCCATGCACGGATATAATGTAAACGAGAAACGATTTGTGTCTTCATACACCTATTCTTTTTGTGGCTTATGACATGAGATACATGGCACAATTAGACAACTGAACATGGGAGGCGATCACTGGATTTTCGTACTGTTTTCTAAAATTTGCATATTATTTGCATAGAGCTACTCATAGGGGCAGATGTATTAAGCCTGGAGAAGTGATAAAGCAGTGATAAGTGCAAGGTGATAACGCGCCAGCCAATCAGCTCCAATATGTAAATTGGCAGTTAGGCTGGTGCGTTATCATCTTGCACTTATCACGGCTTTATCACTTCTCCAGGCTTAATACCATACTTGCCTACTCTCCCGGAAGCTGCGTGAGGCTCAGGACCGGTTCCGGGACTTCTGGGGCCCCGGGTGGCATTAGGGGGCGTGGCTTCGTACAGGGGGCATTGTCATTTACGCCCCCTGTACAGACTGAAATGATGTGCGGTGCGCGATGACGTCATCGCGCACCGCACAGCAAAGGTCCTCTCCACGAAGGGAAACTAGACGCGTAGCATATAGTTCCCTTCGTGGATAGGACCTTTGCTGTGCGGTGCGCGATGACGTCATCGCGCACCGCACAGTAAAGGACCTCTCCACGAAGGGAAACTAGACGCATACGCGTCTAGTTTCCCTTCCCAGCGGCAGCGGGGGGGCAGCGGCCAGCGGCAGCAGGGGGGCAGTGGGGGGCACACAGCAGCAGCGGATCTTGCCCTGGTGCAGCGCCCTCCGGGTGGCGGCGCCCCGGGCAAAAGTCCTGCTTGCCCGTGGCAAGATCCGCTACTGGTGAGGCTCCCATTTTTTGGGGTAGCCCCCCACACTCCCAGAAGAGTAGGCAGGTCTCCCGCATCCTGCTCGCATCCTAGTGATGCGCGCAGAATGGAGAGATACTCTCCTGAGTTTACGGTTCCGTGGAGGGGTCATTTTCAGGATGTGGGGACATTCAAAGTAGGTAAGTATGCTTAATACAACTACCCCATAGTGTCCTTGGCAATTATTTGAGATGAGAAACTGGCAATTATTTATTTTTACAGTTCCTGCAGAATTACATCCTATAGCCAAGCTCTAGTGTTCAGTAGGTGTATTTCTTGCCCAAGACAAAGGTCAGTTTTCACAGTGCTTGCAGATCTCTTGCAGTTCTCCAAAGCCGTGGCCTGATTGACAGGCTGTGACCATTTGGGGACGGGCTGGGGATGGTCAAAGTTTCCGGGAACGGGCCCCCATTTTATGGGAATGCTGAGGCCGGATCTGCCTATTCTGATGCAGATTTCCTGACCTTGGCTATGCAGCTGAGACGGCGAATCTGAGCAGCCTTATGCTCACTCATTTGGACAATGTTTTTGCAGAATGGTCCGATGCTGCATCACTGGGTGCAGCAGCTGATCACAGAAGCTGACAGGAGGCATTTGAATCAGGCCCATTGTTTACAATTCAGTTCCTCAAAAGAACGGTGCTCCCATGCTTTTGCTTGACAGAGACTTGTTTAATATGATCCACAAACTGATAAACTAAAGCAAAACAGACTCTGCATTACTCTGTGCAGAACCGGATTAAGACCTCATTGGACTCCAAGCAATAACCTGGTTTGGGCCTCCTTCCTTCCTATATTTAAAAAATAAAAATCTGGTTCCTCCAAAACCACAGGGACCTAGGAGGTAGTATAGGTTGTACAGTGGATAATCCAAACTTTGGTTCTATGGCAATGCTCTAATAAGTTGGCCATGCATAAAATATATTACAGGCCCAGCTGATGACTTTACAATGCGGACACCACTGGAGGATCTACCATATGTTCATGGTGTCCACTGCACATGGGCTCATGGGTCAACCTGTCCCCGCACCATTCCCATGGCTATTGGGCCCATGCATGTACAGTGGCACAACCAGGGGGCAGCAGTATAATATTGCTATTTTCAAAAGTTCCAAGAGTTGAAAAATAGCTTTAGCTGTGTTGGCACGGTTTTGTAAGGCCCATTCCACTTTGCACACAGGTCCACTACATTCAGGACCAGATTAAGGGCCACTTGGGCCTAGGGCTGAAAATGATCAAGAACACAATGTGGGAAGTAGAGGAGGTATGATCAGAGCTATGTAGGTGGAACCAGTGTTATGTGGGTGTGGCCAGTGTTGTGGGGGTGTGGCCAGTGCCTTGTGGGTGTGTACACATAAAAATGGGAAAAAAATTTGGGGAAAATTAAAATGCTATTTTAATACTTGTGATTTATGGCTGCCATGCGATGGCTTTACAATGAAGATTCCAAATCACTGATGGCTCAACAATGTACCCAATAGCACCAGTCTATGAAGTAGCAGCTATTCATGGCCTTGTATGCAGAGCCGGCCCTAACCAATATGATGCCCTAGGCAAGAGTTTGGCTGGTGCCCCCTAGCACCACCGCTGGTTCCGCCTCTAACCTTGCATCTCTTTCCCAGCACCATCACCCCTCACCCATAGCAGTCCTTATCTTGGTGTTTGTACCCCCTATATTTTAAATAGGAACAGTTCACACATTTGGCGCACAGCCCAAAAAGGAGTATGTTTTGCTGGCAAGGGGCATGGCCACACAGTACTGCAACTTTATTCACATTTTATCATGCGATAGTGTCCATAATTCATATTACATCCCACAGCAGTATCACTTTACCTTATAAATGTTACTCCTCACAGTAGAGCCCCTTATTCACATTATATCAGACTGAATTGCTCCTTATTCACATTACGCCACACCCTCTTGCTCTTTATTCACATTAGACGACACAGTAGTGCCCTTTCTATATGCAATGCCACATAGTAGAGCACCTTATACACATAATGCCACACATTAGTAATGCATTTATACAAAATTCCACACAGTAATACCCCTTACACATATGACACACATTATTAATGTCCTTAGAAACATAATACGCCTTACACATTATGACAACCTTTATTAATGCCCATAAACACATAATGACACACATAATGCCTCTTACACATATGCCGCACATTATTAATGCCTTATACACATAATGACACACATAGTGCCCCTTTACACATATGTTGCACATTATTAATGCATTTTTACATGAACACATAATGCTCCTTACACATATTCCAAACACTACTGCACAACCAAACCACTCACATGCACACATCACTCACACTGCCACTAACACTGTGACCTCTGCCTCTGCTTGGATACAGATGTATCCTCATAAATCTTGCCTCAAGACACATCTTTTTTATGAAAATGCATCTTATTTACATTGCTATGTGACTAGGATGCACAAACAGCTTCTGCTGATTAAAATAATATGCAGCATGCCTGTGTGAGACTGTGGCTGTATCTGCATATGAAATGCTACACACAGAATATAGGCATGCCGCATATCATTTTAATCAGCAGTAGCTGCTGATGCCCCTAGGCATATCAAATGCCCTAGGCAATTGCCTAGTTTGCCTATACCTATGGCCGGCTCTGCTTGTATGAATAAAAAAAAAATAACAATTACATTTGGAGGGTGTGCAGAAAAGGGTCTTTTTATAGGGTGGGAGGGTTTATAAAGCATGGCTTTGTTGTTGTTGTTGCTACTAAGGGGGTGTTGGGTTACTATTATTAGGGTTTAAGACCATTGGGGGGGTCTATTGCCAATGGGGCGTGGGAAGTTATTTTATAATGGAGGCGTACAGATAAGGGGGGATGGGGGGTGCAAAACATCCCCTTTTTGAAATAAAGTAGTTTCATATATTATTATAAAAACTTTTTCAATTTTAATATGTAATAAAAAAAACATACTGGGTTTATCATGTCTTTAGGAGCGCCCAGATATATATTTTATTATTTTCTAACTTAAAATGATGTTTCACTTGAAATACATTGTATGAAAATAATCATATCCTCCCTTTATCTCATTGAGATACAGTTATTTCTTTTATTTTATTATTTCATTGACAAGAACACAGGCCTTCCAGTAATCTCTATGCATAATTAAGCATCTTCCAAAAATGTTTGGGTGACAGCAAAGGAGAAAATGACTAATAAGTATGACTGTGTTTGAATAATTTAACAGCCATAATAACTACAGAGACTCAGATAGAAAAAATACCATAATTTATCACCCAAATTTTAGCAGGCCATTAGTAATTTTAGTATGCCAGGGAATAGCGAAGTCATAATATATGCAAAATATCATTTCAAACTGTCTTGGTTTTAAAATAGCACTTTATCAATAAATCACTTCACTTTTAATTTCTCTATGGATAGAATGACTTAAATCAATGTCCTCTCCAGTAGCCATTTTCTTGATTTACCATATCTTTGTCCCTATTACAGCCTACAGACAGAATATCTGTCCAACTTGTATGATATGGAAGACAATAAACTACACAGCCCGAATGGTGATGGGCAGATACTGTATGCAATTAACCCCCTTCGTGGCAGGGCATTTCATGCCAGTGACACAGAGTTTGATATGTGGCTGTTAACAAGGTAGTATTACTTTCTTGGGCAACAATGGAGGAATTCCTTTTGTCTGTGGAGTTTTTCCCAATCAGTCACTCTTCCTCAGGCTGAGCATGCCAATGGGGCAAATGTCATATCCCTCCGCTTTAGCAAATCTCTTCCCTGGGCTTATGTTTATAGAAAAGGAACTATCCTCCTCTGTATGGCACACGTCAACAAAAAAGACAAGACTCACAGACACGTCGGCACTGTTAGGATATGGTGCGCTCTGTACCTGTCTCCTTCTGTATACCAGTCTATGGGTACATCCCCTAGTGTTAGACTCTAGTGCCAGGAGTCACTCGGAGGTGGAGTCTTATGATGTAGTTCCTGTTCCTCCATCTCTAGGAGAGAGTGAGGAGAGTGTGACACACAGAGACTGAGAGACAGAGTCCTGCTGTAGAAGTGTGCAGAGCTGAGACCTGGAGCAGATCTCAGCTACAGAGACTCCTAGTGTTCCAGTGCATGCATCATCTTCTCTTCAGTGGGAGTCAGACTGCACGGCTGTGCAGTCCTCCATGCTTTACCACCACAGACATCTCCTGATAAGTACCACTACCTAATGCTGTTACTTTGTGTGATATATGGGCTCCTGATTACCGATATCAGTGCTACATCTGAGTCACCTGTGTACACTAAATAAACCTGCATTACTGTTTAAGTCATTAAGTGTGTGGACTGACTTCACTGCACCAGATAGCCCAGAACACTCTGCCAACAGGCCCACCGAGGATCTGACCTGTGCCCAATGCAGCCCTGCCTGGGCCTAATGCCAAGCAACACTTATATGGGCTCAGGCCTAACTAACACAATTGAAGTGGCCTGGGCCTAATGCCCAGAACCACTTTATATATGGGGCTCGGGCCCTTTGGTTTGCCTACTTCAGAAACACAGAGTGATCTGGGCCTATTACCCAGATCAATATTTAAGGTGAGGTTCTAGCCCTTTGGCCTGCCTGTCGGCATGTTGGTGTGACCTGGGCCTAATGTTCAGAGTCACTCTAATGATGGGGAGGTATGGGTGTACTGTTCACCTAACATGCAGCACAGGCATAAGGCCTGACTATGCCCACAGTCTTGGTGACTGACACCTGGTGGTCTGGGGAGGGGTTTATAGGAGACCTCACAGAGGGCCTATCTGTATCTCTGGGAAAGGCTGCAGTGGGGAGCTTTGTTAGCTCTGTTGCTTCCCCCACTAGCAGCGGTCCTCTCCCAACTCTCAACATCTGATTATTAATTTCTTCTTGTTGCCGGCGCCACATCCGCGACCTCCTCCCACGGATACATCCATGACCGGCTTTTCCCTTCTCTGCTCCCTCACAGCCACCAAACTCAAGTCTCCCGCTCTGCGACATCTAATATTGGCTGTCAGTCCATGAACCAGGATTGGCTTGTGGACAGCGCCAAATTCAAATGTTTGCTACCGCTTGACTGGTGCTAGAAGCAGACAGCCTGTCCCAATGCCGGCCACTGAGATCCACTGCACCACCAGTGCTGTGAGCCGACACCTTGTTTCTTAGTGGACTAATTTTAATGGGCTTATGCTAACCTGTGTGTAGCTGAAACCCTACTCTCCTTCCTTCTTCTATATAGTACCATGGATATGGGAATAAAATAAGCAAATGATCATACAAGAAATATGTTGTTTTTTCAAGAATACTCGATCTACGGTATAGTTAAAATCATTCACACACAATATGAAATGAGATGTGACAGGTGATTGAGATAGCATTGAAATGCTCACGTATTCTGCAGTACAAAGAAGAAGCAATAAAATGTAATTCCGTCGTGCATATATCGCTGGATACTTTGATGACTCAACTCTGTTCTAAGTGTTGGTTTGACAAAACCATAAAGATAAAAGCAATTATCCTGTCACATACACAGCGAAGGCTGAAAGCTCCTCCATATGTTACTGGGCAAAGGTGGCAGAGAGGGAAACGCATGTTTGTCAGCATAGAACTGCGTGATATAACAGTGAGAGGAAAAACACTCCAACAAGTTTGTAGATATAACAAGGGCCGGATGTAATAACGCCCAAGATCGCAGGAGATGTGCGATGCCGGCTGTTCTTGGACTTTTTCTTAAAGGGGCAATCACAAGGCATAACCATGTTGCCCCTTTAAAAAAAATGTCAGAGATCGTCCGGCATCTAGCACATCCGGTGATCTTATTATATGCGGCCCCTAATGCCTGATTTAGAGATGCACGCAATGCGATGTTGAGTAATTCTTTAAGCAACTGCGCATGTGCGAAAGGTTGCAAGAACTGGTACGGTGCATGCGTTACACAGAGTTACACGCAAAGAGGCCGCCGCAATCAGAGCGGATGGTATCAGAAATGCGGTGGAAAAGTGGTGGGCGTCCCTCGGTGGTGAGAGGGAGATGGCTAATAGTGCAGTGGGCGTCTCAATCCAAGTGGTTGCATTTCCCGACGTACAGTTGCAGGTATAGGAGGCCATGGCCAGCGGAGAAACTGCATCTGCCATAGTATCCAGATGATAGAGCAACAGTGTAATGGTCGACAGTCAATTGGTCGACATCATATGGTGGACATGCATTAGGTCGACAGGGTCAAAAGGTCAATAGGTAAAAAATTAGACAGTGCTTAAGGTCAACAGGTTCAAAATATTGACATGACTGTGGTCGACAGACAAATTGTTGACACGTGTTTTTTGGGTTATTCACGTTTTCCCAACATTTGCTTTTTTTACTAGCCACGTGGACATCTATTGGGAAGAGTAACCTTGCCCGAAGCATGGCGAGGGTACATGTTTGTACTGATGGTGGTCACATAGCAGGGAATATACCTGCCACCTTAACCAATGTTGACTTTTCATCTGTTGATCTTTTTACCTGTCGACCTAATGCATGTCGACCGACTGACTGTCTACCAAGACATTGTACATCTATTATACCTCACCCATCTGCCATAGTGCCACTCACCCCACACTGTCACATATACCCACTCACTGCAACACATTCACACTCACACCGCACTGTCACAAGTACCCACTCACCCAGCACTGTCACATGTTCCCACACACTCCACACTGTCACACATGCCCACTCACTGCAGCACAATCCCACTCACCCCACACTGTTACACATAACCACTCACCCCGGACTTTCACAAATACTCACTTACTCCGCACTGTCACACATTCCTACTCACCCTGCACTGTCACACATTCCCACTCACTGCAACATATTCCCACTCACCCCTCAATTTCACCTATTCCAACTCACTCCGCACTGTCACATATACCCACTCACTGCAACACATTCCCACTCAGCCTGCACTGTCACACATTCCCACTCACCCCACACTGTCACACATAACTACTCACCTCGCACTGTCACGCATTCCCACTCATTCCGCACTGTCACACATGATCACCCACCCCGCACTGTCACGCATTCCCACTCGCCCCGCACTGTCACGCATTCACCGGGAGAGAACAGTAGCTACAAAAAATTATCCCAGTATAGTGCCAGATACACATATGCCCCCAGCAGTGCAGTGCCAGATACACATATACCCCAGTAGTGCAGTGCCAGACACACAGATGCCCCAGCAGTGCAAGACACACATACGCCTCCAGTAGTGCCAGATACTGTATATATTTGTACTTGGCACTGCTGGGGGGCGTATGTGTATCTGGCACTGCTGGGGGCGTATGTGTATCTGGCACTACTGGGGGCGTATGTGTATCTGGCACTACTGGGTGCGTATGTGTATCTGGCACTATACTGTGTATATATACGGTGTAACCCAGGCACATATATTACTGTTCTCTCCCAGTGTAACCCAGGCACATATATTACTGTTCTCTCCCAGTGTAACCCAGGCGCGTATACTACTGTTCTCTCCTGGTGTAACCCAGGCACATATATTATTGTTCTCTACCGGTGTAACCCAGGCACATATATTACTGTTCTCTCCCAGTGTAACCCAGGCACATATATTACTGTTCTCTCCCAGTGTAACCCAGGCGCGTATACTACTGTTCTCTCCCGGTGTAACCCAGGCACATATATTACTGTTCTCTACCGGTGTAACCCAGGCACATATACTACTGTTCTCTCCCGGTGTAACCCAGGCACATATATTACTGTTCTCTACCGGTGTAACCCAGGCACATATACTACTGTTCTCTCCCAGTGTAACCCAGGCACGTATATTACTGTTCTCTCCCAGTGTAACCCAGGCACGTATATTACTGTTCTCTCCCAGTGTAACCCAGGCACGTATACTACTGCTCTCTCCTGGTGTAACCCAGGCACGTATATTACTGTTCTCTACTGGTGTAACCCAGGCACATATACTACTGTTCTCTCCCGGTGTAACCCAGGCACATATATTACTGTTCTCTCCCAGTGTAACCCAGGCACGTATATTACTGTTCTCTCCCAGTGTAACCCAGGCGCGTATACTACTGTTCTCTCCTGGTGTAACCCAGGTACATATACTACTGTTCTCTACTGGTGTAACCCAGGCACATATACTACTGTTCTCTCCCGGTGTAACCCAGGCACATATATTACTGTTCTCTCCCAGTGTAACCCAGGCACGTATATTACTGTTCTCTCCCAGTGTAACCCAGGCACGTATACTACTGCTCTCTCCTGGTGTAACCCAGGCACGTATATTACTGTTCTCTACTGGTGTAACCCAGGCACATATACTACTGTTCTCTCCCGGTGTAACCCAGGCACATATATTACTGTTCTCTCCCAGTGTAACCCAGGCACGTATATTACTGTTCTCTCCCAGTGTAACCCAGGCGCGTATACTACTGTTCTCTCCCGGTGTAACCCAGGCACATATATTACTGTTCTCTACCGGTGTAACCCAGGCACATATACTACTGTTCTCTCCCGGTGTAACCCAGGCACATATATTACTGTTCTCTACCGGTGTAACCCAGGCACATATACTACTGTTCTCTCCCAGTGTAACCCAGGCACGTATATTACTGTTCTCTCCCAGTGTAACCCAGGCACGTATATTACTGTTCTCTCCCAGTGTAACCCAGGCACGTATACTACTGCTCTCTCCTGGTGTAACCCAGGCACGTATATTACTGTTCTCTACTGGTGTAACCCAGGCACATATACTACTGTTCTCTCCCGGTGTAACCCAGGCACATATATTACTGTTTTCTCCCAGTGTAACCCAGGCACGTATATTACTGTTCTCTCCCAGTGTAACCCAGGCGCGTATACTACTGTTCTCTCCTGGTGTAACCCAGGAGAGTATACTACTGTTCTCTCCCGGTGTAACCCAGCACATATACTACTGTTCTCTCCTGGTATAACTCAGGCACGTATGCTACTGATCTCTCCCGGTGTAACTCAGGCGCGTATACTACTGTTCTCTCCTGGTGTAACCCAGGCACATATACTACTGCTCTACTACTGTAGAGCTCTTTTTCTTTATATACTATGCTAGGTGGCACCTATAATGGCTGGCCACTTCTCTCTAGTCACGTGGCCACACCCCTTCCAGCATATGGCAACGCCCCTTGGTGGGTCCCTGATATTGCATTTCCCTGGTGGGCCCTTCATGCCCCAGTCCGACACTGCATAGGCCTGTAAAAGAGCATAAACCTTTCCTTGTTTGTTCCTGGATCCGTATGTCCTCTTCTCTGTAACTGGCATGCAAAACTTACACTTTGATTTCAGTATTGCCTTTATTGGCAAGTAAGGTCTCACTGTGGGCTTTAATCAATGGTCACCTTGCAGCACAGTACAACCTCCTTGTTGGATCTTCTGGAAAAACTGTGAAAGACATGCCTCAAAAATAGTCTGTGCCACCCACTATGGTTCCCAACTATGGTCCTATTACAAGCCGTGGCAGCTCGTATACCCTGCAGGTTCTGATTGTTGTTAAGCAATCGGGATGTTAGGTTACTTTCGCTCAGCGACTTCCCATTGGTTGCTAGACGACCAAGACGCGGGGTGTCCGTGGGGGATCCTGGGCTTTCAGGAGGCTGTGGAGACATGCCAAGCTCCAGCTGCACAGTGTTAATTATTCAAAGGGACTTGGCTTGTAGGGCTTTCTCATTGGCTGCTGTTCCCTTTATTTTGCAGCCAGCCCAGCCATGCCCCACCGGTTATAGTTCATGCATGCAGCGTGAGCCCCTGGTCCTCTTTTCCTGGTTTTGGAAGGTAATATCTACCAGTACCCCACACGGCTGGAGCCGCAACCTCTCAGGCTAATCCTGTATTCCTGGACTGCCATAATATCTGTCAATGTTCTCTAATATCTTCCAGTATCCTGCACGGCTGGAGCCGCAGCTCTTCAGTCGTGTCCTGCATTTCTGGCCTGCTCAAATATCTGCCAATACCCTGCATGGCTGGAGCCGCAACCTCTTAGCCAAATCATGCATTCCCGGGTTCTCTAGTATCTTCCAGAATCCTGCAAGGCTGGAGCTGCAACTCTTCAGCTGCATCCTGCAACACTAGTATTGCTGCCAATCCAGGCAGCAATCCAGTCAGCATTCAGAACGGTTTGAACTTTGGTGGTCATTTCGAGTTGATCGCAGCCAGCAACTTTTTGCTGCTGCTGCTGCTGCGATCAACTAGTCCACGCCTATGGGGGAGTGTATTTTAGCTTAGCAGGTCTGCGATCGCTTGTGCAGCCCTGCTAAGCTAAATAAATTTCAAGCAGGACAAGACCAGCCCTGGACATACTTACCCTGTGCAACAATCTCAGCGATGCTGGGGCCGGCTTTGACATCAGACATCTGCCATCCGTTCTCCTGGACACACCTGTGTTTTCTTCACCACTCCTCGAAAACGGCTCCAAACGGTCTGGTGACGCTCAGGAATGCCTTCTTTCTGTCAATCTTCTTGCGGTCGGCTCTGTGACCACTTTCTTCGTTGGCTGTAACCCGGCGACCCCTGTTGCCAGGCAACGGTGCACGTGCGCAGTGCGGCCGCCGCGCATGCGCATTCCAGACCCATTCGCACCGCAGCGACAAGCCGATGCATGCGAACAGGTTGGAATGACCCCCTTTGTCTCTCTAGCATCATATTCTGTATCCTGTGGTCACCAGACTGATCACATAAGTTCTTACTGTGCCAGGTGTAAATCCAGGTGGTCACCTAAGTACTGGTGAGCATACTATCTCTATGGGAACAGTGGGTGACTGTTAGTGGTGGAAGATCCTGCTAGTAGTGTCTTATGTGAATCAGTTCTGGTGTATCATAACAGGTCCAGTTTAGGTTTTAAGGATTGTGATACTTGAACACAAGTGGCTTAGTTAGCACCAGTTAATTTGATGTAGCCATCTGTGCTCAAGCCTAGGTATCACTTAAACTTGGACTTGTCTACCTTGAGGACTGAAGTTGAGAAACACTGTACTAGAGGAACTTAGATGAGACCCCTTTCAGACTGGTGGCAGGGCCTGGCTTATTGTTGTGTCAGCTACATCACCGCACACTGGTGCAGTGCCAATGCTTGTAGATGAGATAATCTCCAAGCGCCAGCTCTTCCTATGCTGTAAATGGGTCGCATCGACCTGGCTTACCCGTCTACAATGCACTGTGACCCAAGACCAACTCTGCAAGGTATCCGAGTTGGATTCCCAGGTCACTGGACCCAGGTTAACCCTTTTTCACTGAGCTGCTCCCGGCTTATCACAGAAATAATGTGGGTTTAGCGGCAGTGGAAAGGGGGTATTACACTTCACTGTTAAAATGAGGCTGTGTATACTTTATGTACTATAGGTAGGATCCTTATTACTGGACTTTAGATTCTGGGTGGTAACTGTAATTCATGTTTTTAATTATGACATTTCATAATATATACAAAACACATGCAAATTTTATTCCAGCTGCCAAAAGATAATTTTTTTTTACTTTATTGCTGTCGGTATGCTTGTTTAATTGTAATAATATGATACAAGGGCATACATAGAGAGTATATTTGTATTATTCATTATACCATATATTTTCAGTTTGATCTTCACAACTATTAATTTGATGATCTCAATGCACAATTCATTTTATAGTCATAAACTGGCTAAGTGCTTGTTATGGGGGTGTTTTAATAGCTGTGTCCTTGAAATCTCTCATATGTAAGAAGCATTCATATGTAAAGAATTTTTAATTTGCATGTATTATTATTATTATTATTACTATACAATTACTGTCTGTTATTGAAATAACATGCTTCATTATCACAGGTCTACTCTTATGATCTATAACACTGTGCCGTTGCCCACCTACCCACCCACTCATAAACCAAAAATAAAACAATTTTTTTATATGGAGGGATCACTGTGCAACTTAGATTCATTTCTAAAATAAAATGTTAGAATTGATTCTAATTGAAATTGCATGATGATACCTACTTCTAAAATCTACCTTCTTACCTCTTCCCAATGCAATGGGGATAGTCAGGGGAGAGAGGCATTTAGAGAATACAAGGACTAGAGGCATATACCATGCTATAGGTTTCCTTGTGGTATACTGAGGACCAGACCAACTTGACCTTTATTATTGGTACCCAGATATCCCATGACATCACAATGTTTAATCATGAGCACAGAGAGGAGGACTGTCCAAGGAACCAGGCCTCTGAAGAGGTGCAACCACTTTCCCAAGATGGTGTGGCCACATTTCTTTCAGCAGGAGGTGTTGGCCAGGTGGGAGATGCAGAGGGTATGGCGCCGCAGTCACATCATTTCTGCCCTGCCCCCTCCCCCCCCCCCCCCCCCTCCGTCCCATGCAAACCCACGGTTCCCAGCATTGCACATTGATGAGGCCTCGCCACGAAGACATGATTCTAGGCAAATCATGTCACCAAGCCACCTGGACTGCACTCTTCACTAGGGAAGTGGACAATAGTGAGTGGCATGTGGGAGACTGCCCTTCTCTCGCCGTAGTTCAGGAGAGCCACCAAAAAAACTGGTAGTCTCCTGGCCAGTCTACAAGAGTGGGTAAGTATGTTCCAGATCCATACAGTATGTCCATATGTTCTTTCTTTCATGTGAAAAGAAACATACTGTGGCAAAAATATTGCTGTAAGAGTATATTTTATTATTTATATATGACAGCAAAGTGGCTCTTTCACAATGACCACCAGAATTTGCATTTTGCCTTTGTTAGTTTTTGGTTCTGCTTCTGAATCAAGAAGAAAAACATATAACTAGTGAAAACCAAGTTGTCTATTCTAGTCCATTTGCACTGGTTTGTTCTACTTTAGATAACTGACTACCACTCTACTGGCATGCCATGTTCACTATTGATTGACAATGAACATAAAGTGACACAACATTCTGAATATCGCATCACATGATATCGCATGATTTATTCATGACAACCGTGGAACAAGCAGTATTTTTTGTAGAAAACCTTAAAAGCTTTTGAAGTGGGTAGAACCTACATAAGTGTTGTTTTATTCTTACAACCACACACATTTCCAGCTGGATCCCCAATCAGGCACATATAGGCCAAACTGATTTTACATGGGGCAAAATGGCGAGCAAGTATGAACAAGGCATGTGATAGGAATATACATACATAAGGAAACATAGTCATTGTCCTACATGTTACTAGACAGGAGATGATGTGATGTTTCCACTCTTTTCTCCAATCTTAACCAACGATCTCACTTGCATGTTTATAGGGAGCAAATCCCAATCCCAAAACTGGGACTCTGGACTAGACAGCACAATAAGAATAACCAACAGAGAAGCTTTGCATGCCAGAATGTCCCACGCGGTCATAAATGGTCTTTTCTGGTTGTGTTTCTCTCAACTTTTCTAAAATGTACGCTCTTAGCTGGTAGTGTGCTTCTTTGAAATGTCCAACATTCCTGTTGCTTTGTAGCAAGTGAAAAATAGAACACTTCTGCATCTCATACTTTAGGTAGATCAGTAATCCAAGAGTATATAATCACAAGTACAATATGATATCTATCCTACTGTCACGATCCGGGTATCTGGACGCCATTTCTTACCCATCAGATGCCTCCTAAGGCTGGCTCAGCGCTCCAGGACCGGATCCCATCTGTTATCCTGATGTGTACATTCCTGTATCCTCTCCTGTCACTCTGGGACGCTGTCACAGTAAACGCCATATTACACCTGGCATGGCGTCTCCCGCGGCCTCCGCCGCCGTCCCTGAACTTCTGCATGCAGAGTGTCTGAGTGGCGATTACGTCAGCCGCGGCCTCCGCTGTGTCCGCGTGGTTGGATGTGCATCTGTCAGCCTGGCGCCTCCTGTCTCCGGTGGTCGGCGCCGCCATTACTGTTTTCATTACCACATGGATTACAAACCAAACTTCCCTCCAAGTGTCTGCATGGGCGCAGCCATCTTGGATTCTGTCAGCTGATCATTTCCACCAATCTGTTCTCAGTATTGATAATCTGCATAATTGCCTAGCCAATCCCTTCCTTGCTGCAGGTATAAATACACTGTGCCTGAGCAAGGAAGGCGTCAGTGCTTTGGTTGTCAAACCTAGTTCCTGTTTGTCTCTCTCCTGTGATTGTCTTCCAGGTTCCAGCTCCTGTCTCAAGACTTCCACCATAGAGACCCGCACCAGCATTCCACCTGCGGTGTAGCCTGACTCTCCAATCCATTGTGGATTCATCTGTTTCCAGCTACAACATTACCTGCTTCCAGCTCGGCTTCCAGCAGAGTACAGCTTCCCTTAAAGGGCCGGTGTCCTTTCTACACTTTACCACTCTCCACCGGTATTATTATTTCTCCGCTCTCAAGTTCTACATTTCAGTTCATATTTCATCGCTCCCAAGTTCATTTATTATTTAACTGGTTCCAGCCAGTATCCACTCCGTGCTAACAACAGTCTGGTTCCAGCCAGTATCCACAGCAGCTGTTTTATCTTCAGCAACCCAGCTTTTCCTGGAACACCAGCTGGCACAATCCTGGGTTATCTCCATTGCTACAGTCGGGCCTGGTAAGGACTTTCCATCTAGAAGATCATAAGAACTATCTCACACTACCAGTGCCCTGTGGCTCCTGCCATCCTGTAGTACCCAGGAACTGTATTTATTCTTTGCTGACTTTTACGTTTTCTTTTACTGCTGCTGTGTTGCGGAGTTGTCATAATAAACATCATTGACTTTTATCCAAGTTGTCGTGGTCACGCCTTCGGGCAGTTATTATTCATGTTACTTACATGTCCAGGGGTCTGATACAACCTCCCAGGTTCCGGTACATCTCAGCCCCTACAACTGAGGCTGCCTCCCGTCAGCTCAGGCCCTCAGTTGTGACAGTAAGCACTGACCAAATGAATCCAGCCGGAGACCAGGATCAAGCGGCCAGGCCGATGCAAGAACTGGCAGCCCGACTAGAACATCAGGAGGCTGCACAGGGCCACATCATCCGCTGTCTCCAGGATCTCTCTACTCGGCTGGATGGGATTCAGACAACTCTCCGTGGATCAGGCGCGTCTGGTGCGTCAACCACAGTGACTCCAGCTATAACCCCACCCACCTTACCCATTTCTGCTCCACGTCTTCATCTTCCAACGCCAGCAAAATTTGACGGATCTCCAAGATTCTGCAGGGGATTTCTCAACCAGTGTGAGATTCAGTTTGAGCTACAACCTGGCAATTTTCCCAGTGACCGTACAAAAATTGCCTACATTATTTCTCTTCTCAGTGGCTCAGCCCTTGATTGGGCATCACCGTTATGGGAGAGGTCCGACACCCTGCTATCTTCCTACACTGCCTTCGTGTCAACATTCAGGCGCATCTTCGACGAGCCAGGCCGGGTAACCTCAGCTTCATCCGAGATTCTCCGTTTACGCCAGGGGTCACGTACTGTAGGACAATATCTGATACAGTTCCAGATCCTGGCATCCGAACTGGCATGGAACGACGAGGCCCTGTATGCTGCATTCTGGCATGGCTTATCTGAGCGTATTAAAGATGAGTTAGCTACCAGAGACTTACCTTCTAAGTTAGATGAGCTAATCTCACTCTGCACGAAAGTTGATTTACGTTTCAGAGAGAGAGCAACTGAGCGTGGAAGATCATCTGCTCCAAAATCTTCTGCTCCTCCTCCTCGTCAACTGTCACCATCTAAAGATGAGCCCATGCAACTTGGCCGTTCCCGTTTAACTCCTGCTGAGCGCCGAAGACGTCTCTCCGAGTTTCTCTGTCTCTATTGTGCAGCTCCGTCTCACACCATTAATGCCTGTCCCAAACGTCCGGGAAACTCCAAATCCTAGCTCGCCAAGGAGAGGGCCGGCTAGGAGTAATGATCTCCTCTCCATCTCCTCAAGATTGTAATCTCCCAGTCTCGCTTCAAGTTGCTCAACGTTATCGGAACGTCATTGCCCTCCTTGATTCCGGAGCAGCTGGGAACTTTATTACCGAAGCCTATGTTAAACGGTGGTTCCTACCCACCGAGAGACTTCCTTCGTCCATTTCTTTAACTGCCGTGGATGGCAGCAAAATTTTTGATGCAGTCATTTCTTTAAGGACTCTACCAGTTCGTCTGAGAGTGGGAGTTCTTCATTCCGAACTTATTTCTTTTTTAGTGATTCCAAGAGCCACACATCCTGTGGTCCTGGGCCTTCCATGGCTCCGTCTTCACAATCCTACAATTGATTGGACGACTACGCAAATCCTGGCATGGGGTTCCTCCTGTGCTGAGACATGTTTGTTTAAAGTATTGCCTGTCTGTTCTTCCTCCCCCAGGTCGTCTGATGTTCCACCTCCTCCATATCAAGATTTCACGGATGTGTTCAGTAAAGCTTCTGCTGATATCCTTCCTCCTCATAGAGAATGGGACTGTCCGATTGATCTCGTTCCAGGGAAGGTTCCACCTCGAGGCCGAACTTATCCGTTGTCTCTGCCTGAGACGCATTCTATGGAGGAATATATTAAAGAGAACCTAGCAAAGGGGTTCATTCGACCTTCTTCTTCTCCAGCCGGCGCAGGCTTCTTTTTTGTAAAAAAGAAAGATGGTGGTCTGCGGCCGTGCATCGACTACAGAGGTTTGAACGACATTACCATCAAGAACCGTTATCCTTTACCCCTGATTACTGAGCTCTTTGACAGAGTTAGCGGAGCTACCATCTTTACAAAGCTGGACTTGCGAGGTGCATACAATCTCATCCGGATCCGTGAGGGTGACGAGTGGAAGACCGCCTTTAACACCCGTGACGGACATTATGAGTACCTCGTCATGCCCTTCGGATTGAGCAATGCTCCAGCTGTCTTCCAGCATTTTGTCAATGAGATCTTCAGAGACATTCTATACCGTCATGTCGTGGTCTATCTAGACGATATCCTCATTTTTGCCAACGATTTAGAGGAACATCGTTTTTGGGTTAAAGAGGTTCTGTCCCGTCTCCGTGTCAATCATCTCTATTGCAAATTAGAAAAATGCGTCTTTGAAGTCAAGTCCATTCCGTTTCTAGGGTACATTGTGTCCGGTTCCGGACTAGAGATGGATCCTGAGAAACTACAAGCAATCCAAAATTGGCCGGTACCCTTAACCCTCAAAGGGGTCCAGAGGTTCTTAGGGTTCGCCAACTATTACCGAAAGTTTATACGAGACTTTTCCACCATTGTGGCGCCTATTACTGCTTTCACTAAGAAGGGTGCTAACCCGTCCAAGTGGTCTGAAGAAGCCATGCAAGCATTTCATCTTTTAAAACAAAGGTTCATCTCTGCGCCTGTTCTGAAACAGCCTGACATCGACTCTCCTTTCATCTTAGAGGTGGATGCCTCCTCCGTTGGAGTAGGAGCGGTGTTATCTCAGAGGGCTAAAGATGGCCATTTACACCCTTGCAGTTTCTTCTCCCGGAAGTTCTCCCCAGCTGAGCGCAACTATGCCATTGGCGACCAGGAGTTGCTAGCCATCAAGCTTGCTCTAGAAGAGTGGAGGTATCTGTTGGAGGGAGCTTCTCATTCAATCACCATACTTACAGACCACAAACACCTTTTATACCTGAAGGGCGCACAATGTCTCAACCCTCGTCAGGCCAGATGGGCACTTTTCTTTTCCAGGTTCGACTTTAAACTCCAGTTCTGTCCGGGCTCTCAGAATCGCAAGGCCGATGCCCTTTCCCGCTCATGGGAGCAAGAAAATGAGTCAGAGTCTTCAGACAAGCATCCTATTATAAATCCGTTGGCATTCTCCACGGTAGGGATGGACTCTACGCCCCCATCAGGGAAAAGTTTTGTGAAGCCGATGCTAAGGAAGAAGCTCATGCATTGGGCCCATGCTTCCCGTTTTGCCGGACATACAGGTATCCAAAAAACCCTGGAGTTTATCTCTAGGTCCTATTGGTGGCCAACTCTGAAAAAGGACGTCTTGGAGTTTATTGCATCTTGCCCAAAGTGTGCCCAACATAAAGTATCCCGCCAGTCGCCTGCGGGGCAACTGGTTCCACTATCCGTTCCCCGTCGACCATGGACCCACTTGTCGATGGATTTCATTACAGACTTACCCATGTGCAACAAGTTCAATACCATCTGGGTGGTAGTTGACCGGTTCACCAAGATGGCACACTTCATTCCTCTCACCGGTCTTCCGTCAGCTTCCAAGTTGGCTCAAGTATTCATACAAGAGATCTTCCGACTCCACGGTCTTCCTGAAGAAATTATCTCAGATCGAGGAGTTCAATTCACAGCCAAATTCTGGCGAAGTTTATGTCAAGTCCTCCAAGTCAAGCTAAAGTTTTCCACGGCTTACCATCCTCAGACCAATGGTCAAACCGAGAGGGTGAATCAGGACTTGGAGGCCTTCCTCCGCATCTATGTGTCCTCCTCTCAAGATGACTGGGTTCAATTACTTCCCTGGGCCGAGTTCTGTCATAACAACCAGTATCATTCTTCATCTGCTTCAACACCATTCTTCACTAACTTTGGATTCCACCCTAAAGTTCCTGAGTTCCAACCGCTTCCAGCAACTTCTGTTCCCGCAGTGGATATCACCTTGCATCAGTTTGCCAATATCTGGAAGAGCGTACGATCAGCTCTGCTCAAGGCATCGTTCAGGTACAAGAAGTTTGCGGATAAGAAGCGTCGAGCAGTTCCTGCTCTCAAGGTGGGTGATCGGGTATGGTTATCCACGAAGAATTTGAGGTTAAGAGTTCCCAGTATGAAGTTTGCACCTCGCTATATCGGTCCTTTCAAGATTGAACAAGTCATCAATCCTGTTGCTTACAGACTCCAGTTGCCTCCCTTCTTAAAAATACCCAGGACATTCCATGTTTCCCTGTTGAAACCGCTGATCTTGAATCGGTTTCATTCCTCACTTCCTCCAACTCCGAAAGTCCAAACTCAACGAGGCGTTGAGTATGAAGTGGCCAAGATCCTGGACTCACGTCACCGTTACGGTCAACTACAATATCTTATTGACTGGAAGGGTTATGGTCCTGAGGAACGTTCATGGACCAATGCTTCTGATGTCCATGCTCCTGCCTTGGTCCGGAGATTCCATTCCAAGTTTCCTCAAAAGCCAAAGAAGTGTCCTGGGGCCACTCCTAAAGGGGGGGGTGCTGTCACGATCCGGGTATCTGGACGCCATTTCTTACCCATCAGATGCCTCCTAAGGCTGGCTCAGCGCTCCAGGACCGGATCCCATCTGTTATCCTGATGTGTACATTCCTGTATCCTCTCCTGTCACTCTGGGACGCTGTCACAGTAAACGCCATATTACACCTGGCATGGCGTCTCCCGCGGCCTCCGCCGCCGTCCCTGAACTTCTGCATGCAGAGTGTCTGAGTGGCGATTACGTCAGCCGCGGCCTCCGCTGTGTCCGCGTGGTTGGATGTGCATCTGTCAGCCTGGCGCCTCCTGTCTCCGGTGGTCGGCGCCGCCATTACTGTTTTCATTACCACATGGATTACAAACCAAACTTCCCTCCAAGTGTCTGCATGGGCGCAGCCATCTTGGATTCTGTCAGCTGATCATTTCCACCAATCTGTTCTCAGTATTGATAATCTGCATAATTGCCTAGCCAATCCCTTCCTTGCTGCAGGTATAAATACACTGTGCCTGAGCAAGGAAGGCGTCAGTGCTTTGGTTGTCAAACCTAGTTCCTGTTTGTCTCTCTCCTGTGATTGTCTTCCAGGTTCCAGCTCCTGTCTCAAGACTTCCACCATAGAGACCCGCACCAGCATTCCACCTGCGGTGTAGCCTGACTCTCCAATCCATTGTGGATTCATCTGTTTCCAGCTACAACATTACCTGCTTCCAGCTCGGCTTCCAGCAGAGTACAGCTTCCCTTAAAGGGCCGGTGTCCTTTCTACACTTTACCACTCTCCACCGGTATTATTATTTCTCCGCTCTCAAGTTCTACATTTCAGTTCATATTTCATCGCTCCCAAGTTCATTTATTATTTAACTGGTTCCAGCCAGTATCCACTCCGTGCTAACAACAGTCTGGTTCCAGCCAGTATCCACAGCAGCTGTTTTATCTTCAGCAACCCAGCTTTTCCTGGAACACCAGCTGGCACAATCCTGGGTTATCTCCATTGCTACAGTCGGGCCTGGTAAGGACTTTCCATCTAGAAGATCATAAGAACTATCTCACACTACCAGTGCCCTGTGGCTCCTGCCATCCTGTAGTACCCAGGAACTGTATTTATTCTTTGCTGACTTTTAAGTTTTCTTTTACTGCTGCTGTGTTGCGGAGTTGTCATAATAAACATCATTGACTTTTATCCAAGTTGTCGTGGTCACGCCTTCGGGCAGTTATTATTCATGTTACTTACATGTCCAGGGGTCTGATACAACCTCCCAGGTTCCGGTACATCTCAGCCCCTACAACTGAGGCTGCCTCCCGTCAGCTCAGGCCCTCAGTTGTGACACCTACATACTGTATACTAAAATAACCGAAATATACATAAAGATCAGATCTTTCTATCTCCCACGGCTCATCACTTTAAATTGATGATATACATTCTAGAATGTTTACAAGGTTAAGTGATGAGTGGGCTGAAGCTCCAAGGATAAATGATTGCTGTATAGAACACCTTATATTCTCTGTATCAATACATTACTAGCGATTTTACATTATGTTTCCACAGAAGGGCTCTCAACAGCAATGGGGCAGATACAACACAATGCCTGCCAAGGTGAGTACTTATGAATACACTAGGTGATTCATCACGCCCTACGGGCGCTCTTCACAACGTTGCAAGGGGCTAATATTTTATTATATGGAATATTATCTCCAATCATAATTTTGTGAGTGGATTAAATATTGCACGGACAAAGGGCGTGCGATGCTTAAGGGGCCGTAGCCCCTTGACACGCGGATGAGGGAGGGGGTCCAGGGCTGCCAGGGGTGGGGGAGGGTTGGTTGTGGGGGTGCCACGGGTGGGGGAGGGGAGTGTGGGGGTGCTGCGGGTGGGGGAGGGAGTCCTGAGCCACCGCGGGTGGGAGCGGGGGTGCCGCCGGTGGGGGAGGGGTGGTTGCAGAGGGGGCGTGGGTGGGGGTACAGAGGTGCTGCAGGTGGGGGAGGGGCGGGTGCAGAGGGGGCGTGGGTGGGGGTACAGAGGTGCTGCAGGTGGGGGAGGGGCGGGTGCAGAGGGGGCGCGGATGGGGGTCCAGAGGTGCTGCGAGTGGGGGAGGGGCAAGTGCGGGGGGCCACGGATGGAGGGCGCCTGGAGGTGCTGTCTGTAGGGGAGGGGCGGGTGCAGGGGGGGTGCGTTTGGGGGAGAGGCGGGGCAGGGTGGGATGGGTTTGGGAGAGGGGTTGCAGAAGTGCTGCAGGTGGGCGAGGGGTGGCTGTTGGTTGCAGCGGTTGGGGTCTGTAGATGCTGTGGGTGGGAGAGGGGTGGCTGCGGGTGGGCCGCGGATGGGGGCAGGAGGTGCTGTGGGTGGGGGAGGGGCAGGTGGTGGAGGGGGTGGGTGCAGAGGGGGTGCTGCAGATGGGGAGGTGGTTGGGAGGTGTTGCGGGAGGGGTGGAGAAGTGGGGGCCATGGATGGGGATGGGTTCCGGAGGCACTGCGGATGGTGGAAGGGTGGGGATGCTGTGAGTGGGGATAGGGCAGGTGCAGGGCTGTTGGCGGATGGGGAGGGGTTACAGAGGCACTGTGGGTGGAGAAAGGGGCAGGTGCGGGGGTGCTGTGAGTGGGGTAGGGGGTCGGGGGGCGCAGTGGGTGGAGGAGGAGCGGGGTTGACGTGGGTGGGGGAGTGGCAGGTGAGGAGGTGCCGCGGGTGGGGTCCATAGGTGCTGCGGATGGTGGAGTGGTGGGTTCAGGGGTGCTGTGGTTTGGGTAGGGGGTCCAGTGGCGCTGCGGGCGGGGGAGGGGTGGGTGCGTGGGTGCTGCAAGTTGGGGGAGGGGTGGGTGCGGGGGTGCCACGGTTGGGGGAGGGGCGGGTGTTTGGTTCAGAATGGAACTAGACGCAGCAGCATGTGGTCAGGCAGGGAGCGCGACCTCTGCATCTTAGGTGCATCAACTACTCACCAGAATGTAAAAGGATCATGGCCTACATCCAGCCACCTCTCCTATAGGCAGATCTGTGACTCCATGACTCAGGGGGCGGGATGTACTAACCTCTCCTGTTGTGGTATGTGGTCTCCTCGGTAATAGGATCGCCGGCCGCTGCCCGTAGTTTTCTCTTCACTGCGCTTCCGCCTCATCACCGTCATCGCCACTCAGCACTGAACTCTCCATAGCGGTTGATCAGCGCTGCGCTCCCCCTGTCAGTCGCGCATGCGCACTTGTCTCTGCTGTGTGCCATAACCAGTGTGCGCATGCGCGACTGACAGGGTGAGCGCAGCGCTGATCAACCGCTACAGAGAGTTCAGGACTGAGTGGCCACGGCTGTGATGAGGTGGAAGCGCAGGGAGGAGAAAACTACGGGCAGCGGCCAGCGATCCTATTACCAAGGAGAACACACAGGATGCGTTAAGCCAGATACTGCAGTGGTAGAAGTTAGTACATCCCGCCCTGATAACTCCGCCCAGTGTTGTGACTCCCCCCAGCGTTAGGAAATGAGGCACAGAGTCACAGATCTGGGCTAATATATAGGAGATATGGTACAATGTGATGATTATAAATAATATATAATAGGCTGAACTTTAGATAGAGTGCGCACTAGAATGGAGTGCAGCTACACAATCCACAAAACACACGTAGAACAACAATACAAGAAAAATGTGTTTCTTTCAATAGTAGCGCTCTCCAAACACCATATTTAGGGACTGAACACCATAGTAAGGCAAAACATAAACAAATGATCGATTCTCCTTTTCTTTCAAAACCTTGAGGAGACACTTTAAAAGAAGATGTACATAGTGTAGCAATCCTTAAAATCGAGACAATTTATTTAACAGATTGCACTTACAAACAACGAGTTTTATGGTAAGAACTTACCCTTGTTAAAACTCCTTCTGCGAGGTACACTGGGCTCCACAAGTCTGGGCAATGGGGGTGTAGAGTAGGATCTTGATCCGAGACACCAACAGGCTCAAAGCTTTGACCTTCTTCCCAAGATGCATAGCGCTGCTTCCTATATCACCCCGCCTCCCAGCACAGGAGCTCAGTTTAGTTAACCAGCCCAATGCAGTAGCAGGAAAAGAGACGACAACGGTTAGTAGCCACATACACCACACTTTCACGACAAGAGAAGTGTCAGCGGCTAATGCCATATCAGCCCAAAGAAGCTAAGTGCGTCAGGGTGGGCACCTTGTGGAGCCCAGTGTACCTCGCAGAAAGTTTTAACAAGGGTAAGTTCTTACCATAAAACTCGTTTTCTGCTGCGGAGTACACTGGGCTCCACAAGTCTGTACAATGGGGATGTCCTAAAGCAGTTCCTTATGGGAGGGGACGCACTGTAGCGGGCACAAGAACCCGGCGTCCAAAGGAAGCATCCTGGGAAGTGGCAGTATCGAAGGCATAGAACCTTATGAACGTGTTCCCGGAGGACCACGTAGCCACCTTGCACAATCGATCAAGGGTCGCACCACGTTGGGCCGCCCAAGAAGGTCCAACAGACCGAGTAGAATGGGCCGTAATGTGAACAGGAGCTGACAGACCAGCCTTCACATAAGTATCCGCAATTACCATTCTGATCCACCTGGCCAGGGTCTGCTTGTGAGCAGGCCAGCCACGTTTGTGAAATCCAAACAAAACAAAGAGAGAATCAGACTTTCGAATAGAAGCAGTTCTCTTCACATAGATACGGAGAGCCTGTACCACATCCAAAGACCGCTCTTTGGGAGACAAATCAGGAGAGGCAAAAGCTGGAACCACAATCTGCTGATTAAGGTGGAACGAAGAAACCACCTTAGGCAAATATCCGGGACGAGTCCTACGAACCGCCCGGTCATGGTGAAAAATCAGATATGGGGAACTACAAGACAAGGCACCCAAATCCGACACTCTTCTAGCAGAGGCAATAACCAACAGAAACACCACCTTAAGGGAAAGCCACTTAAGGTCAGCTGAACCAAGAGGTTCAAATGGAGACTTGTAACACCTCCAAAACCACCGACAAGTCCCAAGGAGCCACAGGCGGGACATAGGGAGGTTGGATACGCAACACACCCTGAGTGAAAGTATGAACATCAGGTAAAGTCGCAATTTTTCTCTGAAACCACACCGACAAGGCAGAAATATGAACCTTGAGGGAGGCCAGACGCAGGCCTAAATCTAGGCCCTGCTGTAGAAAAGCCAAAAGTTTGGCTGTACTAAACTTGGAAGCATCATAATGGTTAGATGCGCACCAAACAACGTAGGAATGCCAGACCCGATGGTAAATCCGAGCAGAGGCCGGTTTCCGGGCCCGCAACATAGTTTTAATGACCTCTTCAGAAAAACCCTTAGCTCTTAATACGGAAGCTTCAAGAGCCACGCCGTCAAAGACAGCTGGGCTAGATCCTGGTAGACACAGGGGCCCTGAATGAGGAGGTCTGGGCGTTGTGGAAGTAGAAGTGGACGCTCTGACGATAGGCCTTGCAGGTCTGAGAACCAGTGCCGTCTCGGAGCTATGAGAAGCAGATTTCCTTTTTCTTGCTTGAACTTCCGAATTACCCTGGGCAGGAGTGACACCAGAGGGAACACATAAGGCTGCCGAAACCTCCACGGGACTGCCAACGCATCCACGAATGCTGCTTGAGGATCCCTTGTCCTTGCTCTGAAGACCGGAACCTTGTGATTGTGTCGAGACACCATCAGATCCACATCTGGAAGACCCCACCTTTCCACGAGGAGTTGAAACACTTCTGGATGGAGGCCCCACTCGCCGGCATGCACGTCCTGACGACTGAGAAAGTCTGCTTCCCAATTCAGGACTCCCGGAATGAATATTGCCGATATTGCCGGTAGATGGCGTTCTGCCCAACGTAGAGTCCGTGAGGCTTCCTTCATTGCCAAACGGCTTCGAGTGCCGCCTTGATGATTTATGTAAGCCACTGTGGTGGCGTTGTCCGACTGTACTTGAACAGGATGGTTCTGAATCAAATGCTGGGCTAGGTTCAACGCATTGAAGAACGCCCGCAATTCCAGAATGTTGATCGAGAGGAGAGATTCCTCCTTGGTCCACCGACCCTGCAAGGAGTGCTGCTCCAGCACCGCGCCCCAACCTCTTAGACTGGCATCTGTCGTCAACAGGACCCAGTTGGATATCCAGAAGGGACGGCCTCTGCACAATTGTTGGTCCTGGAGCCACCAGAGCAGCGACAGACGGACCTCCGGAGTCAAAGAGATCATTTGAGACCTGATCCGGTGAGGCAGGTCATCCCACTTGGCTAGAATCAGCTTCTGGACGGGGCGAGAATGGAATTGAGCATACTCCACAATGTCGAATGCTGATCCCATGAGGCCCTGCACCTGCATTGCCGAATGTATCAACACTTGCGGACGAGAAAGGAAGCAACGAATCCTGTCCTGAAGTTTCAGGACTTTCTCCTGAGACAAGAACAACCTCTGGTAGTGAGTGTCCAACAGCGCTCCCAGATGCACCATGCTCTGAGCAGGGACCAGGGAGGATTTCTTCCAGTTGATGAGCCACCCGTGGGCTTGTAGAAACCGGACCGTCATATCCAGATGACGCAGGAGAAGATCTGGGGAATTTGCCAGGATTAACAAGTCATCCAGATACGGCAGTATCCTGACCCCTTGACGGCGGAGTACCACCGTCACACCACCATAACTTTGGTGAAGACTCGCGGAGCCGTTGTTAAACCAAAAGGTAACGCCCGAAACTGGTAATGGAGGTTGCCAATAGTGAACCTCATATATTGTTGATGTGAGACTGCTATAGAAATATGCAGGTAAGTATCCTGTATGTCCAGGGAGACCATGTAGTCCCCAGGTTCCAAGGCCAGAACTATAGAGCGAAGGGTTTCCATATGGTACTTGGAAACCTTCACAAACTTGTTCAATGCCTTGAGGTTGAGAATGGGCCGGGAGGACCCATTCGGTTTCGGGACTAGAAACAGCGGAGAATAGTACCCCCGGCCCCTCTGAGCAAGAGGCACCTGTACTACGACTCCTGTATCCAGGAGGGTCTGTACCACCGAATGCAGAGTGTTTGCCTTTGTCTGGTCCGACTGTACGTCTGTCTGGCAAAATCGATGAGGAGGTCGGTTTTTGAAGGCTATGGCGTAACCTCGAGTGACGACTTCCAGTACCCAGGCATCTGAAGTGGTCTTCAACAATTCCTGGGAATACCCTGGAAGCCGGCCCCCCACCCTGGGTTCCCCCAGGGGGAGACCCGCCCCGTCATGCGGCAGGCTTATCGGTCTTGGCTGCTGGCTGACGGGCAGCCCAGGCTATTTTGGGCTTTGGCTTACCAGGTTTGGAAGTGTGGGCCTGCTTATGGAACGCCTGACCTTTTGCTTTACCTGAAGGACGAAAGGGGCGAAAGGACGTGCCTTTGGCCTTCGACACAGAAGGAGCTGTATTAGGCAGACAGGCAGTTTTGGCAGTAGCCAAGTCAGCCACTATCTTATTAAAGTCTTCCCCAAACAGAATATCCCCCTTGAAAGGGAGTACCTCCAGGGTTTTTCTAGAGTCCAGATCCACAGATCAGGATCTCAGCCACAATATCCGGCGAGCCAGTACTGATGTAGTAGAGGCCTTGGCTGCCAGGATACCGGTATCAGAAGCCGCCTCTTTAATATAACGAGAAGCTGTGACAATATATGACAAGCATTGTCTAGCATGGTCAGAGGAGATTTCAGCTTCTAACTCCAAGGCCCATGCTTCAATAGCCTCTGCCGCCCATGTAGCTGCAATAGTGGGCCTTTGTGCAGCACCCGTGAGGGTGTAAATCGCTTTTAGACAACCCTCGACACGTTTATCCGTAGGCTCTTTTAGAGACGTGACGGTAGTGACAGGTAGAGTTGAGGAAACCACCATCCTAGCCACATGTGAGTCTACTGGAGGAGGCGTTTCCCAATTCTTAGACAGCTCTGGCGCGAGGGGATAGCGAGCCAGCATCTTCTTTTGAATCACAAACTTCGTACCCGGGCTTTGCCAGGGTTCCTGACGTATAACCACTAGGTGGTCAGAGTGAGGTAAAACTTGTTTAATCACCTTCTGACGCTTGAACCTATCTGGTTTCTTAGGAGGAACGGATAGCTCGGGATCATCTGTAATCTGCAGAATTAACTTAATAGCCTCCAAAGATCAGGAACATCCACATGTGAACGACCCTCCCCATCAGCCGTATCTGAGTCAGAACCTGTGGGGTCAGTGTATGTGCTGTCTTCATCAGACGAGATGTCAGTGACAGCAGTGGATTGTGAGGAGACGAGCGCTCGCTTAGAGGACCTCTTGGACTTAGGCGAGCGTTGGTCAGACCTTTTAGTAGTCAGGGACTGGTTCAACTTCTTTAATTGAGCAGATAAATCGTCCGCCCACATACGGATGACCACATACGGTTGTACCGGCATTGGGGGTCCCATAGGGGGTGTTAGTTTATGAACTAGCGTATGCAGAAGCGTGGAAAAAGCGGCCCATGGAGGGTCAGTATGTGCCTCCGTTGCCACAGTCCCACTGGGGAGCAAGGAGCCCCCAGAACCAGAGCCCACAGCTGCTATATTCTCCCCATATGTGCCTGTGGCTTCAGCAACACCAGCAGTGTGTTCCACCCCAGAACAGTTACCCTCAGAAGCAGACATGATATAACTTGCAGTATGAGGTAACACAGTACAATTATTAGCAGCACTATATCCCTAATCCCAAACCCCTGCGCAGTGTAGTCAGCACCAGCAGAGATAAAGGAGAGATATGGTGACTAAATCACAGAGAAAAATACGTAATTGTCACGATCCGGGTATCTGGACGCCATTACTTACCCTTCAGATGCCTCCTAAGGCGGGCTCAGCGTTCCAGGACCAGATTCCGCTGTTCCTGAGTTTCCACATGCAGAGTGTCAGAGTGGTGTTTTCATCAGCCGCGGCCTCCGCTGTGCCCGCGTGGTTAAATGTGCATCTATCAGCCTGGCGTCTCCTGTCTCCGGTGGCCGGCGCCGCCATTACTGTTTCCCAGACCACATGGATTACAAACCAAACTTCCCTCCAAGTGTCTGCATGGGCGCAGCCATCTTGGATTCTGTCATCTGATCATTTCCACCAATCTGCTGTTTGTATTGTTGATTTGCATAATTGCCTAGCCAACCCCTTCCTTGCTGCAGGTATAAGTAAGCTGTGCCTGAGCAAGGAAGACGTCAGTGCTTTGGTTGTCAAACCTAGTTCCTGTTTGTCTCTCTTCTATGATTGTCTTCCAGGTTCCAGCTCCTGTCTCAAGACTTCCACCATAGAGACCCGCACCAGCATTCCACCTGCGGTGTAGCCTGACTCTCCAATCCATTGTGGATTCATCTGTTTCCAGCTACAACACTACCTGCTTCCAGCCTCAGCTTCCAGCAGAATACAGCTTCCCTTAAAGGGCCGGTGTCCTTTCTACACTTTACCACTCTCCACCGGAATTATTATTTCTCCGCTCTCAAGTTCTACATTTCAGTTCACATTTCATCGCTCCCAAAGTTCATTTATTATTTAACTGGTTCCAGCCAGTATCCACTCCGTGCTAACAACAGTCTGGTTCCAGCCAGTATCCACAGCAGCTGTTTTACCTTCAGCAACCCAGCTCTTCCTGGAACACCAGCTGGTACAATCCTGGGTTATCTCCATTGCTACAGCCGGGCCTGGTAAGGACTTTCCATCTAGAAGATCATAAGAACTATCTCACACTACCAGTGCCCTGTGGCTCCTGCCATGCTGTAGTACTCAGGAACTGTATTTATTCTTTGCTGACTTTTACGTTTTCCTTTATTGCTGCTGTGATGCGGAGTTGTCATAATAAACATCATTGACTTTTATCTAAGTTGTCGTGGTCACGCCTTCGGGCAGTTATTATTCATGTTACTTACATGTCCAGGGGTCTGATACAACCTCCCAGGTTCCGGTACATCTCAGCCCCTACAACTGAGGCTGCCTCCCGTCAGCTCAGGCCCTCAGTTGTGACAGTAAGCACTGACCTAATGAATCCAGCCGGAGACCAGGATCAAGCGGCCAGGCCGATGCAAGAACTGGCAGCCCGACTAGAACATCAGGAGGCTGCACAGGGCCACATCATCCGCTGTCTCCAGGATCTCTCTACTCGGCTGGATGGGATTCAGACCACTCTCCGTGGATCAGGCGCGTCTGGTGCGTCAACCACAGTGACTCCAGCTATAACCCCACCCACCTTACCCATTCCTGCTCCACGTCTTCATCTTCCAACGCCAGCAAAATTTGACGGATCTCCAAGATTCTGCAGGGGATTTCTCAACCAGTGTGAGATTCAGTTTGAGCTACAACCTGGCAATTTCCCCAGTGACCGTACAAAAATTGCCTACATTATTTCTCTTCTCAGTGGCTCAGCCCTCGATTGGGCATCACCGTTATGGGAGAGGTCCGACACCCTGCTATCTTCTTACACTGCATTCGTGTCAACATTCAGGCGCATCTTCGACGAGCCAGGCCGGGTAACTTCAGCTTCGTCTGAGATTCTCCGTTTACGCCAGGGATCACGTACTGTAGGACAATATCTTATACAGTTCCAGATCCTGGCATCCGAACTGGCATGGAACGACGAGGCCCTGTATGCTGCATTCTGGCATGGTTTATCCGAGCGTATTAAAGATGAGTTAGCTACCAGAGACTTACCCTCCAAGTTAGATGAGTTAATCTCACTTTGTACGAAAGTTGACTTACGTTTCAGAGAGAGAGCAACTGAGCGTGGAAGATCATCTGCTCCAAAATCTTCTGCTCCTCCTCCTCGCCAACTGTCACCAACTAAAGATGAACCCATGCAAATTGGCCGTTCCCGTTTAACTCCTGCTGAGCGCCGAAGACGTCTCTCCGAGTTTCTCTGTTTGTACTGTGCAGCTCCGTCTCACACCATTAATGCCTGTCCCAAACGTCCGGGAAACTCCAAATCCTAGCTCGCCAAGGAGAGGGCCGGCTAGGAGTAATGATCTCCTCTCCATCTCCTCAAGATTGTAACCTCCCAGTCTCGCTTCAAGTTGCTCAACGTTATCAGAACGTCATTGCCCTCCTGGATTCCGGAGCAGCTGGGAACTTTATTACCGAAGCCTATGTTAAACGGTGGTCCCTACCCACCGAGAGACTTCCTTCGTCCTTTTCCTTAACTGCTGTGGATGGCAGTAAAATTTTTGATACAGTTATTTCTCTAAGGACTCTACCAGTTCGTCTGAGAGTGGGAGTTCTTCATTCCGAACTTATTTCACTTTTAGTGATTCCAAGAGCAACACATCCTGTGGTCCTGGGCCTTCCATGGCTCCGTCTTCACAATCCTACAATTGATTGGACGACTACGCAAATCCTGGCATGGGGTTCCTCCTGTACTAAGACATGTTTGTTTAAAGTGTTGCCTGTCTGTTCCTCCTCCCCCAGGTCGTCTGATGTTCCACCTCCTCCATATCAAGATTTCACGGATGTGTTCAGTAAAGCTTCTGCTGATATCCTTCCCCCTCATAGAGAATGGGACTGCCCGATTGATCTCGTTCCAGGGAAGGTTCCACCTCGAGGCCGAACTTATCCGTTGTCTCTCCCCGAGACGCATTCTATGGAGGAATACATAAAAGAGAACCTAGCAAAGGGGTTCATTCGACCTTCTTCTTCTCCAGCCGGCGCAGGCTTCTTTTTTGTAAAGAAGAAAGATGGTGGTCTGCGGCCGTGCATCGACTACAGAGGTTTGAACGACATTACCATCAAGAACCGCTATCCTTTACCCCTGATTACTGAGCTCTTTGACAGAGTTAGCGGAGCTACCATCTTTACAAAGCTGGACCTGAGAGGTGCATACAATCTCATCCGGATCCGTGAGGGTGACGAGTGGAAGACCGCATTTAACACCCGTGACGGACATTATGAGTACCTCGTCATGCCCTTCGGATTGAGCAATGCTCCAGCTGTCTTCCAGCATTTCGTCAATGAGATCTTCAGAGACATTCTATACCGTCATGTCGTGGTCTATCTAGATGATATCCTCATTTTTGCCAACAATTTAGAGGAACATCGTTTCTGGGTAAAGGAGGTTCTGTCCCGTCTCCGTGTCAATCATCTCTACTGCAAATTAGAGAAATGCGTCTTTGAAGTCAAGTCCATTCCGTTTCTAGGGTACATTGTGTCCGGTTCCGGACTAGAGATGGATCCTGAGAAACTACAAGCAATCCAGAATTGGCCAGTACCCTTAACCCTCAAAGGGGTCCAGAGGTTCTTAGGGTTCGCCAATTATTACCGAAAGTTTATACGAGACTTTTCCACCATTGTGGCGCCTATTACTGCTTTCACCAAGAAGGGTGCTAACCCGTCCAAGTGGTCTGAAGAAGCCATGCAAGCTTTTCATCTTTTAAAACAGAGGTTCATCTCTGCACCTGTCCTGAAACAGCCTGACGTCGACTCTCCTTTCATCTTAGAGGTGGATGCCTCCTCCGTTGGAGTAGGAGCGGTGTTATCTCAGAGGGCTAAAGATGGTCATTTACATCCTTGCAGTTTCTTCTCACGGAAGTTCTCCCCAGCGGAGCGCAACTATGCCATTGGCGACCAGGAGTTGCTAGCCATCAAGCTCGCTCTAGAGGAGTGGAGATATCTGTTGGAGGGAGCTTCTCATTCAATCACCATCCTTACAGACCACAAGAACCTTCTATATCTAAAAGGCGCACAATGTCTCAACCCTCGTCAGGCCAGATGGGCACTTTTCTTTTCCAGGTTCGACTTTAAACTCCAGTTCTGTCCGGGCTCTCAGAATCGCAAGGCCGATGCCCTTTCCCGCTCATGGGAGCAAGAAAATGAGTCAGAGTCTTCAGACAAGCATCCTATTATAAATCCGTTGGCATTCTCCACGGTAGGGATGGACTCTACGCCCCCATCAGGGAAAAGTTTTGTGAAGCCGACACTAAGGAAGAAGCTCATGCATTGGGCCCATGCTTCCCGTTTTGCCGGACATACAGGTATCCAAAAAACCCTGGAGTTTATCTCTAGGTCCTATTGGTGGCCAACTCTGAAAAAGGACGTTTTGGAGTTTATTGCATCTTGCCCAAAGTGTGCTCAACATAAAGTATCCCGCCAGTCGCCTGCGGGGCAACTGGTTCCACTATCTGTTCCCCGTCGACCATGGACCCATTTGTCGATGGATTTTATTACAGATTTGCCCATGTGCAACAAGTTCAATACCATCTGGGTGGTAGTTGACCGGTTCACCAAGATGGCACACTTCATTCCTCTCACCGGTCTTCCGTCAGCTTCCAAGTTGGCTCAAGTATTCATACAAGAGATCTTCCGACTCCACGGTCTTCCAGAAGAAATTATCTCAGATCGAGGAGTTCAATTCACAGCCAAATTCTGGCGAAGTTTATGTCAAGTCCTCCAAGTCAAGTTAAAGTTTTCCACGGCTTACCATCCTCAGACCAATGGTCAAACTGAGAGGGTGAATCAGGACTTGGAGGCCTTCCTCCGCATCTATGTGTCCTCCTCTCAAGATGACTGGGTTCAATTACTTCCCTGGGCCGAGTTCTGTCATAACAACCAGTATCATTCTTCATCTTCTTCAACACCATTCTTCACCAACTTTGGATTCCACCCTAAAGTCCCTGAGTTCCAACCGCTTCCAGCAACTTCTGTTCCCGCAGTGGATATCACCTTGCATCAGTTTGCCAATATCTGGAAGAGCGTACGATCAGCTCTGCTCAAGGCATCGTTCAGGTACAAGAAGTTTGCGGATAAGAAGCGTCGAGCAGTTCCTGCTCTCAAGGTGGGTGATCGGGTATGGTTATCCACGAAGAATTTGAGGTTAAGAGTTCCCAGTATGAAGTTTGCACCTCGCTACATCGGTCCTTTTAAAATTGATCAAGTCATCAATCCTGTTGCTTACAGACTCCAGTTACCTCCCTTCTTAAAAATACCCAGGACATTCCATGTTTCCCTATTGAAACCACTAATCTTGAATCGGTTTCATTCCTCACTTCCACCAACTCCGAAAGTCCAAACTCAACGAGGCGTTGAGTATGAAGTGGCCAAGATCCTGGACTCACGTCACCGTTACGGTCAACTTCAGTATCTCATTGACTGGAAGGGCTATGGTCCTGAAGAACGCTCTTGGACCAATGCCTCTGACGTCCATGCTCCTGCCTTGGTCCGAAATTTCCACGCAAAGTTTCCTTTAAAGCCTAAGAAGTGTCCTGGGGCCACTCCTAAAGGGGGGGGTGCTGTCACGATCCGGGTATCTGGACGCCATTACTTACCCTTCAGATGCCTCCTAAGGCGGGCTCAGCGTTCCAGGACCAGATTCCGCTGTTCCTGAGTTTCCACATGCAGAGTGTCAGAGTGGTGTTTTCATCAGCCGCGGCCTCCGCTGTGCCCGCGTGGTTAAATGTGCATCTATCAGCCTGGCGTCTCCTGTCTCCGGTGGCCGGCGCCGCCATTACTGTTTCCCAGACCACATGGATTACAAACCAAACTTCCCTCCAAGTGTCTGCATGGGCGCAGCCATCTTGGATTCTGTCATCTGATCATTTCCACCAATCTGCTGTTTGTATTGTTGATTTGCATAATTGCCTAGCCAACCCCTTCCTTGCTGCAGGTATAAGTAAGCTGTGCCTGAGCAAGGAAGACGTCAGTGCTTTGGTTGTCAAACCTAGTTCCTGTTTGTCTCTCTTCTATGATTGTCTTCCAGGTTCCAGCTCCTGTCTCAAGACTTCCACCATAGAGACCCGCACCAGCATTCCACCTGCGGTGTAGCCTGACTCTCCAATCCATTGTGGATTCATCTGTTTCCAGCTACAACACTACCTGCTTCCAGCCTCAGCTTCCAGCAGAATACAGCTTCCCTTAAAGGGCCGGTGTCCTTTCTACACTTTACCACTCTCCACCGGAATTATTATTTCTCCGCTCTCAAGTTCTACATTTCAGTTCACATTTCATCGCTCCCAAAGTTCATTTATTATTTAACTGGTTCCAGCCAGTATCCACTCCGTGCTAACAACAGTCTGGTTCCAGCCAGTATCCACAGCAGCTGTTTTACCTTCAGCAACCCAGCTCTTCCTGGAACACCAGCTGGTACAATCCTGGGTTATCTCCATTGCTACAGCCGGGCCTGGTAAGGACTTTCCATCTAGAAGATCATAAGAACTATCTCACACTACCAGTGCCCTGTGGCTCCTGCCATGCTGTAGTACTCAGGAACTGTATTTATTCTTTGCTGACTTTTACGTTTTCCTTTATTGCTGCTGTGATGCGGAGTTGTCATAATAAACATCATTGACTTTTATCTAAGTTGTCGTGGTCACGCCTTCGGGCAGTTATTATTCATGTTACTTACATGTCCAGGGGTCTGATACAACCTCCCAGGTTCCGGTACATCTCAGCCCCTACAACTGAGGCTGCCTCCCGTCAGCTCAGGCCCTCAGTTGTGACAGTAATACAGTAAATCTTTGTGAAAATCCTATATTAAATAACACGTGACGCACCAAGCCCCCTCAGGTTATAGAATATAGGGATAGCAAGTTGAGTGAAAGACACGAGATGGACACCACTCAGCTATCAATGCACACACAAATAGTCACAGTATGTACAATGCAGAGGTTATTACTGACAATAATACTGCACTGGACTAGCTTACACAGCTATATAACAGTAGATATAACACTACACAGTAAGAAACTGGATGTATATCACAGGGTGACTGTACTATAATAAACCCCTGACTAAATGCACTCTTTCTTACTAACACTGACTAAAAAGACAGGTAGAATACTTAAGTGTCATGTAAAGGCACAGCGCTGACAACCAGGCAGCTTTACATAGGAGGATTTGCCCAAGCAGTCCCAGGAACAGTGAGCTGAGGAGTAATGGCGCCGCAGACACTGACAGGGAGTGAGGAAAAGACAGAGATGCAGCTCCAGGGCGGGAACACTTGCTGGAAATGGCGCCCTGGGGCTGAGGGAGGGGCTTCAGGTCTAAGCCTTATCCCCCTTGCTGGCAAAACCACCGGGTACTGTGGGCGATATTAAAATCGGTTTTAAGAGAAAACCTGACCTGCACCCATGCCCTGGTGATCTAGTGGGATCGCCTGTATCCACAGTGTCCACTGCCAGCGCGCGCGGCCCGCCTCCCACTGACCGCGCCGGATCGCGATAAAGACCGGGTCCCGCAAGCGTGACCCACTTACTACCTCCCGAAGAGTGGCCACGCGATCCTGGGGAGCCCCAGCCGTGTGTGTCTAACATGAAGAAAACCGAAGCCTCCACTGTAGGTACCCGGCAACCAGGGCTCGGGAGTGTGTACAGCGCCGCTGGGGAGAGCTGGAGCTGCAGCAGTGAATGTCACAAGACATTTACTACCGCTGCTGCCCTTGAAGTCTTCACTTTTTACCTCATAAAAAGCTTTTCTCAGGGCTGCTTGGAGCAGCCCCTCTGCTAAGTGCCTGCTTACTGCAGCACCAACTGACAAACTGAGCTCCTGTGCTGGGAGGCGGGGTGATATAGGAGGCGGCGCTATGCATCTTGGGAAGAAGGTCAAAGCTTTGAGCCTGTTGGTGCCTCGGATCAAGATCCTACTCTACACCCCCATTGTCCAGACTTGTGGAGCCCAGTGTACCCCGCAGCAGAAAAATAGTTAAAACAGTATGTAAAACAAACTCCACTGGACATATCACCAATACTGCATCTCTCTTTCTGGGGAATTCCCGGAACACCAGATGGACACGGTGAGCGGACTGCCGGGCTCCGGATCCACAGCTCCACATAACACAGCGAGTTCTCCAACGGATGGATAGGTCCAGGAGTGCACAGAAAACCGAGTTGCGCTCAACGCGTATCGGACATTAAGTCCTTTGTCAGGAGCATAATTACGCTAGCTCAGCAACAGTACTTATACCCTAAGACACCCTATACACAGCTGGATTCTATTACCGCTAACCGGCAATCTCCAGTAACTTCACTTCCGCTATGGTCACGGGACCAGAAGCGGAAGCTCTTTCTGCGGGTCATATGCGTTCCAGCCATAGAATCCTCACTGTATCGTATTCCACTTCACGTCTTTTGCGTTCCACGGGCGTCCAGGCTAATAATACCCTCATGGGGCAGTCCTCTGAAGTCCATCCCCAAAAGTCCCAACATCCAAATATAAACGGAACCATCATAAAAATAGAAAGACACAATTACCATAAAATCAATGGGAAAAATCACAATCAAAGGGTAAAACGTGTGTGATATTAGGTGAATTAAAAAAGGTGGTTTACAAAAATGGGGAATAATGAACAAAATAAAGACCCCTGGATTACACTAAGAAACACTTCAATTCAAATTCACCGTTCATTCCCCTGGGTACAAGAGTGCCTAAACGGTGAATCCATTGCATTTCTGCCTGTGCTGGTCTTCTCTCTAGGTCTCTTGTTCTCCATTTTGGGAGGATCGTTTGAATACAACAAAAAGATTTTAAAAAACATTCCCTTGAGTCATGTGCTTTTTTAAAATGCGATGAAACAGTGTGGGTCTCCAAGCCCTTCCTTATATTATAGATGTGCTTGGCCCACCTGACCTTAGCACATCTCCCTGTCCTTCCAACATAAAATAAACCACACGCACACTCCAGAATGTAAACCACATTCTTGGTGTGGCACGTGATGAACTCCCTGATGGGATAGGACTGTCCATTAACCATAAACTCAGTGACTTTTCGTAGTGGTGATTTGACAGTTTTGCACATCAGGCAATCACCGCAATGGTGAAAGCCCTTCGTTCTTATGCTCTGTCTAGGATCATTCTCCACACTACTCCTCCTCACTAGTTGGTTCTTTAAGGATGGTGCTCTTCTATACACGAACACAGGGCCCTCAGGCAGTAACGGACCTAAAACAGAATCCTATTTGAGGATATTCCAATTATCCCTGAAGACCCGTTCTATACCTCTGAAAGATTGATTGTACTGGTTAATAAACGCCCACTTGAACTTTTCATCAGGTGGACTAGAGTTACCTTTAGTTCTTAATAAGGTGTCTCTTTCTATATTAGGTATTTTGACTCTTGCCTTGTCCAGTAATTTGGGAGAATATCCCTTCTTCAAAAATCTGTCTGTTACTTCATCCAACTGTTGATCGCACACCTGTGCATCTGTGCAATTTCTCTTTATCCTTGCAAACTGGCTGAATAGAATCCCATCCAACCAGTTTGCATGGTGCTAACTAGTCCTGATTATAAAACTGTTGGAGTCAGTTGACTTCCTCTATGTTCTAGTATTCATTTTTCCATTGTCAACATAGAGGCTTAAATCCAAAAAGGAAACCTCTACCTTACTTTTGTTAAACACCAATTGAATGGACATGTCATTAGAGTTTAAATCGTCACAGAAAGTATTCAGGGATTCCTCATCACCTCGCCAGATGAACAGCACGTCATCTATTGTCGAAGTCAAAAATATTACATAAAAAAGAACATACAAACTACACAAATTATGAGTTATTATACTTGCAAATACGCGCAGCAAGCACAGCAATATATGGTAACACAGGCATTTACACGGACATGCCACAGAGATGGATTCGACACTTATTTCATGCAGTACATAATTATAATAATATCAAGCGCCAGACATCATGATGATTTAAAATTATATAATGAAGTAATGTCATGTTTGTGTATTATTTGAACGAAGCCAGATAGACCTGTCATATTTACTATTAAAGCAACCAGATTAATGTGTAGATTCATTTGATACTTGTTATTAAGTTGTAGGACATTGCAACAAGGAATTATGATTAAATGTATAAAAGCTAATATCACTTTTATTAGAACAATAGATATTCCAAACAGGTAGTGGACAGGAAGCTCAGGCCAGCCCCTTTGGATGTCTTCAATGCTGAACCTGTTTAGCATAATAAAGGATAATAATAATATACACAAACCAGTGACTCATCATGGATGAGAAAGTCCCCTCCCCCCAAAACTAGATAACACATTGCTGATCACACAGGAGGTCAGTTGCTGATCGGTCCCAGATGATGATGGAGTTCTTGCATGATTTTACTGAGAGAGAGACAGAGTGATATGGAGAGACAAATTTATATAACTTAAGGATAATGGTATTGTATGCTGGCCTGTAACTGTATGTAACTGTATGTTTTAACTGCTTACTGTGTGAGTGTAACCATGTAACTATAGGTATACTGTACTTTGTAATATAGTGAATCCATATCCTTTTAATAACAAATATATACATCAATGAGCTTTGGAACTCCGATAATGTGTGGGTGTATTGTTTTCTCTTATGGGATGCAGTGTTTTGCGATGTACAGCGCACATTCATGGCAAATGGTAATAAGATGTGCAGGCGTTTACAATATATATTAGAGCGGGCATTTTACAATATATATTGAGGAAACAATTTGGCATTCACAGATGAGGGCTCTTACGGGATATCATGGTCTTAATGATGCACTGTACATTATAAACGTGACGCTGTGGTCGATCAGATTGTGATGGACGCATCCTGACGCTGAGAAAATCATATCCACGTGTATTGTTGTGATATCAGTAAGCCAATGATATGAAATTTCAAGGGACAATGCGTTTCTCATAATATTTAAAATGCAAAAATGTATTTTTATTGTTGCAAAACAAAGTTCAAGGTCATATTGTGTTTGATTCAGATTGGATTGTTTATCTGTTAAGTAGGTTTAAAAGTACATTTAAAAGTTGCTGCATAGCCTTGATATAGTTTTTTTTTAACTCAGGCCTAAAATAACTTCTGGTGCTTGTATAATGTGTGATTTCTTTGTGACAAAGGAAGCCGCATGGTCTGTCCTCCATTTTGGGCTAGCTACATGGCCTGTCCACCATTTTGTGTAAACCTCATGGTTGTGGAAGGGGGAGGAGCAGTGGCCATTTTGGGAAGGTCGTTTTCTAAATAGCTGATTCTCAGTCTGCTCAGAACAATCAGTTTCCTTGGTCACATCTCACCATTTATGAGTTACTAATGCATTTATTTAACCCATGCCATAGTCAATTACAAATAGTTTCAGTTGGGCCTAGTGAGAGTAAATGGTGAGATAAATGCTTGGCTTGCTGTAAGAAATTGAAAAAAAGAAAAAAAACTTTTTTTTCTTCTTCTTTCCCAGGATTTAGTTAACTCTCTGTTTGCTATAGGATAGCCATTGAAATGCAAATTAACCTGTGTAACTACTTTTTCTTAGCAGTGAAAACCAAATAGCTTTGATATGCAAATTAGAAGCACTGAATGGGTAAATGAGTCACATAGAAGGCTAGTGAATGATACATATATATAATATTATTATAATTATGTGTATATTTATATCAGTGTATGTTCTGCAAGATAGCTTTCCAATCTGAATCATATCATTTAAATTATTGATTATTGCTGGAGTCATTATAGATCTGTGTGAAATAGGATACATTTGTTGCTATATAGGTAAATAATTTTAAATAACAGTATTTTAAGGAAGTAAGTGTAAAGACACAAACGCAGGTCTGCATAAAAGTTTATACAGAACAAGTTGTGTCTAGTGGGCAATAGTAATTAGTATTGTTCACATTTATAGAGCTGTGTGATTTGTTTTATTGCGGACGCAGGGTTTTGTACACATGTCTCGGACAAAGTACAGGACTGCGCACGCAGCGTAAGAGACACGCACAGTCGCGTGTTTACGCAAAGTGCGTAAGAGTGCGGGCGCTAACTACAAATTACACAATAGTGTCATTTAGTTCAAAGGTGGGATAGTAGACATTTAATACAATAGCACAAAACTACCCAGTTTCTAAAGCAGATTAGTATAAAACTTTTGTTTAAACTGTATTGCCTCTGGGGTAAAGCTGCCTATCTGAATGAATTTAAATTTTCTGTACATAAAAACCAAAGTGTATTTGAGTGAGCGAACGTAGGAGTGAGTGGATATTGAACCCAGGGAATTCGGGATCCCGTAGTGTGGTACATCAAGCAAGTGGAGGCTTGGTGGTGTGAGGCGGCTGACTCACGTTAGTATGAGGTTTAATACGCAAATCGTGATGAGATTTGCAGAGGAGCGTAATAGGGAATTGTGCATTGTGTAGTATTGAAGTAAAAAGGTTTTTTGTTACGCTCCGAGCTGAGGGTCACAGTTTGTACATTGACCCGTGGTTGTACAGCAGATAGGTAACAAGTACCTATACGCTGTGCGATTAGACCGCGCGTTTGCGGGTGTGATATATAGCGCAACTTGATACCCCTTTACGAGCTTTTGCGTAAAATCGCAGTATCATTAGCCCTGTATAGAGCATACGCAAGCGTGATTTGTGTATAAGTGTATAGGGAGTTTTTGCTGGTCTCTCTCAGGAAAATCTCCAGCGGTGGATATTTACTGGAAAAGGTAAGTCACTCCTAACACTTCCAGTAAATAGAAACCAATAGGGCCTCACTGGGTACGCGGTGTTCACTATTGGAGTGAGTCGTGGTACTCAGCGGAGAAGGAGCGAGGGAAAGCGCTAGGTGTCTTTCACCGTCTATCTGCGGTGTGCATTGGGGATTGCGTTTATTGGCAAATTGTCTTCGATGGGATCCAATTGCACAAGCAGTGGGCGTTTGGTAGCTAGGGTTCAGGCTGAAGAAGTGGGACCGAAAAGGTCAGAATTGCGACCGAGAGGGTCAGCAAGGTTTATTATGTGTGAAAAGTATGGTTCACACACATTGAGGCTTTTTGCAATGAATGGTTACGTATGACTGACAAATATAGGGTACCATTCCCTAAGGTGGGCAGCTTTGAACCAGAGGTACTGCAGAATGTAAGCAGTAAAATATGTCTGATAAAATCCAGAAAACAAAGGGTCAGACATATAAAATTGTTTAAACCCGTGGCAGCAAGAGGGGTTGGTGAGTTTGATCCTAAGGTATTGCAGGTGGTATGTCTAACCAAAGTCATATAAGACAAGAATGGAAATATAAGAACTGTTTTCTACTTGTAGCAACAATAAACAAGTAGGAAAAAGAAAAGAAAAAAAGAATGCAAGTACACCACCATATGTAGATGTGGAAGCAGTTACGGCCAGCATACAAACTATAGAAAATAATAAAAATATGAAAAATATGACTGTAACCTATATATGTACTAATGAATGTTGAAGTTTTATTAAGGAGGAGAAGGTGACCCCGATTGTTTTCAGCCATTTCTCATGCACCCCAAGGAGTATTCAACCGGTAAAAGAAGAGCAGTAGCCTGCGGGGGAAGTGGCTGAGACCAGTGGAGCAGGTAAGTATGGTATCATTTGTGTACATATATAGTAAAACCCAAAAATAAAAAAAAATAAAAAATCAAGAAAGTAACGTCAGAAATGGAGAAAAACCTGTCCGCACATTAGTATTTGCCAGTAGGAAAGCGGACAGAGACAAGATAACCCCCGGGTATTTCTTTCAGTTACCATATAAGAAGTATTCATTCCTAGTAATGCCCCTAGTCAAGATGAGCTCGGAAATGTTTGTTGGACCATGTACAGACTCTTAATACGGGATGAGAAGGATTGAATGAATACTTTGCATGACCTAGAAGCTTGTTAAACTTTTTTTTTGTTTTTGTCTCTTGCAGTAATAGAAAACTCTCCATCTGGATAAGATCACTGGTAAACACTAATTCGGCAAATGGGAGGTGGCTGTCTCTGTGCAAATGGACAAGCTCAATAAGGCATTGAGTGTCAGGGTGAAGATTTCTTTGCAAAATTGGAAAGGGGTCACAGTAGCTAATCTTAGATAAGTGTGCTATTGAACATCACAAGAATAGTGCTAGGCGCAGAGAACAACAGGTGAAGTTGAGGACGGTAAGTATACTGGCACATACAGGAAAGACCCATCAGTCCAAACCCCAGATCCCTAATGGTCATTAATATGTTACACTTGTAGGAAGGAAGGGCATTTTGCCAGAGATTGTAGGAGTAGTAGGACACATAGTCAATATAGATCCCCTAGACAGAAAACACAAGCCACATTATTAAACACATAGACGGGACCAAGGGACATATAGGCCCTCATTCCGAGTTGTTCGCTCGCAAGCTGCTTTTAGTAGCATTGCACACGCTAAGCCGCCGCCTACTGGGAGTGAATCTTAGCTTCTTAAAATTGCGAACGAAAGATTCGCAATATTGCGATAAGACATCTCTGTGCAGTTTCTGAGTAGCTCCAGACTTACTCGGCATCTGCGATCAGTTCAGTGCTTGTCGTTCCTGGTTTGACGTCACAAACACACCCAGCGTTCGCCCAGACACTCCTCCGTTTCTCCAGCCACTCCCGCGTTTTTCCCAGAAACGGTAGCGTTTTTCCCACACGCCCCTAAAACGGCCTGTTTCCGCCCAGAAACACCCACTTCCTGTCAATCACATTACGATCACCAGAACGATGAAAAAACCGTGAGTAATATTCCTAACTGCTTAGCAAATTTACTTGGCGCAGTGCGAACATTGCGCATGCGCATTAAGCGGAAAATCGCTGCGATGCAAAGAAAATTACCGAGCGAACAACTCGGAATGACCACCATAGTAAGGAATCATAAGCCATATAGAAAACACAGATTCAGCTAATGGGAAGAACAAAATAAATGCAACATTACCCTTTGACAAAACTTGCTGGGGTTAAGATGGGGCCTCTAAACTTTTGTTTCTTTTTCCTGGCAGAAATGGCCCCTGATTAACTTAATTTTGTTAGATATGATATACATATAATGTGCTCCCGCTCAGGAAGTACAAAGTATGTAAGACACCCCTCAAAGACTAATGTTACATATCACTGTTCTAGATGCATGTCCATCACAGGTAGAGGAAATTATCTCACAGAAGTTAGGATGGAATTTAGGATGGATAGGACACTGGATTGATGGCTGGGACACTGGATTAATGGCTGGGATAGTCCCAATAGCGATACAATAAACACAGAATTTTTTTTAAGGGGAGTAGACCAAGTAGAGAATCACTTCCCCGTTGTGCCCAATCCAGTTGTCAAATTTTTATAAAATCTTCACCTCTACAAATTCATCTGTCACCAACCTCTATTCTGTTTCTCTACAGTTTCCTCTTCATCTTTTGCGTTCACACAGGGTGGTACAATACATGGACCCAAGTACAGTTCAAACTCCACATGCCTAGGTCGTTCAGAGTTCTGCCCAAACCCAGTATATCTCAACAGCACGAAAACACCAGTTTTACTGCAGTGTGCCTTGTCATGCACAAAGGGTGGAGAATGGGAATACTGGTGAAGGGAAATTTTGTATAGACACTGATATGCCTGTTGGTGAATGGCAAACCTGACATTTTCTTTTTCATTTTCTTCTTCTTTCTCTCCTCTAGAGATGTTTCTTTTTTCTTTTTTTGAGTTATGCTCATGGTACTCTACATTGTAAACACACAACAGTTAAATTAAGATAGAAAAATTTATGTTCCCTACAGGAAAAGGCAGTCTGGAGGACAAAGGGGTATGGCCAGGAGTCCTCAGGACTGTGGACAGGTGGGCATGGTAAGCCAGTTGCCCCCAGAGCATACCTTCCAAGTCTAGCTGAGGTGGCACACGGTCTGACTCATCTAGGCAAAGAGGGTATGTGCAGGCTGATGAGAGCCTACTGGTGTGCGCCAGTATTCTATTCTCATGCAGGTAAGAGAGCAATGACCTGTCTTGCTTGCTTGAGGAAGAATATATGTAAAGCAATACCAACAGAGCCATCCCATATCCCTCCTGCAGACAGATCTTTTCAGGAAATACAAATCGACTTCGTACAGTTAACACCATTTAGGAATTATTGTTATGTATTGGTGTGCACTGATGTTTTCTCAAACTGGGTAGAGGCATTTCCTGCCGCCACGGATGCTGCTGTGTTTACCGCAAAGAAAAATTGTGCAGAAATTTGTGTGTAGATAATGGTACCCCTAGAAGTAGGAGCAAAGCTTGAAATTGTACTATTGTGATCATAGATACTGCCACTAGTATTATTTAGCACCAGAACCACTCCCAGATTTTCACTCAACGAATCACCCTCTTCGAAATTTGTTTTTGTTTTGGTTTTTGTGTCTTTTTTGTGTTGTTTTTGGAAGACAACCTCATGTCATGAGTGATCCACACAATGATCAGAAATACACCAATGAGGTGACAGTACAGTACCTTATTGAGATGAGCCAGCATTTGAGAACTTGACAAAAGAACTTGAAACTGTTGATTGCTGGTATGCCAAATACTAACTGTCGTGATTATGACCCAAGAGACTGTGTGATTGTTCTTATGCTCAGGTTGCCTAATAGACAGGTGGGAAGGACCATACCAAGTTTTGTTGACAGCACTATCCCAGTGAAAGTAGCCGAAAGAGAGAGACTTGGGTCCACGATCCCCATTGCAGGAAAGTCGGTAGTCCGGAAGGAACTCATAAATGGAGTGAGATCGCAAAAGTATCACCAGAGACTCTGTTCCGTGAAGACTGAGAGGCGGCACTGTTGAACACTACCTGAGCGTACTAAAGGATTGCAGAAAGACCAGTCATTGTAATTGATTTGTTATGAACAAGAGTTGCTTTGTTCTATTTCTCTTTTCTCTCTTTCCCGCTGACAAACATTTTTTTTTTCAGGATATTCTATTTTTGCGAGGTTTTTTTATGAGGAGTCGAGTGTGGGACTGGAACTGGTCCTGGAGGAAGGAGTGATTTCCTTATAGGATCCCGATTAGTTTGTTAAAGTCAGAGAAAAATCAAAGGTCTAGTTGTTATGGAGTTCAGAGGTAATCAGGAACAATCAGACAATGGCTATTCACACATTGCAGATAAAGAGCTCATTAATATATGTGGAAGAAGGGTTTATGAGTGGCTCTCCCCGAACTCCGAAGGTTTATGTTATTTAGGAAGGACGCTACTTATAACCCTTGTTCAATTATTACACAGACCTAGCATACATTCCAGAAATGGAAACAAAGGGGTACATTTACTAACATTCGTAATTCCCGAAAATAGGTCAAAGTTCAATCACGAATGACATCGACAGTGTAAAACTGCAACTTTTTGAATTTATTACGATGGATTTACTAAGCTGTCGTATTCGGGTTTTTCTTTTCTTCCGATGTCGATGTCATTCGTTTTTTTTTACCTAATTTTACGGCAGTGATTAGCAAAACACTGCCGTTTTTTTTAACAATCAATCTCGGCCGGATCTGTGTGATCCGTGCTGGGGTTCTTTTTATTTTTTATTTTTAATTAAACAATGTAAAATCCCCAAAAAAAATGCGTGGGGTCCCCCCTCCTAAGCATAACCAGCCTCGGGCTCTTTGAGCCGATCCTGGTTGCAGAAATATGGTGAAAAAAATGACAGGGGTTCCCCCATATTTAAGCAACCAGCATCGGGCTCTGCGCCTGGTCCTGGTCCCAAAAATACGGGGGACAAAAAGAGTAGGGGTCCCCCATATTTTTAAAACCAGCACCGGGCTCCACTAGCTGGACAGATAATGCCACAGCCGGGGGTCACTTTTATACAGCGCCCTGCGGCCGTGGCATCAAAAATCCAACTAGTCACCCCTGGCCGGGGTACCCTGGGGGAGTGGGAACCCCTTCAATCAAGGGGTCCCCCCCCCCCAGCCACCCAAGGGCCAGGGGTGAAGCCCGAGGCTGTCCCCCCCCATCCAATGGGCTGCGGATGGGAGGGCTGATAGCCTTTGTTGTAAAATAAAAGATATTGTTTTTAGTAGCAGTACTACAAGTCCCAGCAAGCCTCCCCCGCATGCTGGTACTTGGAGAACCACAAGTACCAGCATGCGGCGGAAAAACGGGCCCGCTGGTACCTGTAGTACTACCACTAAAAAAATACCCAAAAAAACACAAGACACACACACCGTGAAAGTATAATTTTATTACATACATACACACATACATACATACTTACCTTATGTTCCCACGCAGGTCGGTCCTCTTCTCCAGTAGAATCCAAGGGGTACCTGTTGAAGAAATTCTACTCACCAGATCCAGTGGTCCAGGCTCCTCGGATAATCCAGGGTTAATCCACGTACTTGAATAAAACAAAAAAACGGTTGCCCGACCACGAACTGAAAGGTGACCCATGTTTGCACATGGGTCACCTTCCCACGAATGCCAGAAACCCACTTTGCCTTCTGGCTAAGTGGGTTTCTTCAGCCAATCAGGGAGCGCCACGTTGTAGCACTCTCCTGATCAGCTGTGTGCTCCTGTCTTCACTGACAGGCAGCACACGGCAGTGTTACAATGTAGCGCCTATGCGCTACATTGTAACCAATGATGGGAACTTTCTGCTCAGCGGTGACGTCACTTTAGGTCAACCGCAGGGCACAAAGTTCCCATCATTGGTTACAATGTAGCGCATAGGCGCTACATTGTAACACTGCCGTGTGCCGCCTGTCAGTGAGGACAGGAGCACACAGCTGATCAGTAGAGTGCTACAACGTGGCACTCCCTGATTGGCTGAAGAAACCCACTTAGCCAGAAGGCAAAGTGGGTTTCTGGCATTCGTGGGAAGGTGACCCATGTGCAAACATGGGTCACCTTTCAGTTCGTGGTCGGGCAACCGTTTTTTTGTTTTATTCAAGTACGTGGATTAACCCTGGATTATCCGAGGAGCCTGGACCACTGGATCTGGTGAGTAGAATTTCTTCAACAGGTACCCCTTGGATTCTACTGGAGAAGAGGACCGACCTGCGTGGGAACTTAAGGTAAGTATGTATGTATGTGTGTATGTATGTAATAAAATTATACTTTCACGGTGTGTGTGTCTTGTGTTTTTTTGGGTATTTTTTTAGTGGTAGTACTACAGGTACCAGCGGGCCCGTTTTTCCGCCGCATGCTGGTACTTGTGGTTCTCCAAGTACCAGCATGCGGGGGAGGCTTGCTGGGACTTGTAGTACTGCTACTAAAAACAATATCTTTTATTTTACAACAAAGGCTATCAGCCCTCCCATCCGCAGCCCATTGGATGGGGGGGGACAGCCTCGGGCTTCACCCCTGGCCCTTGGGTGGCTGGGGGGGGGGGACCCCTTGATTGAAGGGGTTCCCACTCCCCCAGGGTACCCCGGCCAGGGGTGACTAGTTGGATTTTTGATGCCACGGCCGCAGGGCACTATATAAAAGTGACCCCCGGCTGTGGCATTATCTGTCCAGCTAGTGGAGCCCGGTGCTGGTTTTAAAAATATGGGGGACCCCTACTCTTTTTGTCCCCCGTATTTTTGGGACCAGGACCAGGCGCAGAGCCCGATGCTGGTTGCTTAAATATGGGGGAACCCCTGTCATTTTTTTCACCATATTTCTGCAACCAGGATCGGCTCAAAGAGCCCGAGGCTGGTTATGCTTAGGAGGGGGGACCTTACGCAATTTTTTATGTAAAAATAAGCACTTTCCCACCCCTTCCCACTGATATACATGCACGGATCTCATGGATCCGTGCATGCCTATCCAAACACGAATAAAAAAAAAAGTTCTGTTTTTTTTTAGCACTTTTTTACGAGTTGTAATTTTTCACGGCAGTGTTTGTTCTTTTTTTGCTTTGCACTTCTTAGTAAATGACCGAGATTCATACTTAAACAGCCGCGTTTTGACCGATGGTGTATTCATTCGTAATTTTTTACCTGAACTAGCAAAAAATTACGAATGCCCTCATCACTGCCGTGATTAGTGTTTAGTAAATGACCGAGATTAACCGAGATGACACTTTGAAGAAAAAACGGCATCTCGGTCAAAATCGGGAGCTTAGTAAATATACCCCAATGTTCCGAAAATGATAGGAATATGTAGATCATGAAAATTTTATATGTCACTTTCACAATTTGTTTGTGTCTTCTTCATCTACCCAACAGAACCTCAAGGACACTAGGCCCACCACCAGACCATCCCCATACCAAATCCTATGGTCTTCCCAGTACGCCATAAATAAATTTGCCTAACTGGGGGCAAACCTAGTGCCCATGGCAGTGCCGATACTCTGTAAATAGAATGTCCCATCGAAGTAAAAATAATTATTTAACAAAATTAACTTAATACTATCCAAAATAAAACCCTTTATATTATCACTAAGGGAACTCATATCTAAAAAAATAGGAAATTGCAGCCAGTCCTTTTTCGAGGTCTATGATGGTGTATAGGGTACACACATCAGCTGTGCATAAAATATCACCCTCTTCCCATTTATACAAGTTAATCCTCAGGGTGTCACCTGTATCTTTTAAGAATGCTCTCGTTGTCTGCACCAGCGGTTGTAGATGGTGATCTACCATAGCTGACAAATTGCTGGTCAGACTGTTACACCCGGACACTATGGGTCTCCCTGGTGGGTGGAGGGCGTCCTTGTGTATCTTATGGAGGACATATAATGTAGGAATAGATGGCTCAGATATATTCAAAAACTCAAATTCCTTTTTTGTAATCGCTTTCGCTTCCAATGCTTTAGTACTCAATTCCAACAAAGCCTTTGACATTTTAGCAGTCGGATCGGACTTAAGTTTAGAATATGTTTTACCATCGTTAAGTTGTCTATAAATTTCCTGCATGTATGCCTCCCTTTTCATAAGGGCCACACCTCCACCCTTATCTGCTGGTTTGATGATTAACTCCTTATCATTTTTAGGTTTTGTATTGCCTCAAATTCCTTTTTAGTCAGATTGGGTCTCATGCTTTTATTTTTGGCACTTTTCTCAATGACCTTCTCTATTTCACCACAAACCACTTTATTAAAGACATCAAGACAATTTCTTCTAGCATGGGTGGGATATAAAGTGGAGGGGGGCCTAAAGCCTGAGGTTTCCATTAAAGCATCCTCCTGTATAGATTCCTTTGTTTTATCCTCTTTAGTTTGAAAGAAACGTTTAATGGTCAACTTACGCACAAACCTTTGTATATCAAGAAAGATGTCAAAAGAGTTGGGTTTATAATAATGATACCAAACAAGCACATCACCATGCCTCCTTATAAATGTTCTGTAGCTGAGCTGTATCTAGCAAATTATATACTGTGTTAGTTGATTTGTACCCACAGGGTTTGTTGACTAAACACGGCAAATGACAGTTAAGGGTTATATGTAATATTATTATTATCCTTTACTTATATGGCATCATAAGGGTCTGCAGGGTCTTATAAAGTACATAAGAGACTTACAGGTACTAATTCAGACCTGATCGCAGCAGCAAATTTGTTCTCTAATGGGTAAAACCATGTGGACTGTGGGTGGGGGGGGGGGGAGATATAACATGTGCAGAGAGAGTTAGATTTTGGTGGGTTATATTGTTTCTGTGCAGGATAAATACTGACTGCTTTATTTTTATACTGCAATTTAGATTTCAGTTTGCACATACCCCACCCAAATCTAACTCTCTCTGCACATGTTATATCTGCCCCCCCCCCCCCCCCCCCTGCAGTGCACATGGTTTTGCCCGTTAGAGAACACATTTGCTGCTGTGATCAGGTCTGCCTTAGGCCCTCAGTACAGAACATTGCAGGGCATAGACTACAAGCGTTATGAACATTGCTGCATTAGCCATCATAATACCCAAATAAGCAGCAGCGTGGGATGAACCCAAAGGTTTGGTGCCGATTTTAGCAGTGGGAAATTGATGGTAATGTGAGGGAAGGAAAAGCACATGAAGGTAGAGGCCGGACCTGCTTGTGAGGCTTACAGTGTAAAGGTTCTGATTTTCGGCAATCTATGTGATTTCGGTGATACAGCTGCTATCCTTCAACGGGCAATTTATGAAGGTGAACCCAAGTTGGTTTTGCTGGAAAATGGTGGTGTGTGTACAGGCTTAAGGATGGAGCAGAGTAACTATGAACAATCCAGTTGCTTAACCCGGGGAGTGGCTTTATTGATGGGCAAATGAGGTCCAATCCCATACACTGTTATACACACTGTGTTGGATAGAGCAGAGCGATGTGTCATACAGCTCACCAGCTGGTGGGCATAGGCAGGAAGCAGGTAGTGGTGCAGGGCTCTGGAAATACTTTTGTAGCAGGTAACACAAGTCTCACTGGAGCTAAGTTTTACATAGACATGTATCACTGCGTCACTCATACACAGTGACAAGATGGAACAGCACATGCACAGTACTCAGTTCAGTGGCCATTTTGGTTAGGGAATGTAGCCTCCCTGTAGGAACTCACATTGAGTCTGTGCAATAGTGCAACCCTTCTCAACACCCCCCTCACTAAAGCTTCTCCATAATATGCAGACATTCAAATAAAGCTTTCTCGTACTGACCTAAAAAGAAAACAGGCTTAAACAAATAAGGAGACAGTAACAATTATGTGACTTTGGTCTGGTTTTCCTTGCAAACACAACAGTATGAGTCCACTCACTGACAGCATAGACTGTAGCAACAGTCTCTCGACTTGGGACTGCTGTCTCTATCATGATTGGTAATGTCTTTCATATTGTGGCCTTTAAATCTTGCAAAGCCCTTTTGCCTATCTTGGACTTCCTATCACATCAGTCAAGTCTTGACTTTGGCTTCGGATTCTCTGAGGTTCACTGAATGCTAAAGTACAGTATATTAGCAAATTCCTCACCATATCTCTTAGCATGGAAGTTAAACCACAGAAAAGATATTTTGCAAGATCAAGTAGCAAGCCACTATTTGTTCTTGCAGAAGATCTTTTCTGTGGTTGAACTTCCATACTGGTAGTCTCTAGTTCAGATATATCTCCAGCTCCTGGCATGTCCAGTAACACATACTTGTTGTTCGAGTTTTTCTGTGACTTTCTTTGAATATGAAACCTCTAGATTTGACGAGTTTATTGGTACTTGGATTCCATAATAATCTGTAACCTTTACTTTCATGGCGGTAGCCAAGCATAATGCAGTTCACTAATTTTGAATCCAGCTTGCATCTTCTTTCTTTTGGTACTGTACATGCACATAAGCAATACTTCCAAAAGTATACACTTGGTTTTCTCTTTGACCATGTCTTTGACCATGATTAATTGGGCGACTGTAGGATATTTTTATCTTACTTCCTAGAGGATGCTGGGTACTCCGTAAGGACCATGGGGTATAGACGGGCTCCGCAGGAGCCATGGGCACTCTAAAGACTTTAGAAGGGTGTGCACTGGCTCCTCCCTCTATGCCCCTCCTCCAGACCTCAGTTAGATCCTGTGCCCAGAGGAGACTGGGTGCACTGCAGAGGAGCTCTACTGAGTTTCTCTGAAAAAAATACTTTTTGTTAGGTTTTTTATTTTCAGGGAGCACTGCTGGCAACAGGCTCCCTGCATCGTGGGACTGAGGGGAGAGAAGCAGACCTACTTAAATGATAGGCTCTGCTTCTTAGGCTACTGGACACCATTAGCTCCAGAGGGTCGGAACGCAGGTCTCACCCTCGCCGTTCGTCCCGAAGCCGCGCCGCCGTCCTCCTCACAGAGCTGGAAGATAGAAGCCAGGTGAGTATGAGAAGATAGAAGACTTCAAAGGCGGCAGAAGACTTCTGATCTTCTATGAGGTAGCGCGCAGCGGTAACGCTGCGCGCCATTGCTCCCAACACACACACACTGGCAGCACTGTATGGGTGCAGGGCGCAGGGGGGGGCGCCCTGGGCAGCAATTATTAACCCTCTAGGGACACTGGCATAGATATATACTGCAGAGGCAGTATATGGCAAAAACCCCCGCCAGTATAAAGATTTGAGCGGGATCGAAGCCCGCCGGTAAGGGGGCGGAGCTTGATTCCTCAGCACTAACCAGTGCCATTTTCTCCACAGCACACTGCAGAGAAGCTGGCTCCCCGGACTCTCCCCTGCTGAACACAAGTACAGAGGGCAAAAAAGAGGGGGGGGACATTTAATTGGCGTAGTGAGTATATTTATAAAAGCGCTGTACTGCTGGGATTTTATTCCAGTGTCCGGTGGCGCTGGGTGTGTGCTGGCACACTCTCTCTCTGTCTCTCCAAAGGGCCTTATTGGGGGACTGTCTCCATATATATATATATATATCTATACCTGAGTGTGTGGGGGTGTCGGTAAGTGTGTGTCGGCATGTCTGAAGCGGAAGGCTCATCTAAGGAGGAGGTGGAGCAGATGATTGTGGTCTCTCCTGATTGGCTGGATATGTGGAATGTTTTAAATGCAAATGTGTCTTTATTACATAAGAGATTGGACAAAGCAGAGTCCAGGGGGGAGTCAATCCATGGCTTTGGCTGTATCACAGGGCCCTCCAGGGTCTCAGAAACGTCCCCTGTCCCAAGTAGCAGACACTGACACCGACACGGATTCTGACTCCAGTGTTGACTACGATGATGCGAGGTTACACCCAAGGGTGGCCAAAAGCATTCAGTATATGATTATTGCAATCAAAGATGTTTTGCATATCACAGATGACCCCTCTGTTCCTGACACGAGGGTATGCATGTTTAAGGAAAAAAAACCTGAGGTAACCTTTCCCCCATCTCATGAGCTGAACGCGTTATTTGAAAAGGCTTGGGAAACTCCAGACAAGAAACTGCAGATTCCCAAGAGAATTCTTATGGCGTATCCTTTCCCCGCACAGGACAGGTTACGGTGGGAATCCTCGCCCAGGGTGAACAAGGCTTTAACGCGCTTGTCCAAAAAGGTGGCGCTACCGTCTCCAGACACGGCAGCCCTCAAGGATCCTGCTGATCGCAGACAGGAAACTACCTTAAAATCAATTTATGCACAGACCGGCAATAGCGTCGGCTTGGGTTTGTAGTGCTGTAGCAGCTTGGGCAGATACCTTGTCATCTGACATTGATACCCTAGATAGGAATAGCATTTTATTGACCTTAGGTCACATTAAAGACGCAGTCTTATATATGAGAGATGCTTCGCGAGACGTTGGGCTGTTAGGTTCGAGAGCCAACGCCATGGCGATTTCTGCTAGGCGAGCCCTGTGGACCCGCCAATGGACGGGTGATGCCGACTCAAAGAGACATATGGAAGTTTTGCCTTACAAGGGTGAGGTTTTGTTTGGGGAAGGTCTCGCGGACCTGGTTTCCACAGCTACCGCGGGTAAATCTACTTTTTTACCTTATGTTCCCCCACAGCAAAAGAAAACACCACAATATCAGATGCAGTCCTTTCGGTCGCATAAGTCCAGAAGAGGTCGGGGCTCTTCCTTCCTCGCCAGAGGTAAGGGTAGAGGGAAAAGAATGCCTGCTACGGCTAGTTCCCAGGAGCAGAAGTCCTCCCCGGCTTCTACTAAATCCACCGCAAGATGCTGGGGCTCCACTGAGGGAGTCCGCGCAGGTGGGGGCACGTCTTCGACTCTTCAGCCACATCTGGGTTCAGTCAGACGTGGATCCTTGGGTGATGGAAATTGTATCCCAAGGCTACAAGCTGGAATTCGAAGACGTGCCTCCTCGCCGATTTTTCAAATCGACTTTACCAGCTTCTCCCCCAGAAAGGGAGATAGTTTTAGCTGCAATTAAAAAACTGTGTCAACAACAAGTGATTGTCAAGGTTCCCCTAGTTCAACAGGGGAAGGGGTACTATTCAACCCTGTTTGTGGTCCCGAAACCGGATGGCTCAGTCAGACCCATTCTAAATCTAAAATCCCTAAACCTGTACTTGAAAAAGTTCAAATTCAAGATGGAATCGCTCCGGGCAGTTATCTCCAGCCTGGAAGGGGGGGATTTTATGGTGTCACTAGACATAAAGGATGCATACCTTCATGTCCCCATATATCCCCCTCATCAGGCATACCTGAGATTCGCTGTACAGGACTGTCATTACCAGTTTCAGATGTTGCCGTTTGGGCTTTCCACGGCCCCCCGAGGATTTTCACCAAGGTAATGGCGGAAATGATGGTGCTTCTGCGCAGGCAGGGAGTCACAATTATTCCGTACTTGGACGATCTCCTGATAAAAGCGAGATCGAGAGATCAATTGCAGAAAAGCGTGTCGCTCTCCCTGAGAGTGCTGCAGCAGCATGGCTGGATTCTAAATCTACCAAAGTCACAGTTGATTCCAACGACTCGGCTATCTTTCTTAGGCATGATTCTGGACACGGAACAAAAGAGGGTTTTTCTCCCGATGGAAAAAGCCCAGGAACTCCAGAACATGGTCAGAGACCTGTTAAAACCAAAAAAAGTGTCAGTCCATCAATGCACTCGGGTACTGGGAAAAATGGTGGTGACCTACGAGGCCATCCCCTTCGGCAGGTTCCATGCGGGACGTTTCAGTGGGACCTTCTGGACAAGTGGTCGGGGTCCCATCTACAAATACATCAGAAAATAAGCCTGTCCCCCAGGGCCAGGGTGTCTCTCCTGTGGTGGCTGCAGAGTGCTCACCTTCTAGAGGGTCGCAGGTTCGGCATTCAAGACTGGGTTCTGGTAACCACGGACGCAAGCCTCCGAGGTTGGGGAGCAGTCACACAAGGAAGAAATTTTCAGGGACTATGGTCAAGCCAGGAGGCTTGTCTACACATCAACGTACTGGAATTGAGGGCCATATACAACGGCCTATGACAAGCGGAGAATCTTCTTCGCGACCTACCGGTTCTGATTCAGTCAGACAACGTCACAGCTGTGGCTCATGTAAACCGCCAAGGCGGGACAAGGAGCAGAGTGTAAATGGTGGAAGCCACCAGGATTCTTCGCTGGGCGGAAAATCACGCAAGCGCTCTGTCAGCAGTCTTCATTCCGGGAGCAGACAACTGGGAAGCAGACTTCCTCAGCAGACATGATCACCATCCAGGAGAGTGGGGACTTCATCAAGAAGTTTTTGCAGAGATAACAAGTCAGTCGGGACTTCCACAAATAGACATGATGGCGTCACGCCTCAACAAGAAGCTTCAGAGGTATTGTGCCAGGTCAAGGGACCCTCAGGCAGTAGCAGTGGACGCCCTGGTGACACCATGGGTGTTTCAGTCGGTCTATGTGTTCCCTCCTCTTCCGCTCATCTCAAAAATACTGAGAATCATAAGACGAAAAAGAGTGCAGACAATACTCATTGTTCCGGATTGGCCTCGATCTTCAGGAAATGCTCACAGAAGATCCGTGGCCTCTTCCTCTCAGGGAAGACCTATTACAGCAGGGGCTCTGCGTGTTCCAAGACTTACCGCGGTTACGTTTGACGGCATGGCGGTTGAACACCAAATCCTAGCGGGTAAAGGTATTCCGGAGGAAGTCATCCCTACTCTGATTAAGGCTAGTAAGGAGTTGACGGCGAAACATTATCACCGCATCTGGAGGAAGTATGTATCTTGGTGTGAAGCCAAGAAGGCTCCTACTGAAGATTTCCATCTGGACCGTTTTCTCCACTTTCTACAGACAGGAGTGGATATGGGCCTAAAGTTAGGCTCCATTAAGGTACAGATTTCGGCCCTATCAATTTTCTTTTAGAAGGAATTGGCTTCTCTCCCAGAAGTCCAGACTTTTGTAAAGGGAGTGCTGCACATCCAGCCTCCTTTTGAGCCCCCAGTGGCTCCATGGGACCTTAACGTGGTGTTACAGTTCCAAAAATCTCACTGGTTTGAGCCTCTTTAAACGGTGGATTTAAAATTTCTCACTTGGAAGGTGGTGATGTTGTTGGCCTTGGCATTTGCACGGTGGGTGTCCGAATTGGCGGCTTTGTCTCACAAGAGCCCCTATCTGATTTTCCATGTGAATAGAGCAGAATTAAGGACTCGTCCTCAATTTTTGCCTAAGGTGGTTTCATCTTTTCATATGAACCAACCTATCGTGGTGCCTGTGGCTACGGGTGACTTGGAGGATTCCAAGTCCCTTGATGTAGTCAGGGCCTTAAAAATTTATGTAGCCAGGACGGCTCGGGTTAGGAAAACAGAGGTACTGTTTGTCCTGTATGCAGCCAACAAGCTTGGCGCTCCTGCTTCTAAACAGACTATTGCTCGCTGGATCTGTAACACGATTCAGCAGGCTCATTCTACGGCTGGATTGCCGTTACCAAATTCGGTAAAGGCCCATTCCACTAGGAAGGTGGGCTCTTCTTGGGCGGCTGCCCGAGGCATCTCGGCAGTACAACTTTGCCGAGCAGCGACTTGGTCGGGTTCAAACACTTTTGCTAAATTCTACAAGTTTGATACCTTGGCTGAGGAGGACCTCATGTTTGCTCAATCAGTGCTGCCGAGTCATCCGCACTCTCCCGCCCGGTCTGGAGCTTTGGTATAATCCCCATGGTCCTTACGGAGTCCCCAGCATCCTCTAGGACGTAAAGGAAAATAAGATTTTAAACCTACCGGTAAATCTTTTTCTCCTAGTCCGTAGAGGATGCTGGGCGCCCGTCCCAGTGCGGACTAAATTCTGCAAGACTTGTATATAGTTAATGCTTACATAAGGGTTATATTACAGTTTTGATCAGTCTCGGGCTGATGCTGTTTTGTTTCATACTGTTAACTGGTTCGTATGTTCCAAGTTGTACGGTGTGGATGGTGTGGGCTGGTATGTATCTTGCCCTTAGATTAACAAAAATCCTTTCCTCGTACTGTCCGTCTCCTCTGGGCACAGTTCTCTAACTGAGGTCTGGAGGAGGGGCATAGAGGGAGGAGCCAGTGCACACCCTTCTAAAGTCTTTAGAGTGCCCATGTCTCCTGTGGAGCCCGTCTATACCCCATGGTCCTTACGGAGTCCCCAGCATCCTCTATGGACTAGGAGAAAAAGATTTACCGGTAGGTTTAAAAACTTTTTTTTTTATGAAGTGCTGTGTACACGGCTTCCGCTGAAAACTGTGTCTCTAGGTCTGTATCATTCAGAAAACATATTGCTCTCTCTACTAGAGTACAGTTTGCTTATTCACAGAGGGGGTAATTCAGACCTGATTGCTTGCTAGTTTTTTTTGCAGTACAGCGTTCGCATAGTCGCCGCCCACTGGGGGAGTGTATTTTAGCTGTGCAAGTATGCGATCACATGCGCAGCGAAACGGTACAAAAAAACTTTGTGCAGTTTCTGAGTTGCCAAGAACTTACTCAGCCGCTGCAATCACTTCAGCCTGTCCGGGTGCCGGAATTGACTTCAGACACCCGCCCTGCAAACACTTGGACACGCCTACGTTTTCCCAACCACTCCCAGAAAACGGTCAATTGACACCCACAAATGCCTTCTTCCTGTCAATCACCTTGCGATCGGCTGTGTGAATGGATTCTTAGTAAAACCCAACGCACAGCACTGATCCTCTTTGTACCCGTGCGACACACCTGCGCATTGCAGTGCATACGCATTTCTGACCTGATCACAGGGCTGCAAAAAACGCTAGCGAGCGATCAGGTCTGAATTACCCCCATACTGTACACCTTTTTGCTCAAGAGTATAGGCAATGGTCAATTGAGTCTTGAGTCTGTGACCAGTTTGATTCTTTTCAAATCTTCTGTATTCTGAATTCTTTGCTACTTCAGATTTCTGTCTGATGAAGTTGAAGTACATGTGTGTTGTTCATGTGAAGTCATCTACAAATGTTCCAAAATATCTGCACCCACTCACTGACTTTACTTCTATGAGACCACACATCTCTGTGTACAATCTGAAGAGGTTTTGTAGCTCTACTTGCTGATTTGGGATGTGGATGTCGACAGAAGTTTTGGCAAAATGTCAATTTCCCTGACCAAACAATTTTATATTATTAAATTGCATTTGCTAATTAAAGTAATTTTCCTTAGAATTGGTGCCTTAATTAAGATTATTGTCCCCAACCCTCTTCTTTCTAATGCTGTTAGTTGTGTATAATCTCCAGGCACCCCACCCCCAGTACTCTTCAGCTAACCCCCCCCCCCTTGTGTCTCTCCAGCCTCCTAATGTCTCACAGCACACCTCTGTCTCTACACCCCCACAGTGTCTCTCCAACCTCATTCCCTCATTGCAGCTCCAGTTCACCTGTGTCTCTTCAACTCCCTTCTGCATCTCCAGACAGAAGGCTCTTTCCAGCTTCAGCCCCTCAGTGTCTCTCCAGCATCATACTGTCTCTCCAGACCCATGCTTCCTCTCCAACCCCCTTCTGTCTTTCTAGCTTCAGCCCCTCAGTGTCTCTCCAGCATCATACTGTCTCTCCAACCCCCTTCTGTCTTTCTAGCTTCAGCCCCTCAGTGTCTATCCAGCCTCTTCATGTCTCTCTAGGCCCGAGTGTCTCTCCAGCTCCAGTCGGAATCCTGGCAGTGAGTCCTCCCGTGGGCTTGCTGCGCTCATCACGCTTCGGGCCCGGTGGCGAGCTTTGCTTGCCACAGGTTCTATTCCCACCAGGTTGGTGTGGTGGACCCATCAACTGAGTAGGAATACCTGGGGGGAAGGGTGTCGGGATTCCGGCTGCCGCATTTTACCAGTTGTCGGGATTCCGGCGTCGGTCTCCTGTATGCCGGGATCCCGACCATCGGTATTACAACTACATCCCGTTTAACTCTGAGGGGGTTGTTGCTAGGGTAATGAGGCGACGCGATGTTGAGAAGGCTCCAGGATCCACTATGTCACAACTTGCACTATCTTCCTGTTTTGCCCTCTGTGGCCAATAATTGAGCTCAGAAAATGGCAGACCAATGATAGAGTCAAATATTACCTTTTAACATAAGCTATGAACTAAAACCGTGAGCCGTAATGGCCGCTAAACCACGTGCACTTGCTACGTACTTTGTACGCTATTTGCGTACAAAGACCTCGCACGTGGTACGCAAGTTACGTACACACGCTGAGCTGGGTGTACGGAATACACACAGCGAGCGCACACACACAGTCAATAACCTTTTAAACCTTAAACACAGAATATGCTTATACTGTAAACCTTAGTACCGAGATACTGCAATGATGTAACACTGGTTAACCTTGTTATTAAGCAAGCTGTTTGAGCGATTGAGATGCTCAGAAACCCTTAGTAATAAATGGTGAAACACACAATACTTGGTAAGGTTCCAACACCTTCTTAGATGATTTTAGTACGTAAAAAGGGGAAAAACAGTTACAGCTTATACACTACAAACCTAACATTAATAACTAAACAGAATAACATAAAAGAAATATAAACAATAGTGAACGATCGCAAACACAAGTACACAGAGAGAGAATGGATGGCATACGCAAAGGGGTAACAAAGTGGCTACAGAGAACATACCATACGTGGGAATGATTCGCAAGCGCTCCTGGACCAGGCCTCTAGCCTTCAGTGTGAAAACCTTGCAGAGAGTGAGTGAGTGTCCCAGCAATGGTGGTCCTTATATTTACAGCATACATTCACAATACAATGGTCCCTACAATCTCATTGTTCATTGGACACAGGAATGTGTCTCCACATTATAGTAGAGGTCATAGGTAGGTTTAAACAGGTGGGCTGTGTCCTTCTCCAACTGCCCAGGTGGGAGGTATCCTCTGGATTCCCCCCTGCATGTGTAATTATCAGCAAATACATTTAATGCTCCAAACATACTTTTGTGCATAACTATACGCAGCAGCGAACAATCTCTTCCTAACCAACACTGAAATGTTACTATTAAAATGCTCTACAGCTGGATACTAAACACCACCTTCCAACCTTTGCCTGACCCTTCATATCATGCAAAGAGGGATCCCCATGTCCACGAACCATTTAAACTAAACATTCTTGCTGACATTGCTAAGGGAAATATTATCTACAAAACACACTATATGAGTTAACTATGCTATAAATGAGTCGCCCGCTACAAGCTCACAAACTCTACCGTAAATACGCATATCACGCGCGTAATCGCCGGAGCGAGTTTACGCAATTTGCGGACATGTGCACACACGGCAGACTGAATGCACGAGCAGCGGGCATGTGCATTGGGGTTAGTACAAGGCATTGTGAACTACGATATTTTTCGACTTTGACACCAATCATCTGTTGGCTGTCTCTTAACAGATCAACTAATAGGAGATAAATTGTATAGTGCTGGACAACAAGAAAGGGGGAGGACCATTGTAGCCAAGGTTGCAGAGACTTCTGGTGGGCCTGGGTGCCAGGGGAGTGCCCACAGGAGGGGGCCTGGTTATGCAATGATGGGCTTGGTTACGGCATTGTTGTGATGTAGTTAGACCTCCTGTTCACTCCCAGGACCATACAGAGACACAGGCCAGAACAATCTGTTCCCCATACTCGGCACCCAGTTATTTGTAGGCTGAGTTACACCAAAGAACAGGCAGAAGAAGCTGCTCAGCCTTTGGATGCCTTTTGCCCGCTATTCACCTCTATAAAGCCAGCCAACTGGCCCTATAACATTAAATGATACTGGGTGCCACCCAGTCTGCCCCTGACCACTCATTTCCCATCAGCCACCACTCTTCAGATCCAATTACTAGCAGTATAGTGGGTTCACATCCATTACAATTTGTATAGTAATAGGCTCGCTTGCTTCTGAGTGGAGGGTCTCATTTTGCCAACTTTATCTTAAGAATCATACTTGCCCACTTTCTCAAAATGTCCAGGAGACTCTCCAATTTTTGGGGAGTCTCATGAACTCCAAGAACAGTGATGAACCCTTCCGCAAACAACCCCCTATCTTGATAAATAGGCAGGATGGGTGTGTGATGATGTCGGTCTTGGTGAACCGCATTATTGTAGCACTGCCCCTTGGCATAACGTTGCATTTGCGCCATTGGTTTGTAGAGAGATCAATCACGTGGTGCAATTTTTCCGCCCCACCCATGCTCACGGTGTCTCCTCCAGGTTGACTTAGGAAAGTCTCCCAGAGGCAGAAGAATAAAGGCAGGCAAGTATGCCGTAAAGAAAATAAAGAAGGTTAGGTTTAATATAATATCCTTTACGACAACAGCAAGCAAATATTTATGTCTATTTTCCCTTTTAATTGCTGTTTGTAGACTTATATTTATAGTTTTATATGAGTGCAAAAATTTATGGATCATAGACTCTTTAATTGAAGATTTCCAGTGAAATATGTGTAATTCACAATTTGTTCATCTTCAGTATTTCGGCTGCCTGCTAGTAAGGCATTAATAGGCTTGAATAATTACTTTAAAATGTTCTATAATATTTATATATACCAATTTGGTTGCCTTTTTGTGTCATTTAATTGAGCAGTAATTTAATTTTTTTTTACTTCTAGTTGTTAACATTCCTAATATAACATAAGTGTGTATATAAAATATAACTGTCTTTGCTCAGAGTATACAAGGAACAAAACCTTACCATTTATTTATTAACAGTTTTTTATATAGCGCAAACATATTTCTCAAAGGTTACACACACATATATGCAGGAGGGTTCATTTTTTTGGTCAGAAGCCGAATAACTTACCAGTTTGTTTGTGCCAGGAGAAAACCCATGCAAATACGGGGAGAATGTACAAACCTCCACACCGCCTTGGGGAAATCAAACTCAAGACCTCAGTGCCGTGAGGAAGCAAGATAACCATTGCTCCACAATTACAGCTTGCAGTCAGATGATACTGAGATTGCAGAGCTCTGTGGAATCCCCTCCCATGCACAATTAGACTTTCCTCTAGTCTCCAAACCTTCAAGCATTCCATGAAAACTCACCTCTTCAGGCAAGCTTATCAGATTCCGGAACCGCTCACATAACCTTCATAAGGTTTCCTATCTAATTACATCCCCACCGTGTACAGTCCATATCCTCACATATTTTGTCAGTCTTCACTTTCACATCCTCCTGACCCTATGCCAACATTGCTGAGTGACAATATTATGCAGCCCACCAAGAACCTTTGCAATCTGGAGGACCATTTGCAATAGGTATCACCTATCCTTGTGTATCAATGCCTACCTTTCTATAGATTGTAAACCTACGAGCAGGGCCCTCCTACCTCTATGTGTCTGTTATTACCCAGTTTTGTTCTATTATTGTTGTTGCAATTGTAAAGCGCAACGGAATATGCTGTGCTATATAAGAAAATAAATCTATCTATTTATCCATCTATCTATCTCTATATATTCATACATATATCCTGCTGTATTATAGAAGATTTTAAAAAAAACTATTTATTGAAGCATAATAGAACATATTTTGTGAGTTGAATGAATGGTTTAGAACAGGAGTAGGGAGTGCCTGGTACTCTCATGCAGCCCATACTCAGAAGAGGCTGTGAGGGGTTAGTACTCTCTAGTGATGGGTAAAGGGGGTCATTCTTAGTTGTTCGCTCGTTGACGATTTTCGATATATTGCGATTAGTCGCTTACTGCGCATGCGCAAGGTTCGCAGAGCGCATGCACTTAGTTATTTTACACAAAAGTTAGGTATTTTACTCGGGATTCGGTCTGAAGATCGACAGTGTCTAGGTCGACAATGTTTAGGTCGACCACTATAGGTTGACAGTCACTAGGTCGACATGGATGGAAGGTCGACAGGGTTTCTAGGTCGACATGTGCTAGGTCGACAGGTCTAAAGGTCGACATGAGTTTTTAAAAAAAAAATATTTTTTTTAATTTTTTCATACTTAATGATCCACGTGGACTACGATTGGAACGGTAAAGTGTGCCGAGCGAAGCGGTAGCGGAGCGAAGGCACCATGCGCAAAGCATGGCGAGCGAAGCAAGCCATGCGAGGGGACGCGGTGCACTAATTTGGGATCCCGGTCACTCTACGAAGAAAACGACACCAAAAAAAAAAAAAAAAACTCATGTCGACCTTTAGACCTGTCGACCTAGCACATGTCGACCTAGAAACCCTGTCGACCTTCAATCCATGTCGACCTAGTGACTGTCGACCTATAGTGGTCGACCTAAACATTGTCGACCTAGACACTGTCGATTTGATGAACCACACCCATTTTACTCACGGCATAACGAAGCTTTTTCATCGCTGTGGTGATCGTAGTGTGATTGACAGGAAGTGGGTGTTTCTGGGCGGAAACTGGCCGTTTTATGGGAGTGTGCGGAAAAACGCAGGCGTTCGAGTTCCAAAACGCGGGAGTGTCTGGAGAAACGGGGGAGTGGCTGGGCGAACGCTGGGTGTGTTTGTGACGTCAAACCAGGAACGAAAAGGACTGAGCTGGTCGCAATGGCTGAGTAAGTCTGGAGCTACTCAGAAACTGCGGGGTAATCGTTACGAGAAAATTAGCAAAGGTTTCGTTTGCAATTCTGCTATGCTAAGATACACTCCCAGTAGGTGACGGCTTAGCGTGTGCAATGCTGCTAAAAGCAGCTAGCGAGCGAACAACTCGGAATGACCCCCAAAGAGCCATAAGTAAATGGGACCAGCCAGGCTGGGTGGTCAGTCAGTAGTATAATAGTTTATAGTTAAACATTGCTGTGCTTGCCCACTTTTTATGCATCAATAATTTTTATTGAAAAAACAGTTTTCAATTTTTGAAGGGGCGGGATACAGAAAAGAAAAAGGAAGGGAGGAGAGGGTACACAGAATCAGGGATATGGGATGTACATATACAGACCATACATACAGTGGCGTAAGTTCGTCCCAATTGCCCGAAGGCAAGTTCATACCAATTGCCCCCCCCCCCTTATATTTAGATAAATATATGTATGTATGTGTGCATATACAGTAAGTATGTGTGTGTGCGCGCGCGTGTGTGTGTGTGTGGAGTGTTCTGAATTTTTTTGAATTTACTGTATACTGTATATAGTTTATTTACATTTCATTGTCTTTTATTTTAATCACACATTTCTTAGCAGTCATAACCAGGATTAGAACCCACTGACAGCAGACACTTTACGGATGGAGCTATTTGCTCCAGTACAGGAAGCATGAGAATTGTAACTATATAAAGTTATGTGTAATTGTCAGAGAAGTAACTTCATACAGTGAAAAGATAGTGGCAGCCATCAATTAACTTATTTCAATGGTGTCACAGAATGGGAGGAGAAGAGCCCCCCTTCAGAGCAGGAGCCCGGTGGCAGATGACTCCGTTGCCTCCCAGAGTTCTGCCTCTGCATACATATCAAACAGGAACACATAACAGTTTCATATAAACATAGGCAATCGTAGTACCCCAGGAAAAGAATAGCCAGTTAGACATAAGTCCAACAGTAAATTATACCAGAAAATAGCTTATCGTACAAGACTATAGTCTATACTGGACAGCTAGTAGATTAAAATGTATGGGGGTTAGTTAAGATGGAGGAGATGCACCGTCACCTACTGACATATATTCATGCCAAGGCATCCATTTAACCAATGGAGAGGAAGATGAGGAAGAATAAGGCATAAACTCTGTTTGCATGGTGAAGTGGAATTGTATCTTATTAATAACCATAGTTATAGGAGGGGCTGAAGATTGCTTCCATTGTTGGGCTATCGCCGCCCTAGCTGCAATACATATGTGTCCCAACATATATCTATGATGAGATAATACTTCCACAGGGAAGATATGTAGTAAAGCTAAAGCCGGAGATAGGAGTAATGACAAGAGCAATACTCTGTTAATCAACTTAAATATCTCGGCCCAAAAATTTTGTATGGAGGGAAAGGTCCAGAAAATATGAAGGGTAGTGCCTACTTCACCACAATTACGCCAGCAGTACTTAGAACAGGAGTGCCAGAAAGTATGTAGTCTATCAGGAGTCAAGTATAATCTATTTAGCAGTTTGATATGCATCTCCGTGTGATTCAGGCACCTCGACATTCGATAAGATGCAGGGGCGTTTTAAGAGAGGAGGAGGCCCGTGTTCAGCCTCCTCCGTCGGGCCACCTCCTCTCTGCCCGGAGCGCCGTAGAGTCTGAGCACTAGAGGGCTCAGACTCTACTGCGCATGCGTAGATCTCCGGGAAAATGGCGCGGCGGCCATTTTCCCTGAGATCTCTCTACTGCGCATGCGCAGAACCCCGTGAAAATGGGCGCTGGGCCATTTTCACTGTGTTCTAGCGGCGATATGGATGCCGGTGCTGGACTTCGGAGGGGTAAGTATTTTACAAATGGGTGCAGTGGGGGCCCTCTCTGGACTCAGGGGCCCGTGTGCACCGCTCACACTGCACCCATTATAGAAACGCCAGTGATAAGATGATAGAAATATCCGTTCCCACTGAGCATCAGATAGTGGAAGTCCCAAATCCACCTCCCATTTCAACTGCGCATTTGAATTAGATATAGGGATCAAACTTAACAGAGTCTTGTACCAAAAAGATATATCCCGAGTTATTTTAGGATAGACGCGCCAAGATGGCCTGAGATATTGGACACATAGGGGGTGATTCCGAGTTGTTCGCTTGCTAGCTGCTTTTAGCAGCATTGCACACGCTAAGCCGCTGCCCTCTGGGAGTGTATCTTAGCTTAGCAGAATTTCGAACGAAAGATTAGCAGAATTGCGAAAAGAAATTTCTTAGCAGTTTCTGAGTAGCTCGAGACTTACAAATAGCGATCAGTTCAGTCAGTTTCGTTCCTGGTTTGACGTCACACACACGCCCAGCGTTCGCCCAGCCACTCCCCCGTTTCTCCAGACACTACCGCGTTTTTCCGTGGCACGCCTGCGTTTTTCCGCACACTCCCAGAAAACGGCCAGTTTCCGCCCAGAAACACCCACTTCCTGTCAATCACACTCCGATCACTTCAACAATGAAAAATCTTCGTTCGGGCGTGAGTAAATCTACTAAGTTTTGTGTTAAAATACTAACCGCATGCGCACTGCGTACCATGCGCATGCGCATTTTTGCCTTAATCGCTCCGTTGCGAAAATCGGCAACGAGCGAACAACTCGGAATGACCCCCATAGCTCTCACTTGTTTAGGTAAACCTGTGTACCAGTGCTGAACCTGAAGATACTTAATGGAAGAATTCTCTACTCGGGAGGTTGAAACGGGACTGCAGTACAGAAAATGGAAGGACACTATTACCGTCCAAGAGATCACCTAAAACACTCATATTACAAGTATACCATATAGAAAGATTAAGATTAGGGATTATTTTAGCTATAGCACGCAGTGAAATTGAAGCATAGGGAAATAAATTAGCAGGGATACGACAAATCAATTTGTCCCAGATCTTCAGAGACGTTTGTATGGATGGAAGTAGGGCTAAGAAAGAGGGTCGTAATCTTGGTTGTACAGTAGTTTAACGAGCCCCTGGAGGGAGAATAAATAGCGTGGCGAGCGCAGCGAGCCTGCAAGGGGCTCTTTTGCGCTTGCCCGGCTGTCGGCATGCCGGCGGTCGGGATCCAGGCGCCGGGATACTGACCGCCGCCATTACATACTGCAACCCTCATCACAAATGTTTGCATAATGGGGGTAATTCCAAGTTGATCGCAGCAGGAATTTTTTTAGCAGTTGGGCAAAACCATTGCAATGCAGGGGAGGCAGATATAACATGTGCAGAGAGAGTTAGATTTGGGTGGGTTATTTTGTTTCTGTGCAGGGTAAATACTGGCTGCTTTATTTTTACACTGCAAATTAGATTGCAGATTGAACTCACCACACCCAAATCTAACTCTCTCTGCACATGTTATATCTGCCTCCCCTGCAGTGCACATGGTTTTGCCCAATTGCTAACAAACTTGAGGCTGCGATCAACTTGGAATTACCCCCAAAGCCCAGAAACTCTTCCTTTGCAAATCTTAGAGGAGATTAATAAATAAAATATAGGATTCTGTACTTCAGATATTATACTGTCTGCCGGTTATATATCTTGAATTATTCACTGGGTTCTCTGATTCCACAGAAATGATTAATTCAATACTGTAGTTCAATAATTGGAGGTTAGTTTACTGTAGATGTACAGTACTATGCTTAATTCACACACATCTATAACAGCATTCCTATACACTTTGGTTATACAAGATGCAGTGAGAGACAAGCTATTAGTATTGTGCATGGTTGAATATTAAGGGGGATATTCAATTAGTGCCGAGTTTTCCGACAGTCGGAAAATTGTCACTAATTCGACCGTTTGTTATTCAATAGCGGGTGTTTTTTTACAGTTTTGTGCTCCGTTTTCACCATGCCTTTTCGACTTTTTTGGGGTCGAAATAGGCATGGGCGAAAACGGGCCAAAAAACCGTAGAAAACGCCCGCAAATTTGACAAAACACGTGGATCGGCGGCAAATTCACTGATCCACGTGGTTTTCACCCCGGGCGGATTTTTCGTCAAGTCGAAAAATCGGAACAGCTTTGAATAGGTCAAATGTGAATTCGACCTACAAATGGGTGGAAAGTGCTGTTTAATTGAATATCCCTATAAGTCTTCTGGATACTTATTAAATACTATCTGGTTGAGAATACACACTTCACAAAACAATCGACTATCAAATCACAAGGAATGTTTTTACCAGTACAAGTATAGAACCCGCCAACCTTCTTCTTACAACTCTTTTATGAGCTGGCAGTCCTGAAGACCATCTCCTACACATTAATCTGCTTCTCCATCCATGGGGTACATTTACTAAAAAAAAAAACAATTTCAGGTGTTTTCATAAATTTTATTTAATTTAAAATTGAGCAAAATTATAACTAAATCTATATCTACAAACACATGTACAAATGTCACACATCAAATTGATCAATGTAATCTTGCAAAAGTAGTTTTATTGCTTGTGTGAAACCCTACTGGTACGATGGTACACTTACTTGGGGTTTCTGAATATAGGCCCTCATTCCGAGTTGTTCGCTCTGTAATTTTCTTCGCATCGCAGCGATTTTCCGCTAATTGCGCATGCGCAATGTTCGCACTGCGACTGCGCCAAGTAAATTTGCTATGCAGTTAGGTATTTTACTCACGGCATTACAAGATTTTTTCTTCGTTCTGGTGATCGTAATGTGATTGACAGGAAGTGGGTGTTTCTGGGTGGAAACTGGCCGTTTTATGGGTGTGTGTGAAAAAACACTGCCGTTTCTGGGAAAAACGCGGGAGTGTCTGGGCGAACGCTGGGAGTGTTTGTGACATCAAACCAGGAACGAAACTGACTGAACTGATCGCAGTTGCCGAGTAAGTCTGGAGCTACTCAGAAACTGCTAAGAACTGTCTATTCGCAATTCTGCTAATCTTTCGTTCGCAATTTTACTATGCTAAGATTCACTCACAGTAGGCGGCGGCTTAGCGTGTGCAAAGCTGCTAAAAGCAGCTTGCGAGCGAACAACTCGGAATGACCCCTTTGCGGTTGCTCTCTTCTGTTCCGGCTACACCGTGGATATGGCGCCCCCGAATACAAGGGTGCTTAGCACAAAGTACCTGATGGAGGGAATACACATGGACAACCGGTTCAGTGCAAGAAAGAAATGTTGGGCGCCAGACCATCTCGTAATGCAAGAAAACTTTATTTACACTCCTCCATATCCTCCAGCACAGTAAGCGTAATGGTTACAAGCTCTACTTCACCAATTTCCTCCAGCACAATACTTCCAGCAGATGGTAAACGCTGTATACTTAAATCTGGATGGTTACAAAAGGTTAGATATACAGTAGTTTCCACTCCAAACGAACACCTCCAGCACAGTCTTACACATATGACAAAGCAGTGAAGACAGCACATACCCGATGTTGCTGGGTACAGTAGTTCTACAGCATGTTAATCCAATAATGACACCATACGACATACAGGGGACTCCAGATCCAAAGTTCATCGCACTCTTCTCAATCCTCATAGGAGACTTCTAACATACGGAAACATCCCAATACACAGGGACCCTCTCTCCTTCCATCACCCCACATACACCTTCTTCAGGCATGCTAACGTCCTCTATATTCAAGGACTCTGCTGCTAATACATATCCCACTATCCAGGGACCTTTCATCTGACACACTGACAACTTTCACCTTATGCAGGCCTTACATCCTTCACTGCTGGGCTCTTCCACTTACGTATATGGTTACTCAGGACTCCCCTCTACCCTCGCTGCCACTTTGCAACGACCCCTCCTTTACTATGGGGCGCTTCTCCAGGGGCTATCAACCAGGGATCCAGTATTCCACATCACATAGACACTCACCCTCTCACGCACGGGCGGTCTCTTCACAGGAGATCTCTCATCTTCCACTGTGGCACTCACTGGTCTGCAGCAGGGTTACACTGTACAGGAGCACTCTCCACTGCACACTTCTCACTGCAGGCACGTAACAACCAAAAGCACTCCCCCTCTGCTAGGGGTCTCTCTCTCTCTCATACTGCAGGCTTTGTTACTACAGCTGCAGTCACTTGCATAAGGGGGAGAGGGTGGTCCGCTGCGCCCCTGCTAACCAACCCCCCTGTCGTCCCTACCGAAATAATACCCGGAGACAAGATCTGGGATTGAATCATTGGCCACAGTTCTTTATTAACCATTACCTTATTTACAACTTACACTTTTTTCCAGGGTAGGGGCAGAGAAACGGTGGGCAAGGCACAAAAAACCCTATCAATGCCGATCATTGATTTACGACGGGGCGTGCCACATACCTACGCCGTAGGCCCTCAGCAACGCCCCCGCTAGTGAGCCAGCCCCCGCAGATTCCTCTGGCCTGGTGAGCAGCCGTTGGCCCGCCGTCGACAGCTGGAGCCTGGCATGCGTCACGTCGCCGTCGGTGAATCTGCAACCTCAGCTGGCTCCCGTCCTCCACCTGCCTTGCGCACCGCTTCCTCCTGCCGTCCTCTTACCAACTGTGACAAAACAACATGCATAACCAAGACTTTGTCGACCACAAATTGCATTCGTAAAAACGTCCCATTTCCTTTCCAAGTTCTTATTTTTTTTTTATTTTTTTTTATTTTTTTTTATATATATATAACACGCAAAATGCTGACAGACATAGACACTCCAAATGCTGACAGGCATATACAAAACAATACAGTCCCTAACCCAGGGGGTGGGTGGGTGGGATCTCCGTCCGGCTCCCTCTGTAGCAATGCCGCTTCCCCTCCTGCATCTGCTTTTTAACCCCTTCCTGCCCCCTCTTCCCTCCTGCTGCCCTACTGGCTGCCCTGTCCCCCCAGGTGTGAAAAGGAGGACGGCATACCTGCCCCCGTCCCCCCTTTCCCGCCGTTGGCCCGCGGTCGCGTGTGCCACCCCTCCCCCCTATATCGCCGCAGCGCCATTTTGGCGCCTATGCTCCCTTAAGGGGGAGAGGGTGGTCCGCTGCGCCCCTGCTAACCAACCCCCCTGTCGTCCCTACCGAAATAATACCCGGAGACAAGATCTGGGATTGAATCATTGGCCACAGTTCTTTATTAACCATTACCTTATTTACAACTTACACTTTTTTCCAGGGTAGGGGCAGAGAAACGGTGGGCAAGGCACAAAAAACCCTATCAATGCCGATCATTGATTTACGACGGGGCGTGCCACATACCTACGCCGTAGGCCCTCAGCAACGCCCCCGCTAGTGAGCCAGCCCCCGCAGATTCCTCTGGCCTGGTGAGCAGCCGTCGGCCCGCCGTCGACAGCTGGAGCCTGGCATGCGTCACGTCGCCGTCGGTGAATCTGCAACCTCAGCTGGCTCCCGTCCTCCACCTGCCTTGCGCACCGCTTCCTCCCGCCACTGAGGTTTCGGGGTCTGCCCGATTACCGAAAACCCCCCCACCCTGCCATTCTCCCTAACCTCGACTTCCAAAGCCTCCTGCAAAGCGTTGTTGAACAAGTCAATGCCGACGTCCGACAAATGCACCCCGTCTGCCCTGTACAAGCCCTTGACCTTCTGACTGATGTCCGGGTGACGGATGACCTTTCCACCCATCGCCCTCACGCACTTACTCACTGCTACATTCACCTTTTTCCTGGTCCTTTCTATGGCAGCCCCTTTACGCGCCCCACGCCATGTGAGCCTAGGTATGATGCTGGACCACACGATGTTCGCTGCCTGCCAACGTGCTTTGGCCCATGCCAGGTCAGTGCCTATGCTTCTTACCATGTCAAGGGACTTCGTGTTCCCCAAATCGTTACCACCTAAATGAATGACTATTGTGTCTGGGCTGCCCGCCGTTTTTTCACCTCCCAGCAACGCCTCCCTGAGGCCGTGCCACCTCATCCCCCTCCGCCCGAACCAAAACACTCATCCCGCGCTCCTTGCCAGCCCCAGCTGCCTGCCGTAGGGCCTGCCGGCGGCCCTCTTTTCCGCCCAGTGAATGTAGGAATGGCCGACGATCCAAATGCGCTTCGCCTCTTTGCTCCCTGCGGAGGGGGGGGGGGGGGGGGGGAGATTTAATTAGATGTTAGATTGCTGGTAACCGGCCTGACGTAAACTTTATAGCGATCTGATTTCCACCGGCCCAGCGCTCTGATCTCCTCGCCAGCGCAGCCCTCGCTAGCTGCCGACGTGGCGGCACCGATTCTGAATGAATGAGTGCTAAACCTATCGGCCTGCCATCCGCTGGCCGTTACGCATTTTTTCAGGACCGCCGTAAACTGATATTTAGTTAGTGGTGACCCGTCCGTGTGTATGAGAAAATTATCCCCACCTCGTGGCCTGTGGTCTAGGAAGGCCTTGACCGCCGCCACCGGACATGCCACAATATCCGTGTGCTTGCGCAACTGAACCCATTTTCCCTTACCCTCCTGATCAGTCTTCGACTTCTGTATTTTGCATAACACAGCTTGCTCGGTTATGACGACGTTCTTGTACTGCAGCCCGTCGCCGTTTGTGAGCTTAGATCTCGCTACAAGCTCGCTAATCCTGAATGCTCCGCTAAAAGCCATCACGAATGCGGCCCCAAACAGCGCCGCTTCGCCCTGATCCCTGCACACTGATGGGATGCATGCCAGCAGCGTCTTCAATCTCTCCATTGTAATGGGTTCCCTTGCGTCTAGCCTCCTAACCTCTGCCCTGGCCCAGCCCCTCATGATTGTACGTACCGTAAACGACTTTGTCTCGTCATTTTTCCCTGCCAACTTATCGAAAAACGCGATACCTGCTAACATGGCGCTCGTCCTGGCCTTGGATGCCTGTTCGCGCCTGAGCTTAGCTATGAAAGCCAGCAGCTGCTGCTGCGCATTTTTTCCCCCGGTGCCTTCCGCAGCCTGAAACTCTTGCCACGATCTCCAGGCAGCCTTGTATGCCTTCCACGTCTTTGGCGCCAGCGACCGCTCCACCAGCCTGTCTAATTCGGCTTGACTATCTGCCAGAGACATGAGGGGCATGTTAGGCCAGTCGCGTTTGCCATTGGCGCAGCTGCCCTAAAAGCTTCCCAGTTCTGCCGAGACAGCGCATCTGCTATCACATTCTTCTCCCCCGGCACGTGTTTCGCCCTGAATGTAATATTATGATGCAAGCATGCTAGCACCAATTTTCTGATCAACCTGACGACTGGTGGCGATGAGGCCCTCTGGTTGTTCACCGCCTGAACCACCCCCATATTATCGCACCAGAATTGAATCTGCCTGTTGGCGAGTCTCTCCCCCCATATTGTCACTGCTACGACTATTGGGAACAACTCCAAGGCCGCCAAGTTCTTGGTGAGCCCCGCCTCCTCCCACGATGTGGGCCAAACCTGCGCGCACCATTCTCCCTGCCAGTATGCCCCGAAGCCTGTCCCCCCTGCGGCGTCCGTAAATAGATGCATTGCGTGATTGGACCGTACTACTTTGGGCCACATACGCACTCCATTGAAATGTAGGAGGAATTCCTCCCATACTCGCAGGTCCTCCCTCAAATCCCTGTTGATCCGCACAAAGTGATGTCTCTTTGCAACGCCCGCGGTGGCTTGCTCGAGCCGCCGTTTAAAAATCCTACCTATTGGGATCACCCTGCATGCAAAATTGAGGCTTCCCAATAATGATTGCAGCTGGCCCAACGTAACCTTTTTTGCCTTTACGCACAGCCCGATTTCCCTTTCCAGCCTCCGTATTTTTTCCTCGGGGAGCCTGCACTCCTGTCTATCTGTGTCAATCTCTATCCCCAGGTAGGATAGGACCGTTTTGGGCCCTTCCGTCTTCTCTGTTGCGATAGGCACGCCGAACTCCTCCAGCATGGCCTTCAGCTCGCTCAGAAGGTGGGCGCACCGTGTCGAATCTGGAGGCCCTGCCACCAGGAAATCGTCCAGGTAGTGTGCTATAGCTCTTGACCCCGTGCGCTCCTCCCAGCACCACTGCAGGAAAGAGCTAAAAGCCTCGAAATATGCGCACGAAATAGCGCAACCCATTGGCAAACATTTGTCAATGAAGAAAAACCCGTCAAAGCTTATCCCCATGAGCCTGAAACTCTCAGGATGTATGGGGAGCAGTCTGAAGGCAGACTCGATGTCTAATTTTGCTATCAGGGCCCCCTTCCCCTGTGTCCGGATCGACCTGACAGCCGAGTCGAAGGACTGGTACTGCACTGAGCATTCGTCCCTGTCCAAAGCGTCGTTTACCGACGCCCCTTCTGGATAGGACAAATGCTGAATGAGCCTGAATTTCCCCGGTGCTTTCTTGGGGACCAGCCCCAACGGCGATATAACTAGCCCCGCCACTGGGGGGGCTACGAAAGGCCCCGCCATTCTCCCTAAAGCTAGCTCCTTGATAATTTTTTCCCGCACCGCTCGTGGCTGCTCCCTGCTAGACTTTAAATTTCTGGAGCTGCCGGAGGGCGCGACTTCCTTAGTTATGGGTATCCGAAACCCGTCCCCGAACCCCGCCCGCAGCAAATTGGCTTCCTGGCTCTTGGGATACCTGGCCAGCCATGCCAGGATCCTGTTCGAGTTTACTGGACTAATTGCTTTTGTTAGGCCCTGCCGCTGCGGGTACCTTTTTCTGGTTATTTCCCCTCTGTCTGCTGCACTCTTTGGCTGCGTGATTCGCGCCGCAGATTGAACATGCGTGCTTGAATTTGCACTGCGCGCGAGTGCACCGCATTTCATTAAATGCCCAGCATTTATGATCTGGTTTCTGCGCGCTAGGCCTCCCTGCAAACGGCCTTTGTGTAGTTAAGACCTTTTCTGGGGCCCCTGCCGACTGGGCTTTCAACCATTCGTCAATGTCCCTGACGCCGAAATCAATGGGCTTCCCGCCCACCGCCCTTGCCCTAAAACGCTCGTCATATTTTCTCCATACCGTCCCCCCGTGTTCCTTATACACCGAGTAAATGAAGTTTGTGTACCTCAGCATGCCCGCGGCTGCTTCAGGGTACGCCTCCGTATAACAAGCTGTATAGGCAAACATACCACTCAGCCAATGCTCAATTGTCTTATAGCTTTCTGACTGCCTTTCTCCCTTTGGCCTCGCTGCCTCCTTGGCCTTCAGCCCTGCCTCCGTCAGTGAACATATATCTATAAAAGCCCCTTTTTCGATTTCCTTCCTAGTCAGCGCCGGCAAGTGGGCCGCTACTGAACCGAAGGCGCATACTAGGCCTGCGGTTCCCTGCACAAAAGCTGTTGCCTTATCATGCTCTACCACACCCATTTTTTCCCTGGTTGCGTCAGCCCCGGGGATGCTGCCCTTCTTACTCTTCCACTTCGCAACTGCTGCCAGCCATTGCTCCCTCAACACCCTGCATGCGTCGTCCTCGTCCGACTCCGCCGGGGTTAGCCCCAAATCTGCGTCTGACTGCGCCTCTACCCCGCCCCTCTGCGCTCCTGTCATTTTATCGACATCAATACTGCTACGCTGTACCCCTTGCGCGCTTCCTGGCATAACACACATTCTATGGAAACTGCTATGACTCGACCCCCCTGCTGCGTTGCATAAATCGCTGCATATACTCTGCGCATTCTGACAAGTATTTTGGGTCATACAAACATTATGCAAGTCATTATTGTCGACATTGTTCTTACCGATCCCGAGCGCCGCGTCCTCGATCGCTGTCTCTACGGGTGCTGCGTGTCCTGCGCCGACCCTGGCGCAAGGAGATGACCCCGTCGCTGTCCCTCTGGGTGCTGCGTGTCCTGTGCCGATCCTGGCGCAAGGAGATGACCCCGTCGCTGTCCATCTGGGTGCTGCGTATCCTGCGCCGACCTTGGCGCAAGGAGATGACCCTGTCACCTGGGTATGTTCTGCGTGAACCGCTGGAAATGATGGCGCCACGCCGAACGAAGCGTAGGCCGTGCTCTCGCCTCCTTGCCTCTGATCCCGGCTGCTCGCACGCCTCTCGCGATGCTCTCTCCGCGGCGTGCCAAACTGCTGCCCGCGGTTAGGGTAGCTCCTTTGCAGTGTTGAGTCTGTGCTAATGAAAACCCTTGCTTCCTGGTCCCACTGCCTCGTGCTCCCCAAACAAGATCGCTGTGGGCTGCGATGACGCCTGCTTGAGCCGCTGTATTTCTCCTGAAGAAATTGCTCCCTGTCGCGGTAAGGCTGCTCCCTCCGCTCTGATCGCCGTGCGCAGCTGCAGCCCCGGCAATCCCGGTGCTGCGTGCGGTAGCTCCTTGCTGGCGACACTTGGCCGCCGCTGGCCGTCGCCGGCGATGCCCTTCCACTCGACCTTGAGTAGTGGCGGATGCTTCTCGCGGGTGAAAGGTAACGGGTTGGGTGATGACGGTGACCGTGATCCCTCGCCGCGCGTCGTCTGCGTTGACTCTCACCCTTGCCGTGATGTGCTGACTCCCGCTCCCTTGATCTCCTTGGTGCGGCCGCTGGGAATTGCGCCAGCTCCTTAAATAGCTGCGTAGATGCCTGCTGTACCCATTCTGCTGGTGTGCCCGCGGATGAGCCCAGCGCTGCTGCCGCAATGCCGCTGTCCCTCTGTTGAGTTGAAATCCGTGGCGCGCCAGTTTGACTTGAGTGGGCCGTGACGCTCTGCGCCTCTGTGCCTGACTCCGCCCCGTCTGATTCTGCCGCTGCTGGAATGCTGTCGTACGCTGCCGGTGCTTGGATCTCCTCCCCATGCTGCTCTCCCTTCTGTCTGTATGATGCCTCTTTTTTTCTTCTGCTTTGGGCTGCCAGGGACCGCTCTTTCGCCCTCCGACCACTAGGGGGTGCGCCCTCTGCCTGTGCTCCTCCACGCTGCAAGTGCTTCCTCACTCTTCTGTTCCCCTTCTTCCGGATGCTCTCCTCTCCCTCTTCTCTGAAGCGACTGGGGGCTTTTTTGATTCTGCTTGACCGCGCTGCCAGTGGCTCCATAATGCCCTGCTGGCGCTACCCTGGGGCTTGCGGTACCTCGTCTGGCTGGATGTGTCCCGCTCCTGGGCGCTTTGCTGGTGCTCTTTCCCCGCTGTTTTTACCTCTTGGAGCTGATGGACGGCTGCTGCTGCCCTGAGCTGGAGGTGCTGCGACCCAGACCCGCTGGTTTAAAAGAGGTGACGTGTTCTTTAATGCTGCTCCCGCTGCTGCTCTCCCGTCTGCATCGAGCTCTGTCCGGCAACGAGGTAAGGCCTCTGTTAAATCTTGCTCCCGCTGCTGCTCTCCCGGCCGCCTCTATCTCCGTCCGGCTCCCTCTGTAGCAATGCCGCTTCCCCTCCTGCATCTGCTTTTTAACCCCTTCCTGCCCCCTCTTCCCTCCTGCTGCCCTACTGGCTGCCCTGTCCCCCCAGGTGTGAAAAGGAGGACGGCATACCTGCCCCCGTCCCCCCTTTCCCGCCGTTGGCCCGCGGTCGCGTGTGCCACCCCTCGCCCCTATATCGCCGCAGCGCCATTTTGGCGCCTATGCTCCCTTGAGGCAACATCATGCATCTCTCATGGGCTTCCTCTCCTATCTGGGGGCACCTGGAAGGGGCCTCTATAACACAGGGCTTTCCCCTTCTCTTCAGGTGGTTGGGTACTTCAAAGGGGGCCCTTTACTTATTGGGCTTTGCTCCTTGCATTAACTGTGCCCTCGTGGCAGTGCCACGCACCCCCCTAATGCCAGGGTAACACGGGACCTCCTTCCTCCCATCCCGTGGCTCCAGCTTATATATGGCCGCCACTCTCCTCTCTAACTGCAGCTGCAGGCGGGTGTTGCTAGGCCACGCCCCTTTATATGCCGCGAGGCCATGCCCCCTATGCAGCTAGCTTCCCCCTGCACTCCTGGTGATTGACTGGTGACATCACCAGGAGGCGGGGCTTAATCGCAGCAGTGCCAGGAGGCCAGGCTTAGAAACGGTGCTTACGCCAGGCGCTGCCGGGTATTACACTTGCACTTGGTTTAAGTATAAAAGTGAGGAAAATTTTGAGTGGGAAGGATTCTTGACATGGCCGAGTCACCCTGGTCCTGGTGCTACTAATGCTCGAGGGATGGCTACTGAATGTCTATTACCCCTTTTTTTCATTTCTTTAATAATGACTACGCTAATGTGTTTTTCTTTCCATCCACAGATGATTCAGGCTATAGCCTTAGTGCTGACTAGAAATATACTAAAGACTATAGAACCACTAGATGTTGGACAGAGCACACATTTGGACTATTAAAAACTAGATTCAGGTGTCTTGAATCAACCTACTTCATTAAATTATATAATAAACTTAAAAGTGTTAATAGTTTATTTTTTTATCAATTAACAAAATGCAAAGTGAATGAACAGAAGAGAAATCTAAATCAAATCAGCATTTGTTGTGACCACCCTTTGCCTTCAAAACAGCATCAATTCTTCTAGGTACACTTGCGCACAGTTTTTGAAGGAACTCGGCAGGAATGTTGTTCCAAAAATTTTGGAGAAGTAACCACAGATCTTCTATGGATGTAGGCTCAAATCCTTCTTTCTCTTCATGTAATCCTAGACAGACTCTATTGATGTTGAGATCAGGGTTCTGTGGGGGCCATATTATCACTTCCAGGACTCCTTGTTCTTCTTTACGCTGAAGATAGTTCTTATTGACATTGGCTGTATGTTTGGGGTCGTTGTTCTGCTGCAGAATAAATTTTGAGCCAGTCAGATGCCCCCCTGATGGTACTGCATGATGGATAAGTACCTGCCTGTAAAATAATCAATTAATGTTCAAACTGAATTACATTAAATTAAATTGAAGTACAGAAGGTTCGAACATCTCTTCTTAGTGAGAGTCACTTTTTAATTATGTCAGCACACATCATTATAGACATCATAAATACAATTTTCTTAACAAACAGTTTAAACAGTATCAACTTGTTTACCAAAACTTGAAATGCTAATTTTTTTCCTATCAATAAATGTATCCAATTAGAGCATTAAACCATTCAAAACCTACAACAGTCTGTAGCCAATCAGATCATCAGAAACATGCAACGGGATACAACAAGCTGCATCCAATCAGAACTTAGAAATTTTCACAGGGCTGGGCCAATCAGTAGCCAGCTTCGAAGCTGTAAAACAAAAAATCTAGCGAAATCTAAGTGTGAAAATTGTGTCTATATAAAATGAAATTCTACATACAGCTTGTTTTTCTCTGTCACTTTAATGCTGTTAATGATAATTGAGCTAGTGAACTAGTGAAGCAGAATATTACAATTTGATATAATTTCCATGGAAACCATTATTGAAGCACCAACGTGCACAATCATAGGACTGTCATGTCAATATTTGTCTGAACACTTGGTAATTATTTATCCTATAGGATAATTGCCGCTGAACCACTGACTGATTGGAATATTGGTAGTTATATGGTAGATTAATAAGCCTCGTTTATCCTTATTTACAGTATTTAGCACTTGTCAGTGCGTTTTCCCTCATGAGAGAAAGAAGACATTAATGAATTAAAACCCATTTATCGCTACATTTATTTTGTGGGTTATCACTATGCAGTAGATCTAAATGATGAGCACCGGCTGTTTATATACAGCAAGCATTACTTTCAAGATTAGGCGGGGTATCCAATTACCCGCGATAGTGCCACGAGTCTGAAAACATTTTTTTTTATCCCCCTATCCTATTAGGTCCCGCAAAAAACACCAGTTTTTCATGTGAAAATACATAAGTCCCACAAAAAGCCGCGGACCTATGTATTTTCACGCCACTTATTGCGGGTCTAGGCGGCACTTATTGTAGATTCTGCATTGCGTACCTGAGGCACGTGAAGCATAATCCCCAATAAGTGGCAACATTGGGGATAAGCTCCGGCTTATCACAGCTAATTGGATAGCTCTGCTATTACAGTCCAGGTTTTAAGGATATCCATTCTTGAGCACAGGTGTACCTCAGTGAATTTGATTCAAACATCTGGACTCAAGCATGGATAACCTTCAAATCTGGACTGTAATGGCAGAGTTTGGGAAATTCTGGGGTAGAGCATCACTGGAGAGGAGTCTTCCCATCCCCTCTAACAACCTCTATGCTCCTTCCCTCCATAACTTTGCAGGGTGAGCGCCACCAATCGCTATCCTCCTGCTGAGCGTAAATATAATGAAGTACAAATATCCACTAGATCACTATTTCTCAAACATGGTCCTCAGGACCATGGACAGCTCACGGTTTCCAGGTCACCAAGCAGGTGTACAGGTACAATATACTTATTACTCACTGACACATTTTAAAAAAAAACACAGTTGGAGCTGAGTATTTCACTTGTGATTCTGTGAGGAGACCTGGAAAACATGAACTGTTTGGAGACCTAAGGGCTGAGTCTGGGAATCTGTGCTACAAACCACTTAAAAGTCACCATCAGTACATCAGATACTACAGATTTTAGACTTTCTGAGCAAGCAGCAGCATATTAAGCCAATTCCTGAAATTTTGTTTCTCCTTAAATCCTGCAGCCAAAATCAGCTGCCTCAGTGCACCCCTAAGTGTAGAAGACAAAAAGGGCCATGTACTAAGCAGTGATAAAAGTGGAAAAGTGAGACAGTGGAGAAGTTGCCCATGGCAACCAATCAGCTGCTCTGTATGCATTTATAGTATGCAAATTATAAATGTTATGTCAATGCTGATTAGTTGCCATGGGCAACTTCTCCACTGGCTCACTTCTCCACATGTCCCCCTAAGGGGTCTATTCATGAAGCAGTGAAAAGTGAGCCAGTGGAGAAGTTGCCCATGGCAACCAATCCGCGTTGACGTAACATTTATAATTTGCATACTATAAAATTATACAGAGCAGCTGATTGGTTACCAATACCATGGGCAACTTCTCCACTGGCTCACTTCTCCGCACTTTTCACTGCTTCATGAATAGACATTAGTCAGTCTGCTGTACTTATTAGTTGGTGAAAGGATTATATCTCTGAACCACCTCGATTTAATAACCCCTTAGGTACCCGTGAGAGCGAAGCTTAACTCTATACGTAACACACGACACCAAGTAGTTAAGATTCACTCTGCTTTATTATATGGTTAACAAAGGTTTATAAAGACAACGTACATGGGTGTATACAATATGTGCAAGCATATGATTGGATAAATAGAAGTAGCATACGACATTACATGCAGGATAATTAGTAACACACAGAAGTAACAGTTTTGATCTGGTATGTAATTGTCCTTGAAGATAAGACACACACAAGCCTTATATTATATGAACAGACAAGGGCATCTTGTAGAGAGTGCGTACGTGTCTATTCAAACACATAACAATTCATATAGCATGTTTAACCCTTCAATCCCCTCTTAGAATCATATATTTAAATAACATGATTCTGTACATGGAGCTTTTTATTTCTATATTCAGTTAGGTATTGCTTATAGGCTGCAGGGGAGTTAGGAGGGATTGTAAGGACGGCTTCATACATAAGCGAGTTTTCAATACCTTTTGTGGCGAGTTTTCTGCAGCAGGGTATAATGCAAAAGAAAACAACACAAAAAATTACTATCACAATCAATATGTAGATTCCTAGTTGAACAAGACCCTGTTTCCAATTTTCAAACCAACCAAAGTATTGGCTCCATGGGTTATCAATACCTGAATTCTTTTTTAGCTCTATGGATAAATCATCTAGTTTTTTTATGGCTAGGGTAACTTTACCATTTGGCCCTGTGTTGTCAGGGATAAAGGTACAACATCCTTCTACCTGTTTTATGTAGACACAAACTCCACCCTTTTCAGCCAGTATCATGTCTAAGGCCATACGGTTTTGGAATGTCATTTGAGAGGTGGCTTCTAATTGTTCAGCTATACCTTTGAGTGCAACTTTGGTATCATTAATGAATCTCTGTTGGTTATAGTAGATATAATTGATCCATGCAACATTTTTATTGGCAGTTATTATAGGAATTAAGGATTCAAATCCTGCAGCTACTTCATCTCTAGCTTTGAATTCGTCTGGCACCCCTCTTGGGACCCCAATTGTGTCAATATAAACATGTGGATCGAAGCTACCTATTGGAGTTTCCCTTTTTCTTCTATGTGTGGGAGCAGTGTTTGAGGTAGGGGAACCTTCATTAGTTGGGAGTATGTGTAATGGCATAATTATTTTGGCTAAGGCACATTGACCTTTCCATGGGATATTTAATCTAGTTCTGAGTTTTAAATCTCCACAGATATAATAAATGTCCCCTAGGGACTTGGTTTGATTAACTAGGATGGTGTTACGTGTTTCTGAGCAGTATCCAGGAGGAAAATTTTTAAAATCCTTGCCAGAGTGGCTAGTGGAGTTGTAGCAAGTGTAGTTACCTGGGTATATGGTTATTGTGTTACCAAGGTTGGGGTTTTTTGAGAGTATGGGGTATTCCTTTTTCCACATTTCACATTGGCTGTCATTGGTTTTGGTGCCGTTGTAAAGGCTGAAAAAACAACTTTCTTGTTCTAGGGGTATATTAAGGGGCACGGTGCCTAGGTGAGGCCTAGATCTGCCACAAACATAGCAGTTACTTTTATTATGTTTATTGGCGCTATATTTCATCCATTCTAACCAGAAATTGATGTCAGAGAAACCAGTTTCAATAGCTAGGGTGTCTTCAAGGGTGGGATTGTTAATGGCTATCATATCCTTGAAGGTAGCTATATGAGGCCTTAGGGGTTTGCCTTGGGGGATAGCCTTAGACTGATACGCTGGATTTTTAAACATGTCCCATAAATGAAAGCTTTGCCTTTCGCTATAGTACCCTGTTCCCCACCATATTCCAACTACATAGGTACCATTATCTGCTCTGCTGGGGCGTTCTATGTTTAATCTGAACCTATATGCACTTAGGCCCTCGTCCATCTTAAAGATAGACATTCTAGAGAGTAGAGGTATTCCATCAGGTTGGCTCCATCTATTTAAAGCGTCTGATGGTCTGTACCCCCAGTCAATTCCTGTGTTCCACCCCACAGATTCCCAGGAATCACAGTTGTATCCCCACCATGAATCAGTAACACAAATATAAACTGTCTCAGATATTCCTGATTTTCTTTTTTTGTGTATAGAGTGTTTTGCTTCAGCAAGCTTGGAGAACATAAAGTAATCTAAGACATAGGTGGCTACGTGTGTGTTGGAGGAGTTATACCATAAGGTGGTCACCCCTTCCTTTTGTGAGATGTCAACCTCAGTTCTACAGGGAAATGTTAGGACTGTGATGAGGGTTAGGATAACACATGCCCAGCGGGGTCCGTGGTTCACAATCATCTTCTCCATGTGTGAGGTCATCTTGGTTGGAGGTCAGGGCTGTCTGCCCCCGTTAGTACCTCTCCTCGTTGGAGGTCAGGGCTGTCTGCCCCCGTTAGTACCTCTCCTGGACTTGCTTCGCGGTTTGGGCTGGGTATCTTCTTTACTCGGGATGCATGTATCCACGTGGGCCCCTCTTCAGTGAGGACAGCCGTCCTGGTCACTGCCACGACTTCCGTCTCTGGACCATAGGTGAAATCTCCTGGACCTTTATTCCTCGGGAGCAGTTTCACAACGACTTTGTCTCCGACCTGAAAAGGATGTGTCGGTTCCTGTGGATTAAAAGGATTTTTACAAACAATTTTGTGTTCAATTTCATCTAGTTTTGTTATGAGGGACCTGACGTATTCTTCCCTTATGAGCTCTAAGTCTCCTTCCTGTACTACTAATGGTTTCTTAGCCCAGGGTGTAGGGAAGGGCCTACCCATAAGTATTTCAAAGGGTGAGTAACCTAGGGTCTTTTGTGGGGTCATTCTGATTTCTGCTAAGATAATGGGAAGGACCTGTTTCCATTTGTGGAAGGTACCTCCTGTGGCCTTCCTAAGTTTGTCTTTGAGGGTCCTATTCATCCTCTCTACGACCCCTGAACTCTGCGGGTGATATGGAATATGGAATTTCCATTCAATTTGTAAGGCCTTCACCAGGGCCTGTGTGATTTTTGCTGTAAAGGCTGCGCCTTTATCACTGTTTATCTGTAGTGGGCATCCCCATCTAGGGATGATTTCTTGGGTTAAAATCCTTGCTACAGTCTTAGCATCTTCTGATTTTGTTGGAAATGCTTCTGGCCACCGTGAAAACATATCAACTATGACCAAAGCATATTCCTGTTTGCCTTTACCTGGTATGTGTGTGAAATCAATTTGCAAATGCGTAAAGGGTGTAGTAGGGTATTCAAGATGCTGATGTTTTGCTTTATCAGGATTATTTGGGTTGTTACGTAGACAGGTAACACATCTACTGACGTAATGATCTACCAGTGTTTTAACATCAGTGATATAAAAGTCTTTGCTTAAAAGTAAGGCTGTGGTGTTCTTGCTATGATGTCCTACCCCATGGTAATGAGCAATGAACAAAGGGGCACTTGTTTGGGGTATACAAGGTTTCCCCTCTTTGCAGATTAATCCTGATTTGGGATTTTTCTGCAATACAGGATATATCCAGTCATCCAAATCCTTGTTGGAGGCTGTGGCCTGTAGCTCCGTGATAAGATATTGATCATTAATGGCAGGGGGGGTCATGACAGTCATATGGGACTGGGCAATGGGTTGTAGAGCTGCTTCTTTGGCAGTTTTGTCAGCAAGGGCATTGCCTTTGGATATGTCGTCCTTGCCACCAGTATGGGCCCTGCAGTGCAAAATTGCAATATCAAAGGGCAGTGTGATGGCATGGAGGAGGTTTGTGATAAGCTGTGCATGGGAAATGCCTTTTCCATCGGCTCCTACAAAGCCTCTTCTTGCCCAAATAACTCCATGGTCGTGGACAACGCCATGGGCATATTTGGAGTCTGTGTAAATTGTAACGGGTTTGTTTTGGTACATTTGGCAGGCTCTGGTAAGGGCTATGAGCTCTGCAGCCTGTGCCGACTGGTAAGGTATGGGCTTTGCTTCAAGAATGTCATTGGGCAGGCGCACAACGGCATAACCTGCTTGGTATGTGGAGTCATTTGGTCTGCTACAGGAGCCATCAACAAAAACATTGTCTGAACCGGGTATTGGCACAGGGGACATGTCTAATCTCGGGGAGGTCTCTGATTCTATTGATGCTGAGCAGTCATGGTCGTCAGGTATGTCATCTTGGGGACCCTTTTGTCCTAGGAGTGCATTAAGAATGGGTGCTGGGCCTGATGACGTGTTTGCATATTTGATGATGAGGGATGGGTTGCTTTGCAATAGGACTTCATACCCACTAAGGCGTTGGGCCGACATATGCTGTGTATGCAAGCCGTTAAGTATTGCTACGACATCATGTGTTGTGTGTAGAATTGTTGTGTGACCTAAGGTGAGTGTAGTTGCCATCTCAGCCACCATTGCACAAGCTGCCAGTGCTCTGAGGCAGGCAGGCATACCTTGGACCGACACAGGAATACCACAGGGCGCAGTTTGCCTCCATGTGAGTTAGTACCCCCGCCATGGTTTTACAGTTGTCCCTTGCATATAAATGAAACGGCAGTACAGTTTGGGAGGCTCAATGCCGGACTTTTTACCAACATACATTTTAGACTTTCATATGCAGTTAACATTTCTTGTGACCATTGAATCTGTTTAGGTTTGTTATTGAGAGTGGCTTGTCTCAAGATATTGTCATAGTAGGAACAATCAGATATCCACTGTCTGCAGTAATTATTCATGCCCAGAAAGGATAGCATTTCCTTCTGAGTAGTTGGGGTGACCAGGCCCAATACAGACTGAATGCGTTGTGGACTGATTTTCCTTTCTCCCTCTGTGAGTACAAAACCCAAATAATCGACATGCTTTTTACACCATTGCATTTTAGTTTTTAGACACCTTGTGTCCACATTCACAGAGCCAGTTTAACAGTTTGACTACAGAGAAGCAGATCATCTGCATACTGTAGCAGGACAGAACCATAGGGGGGGTGCCAGGGAGCCAATGTGGCTTGGAGTACAATGCTATACACAACAGGTGAATAAACATACCTGTGATAATCTGCACCATGTTAACTGCTTGCCCTCAAAAGTAAAAGCAAAAAGTAACTGTGTTTGGGGGTCCACTGGTATGCTGAAAAATGCATTTTTTTAAATTAATCACTGAAAAAAATGCAGCATCTACAGGGATGGCTGAGAGGAGTGAGTTTACATCAGGTACAATTGGTGCAATGGGAACAATTAGCTGATTAATTGCTCTAAGATCTTGCACAAACCTTATAGTCCCATCTACTTTTGCTACAGGGTTAACTGGTGTGCAGTATGGGGATACTACATGTCTAAGAATGCCTTGCTCTAAAAATTGCTGTACCATAGGTCTAAGACCTTCTATTTTTTCTTTTAAACAATGGATATTGTTTCTGGTAAAGGGGTGTACATCAGGTTTCAGTGTGGCCTTGTAGGGGGTACAAGATATTAGGCCAGTGTCATAGGGCCCCTCTGGAACCTATTGTCTTGGGGTGGGCGGAAAGACCTATTTGGCTTTCCCGGGGGGTTCTGGTAGTTATGTGAGGGTATAGTACTGACAGATTTCCTCATTTCAAAACAACCTGCTGCTTCTTTCTCATATAAATGTTTTTCAGAATCTTTAAATTATCAGAGGTCCAACTGGAAACACTCTGTTTTACAGTTAATGACACTGTTGGCAACAAGTTGTTTATAAATGTAGAAATGAGTAAGTTGTCGGTATTAACTAGGGTGAGACCTGCCTCCTCTGACCAACACTTTTAAATCAATTCCAGAATTCAGTCACATTCTCACTAGGTTTCTGTTTGCAAGCTACTGCTGCTGCTGGGAGAGACGAGCAGCACATTCCTTGCAGGTCTCCCCCGGGAGGGGAGGGGAGGGGAGGGGGGTATTCAATCTCTTTACTCTGATCTGATCCCATATTACCAATAAGTAACTAACGTGTCTAAACTGAATTAATAACAATCTTTATCATAAAAAAACATAGATTGTTCCAAACACAGTGTCATATAGTGCGTGTACACTTACCACCCACGCAATATATTTCTAAAAGAATTCACAAATAACAGGGAAGGGGAGCAATAGTCTATGTATGCATTCAGCTGATCTGATCATAAATCATTGGTAACATGTGGGATTACACATTCCCTACACAAACTACCAGAGACAGAACAGAGAAGATAAGGAATAACAGCACAACTTGTGATACCAAATGTACGTACACTTACCACCCGTACAATTAATATCTCTGCAATCGTGGACAATGTTATTTGTTACAAATCAACTTTCAAATGTACTTAAAATCACTGTAAACAACAATGTCCTCTGAGACTCAGCGCCCGTGCACTTACCACCCGTTCACAGAGTGTCCTTAATAGAAAAAATTACAATATGAGTACTTATAAGACAAACATACAAACATTTAGGTGATCAAATCGAGGAGGCGTTGTTATTTGGATTTCTGGTCCATCTATGGTATCCCGGATACCTGTGCCTTTTAAAGATTTCGTGGACCCCTGGTCCTCTTTATTGGTATCCCTGATACCTTTGCCTTTAAAGATTGGTATCCCTGATACCTTTATGTGGCGCCCGGCGCCTTTAAGAAAACAAGTTTCTTTTCTGCCAAGTCCCGGACTTGGATTGTATTTTTGGTCACGTGTTCCCGGAACACGGAATGAGTTCCGATCTAGTAGTAATCGCAATCCCTGAACGGAAAAGACAGACAATAAAATTCTCTATCTTACCGGGCAGGGGACGATCGCCTAGATCCCGGACGAGCCCCCAGCTGAAAGGATTATATCTCTGAACCACCTCGATTTAATAACCCCTTAGGTACCCGTGAGAGCGAAGCTTAACTCTATACGTAACACACGACACCAAGTAGTTAAGATTCACTCTGCTTTATTATATGGTTAACAAAGGTTTATAAAGACAACGTACATGGGTGTATACAATATGTGCAAGCATATGATTGGATAAATAGAAGTAGCATACGACATTACATGCAGGATAATTAGTAACACACAGAAGTAACAGTTTTGATCTGGTATGTAATTGTCCTTGAAGATAAGACACACACAAGCCTTATATTATATGAACAGACAAGGGCATCTTGTAGAGAGTGCGTACGTGTCTATTCAAACACATAACAATTCATATAGCATGTTTAACCCTTCAGTTGGCATGGCACAAAAAGACAAAAGTATTAACCAAGATCAAACGGCCAGCATTTAGCTTCATCAGTCTGTTTGCCAGAGGTTGCTATATCATACCTCCCATCATTTGAGAACTTCAAAGAGGGACATCTCGACACGCGTAGCGTGCCCGAATAGGGGGTGTGGTCAATGGGACAGGGGGCGTGACTTCGTGGAGGGTCCGTTATCACGAGCCACGCCCCCATTTTTGTCACTGAGGGCGCATGGCCAGTGCTCTATGAGCTGCTGGCATGCCCCCTCTCCCTCTGTCAATCGTGAATAGATGCTGTGCGATGCTAAGCAGGGCAGCGAGAGACAGAGCCTTCCAACTGCCCCCCACCACCACCACGGCGGGACACTGCGGCCCACGGGTGGGACAGCGGGACAGTCCCAAAAAAACGGGACTGTCCTGCAAACATCGGGACAATTGGGAGGTATGCTATATATTTGCAGCATGTTTGGAAATTGCCCCTTCTTACCGAAAATAACAGGCCATGCTGGAATTTGTAGTTTTACAACTGGTGGTTCAGAGGCTGTACATATCTACTTTTGGGGCTGATGTAACATGTGCAGAGAGAGTTGGATTTGGGTGGGTTATATTGTTTCTGTGCAGGGTAAATACTGGCTGCTTTATTTTTACACTGCAATTTAGATTTCAGTTTGAACACACCCCACCCAAATCCAACTCTCTCTGCACATGTTACATCTGCCCCTCCCCCCCTGCAGTGCACATGGGCCCTCATTCCGAGTTGTTCGCTCACAAGCTGCTTTTAACAGCTTTGCACACGCTAAGCCGCCGCCTACTGGGAGTGAATCTGAGTTTATCAAAATTGCGAACGAAAGATTAGCAAAATTGCGAATAGACACTTCTTAGCAGTTTCTGAGTAGCTCCACACTTACTCGGCATCTGCGATCAGTTCAGTGCTTGTCGTTCCTGATTTGACGTCACAAACACACCCAGCGTTCGCCCAGACACTCCTCCGTTTCTCCAGCCACTCCCGCGTTTTTCCCAGAAACTGTAGCGTTTTTTCGCACACACCCATAAAACGGCCAGTTTCCGCCCAGAAACACCCACTTCCTGTCAATCACATTACGATCACCAGAACGAAGAAAAAACCTCGTAATGCCGTGAGTAAAATACCTAACTGCATAGCAAATTTACTTGGCGCAGTCGCACTGCGGGCATTGCGCATGCGCATTAGCGACTAATCGCTCCGTTGCGAGAAAAAAATACCGAGCGAACAACTCGGAATGACCCCCATGGTTTTGCCAAACTGCTAACAAATTTGCTGCTGCGATCAACTCTGAATTAGGTCCTTAGTACGTAGAGTTACAGGTGCACCACCTTCATAAGGATGGGAAGAACAACATTACTGTATACAGTATGTGTCCTTTCTGTATTACATTCAGAAGCAGGAACGGAAAGCAAACACAACAGCTGCAGTTATAAATAATCACTACATACGGTAGCCCATAAAACATATATCTGCTGATGGAAATGCAGACCTAGAACGCCAGGAATAGGTTGTGATGTAGCTTTATGGGAATCCTCGTCAGGCATCCTGGATAAACAATCTCTGCTGCGTATTCGTAGATGAGGGAGAGCCGGGTGCTCTGCTTATGGCTCCCTGGCTTCCGTTATATCTCTGATGTCGCTGTATTTACACGCCCACTAATTAGGTAACACAGAGTTAATATGAAAATAATAAAAAAAAGTAAAAAAAACTGATAGCAATTTGTGTGTTGAAACTGACATAATGTCAACATTGCCAGAATGTTGACACTGTGAATGCCGGAAGTCGGCACGTCGACATTGCATTTTCACGTTAATATACTGTAAGCCTACAGCTAACCCTTACCGTAGCTTAGCCCTAAATTGAAGCCTAACCTTAACCCTAATCTGACTCTCACCCTAATTCATACTTGCCTACTTTGAATTTCTCCTCTCCGGGAGAAGCCCAGAAAGGAGACGCTGCAGGAGACTTCGGGGGCGGGACTGGGCTGTGACATAATTAAGCCCTGCCCCTACATCTGGAAACCGGCGTGATTCGTGGTCTGCGGGAAGGGCGCGGAGCCAACATGACATGATTCGCGTCATTTTAACCCTTTCCCCACCCCACGGACTCGCGAATACGGGAGTGTATCTCTTCCTCCTGCCCGCATCACTGGGGTGCGAGCAGAATGCGGGAGACCTGCTTACTCTTCCGGGGGTGTGGGGGGGCTACCCCCAAAAATGGGAGTCTTCCGCAGCTTCCGGGAGAGTAGGTAAGTATGCCCCAATTGAAGTCTAACCCTAACACTAATCTAACCCTAATTGCATTCTAATGCTATCCCTAATCTAACACTAAAATCGGGTGTCAACATTCTGAATTTTGACATTGTGACTACATACCAACTGACATGGTTGCCAGCTGTCCTTATTTCCCAAGGACAGCCCCTTGTTTCAAAGGTTTGACTTTTGAAGCTTTTATTCCTTTTGACCATCGCTCTGTATAGTTGAATTTAAAGGGGTAAAGAACTACTTTGGACAACCACCTGTAAAATATAAAAGCCAAAACAGCACACCCCAACCGTTCAGCGATAATGGAGGTCTTCCCCCATAGGGTGACTCCTTGGTACGTAAATAAGTCTCCCCTCTAAAACGCTATGATGCAATGAAACTCTGCAGGATATTAGGGTAATAAAACACTGGTGCTTTGCTCATGCCCATAGGGGGCAAATATAAGGAATATTTTACCTAGTGTAATAACTACAGTATATACAGACAGAACCGCAAAGCTAACTGAATCTGCCACTGTTATTCCGTTTTAAATAACGGGGCTTCAGTTTACTATAGAGAGATGTATCTATTTCATAGTTGCCTACCCTCCCTCATTCTGCAGGAGACTCCCTGAATATGTAGCAATCTCCCTGACTCCCTGAATAGACCATCAATCTCCCTGATTACACCTTACCCCATTATGTAGCTGTTACATTCTTGGAGAGGGAAATAAATCAGAGATACGTACATTCAAATGGGATCATCAGTGCCAGTTCCCTGTATTGGTTATAAGGCACAATGGGGGTCATTCCGACCCATTCGCACGCTGCTTTTTTTTTTGCAGCCGTGCAAACGGGTCTGATTTGCAGCTGCGCGTGGGCCCCAATGCGCATGCGCGTCGTCGCCCGGCAACGGACATCGCCAGGCAGCGACCAGAGCAACGACAGAAGTGTTCGCTAGAAGATTGACAGGCAGAAGGTGGATCTGGGTGTCAACTGACCGTTTTCGGGGAGTGGTGAGGAGAACGCAGGCGCGTCGAGGCGTTTGCAGGGTGGGTGACATCAATTCCGGGACCTGACAGGCTGAAGTGATCGCAGTGGGTGAGTAAGTCAGAAGCTACTCAGAAACTGCACAAAATGTTTTTGCATATCTCGGCTGCACAAGCGATCGAACCCTTGCTATGCAAAAAAAACCCTCCCACATAGGCGGCGTCTATCTGATCGCACGGGCTGCAAAAAGTTGCAGCATGCGATCAACTCGCAATGACCCCCAATGATCCCTACGGCTACATGCATTTTAAATAAAGTTTCTCGTGGCCACTTACAGTATATGGAACCTCTTGTAAAACACAATGCACAAACAAATCCTGCAAAATATCAGTGTAATTTCTTCAACAAGTAGATCTTACTAACTTTGGGGATCATTTACATTTGGATGTAAGTCATTTTTATGACACGCCTCTCAGATGTAGCAGTACACGCCCACACTGATAGGTGTTACTTTCACATCTCCCTGAAATGCTTTTTCAAAAGTAGTTAAGTGTGATCTATTTATGTGGCATATTTAAAAAGCAAAACAATAGCGTTATAAACACAATCTCAAGAACTATAGCATACTTTAATAACTAAAAACTGCACATTTACAGTATTTAATGACAATATCAAAAGAAAAGCACTATTTGACTCTGCAAAAAATATATAATAATCACTTGTGCGAGAAAAAAAAAAGGGAAGTTTCCCTGAGCTAACGCAGAGCAAAGATGTGTCCAATGGCTGTTATAAGTATAACGGAGGTAAGCATTCAGGCAGTGAAAGGATTAATAACAGGATTAATAATAGAAAATGTATTTTACCTGGAGATAACAAGTAGCAGAGCGTAGCACTTAGACACTGTCTGTTTGTGATAGCTGAACTATTCCCCAGTATATAGAATGTGATCAATATTGTATTCTGTGCGAGAATGGTTTCAGTTGTCCTGGTAACAGGAGACTATCCCTGCTGTGTCTTGTGGTGAAATGTTCAAGTTTCACATTAAGACGGGAAGAAAACCCAACGAGAAAACACGGAAACTCCAGGCCAGCTACAAACGTCGATATACATAATATAGAACCTGTACACTAAAATTGTGTTGTTCATCCGTTGTCCGTACATAAAATCCATTATATTATTTCATTTTGGCGTTTTATCTGCAAAACCAATTTTGCTTTGTAGAATGTCAGAAAATTCTCATCAGTTTCCATAAAAGTGAATTTGTAAAAAACGAACATGAAATTATTATTTTAATTAATTTGTCTTTGTGTGGAATATTTCTGAAATGCATGATCATATATTCCCGATAAATATTTATGTTGTAATATTTGTTCAAAATCGTTTGAATTTTTGCTTTTGGACACAGAGTACACTTGCTGAGCAGTTGTGTATGTTTTCATTTTATTGTGTAATTCGGCTTCTGATCTGACTGTAACCATGCAGAAAGTGTATTCCCCATATGGCTGGTGTTAAATAACCAAGCTGGTTCCTCTTTAGATACATGCGCACACAAAAAGGGGGCTTAAGGGGGTATAGCATGAGTCAAGGGGGCCTGGCCTCCATGTCTCAGTATGCAGCCGGCCATGCAGAGCGCCGGGATGCTGTGCTGCTCGGCCAACCCAGGATTCTCTGTGTGGCCAGACCGGTCCATCAAGCCATCGTCCATCTTGACATTTGCCAGAAGTGCCAGATAGGCAGTAACACAGGCTGTATGCTCACTTTGATTATCATGCAGGCAAACTGTAGCTCCTCCCTGAATCCGCCTCATGCATGTCTACACTCCCAGAATGTCCGGGACACTTCCTAATTCTGGGCAACCTTCCCACACTCCTAGGAAAGAAGACCAGACTCCCGGATACCACCCCCTTCCCAAGTGGAGTCAGCGATCCGGAGCATTATGACGTGATTCGCTGTCAGCACACCCTCCCCAGTGGACAATGCCAGTGTCGGACTGGGGCATGAAGGGCCCACCGGGGGAATGCAGTGATAGGGGTCCGTACTTAGGGGTGTGGCCAGCCTACAAAGGGGGTGTGGCCAGCCTCCACAGAGGCTTGAAATACACAATAGTCTAGTGCAGTGTAATGCAACATATCTACCATGTATAATACAAGTGCACAGTCTGGAACCTGATCCCTAGAGGAAGGAGTGGGCCCTCAGGCAGTGGGGCCTACCGGTGGTTTCCCTGGTACCCCTGTGGGCCAGTCCGACCCTGGACAATGTTGTGAATCTCAGAATTGTACAGCATGGGGGGATCCCACAATACTGCCATTCATAGCGTCATACGCCCACACACCTCCCCCTCAGGGATTTCAGGGTGAGCTCCTGTATCGTTCTCTGCAAGTATGTTCCTCTACCCTGTCCTCCAGTGGCCTGCCACAAAGTGACTGACTAAAAAAAAATTCATACAAAATTGGAGGGCAAAATGAATATGTACCGGAAAATAAAAAATACAAAAACAATCAGGTACAATTACATGATACCATGACGTCATTATTCTGTATAGAGGTAAGCCACCGTAAGTAACCTAGAAAAGATCACAGTTCTAAAGGTGCATACACGGCGCGATGTGGGCTTAGATTTTGACTGGGGGCAGATGTAACATGTGCAGAGAGAGTTAGATTTGGGTGGGGTGTGTTCAAACTGAAATCTAAATCGCAGTGTAAAAATAAAGCAGCCAGTATACTATTTACCCTGAAGAAACAAAATAACCCACCCAAATCTAACTCTCTCTGCACATGTTATATCTGCGATCAACTCTGAATTAGGCCCCGTGTGCATACAGCTTGCGATACCGATGCTCGCTCCCGTGGGCTCGGTATCACAAGAAAAATTAGACTGGGCAGGCAAGGCAATTTTGACTAGAAAGTGTACAATCTCTAGTACATAGTATAGTCAAAATTGTATTTAGTCAAAATTGTACATAGCCAAAATCGCAATTAAAGATAGTCAATATCAGTGGTTCTGGGCTCCAGGGAGTTCAAGGAAAATCGCAAAGTCAAAATCGGCCTTTAGCCAGAATCACACCGTGTGTATTCACCCTTAAAACTGCACAGTTAGAAATCACTTTCTGATAGTAAAGCTGAAAATGGAACTGGAATTTGGGACTAAAAAAGTTAATTGTTTTGAAACGAATTCTATTGAAAAGGTAAAAAAAAAAAAAATATATCATAACAAATAACAGCACATTGAGCAAATGTACATAATGAACAACTTCCATTATACATAATAAACAACTTCCATTATATATAATAAACAACTTCCATTATACATAACAAACAACTAACATTATATATAAACAACAACTTCCATTATACATAACAAACAACTTTCTTACCACTAAAAATAAGATTTTAAACCTACCGGTAAATCTTTTTCTCCTAGTCCGTAGAGGATGCTGGAGACTCTGTAAGGACCATGGGGTATAGACAGGCTCCGCAGGAGACATGGGCACTCTAAGACCTTTTAATGGGCGTCAGCTGGCTCCTCCCTCTATGCCCCTCCTCCAGACATCAGTTATAGAACTGTGCCCAGAGGAGACGGACAGTATGAGGAAAGGAATTTTGTTAATTTAAGGAGCGAGATACATACCAGCCCACACCACACACACCATACAACATGGTATATACTAAACCAGTTAACAGCATGAACAAACAGTATCAGCTAGAGACTGATCTCAACTGTAACATAACCCTTATGTAAGCAACAACTATATACAAGCCTTGCAGATTTAGTCCGCACTGGGACGGGCGCCCAGCATCCTCTACGGACTAGGAGAAAAAGATTTACCGGTAGGTTTAAAATCGTATTTTCTCTTACGTCCTAGAGGATGCTGGGGACTCCGTAAGGACCATGGGGTTTATACCAAAGCTCCAGACCGGGCGGGAGAGTGCGGATGACTCTGCAGCCCCGATTGAGCAAACATGAGGTCCTCATCAGCCAGGGTATCAAATTTGTAGAATTTTGCAAAAGTGTTTGAACCCGACCACGTAGCTGCTCGGCAAAGCTGCAATGCCAAGACGCCTCGGGCAGCCACCCAAGAAGAGCCCACCTTCCTAGTGGAATGGGCCTTTACCGATTTTGGTAACGGCAATCCAGCCGTAGAATGAGCCTGCTGAATCGTGTTACAGATCCAGCGTGCAATAGTCTGCTTAGAAGCAGGAGCGCCAACCTTGTTGGCTGCATACAGGACAAACAGTGCCTCTGTTTTCCTAACCCGAGCTGTTCTGGCTATATAAATTTTTAAGGCCCTGACTACATCAAGGGACTTGAAATCCTCCAAGCCACCCGTAGCCACAGGTACCACGATAGGTTGGTTCATGTTAAACGACGAAACCACCTTAGGTAGAAATTGAGGACGAGTCCTCAACTCTGCTCGATCCACATGAAAAATGAGATAGGGGCTCTTGTGAGACAAAGCCGCCAATTCGGACACCCGCCTTGCAGACGCCAAGGCAAACAACATGACCACTTTCCAAGTGAGAAACTTCAATTCAACTGTTTGAAGAGGTTCAAACCAGTGCGATTTAAGGAACTGTAACACCACGTTATGGTCCCATGGTGCCACTGGGGGCACAAAAGGAGGTTGGATGTGCAGCACTCCCTTTACAAAAGTCTGGACTTCTGGGAGAGAAGCCAATTCCTTCTGAAAGAATATAGATAAGGCCAAAATCTGCACCTTAATGGAGCCTAACTTTAGGCCCATATCCACTCCTTTCTGTAGAAAATGGAGAAAACGACCCAGCTGAAAATCTTCCGTAGGAGCATTCTTGGCTTCACACCAAGACACATATTTCCTCCAGATACGGTGATAGTGCTTCGCCGTTACCTCCTTCCTAGCTTTAATTAGAGTAGGGATGACTTCCCCCGGAATACCTTTTCTAGCTAGGATCTGGCGTTCAACCGCCATGCCGTCACACGTAACTGCGGTAAGTCTTGGAACACACATGGCCCCTGTTGTAACAGGTCCTCCCTGGGAGGAAGAGGCCACGGATCTTCTGTGAGCATTTCCTGAAGATCTGAATACCAGGCCCTTCGAGGCCAATCTGGAACAACGAGTATTGTCTGCACTCTTGTTCGTCTTATGATTCTCAATATTTTAGAGATGAGTGGAAGTGGAGGGAACACATAGACCGACTGAAACAGCCACGGTGTCACTAGGGCATCCACTGCCACTGCCTGAGGGTCCCTCGACCTGGAACAATACGTCCGAAGCTTCCTGTTGAGGCGTGAAGCCATCATGTCTATTTGAGGGAGTCCCCAACAACTTGTTACCTCTGCAACGACTTCTTGATGAAGTCCCCCCTCCCCTGGATGGAGATCGTGCCTGCTGAGGAAGTCTGCTTCCCAGTTGTCTACTCCCGGAATGAAAACTGCTGACAGAGCGCTTACATGATTTTCCGCCCAGCGAAGAATCCTGGTGGCTTCCGCCATTGCTGCTCTGCTCCTTGTCCCGCCCTGGCGGTTTACATGTGCCACGGCTGTGATGTTGTCTGATCAGAACGGGTAGGTTGCGAAGAAGATTCTCTGCCTGCTTCAGGCCATTGTATATGGCCCTTAATTCCAGCACATTGATGTGTAGACAAGCCTCCTGGCTTGACCATATTCCCTGAAAATTTTTTCCCTTGGTGACTGCTCCCCATCCTCGGAGGCTCGCGTCCGTGGTCACGAAAACCCAATCTTGAATTCCGAACCTGCGACCCTCTAGAAGGTGAGCACTCTGGAGCCACCACAGGAGAGAGACCCTGGCCCTGGGGGACAGGCGTATCCTCCAATGCATCTGGAGATGGGACCCTGACCACTTGTCCAGAAGGTCCCACTGAAAAGTTCTTGCATGGAACCTGGCGAACGGAATGGCCTCGTAGGCCGCCACCATTTTTCCCAATACTCGAGTGCATTGATGAACTGACACTCTTTTTGGTTTCAGCAGGTCCTGGACCATGTTCTTGAGTTCCTGGGCCTTTTCCATTGGGAGAAAAACCCTCTGTTTTTCCGTGTCCAGAATCATGCCCAAAAACGACAGCCGAGTTGTCGGAACCAACTGCGACTTTGGCAGATTTAAAATCCAGCAGTGTTGCTGTAGTACTCTCAGGGAGAGAGACCCACTTTTTTTGTAAATGTTCTCTTGATCTTGCTTTTATCAGGAGATCGTCCAAGTATGGGATAACTGTGACCCCCTGCTTGCGCAGGAGCACCATTATTTCTGCCATTACCTTGGTGAAAATTCTCGGGGCCGTGGAAAGACCAAACGGCAACATCTGAAACTGGTAATGACAATCCTGTACAGCGAATCTCAGGTACGCCTGATGAGGAGGATATATGGGGACATGAAGGTATGCATCCTTTATGTCTAGTGACACCATAAAATCCCTCCCTTCCAGGCTGGAGATCACTGCCCGGAGAGATTCCATCTTGAATTTGAACCTCTTCAAATATATGTTTAGGGATTTTAGATTCAGAATTGGTCTGACTGAGCCATCCGGCTTCGGGACCACAAATAGGGTTGAATAAAACCCCTTCCCCTGTTGCAATAGGGGAACCTTGATAATCACTTGCTGTTGACACAGCTTTTGTATGGCAGCTGAAACTATTGCTCTCTCTGGGGGAGAAGCTGGCAAGGCCGATTTGAAAAATCGGTGTGGAGGCACATCTTCGAACTCCAGTTTGTAGCCTTGGGATACAATTCCGACTACCCAAGGATCCAAGTCTGACTGAACCCAGACCTGGCTGAAGAGTTGAAGACGTGCCCCTACAGGTGCGGACTCCCGCAGCGGAACCCCAGCGTCATGCGGTGGATTTGGTAGAGGCCGGGGAGGACTTTTGCTCCTGGGAACTAGCCGTAGCTGGTGTTCTTTTCCCTCTACCTCTACCTCTGGCGAGGAAGGATGAGCCACGCCCCTTTCTGAACTTATGAGACCGAAAGGACTGCATCCGATATTGAGGTGTTTTCTTTTGCTGTGGGGGAACGTAAGGCAAAAAAGAAGACTTACCCGCGAGGCCCTACCCAAATAAAACTTCACCCTTGTAAGGTAAAGCCTCCATATGTCTCTTTGAGTAAGCATCACCAGTCCATTGACGGGTCCACAGGGACCTTCTATCAGAAATTGCCATGGCATTGGCTCTTGAACCCAAAAGACCAATATCTCTCGCAGCCTCCCTCATATATAACGCTGCGTCCTTGATGTGACCTAAGGTCAATAAAATACTATCTGTATCTAGGGTGTCCATGTCAGATGACAAGTTATCTGCCCAAGCTGCAATTGCGCTACCCACCCATGCCGACGCTACTGCCGGTCTGTGCAGGGCTTTTAAGGTCGTTTCTTGCCTGCGATCCGCAGGATCCTTAAGGGTCGCCGTGTCCGGGGATGGTAGGGCCACCTTCTTGGACAAGCGCGTCAAGGCCTTGTCCACCGTGAGTGAGGATTCCCACCGTAACTTGTCCTTTGAGGTGAAAGGATACGCCATAATAATTCTCTTGGGAACCTGCAGTCTCTTGTCTGGAGTTTCCCAAGCTTTTTCAAATAAAGCGTTCAGCTCATGAGATGGGGAAAACGTTACCTCAGGTTTCTTTTCCTTACACATGCAGACCCTCGTGTCAGGGACAGAGGGGTCCTCTGTGATATGTAATACATCTTTTATTGCAATAATCATGTATTGAATACTCTTGGCCACCCTTGGGTGTAACCGTGTATCATCATAGTCGACACTGGAGTCGGAATCCGTGTCGGTATCAGTGTCTGCTATCTGGGTAAAGGGATGTTTATGGGACCCTGAAGGGTCTTTTGACACAGTAAAAGCCATGGATTGACTCCCTGCTTGGTCTTTGGACTCTGCCTTGTCCAATCTCTTATGTAATAAAGCCACATTAGCATTCAAAACACTCCACATGTCCGCCCAATCCGTCGTCGGCTGTGCCGACGGAGACATTACCACCATCTGCTCTGCTTCCTCCTCAGACGAGCCTTCCGCTTTAGACATGTCGACACACGCGTACTGAGACCCCCACACACACTGGGATATATGGATATGGGGACAGACCCACAATAAGGCCCTTTGGAGAAACAGAGAGAGAGTATGCCAGCACACACCCAGCGCCACTTCGTTCTGAAACAAAGTCCCAGACCTGTAAGCGCTTTTTATAACAAATTTAGCACCAATTCAATGTGCCCCCCCCCCCCTCGTTTTTGCCCCCTTTTACTTGTACAGCAGGGGAAGAGTCCGGGAGCAGCTTTTCTGCAGCAAGCTGTGGAGAAAATGGCACTGGTTAGTGCTGAGGGATCAAGCTCCGCCCCCTCTATGGCGGGCCTCGGTCCCGCTATTTTTTTTTAATACTGGCGGGGTTTTTATATATACTGCCTCCGCAGTGTCTATATATCTGTGCCAGTCTAATATGAGGCCATAATTGCTGCAAGGGGGGCGCCCCGCCTGCGCCCTGCACCCTTGCTGTGCCTTGTGTGTGTGTGGGAGCAATGGCGCGCAGCGCGACCGCTGCGCGGTACCTCACGAAGATCTGAAGTCTTCTGCCGCCTTTGAAGCTTTCTTGCTTCCTATACTTACCCGGCTTCTATCTTCCGGCGCTGTAAGGAGGACGGCGGCGCGGCTCCGGGACGAACAGCAAGGACGACACCTGTGTTCCGACCCTCTGGAGCTAATGGTGTCCAGTATCCTAAGAAGCAGAGCCCATCACTAGGAAAGTGGGTCTGCTTCTCTCCCCTCAGTCCCACGAAGCAGGGAGCCTGTTGCCAGCAGTGCTCCCTGAAAATAAAAAACCTAACAAAAGTCTTTTCTAGAGAAACTCAGTAGAGCTCCCCTAGTGTGCAACCAGTCTCCTCTGGGCACAGGATCTAACTGAGGTCTAGAGGAGGGGCATAGAGGGAAGAGCCAGCTCACGCCCATTAAAAGGTCTTAGAGTGCCCATGTCTCCTGCGGAGCCCGTCTATACCCCATGGTCCTTACGGAGTCCCCAGCATCCTCTAGGACGTAAGAGAAATGTGCTTTTTAAAGGACTAATGAACCGATCTGCTGAAACTGAAATGGTCAGTATTACTGTATATCTGTAGATGGCAATACTACCCAGTTTTGCAGGACCATCTTGAGTCTCAAGGTGCGGTAGGAGTGGGGAATATACATTTTGGGTTGCGTTTTAAAAACAAATGATGGTGTAGCTTGAATTCCCAATCGACCAATGACCTACAGTAGAAGATTTGTAATATACTAAAGCATTTATGTAATGCTGCACATTTATTATCACTGCTATATGAAAAGTTTGCTTCATACGAAATGGAGTCTTTCTTTAACAGATGATTGTATTACGGCTCCTCTAGGTTTGTTTTATCAGTGATTACTATTGAAATATGAAGTCTGTGATTCTTTGCGCTTCTTGTAAAAGCATGAAGAGTTCACTTGGGGATTTTTTCTTTCTATATTTGCCTCACAATTGAAGTTTTGTTTTCCTGAAAGTATGCATGAGTCAAAAGTTCATGTTTGCAGTTTTCTGCTTAAAGTATGATTTAGCTTATTCAGTATGATTTAGCTTATTCCAATTAATCACCCAGCTTCTCTAAGGCGGTTTACGCTGGAGCTCCATCTAGTGGTTAAAAACATTAAACTGATTTTCTTCCTTTTGAAGCTGGTACAGCAAAATGATCTCCCTTTTCAATCATGAAAGTTGCGGGAAACCACCGGTGTGCCCCACTGCATGCGGGCCCTCCTCCTCTAGGGATCAGGTTCCAGTCTCTATCCTAGTGCACTTGAATTATGCATTATACACTTATGTTACATTATACTTCACAATAATATGGTTTATTATATATTTACCAAGGGGAACAGAACATGTACTCTGTAACGGTTAGCCAAACCTCTGTGATGGCTGGCCACACCTTTAAGCATGGGCCCCACCAACAGCATCCCCCGGTGGGCCATTCATGCACCAGTCCGACACTGGACAGACGGGTATGCGACATAGCGGGTCGGATACTCGTGTTACCACAGAAAAGTGGCTGCAGATACATATGACTCAGAATGTGGCCTTTAGTCTTGCAGTTACATGAGAAATTCTAGCCCTCTTATTATTTGCCATTTGCGTTGGTCTACCGTAGAGATTTTCAACCTTTTACAACTCGCGGCACACTGAACAAGATTTAAATATTGCCAAGGCACATTGAAATATAATGGTGATGCATGGTGCAGTTGCGTGTCCTAGGATGTCATGTCGCAGCTTCTCCATAGGTAACGCCTGAGCCACATCTGAGAAAGCCAGAAGAGCCCAACACTGCCTGGGCCCAAAATTAGAACCACTAAACCCACCAGTATTGATCGTTCCAGGGCCTCAGTAGCGGCAAAACACTGACGGGCCTGGCTGTGCTTTATGGCGGCACACCTGGAGACTGCTCAGGGCACACTAGTGTGCCACAGCACAGTGGTTGAAAAACACTGGTCTACCGGAATAGCTGTCGGCTGCCGCTCCTCAATGTCAGTGTGACACTGGGAGTGTGGCGATCAGTATAATGTCACAGCCAAGCGCTACACTCCCAGTCTGAGGTACAGAGGGTGCCGTTCCATCTCCCACCTGCTGAGGTAATAACCAGTGTGACACGCAGAGGTGGTGAAGAGTCCAGAAAATGCAGAAAACATTGGTAAGATATTGTTAGTGTATTATTTGTGTATATACAGGGCAATAGCATGGCTGAGCAGCTCCACTTCCATGTGCTCTGCGTGCCACGCCCCATTACTCGCACCATGCTAAAGTGAGGCATGGCCACACCCCTTTTTGTACTCCCATGGAGAGATGCCTTGGCTGAGTTACAGCCTCAGTCCACCCCTGTGCATATTATTGCTTCCAAAGCACGTATCCTTCATTGTATTCCTCTATGTCGGACACATTTAAAAAAAAAAATGTTTTGTAAGTACACATTGAAGCAAACGATTTAATTTTGTGGGTCTATTTAATGAGATAATAGGTTGGAGAGGGCCTGGGTTGAAGAAGTCCTTTCTATAAGAATGTTTTCCCAACTTAGTGGGTACAGTGGTGTCAGATGAGAAGGATGACACCAAAATGCTGGCTTCTCCGCAGTGACAGGTGCCGGGTGCTCCAGTGTGACATTATCCCGCAGCACCCGCATCCGGTCACAGAGGAGGAGCCGACAGTGTAGGGTCTCTGGGGGCAGCTTAGCATCTCCAGGAATTCTGGGCTCCCCTTGGAGTGATATCATCAGAATTCCCATCAAGGCCATGCCCCTTTAACTTAGGCAAGGCCCCTTTACTGGTCGCACGTGCCTCTGGCGCGCGATACAGAGTGCGCACTGGGTGTCACCCAGTGATGCCTGAGTAGGTAACTTTTTCCTCCCCACAAAAGGATTTAAATACCCCGCTTAATGTTTTTCTATGCATAGAAATGTATTCCAAAGAATCACAATGTACAGTAGAAATTCTAAACACATACAGTGAGTGAGGTATTACTTATACAGGGACAAGTGGGTTAATTACTAATTAATCATGGCTGAAATCACTTCATTACATTAAGGTGGATGGTTGTTTATTGCTGGTATGACACATCATATTGATTCAGCGCTTCAGTGGTAAAATGATGATTAAACTAAATAGAAATACTAGAGACAAGCAAATGGGAAGTCACTGATGGGTTCTGAGGGCATATTAATGCATGAGGCCAGAGAATGATGACACTGATGACAGCAGTATTACTGACTTCATGCAGTGGCGCACCCAGGGGGGGTTTCCGAGCACCCAGAAACCCCCCTCCACTAAAAAATATATATATATTTTTTTTATTTTTTTTTAAGCTGCATGAGTATTATTAATGGCTGTCTAGCGTCCTCTGCAGCTTGCTGTCTTCCTGGTGGCACTTGTAAGTGCAATAAAAGTTGACTTTATTTTAATTATAGTACACATATATATATATATATATATATATATATATATATGTGCGTGTGTATGCATGTTTAATATGCTATGTATGTGTGTGTGTGTGTGTGTGTGTGTATATATATATATATATATATATATATATATATATATACACGGTATATATTTGTGTAGATATGTGTATATATATATATATATATATATATATATATATATATATACACACACACACACTAGTTTTACGGACCCAGCATATACTGGGTCACCTCAGTCCCCATTCCCGTGATTGGCTCCACCCAGTTCTGGAAACCCCCCCCATGCAAATCCTGCGTTTGCCACTGTCATGGATGATATTCAAAAAAATACTGTTTATGTGGATATTATTAAACATAAGGTATATTAACATCTTGTCTAGAATTACTGTCATCGCTCTATATTCTGTGTACCTCCATTGCTAATACAGGAATGTGTGGCAGGGAGCATATAGGCATATAGCTTGTGCAGTGCAGCCCAAATGGGTCTTTATGGCTCCTGCACTGGCCAACAGGCATGCTAACAAGAGCAGGAGGGTGGAAGAGAGAGGGGAGAGTGGTGGAGAGATGTGGAGAGAGAGAGAGAGAGACTGGGAAAAAAGGGGGAGAGAGATGTGGGGACAGACAGGAAATAAATTGCAACAGCTAGTCAATAGCAACTGGTCAGGTATGTAATACTAGTATACCACAATATAAAAGTATGCTGGGGGGAGGGGGGGGGATATCTTGATTTTTCCTTATTCGGTCTACTCAGACCTGATCGCTGTGCTGCAAATTTGCAGAGGTCTGAGATCAGATAGTTGCCGCCCAGGGAGAGCGAAAACCCGCCCTGTGCAAGTGTGCGAATGCACGCGTACGCCATGCGAAAATTCTGCCAGGCAGCGGACATCTGCAAATCCGTTCACAACTCACTCACCATCGAATGATTTTTCCAGTGTGTGCAGTGTGTGCGTAACCCAGGACTTACTCCTACAGTGCCATACAAACAGGCTGATCGGGGCCGGAGCTGACGTCACACACCCTCCCAGAAAACACTTGGGAACGCCTGCGTTTTTCCTGACACTGCCAGAAAATGGCCTGTTACCACCCACAAACGTCTTCTTCCTGTCAATCACCTTGCTAACGCCTTGCGATCGAAATTTTTGCACCATCCTGTCGCTGTTTCACGTAGCGCCTGCGCATTGTGGTGCATGTGCAGTTATTCGATAACCAGCCGCTGTGCGAATTCACAGAGAATCGATCAGGTCTGAATCGGGCTTTAACCCTGTCTTTCAGTTCTCAATTTACTATTATTATGATAAAACATTAAGAGCAGTTTTTTCCCATCAGTTTATAATTTACTTATTTACAAATTTTTCTTTGAAATCTTTATTACAGTTCTGCAGATTATACTTTATTTTAAACTCGACAAGTTCTTACTGAAAACAAAAAACAGAAAATGTCATTATTTGTCATTTGATATGTATATATTTAGGCAATAGCAATATCATTGCAGATCAGTACTGCCATCTAGTGGCTGACTCGGATGTGTTTAACCTTTATTTCCTGACCTACTATAATTGGAGAATCAATTAGCTTTGATTTTTCCAAGATGTCAACACTGACGCTAGCTTGTCATGTCGGCTCTTTATGTCTTGTAGTATTTCACTTTCTTGCAGATCTGGCAAATGTGTTGAACAACAATATAACTGTACAGTTGTATATTTATGCTTTATAGTGTTACGTACAAAATATGTTGTTTGCTACTTAATTCCATTTATTTCTCTGTCTTCAATTTCTGACTGTGAAAGTACAATTTTAAGACTTTTACAGTGTTGTTTTTAGTGTTTGTATTTATCCAGCAGCAGTGTGCAATCCTTTAGAAGAATACATAGTGCTATGTACTTTTTATTTTAATTGAATCATATACAAACTAGTGATGTGCACCGGAAATTTTTCGGGTTTTGTGTTTTGGTTTTGGGTTCGGTTCCGCGGCCGTGTTTTGGGTTCGAAGGCGTTTTGGCAAAACCTCACCGAAATTTTTTTGTCGGATTCGGGTGTGTTTTGGATTCGGGTGTTTTTTTCAAAAAACCCTAAAAAACAGCTTAAATCATAGAATTTGGGGGTCATTTTGATCCCATAGTATTATTAACCTCAATAACCATAATTTCCACTCATTTTCAGTCTATTCTGAACACCTTACACCTCACAATATTATTTTTAGTCCCAAAATTTGCACCGAGGTAGCTGTGTGACTTAGCTAAGCGACCCAAGTGGCCGACACAAACACCTGGCCCATCTAGGAGTGGCACTGCAGTGTCACGCAGGATGGCCCTTCAAAAAAATACTCCCCAAACAGCATATGACGCAAAGAAAAAAAGAGGCGCAATGAGGTAGCTGTGCAACTAAGATAAGCGACCCAAGTGGCCGACACAAACACCTGGACCATCTAGGAGTGGCACTGCAGTGTCACGCAGGATGGCCCTTCAAAAAAATACTCCCCAAACAGCATATGACGCAAAGAAGAAAAGAGGAGCAATGAGGTAGCTGTGTGACTAAGATAAGCGACCCAAGTGGCCGACACAAACACCTGGCCCATCTAGGAGTGGCACTACAGTGTCACGCAGGATGGCCCTTCAAAAAAATACTCCCCAAACAGCACATGACGCAAAGAAAAAAAGAGGCGCAATAAGGTAGATGTGTGACTAAGATAAGCGACCCAAGTGGCTGACACAAACACCTGGCCAATCTGCTATATCTAGCCCGTACTGCTATATACAGTATAATGGACCTGGTGGACACTGTCAGCAGACTGCGTTTATAGTATAAAATAAAGACACCACAGGTATACAATGTAGATGGATGGATAGTATACTTATGGACGACGAGTGACGACACAGAGGTAGGTACAGCAGTGGCCTACCGTACTGCTATATACAGTATAATGGACCTGGTGGACACTGTCAGCAGACTGCGTTTATAGTATAAAGAAAAAAAGACACCACAGGTATACAATGTAGATGGATGGATAGTATACTTTATGTATTGACGACGAGTGACGACACAGAGGTAGGTACAGCAGTGGCCTACCGTACTGCTATATACAGTATAATGGACCTGGTGGACACTGTCAGCAGACTGCGTTTATAGTATAAAGAAAAAAAAGACACCACAGGTATACAATGTAGATGTATGGATATACTAGTATACTTTATGTATGTCGACGAGTGACGACACAGAGGTAGGTACAGCAGTGGCCTACCGTACTGCTATATACAGTATAATGGACCCGGTGGACACTGTCAGCAGACTGCGTTTATACTATAGTATAAAAAAAAAAAGACACCACAGGTATACAATGTAGATGGATGGATAGTATACTTTATGTATTGACGACGAGTGACGACACAGAGGTAGGTACAGCAGTGGCCTACCGTACTGCTATATACAGTATAATGGACCTGGTGGACACTGTCAGCAGACTGCGTTTATACTTATAGTATCAAGAAAAAAAGACACCACAGGAGTGTTTTTCAGGCAGACAAACGTATACTGGTGGTCACTGTCAGCAAAACTGTGCACTGTACTCCTGCTATAGCTGCTCCCCAGTGTCCCCCACAATTAAGCAGTGTGAGCACTCAGCACAGTCAGATATATCATGCAGCACACTGAGGCTGAGCACAGATATGGTATGGAGCGTTTTTTTCAGGCAGAGAACGGATAGCAAAACTCTGCACTGTACTCCTCCTAACAGCTGCTCCCCAATCCTCCCCACAATAAGCTAAGCATAAGCAATCAGATCAACTGTAAGTGTATATAATTAATTATTATCAACTATATAAATGGAGAGGACGCCAGCCACGTCCTCTCCCTAGCAATCTCAATGCACGTGTGAAAATGGCGGCGACGCGCAGCTGCTTATATAGAATCCGAATCTCGCGAGAATCCGACAGCGGGATGATGACGTTCGGGCGCGCTCGGTTTACCCGAGCCACACGGGAGAATCCGAGCACGGCTCGAACCCGTGTAAAAAGGCTGAAGTTCGGGGGGGTTCGGTTTCCAAGAAACCGAACCCGCTCATCACTAATACAAACATACTGTATAGTACTAAATATAAAAAGAAATTCATTATTGTACCTCCTTATGTTCTTACATCGTGGATCCAAGTTAGACAAATTCATTAATTCTTATACCAATCAACACCAAGTACATTGTAAGTATATATATATATATATATATATATATATATATATATATTCTTAAAAGAGGAAGAGAGATAGTGAAAGAGAGAGAATAGGGTTTCACAAAATTCTGCAGTGCCATATACTGTAGACCACTGATACAAAACATGGTACACAAAGCAACAAAATGACGTTGTGATAAACATAAATGCACATATTTACATTTGTATGCTTAATTACAAGTATATACCTATCACCAGTTTAGTTATGTGAGCATAGAGGGAAGGGTTGAAAGAAGAGGAGGGAGAACCCTACTTGCATCCTAAGGGGAGGGGAAGTATTTGGGGCAGTAGCGGATCTTGCCACGGGCAAGCAGGACTTTTGCCCGGGGCGCAGCCTTCCGGAGGGCGCCGCACCATGGCAAGATCCGTCACTGCTGCCCGCTGTGTCCCCCGTCCGCCTCCGCTGCCCGCTGTGTCCCCGCCTCCTGTGAAGGCTACGCGTCTAGTTTACCTTCGTGGAGAGTACCTTTGCTGAGCGGTGCGCGATGACGTCATCGCGCACCGCACAGCATTCAAGCGGCGCTAGTAATGTACAGGGGGCGTAATTGACCACGCCCCCTGTATTAGGCCACGCCCCGTTTCCTGCCCGGGGCGCAGAGCGGGCTTGAAACGGCAATGATTTGGGGGTATTAGATATGAGGGGTAAAATAGGGCTCAGTAGTCTCGCTGTCTCTTCGTCCTTTGTCTCCTTTCTTCTGTGTCTCTTCTCTTCTAATTCTATTTATCTTTTTATTTTTGGACATGATGGAGTCTGATATTTCTTAATTTTTTCTTCTCTTTTTTTTCTTGAGTATTACAGACTTTTGCATATTACTGGGTTTTTCAATTTTTAAGGCTACCAACTCTAGATGACTGTACCACGTGTTTCTATGTCTATGTATGTCTTCTAATATGCAGTTTACATTTGCATTACTGACCTGTACATCATTGTTATGTGGCTACTTTGTTCTGAAAAACCTTTTTGGAAAATAAAGAATTTATAAATAAAGATCTGGTAGGCTAGAGCAGTGGTTCCCAAATGTTTTTGAATCACGGCACCCTAGAGTATCAGAATTCTTTTCATGGCACCCATAGGTCAAATGTGTAGACATTAGAAAGAAATATTAAATTAAGTAAATTGTGTTTATATGTCATCCTTGGGTTTAACTGTGTGGTGAGGGACATGCTTCTGTTTGTCCACATATTTGGCAGCCACCAGTGCTGGTTTTGCTTGTTAAATTCACCAGAAATAATTTGAATTGGTGCTGGACCACCAATCCACAGCACCCCTGCAAGTGTCCTGATGCACTCCAGGATGCCACGACACACAGTTTGATCACCACTGGGCTAGAGTCAAAAGGTGAATTTTGAGTTAGCATTTCAGCAATGGAGGTTGGGGTAGAGTGCGAGAAATCTTGGAATGGAGCATGAGAGGAGGTAATCAGTCAGGAGAAGAGGCAGTTGTCCTGTCTGACCTGATGGAGAAGTAGGGAGAATGGAGGGAGATGAGTTTAAAGATGCTAGGGATGGAGAGAGTAAGAGCTTTGAAGTTATACAGTAGGTGAGAAGTATAAATTGTATGGTAAATAGGATCAACATGCAGACAGAGATGTGTAAGAAAAATCAGTCTAGCAGCCATGTTGATGGAAGATTGAAGGGGAGAGAAAGTTGAGATGAGGGATGATAAGGGTGGACAAGTATTCTATTGTCATTGTGGGAAAGGAATGGTCAAGTTCTGGCAATGGAACTGATGGGAATGGATACTTGACTTGATATGGGGAGAGAATGAAAGGGAGAAGTTAAATGTGATGTCCAAATGTGATGACCGTCTTAAGGAAATAATGAGATAGTGGTATTGTCGACAGTAATATAAAGGTGGAGAGAGGTGGAGACACAAGTGGGTTGGGAGACAATAAGTTCAGTTTAAGATATATTAAGCTTTAGCAAATGAGAAATCCAAGAGGAGTTAGTGGAAAGGCAATATGACATATGAGAGAGGACAAGGACAGGTACAGTGGTACTGCAGACTGAAAAGGCTGTGAAGTCACCAAGTGAAGACCTGTATATTGAGTAGTATGAGGTCAAGGAAAGACACCTACAGGAAGTAAAAGGAGGAATGAGGTGTCATTTATGATGTAGAAGGATCTATTGGAGAACTAGGATGAATGAAAATAAAGGACTGAGCAAAGAAGAAATTGATAGTTAACAGTGTCAAAGGTTGAAAAGAAGTGAAGAAGGTAGAGGACAGAGTAATTACTCTTGGATTTAATGGAAAGAGGTTGTCAGGTCTGTAACTGTGTCTGCTCCTGGAGGGGGCACTAGTGGGTCAGGGGTGGTGTGGTGGAGGAAACGAGGAGGCTGTAGATAATTCCTGCACATGTGCGCAATTATGTTTATTTAGCACACAGGTATGAACAGTAACTGGAGCGCAATGACAATACTGATGCTGACAGAGGTATAACAACAGTCACAGGTGATGGTCTGGAAACCAATGAGATTAACAACAGCGATGATCGGTCTGGAAGCCGATGGCAAACATCGATGGTCAACTTGGAAGTCGATGGTAACAGGATCAATATGCAGATGATAGTAATGCAACTGATGACAGTGAATACAGGCAATGAGTAACTCCGGTGATTGGTCTGGAAACCAACAGAGATAGATTCACACAGTCTGTATATATACACCACAAAGCCAAGCAAGGCCAAAGCAGGAGACAGTTTGTAAATTGCAATCTGGTTGTTTTAAGTGCCAGATGGAATAGCACATTGCTGAACGCAGATAACACACAGGTGAGAATGGTAAGTAGCACCTGGAGAGAGTCTCTTACTGCATGTAGAAGTGGAAGCTGACTGTGGAAGAAGTTGTAGCAGAGCAGGATGGCTGAAGCCTGTAATTCCACGGAGACACTGGAGCAAGGAAATGACTGGAGACAGAAGACTGGAGCCAGGAGACGCTGTGCACTGGATGTAATACGTTGTTCAAGGCGTTGAGACTGAGTCAATGTTCTGGATTTATAACCCCTGGTCAGCAGGCATTGAATGCTTGAATCATGTGTGCAGACACAGCTGACCGCAAGTGTCATGGCGGCGCCCATGCTGCACAGATGGAGGGCACACAGCGGGGTACACACTGGATGGACTTCAGGGGTACACAATGACAATGGGCACCGCGCCCACAGATAGAGCATTCATGCAGCCGCAAACTGGGGCCGTGATCTCCGGAGTCCTGCACACCAGCACGCTGGTAAGTGAGATGCCACTGAATGTCGATTCCTGACAGACGTCATCGGTGATTAAGGTTGAGTGCATTTTTGTAGATTAAAGGGGGGTGAAAGTCAGATTGGAGATGGTCAATTAGGGAGTTTACAAGGTGTAGGCAACCCTCTCAAAAGATTTGGAGACAAAAGAATTGTAAGGTATTGCAGTTGACAGAGAGTTGGGGCCAAGAGGTGTTTTGTTGTTTAAGACAAAGGCACAAATACATGTTTATGGACGGAAAAGTGCTTTAGAGGGGAAAAGGATATAGGAGGTGACAAGGTGTTGGATGATGTAAGGTGAGGGTGAGTGAGAAATGCATGGATGGGAACAAGGTACTGTAGCAAGTTGAGCAGGGAAAAGCAGGGAGGAGAATATGGATTTCCTTATTTGTGTTGGTGAGGTAGGAGCCCAAGGAAGGAGATTTAGAGAGGGAGAAGATGTGGTTAGAGTACAGGAGAGTCCTGGAAGGGAAATAGATCCTGCCTGATGTATTTTGGAAATTAAGAAGGAGGCAGTTTGGGTTTGGATGATAAGAGGCTAGGGAAGAGGCAAGAGATCAGGTATACAATAGCCTGATTTAGCAGACCTGTGATAGGAGAGAGAATGGATATGAGAAAGGATTGGCATAAGACAAGGTTAATGGAGTGACTAAGTCTTTGGGTAATGGAAGATTACTATTGTGACAGAACATAAGAGAACATGAGGAATATAAGTTTGAAGACTGCAGTGTCTGAGGGGTTGTCAATGGACATTTTTTTTTTTCAAAATATATTTTATTGAGGTTCAGAACAAACAGTAATATGCAGTATAAACAGAGAAGACACAGCCGTATGTAGTAGAAAAGAAGCATACTGTCAAACATACATGAAACGGTGACGGCATGGTCTTGAATTATACTCCAAATTTTCCATTTTCTAACATAGAATACAGAAATTAGAAAGTAGACCATTGTAGAGCTTAATAAAAAGAAAAAATGACTAGAGGGCGGTAATAGGTCTGATATAATAAGAGGAATTTGAGCATATAAAGGTGTCCACCCACGTGGGGGACGCATAACATAAACAATAAACAAACAGAAAAAATGGTACCTGCCAAGAGAAGAAGGAAGAGGAAGAGAAAGGGAGGAGGCAAAGGGTAATGGAAATATATGGGAGGGAAACGGGAGGTCTATTATCCAAAAGTTGGTGACAGTACCATGTAGTACAATGAAAGCTTTGTTGGATAGCCAATTTTGTGGGAGTGGGTAACTTATGACTAAACTTTCCCCAGCATTGAAATAATGCGGGAGTCAGGATTTCCTTGTTAAGAGACGTCTCCAGCCAGTCCATTGTAAATAGAAAAAGTAATCTAGAGGTTGCCATGGGTAAAGTGGGAGGAGTGTCATGTATCCATTGCTGAAGTATGGATTTCCTTCCCACGCTGAAGGAAGTACCACTAGTTTTTTATCTTTAGAAGGAATATTTGGCTGGTCAAGGAGATGTCCAAAGAGGCAGTGCATTGGAAGCTTATACCTAATTCAGAAGAACTATATGTCTGTAACTCACTCCAAAATGTTTGTATGTCGGGGCAGTGCCAGAAGCAGCGCATAATATCAGCTACTGGTGCAAAACACTTAATGCCTGCCGCCGAGTCAGAAAGGCCCATTAGATGACTCAGTTTTGGAGATATGTAAGTCTTTGCAAAATCTTGTACGACATTTCCTGATAAATACTCACTGGAATAAACTTGAGAGATTTAGTAAAACTGTCCATCACTGTGTCGGGGGACATAGAAGGGATTTCATAGGACCATTTTTGTAGTTGAGCAATGTCAGAAGTGGGTATGATTTCTGTGCGTATTCGGGCATAAATAGTCGAGATGGAGTACGTGCCAGAGTGTAAAAGCGTGTCTAAAGGATTAAGAAAGTCTGGCTTATGTAGTTGTGATAGAACCGAATGTAGATAGTGGAAGGCCTGGAAATAGTAGAATTCGTGAAGGGGGCTAATGTTATATTTATCTATGGCTTCAGTGAAAGAAAGTGGCTTATTCAGAGAATTGAGAAGATCGCGAATGTGTGTGATCCCCGCAGAGCGCCAAATATTGAAAGGGAAGGAGGCCCGCCCATTTTGGAAATCTAAATTACCTGTGAAAGGTAGAAACAATGAGTGAAAGTAGTGTAGATTTAATGACTTCCTAGACCTTCTTCACGCCTGGATAGTGGACGTCAGAAGTATATTGTCAAGGTGAGGCAGTTTCAGATTAGTGTTATTGGCATGTAGGAGATAGCTGAGGAACAGAGGGGCACAAAGTTGGAAATGCAACAATGAACCAGTAAAAACGTTTGTGTCTCTAAGCCAGTCCATGGCAAACGGAAAAGACAGGCCCTATTGTATTACTCTATGTCAGGCAAATTTAGTCCTCCATTCTGTACTGTCTGGGATAATTTAAGAAGGCTTATTCTGGGCCGCTTATTGGACCAGATGAACTTAGAGATGCACGAGTTGAGGAGGGATAAATCAGATTTCATGTGAGCAGGACAGGGACCATTTGGAGGAAATAGAGCAATTTTGGGAAGCTGGTCATCTTAACAAGGTTACAGCGACCTAGGAGATTGAGAGGAAAGTTTTGCCAGAGACCGAGTTCAGTTTGAATTTTAGTGAGTATAGGGTGAACTTTGTAGGAGTAAAGGAGGGTGGGATCCAAAGGTAATAAAACACCAAGTGAGGTGAGTAGGAGCCCATCGGAACAGAAAAGGGGGTGTCCCATCCTATAGTGGCTTGACGAAATATGGCTAGGGCATCTGATTTGTAATAATTAATGGAAAAACACGCAAAGGAAGAGAAGCGTGCTATAGCTTCCTGTAGCGCTGGAACAGACTGTTTAGGGTTAGAGGTGAGGAGAAGAATATCATCTGCAAACGCTATGATTTTAAATTTCGGAGTGCCAATTGAAAATAGATAGATTGAAAATATAGCGTATAAAGGGTTCTAAAGCTAGATTGAAGAGGAGGGGGTAAAGAGGACAGCCTTGCCTAGTCCCCCTTTCAAGGGTAAAGGGAGTTAAGGAGATATTATTAACCATCATCTGCGCAGTAGGGATGGGATTGAGGGAGTTAACAAGGCCACAAAAATTCTTCCCAAAGTGTTGATAGCGTAAGACTCTATCAAGGTGAGGCCAGGCGACCTTATCAAAGGCCTTTTCCGCGTCAAAGTTGATTAGAATGTTATGTACAAGGTTATGAGAGTGAGAGTGGGTGATGATGGCCAGAGAAGCCCTAATACCTTGCACCGACTGTCTATGTCTGATGAAGCCCAGCTGTGCAGGTGATATAATGCGAGAGAGACATAATTGCAGGCAGTTAGCCATTAATTTACTCAGAACCTTAAAGTCTTGATTAAGTAGGGAAATTAGTTAGGGAAGGGTCTTTATCAGGTTTCGCTATAACAGTTATCTTAGCTTCATTGAACCTAACTGTGGTTTGTTTGGAGCTGAGGATATGATTATAGAGGGACGTAAGAGTGGGAGCTAAGTCTTCCCGAAGCATTTTATAAAATTCCACGCCAAAGCCATCAGGGCCGGGGCTCTTATTATTTCGGCAGACTTTTAATAGTGTCAATAACTTCCTCAGTTGTAATTGGGCTTTACAATATGTCCCTCTCCTCTTGGGAGAGGATAGGGAGATCAGCCACTTCAAGAAAAGAGTGGCTGCCATCAATATCATCAGGGCCTTTAATATATAGGGAGCGATAGAAGCGCATGAATTCGGTGCAGATAGAATTGGGGTCTGAGACCAGTTTCTCTGAAACATTAATGGTGTTGACCCACGTACAGGATTTGGGTCCCTTGATCAAATTAGCCAACAGTTTGCCCGACTTGTTACCCCATCTATGGAACTTATTCCGCTGGTAATCATAAGAAAGTTGAGCTTGTACAGTGAGGAAAGTGTCGTAAATGAGTTTTGCTGAGATAAGCTTCCTTATGGGCGGGGGTGTCGTTGTTTATATCTCCGATAAGAGGAGGTGAGTGTCACACTTAGTGTTTGTAATTGTGAGGAGAATTTTTTTCTTTTGGAGTGAGTGTAAGACATAATGTGCCCCCTAAGGACCGCCTTAGTAGCACCCCAAAATAGCTGTATATCCAGACTCTGGTCGCTGTTATCTAAAGTATAGTTAAGCCAGGATTGTTTGAGGTGTAGAAGGAAGTCAGTGGATTGGCGTAGGTATGCGGGGAAGCCCCAGCATGGGGAAAAGCGATGAGGTAAAGTTAATTGAATGTGTAAAGATATAGGGGCATGGTCAGAAATGATGATGTCGGCAATTGACGTGCGAGTAACCTTGGGAAAAAGGCAGGTAGAAATAAAAATGTAATCAATGCGAGAGTGAGACGAGTGGGGGTGAGAATAGAAAGAAAAGTCTTTCTGGGTAGGGTGAAATATGTGCCACGGGTCAAGCAGGTCTAGTTGTGTGCAAAAAGAAGACAGCAGGTGACAGAGAGGAGTAGCAGTGCGAGTACTTACTCGCAGGGCCGGCCCAAGCTTGATTTTTTTAGTAAGCAAAAATCTATTTTGGCGCCCCTTGATGGGATAAAAAGGGTGTGGTCTTACGAGAAAGGGATGTGGCTACACAATTGTACTCCCCGTGGTACAGGGTGATAGTGGGTGACAGGGAGATAATAGGTTACTGGTGAGGCAGGGGTGACAGGGAGATAATGGGTGACTGAGGCAGGGTGACATTGAGATAGTGGATGACTGATGTCGCCAGTGCCAGATACACATGTCCCCACAGCGCCAGATATACCCCCAGTGCCAGATACACATATTCCCACAGTGCCAGATATACCCCCAGTGCCAGATACACATATTCCCACAGTGCCAGATATACCCCCAGTGCCAGATACACATGTCCCCACAGTGCCAGATATACCCCCAGTGCCAGATACACATATTCCCACAGTGCCAGATATACCCCCAGTGCCAGATACACATATTCCCACAGTGCCAGATATACCCCCAGTGCAGATACACATGTCCCCACAGTGCCAGCTATGCCCCCAGTGCAGATACACATGTCCCCACAGTGCCAGATATACCCCCAGTGCCAGATACACATGTCCCCACAGTGCCAGATATGCCCCCAGTGCAGATACACATATCCCCACAGTGCCAGCTATGCCCCCAGTGCAGATACACATGTCCCCACAGTGCCAGCTATGCCCCCAGTGCAGATACACATGTCCCCACAGTGCCAGCTATGCCCCCAGTGCAGATACACATGTCCCCACAGTGCCAGATATACCCCCAGTGCCAGATACACATGTCCCCACAGTGCCAGATATACCCCCAGTGCCAGATACACATGTCCCCACAGTGCCAGATATGCCCCCAGTGCCAGAAACACATGTCCCCACAGTGCCAGATATACCCCCAGTGCCAGATACACATGTCCCCACAGTGCCAGATATGCCCCCAGTGCAGATACACATATCCCCACAGTGCCAGCTATGCCCCCAGTGCATATACACATGTCCCCACAGTGCCAGCTATGCCCCCAGTGCATATACACATGTCCCCACAGTGCCAGCTATGCCCCCAGTGCAGATACACATATCCCCACAGTGCCAGCTATGCCTCCAGTGCAGATACACATATCCCCACAGTGCCAGCTATGCCCCCAGTGCAGATACACATGTCCCCACAGTGCCAGCTATGCCCCCAGTGCAGATACACATGCCCCCAGTGCAGATACACATATCCCCACAGTGCCAGCTATGCCCCCAGTGCAGATACACATGTCCCCACAGTGCCAGATATGCCCCCAGTGCAGATACACATGTCCCCACAGTGCCAGCTATGCCCCCAGTGCAAATACACATGTCCCCACAGTGCCAGATATACCCCCAGTGCCAGATACACATGTCCCCACAGTGCCAGATATACCCCCAGTGCCAGATACACATGTCCCCACAGTGCCAGATATACCCCCAGTGCCAGATACACATGTCCCCACAGGCCAGATATGCCCCCAGTGCCAGATACACATGTCCCCACAGTGCCAGCTATGCCCCCAGTGCAGATACACATATCCCCACAGTGCCAGATATACCCCCAGTGCCAGATACACATGTCCCCACAGTGCCAGATATACCCCCAGTGCCAGATACACATGTCCCCACAGTGCCAGATATACCCCCAGTGCCAGATACACATGTCCCCACAGTGCCAGATATGCCCCCAGTGCCAGATACACATGTCCCCACAGTGCCAGATATACCCCCAGTGCCAGATACACATGTCCCCACAGTGCCAGATATGCCCCCAGTGCAGATACACATATCCCCACAGTGCCAGCTATGCCCCCAGTGCAGATACACATGTCCCCACAGTGCCAGCTATGCCCCCAGTGCATATACACATGTCCCCACAGTGCCAGCTATGCCCCCAGTGCAGATACACATATCCCCACAGTGCCAGCTATGCCCCCAGTGCAGATACACATGTCCCCACAGTGCCAGCTATGCCCCCAGTGCAGATACACATGTCCCCACAGTGCCAGCTATGCCCCCAGTGCAGATACACATATCCCCACAGTGCCAGCTATGCCCTCAGTGCAGATACACATATCCCCACAGTGCCAGCTATGCCCCCAGTGCAGATACACATGTCCCCACAGTGCCAGATATGCCCCCAGTGCAGATACACATGTACCCACAGTGCCAGCTATGCCCCCAGTGCAGATACACATATCCCCACAGTGCCAGCTATGCCCCCAGTGCAGATACACATATCCCCACAGTGCCAGCTATGCCCCCAGTGCAGATACACATCCCCCCACAGTGCCTCACACAGTGCCAGATATGCCCCCACAGTGCCAGATATGCCCCCAGTGCAGATACACATATCCCCACAGTGCTAGCTATGCCCCCAGTGCAGATACACATGTCCCCACAGTGCCTCCCACAGCGCCAGATATGTCCCCAGTGCAGATACACATGCCCCCACAGTGCCTCCCACAGTGCCAGATATGCCCCCACAGCGCCAGATATGCCCCCAGTGCTGATACATGCCCCCACAGTGACTCCCAGTGCCAGAAATGCCCCCACAGCGCCAGATATGCCCCCAGTGCTGATACATGCCCCCACAGTGCCTCCCACAGTGCCAGATATGCCCCCACAGCGACAGATATGCCCCCAGTGCTGACACATGCCCCCACAGTGCCTCCCAAAGTGCCAGATATGCCCCCACAGCTCCAGATATGCCCCCAGTGCTGACACATGCCCCCACAGTGCCTCCCAAAGTGCCAGATATGCCCCCAGTGCTGATACATGTCCCCACAGTGCCTCCTCCCCTGAAAAAAAAAAGTGCTGCTCACCTGCTGCTGCTGCTGTGAGGGGAGGAGAGGGCAGCGCGCGCCTCTCCTACCCCTCCGTCTCCAGCGGCGGTGTGTATCTGAAATTCGTCTCCGGCCCGTGAGCCAATCAGAGCTCGCGGTCCGGCAGCCAATCAGGAGCCTCAGCCTCCGGTCCGCGAGCTCTGATTGGCTAACGGGCCGGCGTCGAATTTCAGATACACACCGCCGCTGGAGACGTCAGTGCGCGCCGGGCAGCGGTGGCCGGGAGCGGATCGAGCCGCTTGCTAGCCACCGCTGCTGTAGAGAGTGAGTCACTGTGACTCACTCTCTGCAGCAGCGCCCTCTAGGGCCCGGCGCTCAACGCGGCTGCGTAGCCCGCGTATGCGTCGGGCCGGCCCTGCTTACTCGGGATCTGTCCATGGATGGGTCGATCACCAGGTTGAAGTCCCCGTCTATAATCAGATTTTGGCCACCCCAGGTGAGGAGTGTCGTCAAAAGAGCTGCAAAGAAGCAGTCAGGGGAGACATGGGTGGTCATTCCGAATTGATCGCTCGCTAGCAGTTTTTAGCAGCCGTGCAAACGCTATGCCCCCGCCAACTGGGAGTGTATTTTAGCTTAGCAGAAGTGCGAACGAAAGGATCGCAGAGCGGCGGCATAATTTTTTTGTGCAGTTTTAGAGTAGCCCAACACCTACTCAGCGCTTGCGATGACTTCAGACTGTTCAGTTCCTGTTATGATGTCATGAACACGTCCTGCGTTCGCCCAGCCACGCCTGCGTTTTTCCTGGCACGCCTGCGTTTTTACGAACACTCCCTGAAAACGGTCAGTTGACACCCAGAAACGGCCACTTCATGTCAATCACTCTGCGGCCAGCAGTGCGACTGAAAAGCTTCGCTAGACCTTGTGTGAAACTACATTGTTCGTTGTAATATAACTTTGCGCGTGCGCATTGCCCTTTTTTTGCCTCATCGCTGCACAGCGAACGAAAGCAGATAGCGATCAACTCGGAATGACCACCATTAGGCGCATATACATTAAGAAGAGTATAGACAGTGTTGTCAATAAATACATCAAGTAACATGAATCTGCCTCCGAGATCAAGAAGCTTTCTACGAATTGAGTATTGTAGGTTGGTGTGGAAGAAGATAGCCACTCCTCGAGACTTAGAATGGTACGGGCCTGAAATACATTCTCCTATCCAAGGGGAACGTAGGGAATTTCTAGGGTCTTCTAGCCAGTACGTCTCCAGAAGAAATGCAATATGCGGGGTCATACGTTTCAAGTGAGATACCACTTTTCTTTCTTTTAACGGGGTGGTTAAGCCCCTCCACGTTCCAGAAGACAAGACGTAATAGATTAGCACGTGAGTATCCATCTATATGAGGTTGTGGGGAGCCAACAGAGGCCATACTAGCCTACACCCACAGTCGGAAACATTAAAGTAAACACGAGTAGGGTGAGACCTGGCCTCTCCCCGTCCCAGCGAGCGGGGGAGGACACCCCAGGAGAGGAATGGGGCCCCGGGCTAGGCAGACATAATATAACAGACGAAAAAACAACAACAAAAGCAGTAAATACTTAGGAAGTGAACTAGGAGTATACATATGTTATACACATAATACTCCGCACGTGAAACCCGAATTTAGATTCAGAACAAAAATGAACTACCAGCTAGTAAAGACAGTTAACAGTCCAAGTGTCAGGTTGAGAGAAGTGTAGCTTTGCCTCCTCGGGGTTGTCAAAGAATATCGGTTTACCATCCTCGAAGACTCGGAGGCATGCTGGGTAGAGCGCAGGCGTGTCCAGGCGTTTGCAGGGCGGGTATCTGACGTCAATTCCGGGACCTTTGTCGCTGCAATCATTGCACAGAATAAGTAACTACAGGGCTAGTCTTGTTCTGCACAAAATGTGTTTGTACCCGCTCGGCTGCACAGGCGTTCGCACACTTGCAAAGCGAAAATACACTCCCCCGTGGGCGGCGACTATGCGTTTGCACGGCTGCTAAAAGTAGCTAGCGAGCGATCAACTCGGAATGAGGGCCATAATTCGCTGCTTTGTAAACCGTTCATTTAATTTACATTTGCCATTCCATCCTATACCTCTATTATTTGTTAACTTTAGTATATGGAATACGTTAGTATTTGGAATACGGAATCTAGGGTCTTATTCAGAACCAGACGCAGCCGCGCATCTGTACACAGCGGCCACATCCAGAGGGTCTGCGCACGTGCACCAGCTGCAGTGCGGTGTGCAACCTTTCACCATGCAGCCGCATCCCAAAAGAATGTGGCCGAAAGATGATTGACAGTGGTGGCCATCAACGCGGCGTTTAGTGGGAGCGGTCTGGACAACGCAGGTGTGTCCGGACTATTTTATGGGGCAGCTGCGCGACGTCACACACAGCCATTCTGAGAAAAACAATGGTGCTGGACTGCCTGCCACCGCAGCCAGGCTGCGCAGACAGTGGTCGACCTCATATCGATGCGTTTGCAAACTTATTGCAATCCCATCGCGGGGTGACAACACACACATGCTGGACGGCCTTGTTCTGTGCTAAGAAGCCCCAGCATGTGAGTAGATGGATGCAGATATTGCTGTGGAAGCCAGATCTGCGTCTATCTCAGAATAACCTCCCTAATATCAACAATTTAGTCCCTCTTTTGAAATTGATTGTCATGGTAGCGAAACAAGTAATTCTCAACAAATGTTTATTAAGTTATTATCTAATGGTGCCCACTCACGGTGCGATTCTCGCATGCTATTTGATCTTTTTAGTTCAAATAGCAATGCCATGCGCGCTCCCGTCTAGTCCATATCTTAAGGCAAAATAGTATGTGCAGTCAGGTATTTTTGTACTACATCGCACATAGGGGGTGATTCTGAGTTGTTCGCTCGTTAGCAGATTTTAGCAGCATTGCACACGTTAGGCCGCCGCCCTCTGGGAGTGTATCTTAGTTTAGCAGAATAGCGAACGAAAGATTAGCAGAATTGCGAATAGAAAATTCTTAGCAGTTTCTGAGTAGCTCCAGACCTACTCACGGATTGCGATCAGCTCAGGTCGTTTCGTTCCTGGTTTGACGTCATACACACGCCCAGCATTCGGCCAGCCACTCCCCCGTTTCTCCAGACACTCACGCGTTTTTCCCTGACACGCCTGCGTTTTTCCGCACACTCCCAGAAAACGGACAGTTTCCGCCCAGAAACACCCACTTCCTGTCAATCACACTCCGAACACTTCAATGATGAAAATTCTTTGTTCGGACGTGAGTAAATCTACTAAGTTTTGTGCTAAAATACTAACCGCATGCACACTGCGTACCGTGCTCATGCGCATTTTTGCCTTAATCGCTCCGTTGCGAAAATCGGCAATGAGCGAACAACTCGGAATGACCCCCATAGTACATTCTAGTGTATTCAAAATTGGATGTAGTTCAAATAGCGCCGTGTGTACACTCCAAATCTCATAGCACACATTGTATAGGCTCAGATCGCATCTAGTACAAATAGCAAATATCATGATGCATATGCCTTGCACTAACCCCATGCACTTGCCCGCTGCTCATGCACTCAGTCCCCCGTGCGTACACATCCCCGCAGGTTGCGTAAGAGACGCACCAGCATCTCGTGCGCATAAGATGTGTATTTACGGCAGAGTTTGTGAGCGTGTAGCGTGCGATTCGATCGTAGCATATTTAACCCATATAGTGCATTTTGTAGTTAATATTCCCCTAGACCATGTCAGCGAGTATGATTAGTTTAAACTGTTCCTGGACAGAGAGATTCCTCTTTTCATGATAGGAAGGGTCAGATAAAGGTTGAAAGGTGGTGTCTAGTATCCAGCTGTAGGGTATTTTAAGGGTAAAATTCCGATGTTAGTTAGGAAAGGATCGCTCGCTCCTGCGTATAGTTATGTACAGAAGTAGATTATGAACATTAACTGTATTTGCTGTAAATTACACATGCGGCGGGAATCCTGAGGATACCTCCCACCAGAGCAGTTGGGGAAAGACACAGCCCACCTGTTCAAATCCACCTATGACCTTTGCTGTAATGAAGAGACACATCCCTGTGTCCAATGAACAATGAGATTACAAGGACCATTGTATTGTGAATGTATGTTATGTATATAAAGACCACTGTTGCCTGGCCAGCCTCATGTCTCTGAAGGCTTTCTACCTGATAGCTGAGGACTGGATTCCAGGTCGCGCTTGTGAAAGATTCCCCACGTATGTATAATTTCCTGTAGCCATTGTTCGTATTATTCTCTGTTATTCTGTTAGATTTCTGTGTTAGCTTGTAGTGTATAACTTGTACTGTTTTTCCCTTTTTCTCTGAATAATCCACGGCGGTGTTAGAGCTGCTGTGGTTTTTAACCAAACCTGGTGTTGTGTATTCACTTTCCTGCAAAGGGCTCTCTTAGCGTCTTAATCGCTCAAACAGCATACACATTATTAAGGTTTTTAAGCGTTACATCATTACAGTATTTGACTACTAAGGTTTAGAGTATAAGCATATTCCAACTGTGTTTTCTTAATAAGGTTTAAAGGTTATCAACTGTGTGTGCGCTCGCTGTGTGTATTCCGTACACTCAGCGCAGCGTGTGTACGCCAAGTGCGTACCACGTACGGTACTCTGTACGCAAATAGCGTACAAAGTGCGTAGCACGTGCACGTGGTCTAGCGGCCATAGCGGCTCAACGGTAATGGTATATAGCTTTATGTTTTAAGATAATAATTGACATTATCAGTGGGCACCATTAGAACTGGTTTGGGCTGAATGTCATCTCCCGGCCATCTCGGTAATATTCATCCCGGGAGTCCTCAACTGAGGAGCGGACTTTCTAAGCCGACAGGATGTCCATGCTCTACATCATTCTGTCTTCCAACTCCTCGTGGACGAATGGCGCCTACCAGAGGTTGACCTCATGGCCGCACAATACAAACACAAAATACCTAGAACCAGGGATCCCGCGGCCACTTTCGTGGACATTCTGGCAGTAAGGTGGACCTTCAATATGACATACCTCTTCCCTTCAGTCTCCCTTCTTCCGAGGGTTCTATGCAAGTTCCAGCAGGACGGAGGCACCATGCTGTTTAAAGGTCCAGCCTAGCCAGGCCCCATTGGTTTGCCGACCTGCAAAGTCTCTCCATAGACCCTACCTTTCCAATTCCTTTATGGCCAAACCTGCTATCTCAAGGCCCTTGTCTGCACCCAGGCCTAGCTCGTTTGTCTTTGACAGCATGGCTCTTGAGTCTTCCCTCCTAAGATCTAAGGGTTTTTCACACTCAGTAGTTCAGACGATGTTTAAGGCACTTAAGCCTACCTCAGCCCTCATCTATTATAGGGTTTGACACTCCTACTTCCAATGGTGACTAGCAGAGGCTCTGACCCTACATTTTTTAGAGTTTCTTGAGTGCTTGCCTTTCTCGAGTTGGGGGTTAGACCACGGCCTCCGCCTGGTATCCCTAAGGTTCAAGTCTCATCTCGATCAGTCTGATTCCAGCAGAGGATTGCTCCCCTGCCTGACATTAGAACATTTCTTCTGGGTGTTCTCCACCTTAAACCTCCCTTTGTCACCCTGGTGGCTCTGTGGGACTTATATTTGGTTCTTTGGGCTGTACAGGCACATTCGTTTGAACCACTGGATTAAGTAGACCTCAATTGACTGAAAGCATTTCCTCCTTGTTATTGCCTCAGCCCACAGAGTATCTGACTTGGGGGCGCTCTCCTGTTGCCCCCCATTTTTTTTATCTTTCATTCGGACAGAGCCATCCTACAGACCCAGGCTGACTACCTCCCAAAAGTGGTATCCAAGTTCCATCTCAATGAAGAGATTGTAGTTCTGGCCTGAAAATCCCTGGGCTTCTCTGCAGGTGAAGCTTCCCTGGACATGGTCCATGCTCTTCGGATTTATGTAGATCGCACCAGCTCCTTCCAAAAACCTAATGCTCTTTGCGTTATGTGGGTTTCACAAGAAGAGCTAGCCTGCTAACAAACAGACTTTGGCTTGATAGCTTAGCATGACCATTTAAGAGGCTTACACACATGCTCACCTACGGTTTCGTATACAGTTACTGCCCATTCTACTCACTCTGTAGGACCCTCGTGGGTGGTCCGGCGTGGCGCCTCTGCTAAACAATTGTGTAAGTCAGCCACGTGGTCTTCTATCCAGACCTTCCTTAGGTTCTACGCCTTTGATACCTTTGCTTCCTTTGGGTGCCGGATTCTCCTTTCTGCTCATGAGCATCGCCTCTCTTAAGAAAAACTGCTTTGGGACATCCCCAGCATAATCCCTGTGGACCCCTATAGACTCTGACAATGAGAGTTATGGTAGACTTACCTTGGTTAACTATCTTTCTTCAAAGTCCATAGGGTCCACAGGGCACCCACCCTGACACACCTGGCTTCTAGGGTTTTTTCTACAGTTCCCCTTTTCTTTCTTTTTTTTTCTTTTTTTTCTTTAAACTGTTTTTTATTAATTAATTAAGGCAGCAGACAAATCATTACAATACATTTCCAAAAGAAGGGGACAAGATCATCGCATATCATATATATCATTACAAAACGTTTAAACGTTTAAAGCACGCAAAGTATGGAAAAAAGTTGTCTGCTTAATTTTCAGCATCAGAACATGTAAAAGGGGAACACTAACAAAATAGCTTAGGAAAATAGGAAGGGAAGGGAGAGAAAGAGAGGGAAGAAGAGGAAGAAAGAGAAGGGGAAAGTTATGAAATGTAGGGTCAGGTGAGAGTGTCTGCGTAGGAGGGACGAGTCCTTTGGAAGATAAGGGGGGGAACCTTTTTTAATTAGGGATCTGAAAAATGCTAGAAAGACACATTACACGGAATGGGAGAAAAACTATGTAGTTATATAGGACCGATACACATGAGATTTTTTAAATTCATACCAGGGAAACCAGATAGCTGTGAAGTTAACGGTTTTCCCAGATGAGAAGTAGATAAGGTCTTCCATATCTAAAAAGTAATCAATCTTTGTAAACCATAATTTAATTGAGGGTGATGAGGTGGATCTCCAAAGAGTTGGAATAACCGCTTTTGCAGCATTGCTAAGATGTCTCAGTAGGGAGCATTTGTAGGAGTGCGCGCCCGCGGAGGTGTGATTGAGGAGCCAAAAATCCGGGTCTTTCGGGACTACATCCCCCACTATCAGTTCGGAACACTTAAATACCTCTGTCCAAAATGGAGTTATAAGAGGGCAGTCCCACCATATGTGCACAAAGCTCCCTGGGGCGTTTCTACATCTCCAGCAAAGATTCGAGAGAGAGGGAAACATTTTATTAAGAACAAGAGGAGTCCTATACCACCTATATATGAGTTTATAGAGAGTCGCTAATGTTGATAAACATAAAGAGCTTGCCTGGGCGTTACTAAATACGGAATCCCAATTGATCTGTATAGGTAGCCCCGGCAGTTCCTTCTCCCAGGAAGCCATAAAGGTAGGAGGTTGCGGAAACAAGTCTTCCATGATAAGCGCATAAATTTGTGATATAGTATGTGTAGGAGAACTAGGAGAGATGCATAGTTTTTCGAACACGGTGAGAGCCCTAGTTATATCAGAAAAGTACTTGGAAGATGTTATGAAATGATGAACCTGCAGGAACTTCCAAAAATCAGAACTATGTATGTTCCAATGAGACTGAATATCTGAAAATGAGCGCATCCTACCCGAGCTCACCAGCTGACCGACCCTGAAAATCCCGGCTTTCGCCCATGGAGCACAAGCTGCTCCATGGAGACCTGGAACAAATTCGGGATTATGGAGAAAAGAGGTTAAAGGGGACCATTTGGAGGATATATGGCTCTTAGATCTCAGCGTGGCCCATAATTTAAGCGTGGGGGAGACCGTGGGGTGGGTAATCTTCGGAAGGATAGGAAGCCAAGGTACAATTTCGATATAATGTGGGAGGCAACCTTCCTCCAGAAGAACCCATTGTTTGCGATCTTTAGCCCGTGACCATTCCAGAATCCTATTCAAATGTACTGCATGATAGTAGCTAGAAATATGTGGGAGTTGTTACCCACCTTGATGCTTTCTCCTAAATAAAATGTCGTGCTTAAATCTAGGTGTTTTGCATCCCCAAACAAATGCACGAATAAGAGTCTGGACGTCTCGGAACCAAAGTAGGGGGATGTGTATAGTAAGGGTTTGGAGAAAGAATAATATCCTAGGGAGGGCATTCATTTTGACAACATTGATCCTGCCAAACCACGATAGTCTTAATTCCTTCCATTTCCGGAAGTCTAGGCGAAGCTTCGCCAACAGGGGGCTAAAATTCAGGGAGAATAATTTGGATAAGTCGTTGGACAGTAGCACCCCCAAGTATTTTAATTTGTGGTCATGCCAAGTAAAAGGGACGGTGCGTTTCAAACCCTCAACTACATCAGGAGAGGTAGTTAAATTCATGGCAATAGATTTGGAATAATTTATCTTAAAGTTAGAGAGGGCTCCGAACTTCTCAAATTCTGCCATCAGGTTTGGTAATGAGGTGACTGGTTTTGAAATTATAGCGAGTAAGTCGTCGTCATATAAAGCCAATTTGTATTCAGTCCCCTTTATCAGCAAACCCGAAATATTTGGATTGGCCCTAATGCTTCGAGCCAATGCTTCCATACAAAGGACAAAAAGCAACGGGGATAGTGGGCAGCCTTGTTGTGTGCCGTTGGTAATAGAAAAGGAATTAGAAAGGGATTCTTTGAAGACAGGTATTGCCGAGCCCTAAATGTTTCAATATGCCAGACAGAAAGTCCCAGTCCACCCTATCAAACGCTTTTTCAGCATCGGTCGACAGCATGATTGAGGGGGACGTAAGCTGGCCAGCATACTGAATCATATTAAGCACTTTAGAGGTGTTATCTCTGGCTTCGCGGCCTAAAAAAAATCCAGCCTGATCACCATGTATCAAACCGGGCAATAATAGTTTAAGGCAATTTGCAATCAGTTTGGCAAAAAGTTTTATGTCTATGTTCAATAGCGCAATTGGCCGATAACTGGAGCAAAGACTGGGGTCTTTGCCCTCCTTAGGTAAAACTGCAATATGAGCTTCGAGAGATTGCGGGGAAAAGGGCGAGTGTTCTGATATAGTGTTAAAGGCTCTCGTGAGAAGAGGGACCAATTTCTCCTTGAAAGCTTTATAATAAGCAATGGTATACCCATCAGGGCCTGGACTTTTGCCGTTGGGAGAAGATTCAATGACTTTCATAACCTCCTCAGTGGAGAAGGGGGCGTCTAGATCTTCCACTTCTTTTGTGGACAGCGTGGGGAAGTCTAAGGCCTGTAAGTAGTCAGCTATGGCAGTTTGATGGGACAGCTTATCCGCTCTTCCGGTCGGACCGGAAAGGTTGTACAAGGTGGAATAATGTGCCCGAAAGGCCCTAGCGATGTGAGGTGTCTCATGTTGGGGCTGACCTTGACTATTTTTAATTAGAAACATAGAAACATAGAATTTGTCGGCAGATAAGAACCACTTGGCCCATCTAGTCTGCCCCTTTTTTTTTATTTTTTTTTATATTATTTTTTATCACTAACCTTATTTGATCCTTATTTCTTTGTAAGGATATCCTTATGTCTATCCCATGCATGTTTAAATTGCTCTACTGTCTTAGCCTCTACCACCTCTGATGGGAGGCTATTCCACTTGTCCACTACCCTTTCTGTGAAATAATTTTTTCCGCAAATTTCCCCTGAACCTCCCCCCCTCCAGTCTCAGTGCATGTCCTCGTGTCCTATTGCTTCTCTTCATTTGGAGAATGTTTCCCTCCTGGACTTTGTTAAAACCCTTCATATATTTGAAAGTTTCTATCATGTCACCCCTTTCCCTTCTCTGCTCCAAACTATACATATTGAGATTTCTTAGTCTTTCTGGGTATGTTTTGTGATGTAGGCCATGCACCATTTTAGTTGCCCTCCTTTGTACAGTTTCTAATGTAATAATATCCTTTTGAAGATATGGCCTCCAGAACTGAATACAGTATTCTAGATGAGGCCGTACCAATGACCTATACAGTGGCATTATTACTTCTTTCTTTCTGCTGCTGATTCCTCTCCCAATGTTAGGGTCTCCTGCCCTGTGCTGCCACGTCGTCATGGCAACCGGGAGACAAGTGCTAGTGGAGTAACCTGAGCGCAGCTGATACTCCGGTTCGGGTCTTTTGCTGTGCAGTGGTTACAGGCTCTGTGCACGGCAGGGGATCCGGTGCTGGTGTTTGTGCTCACAGTCTGTGAGGTCTGAGTGGGGCGTGGACAGCACCTGCTTTATAAACCCTCTTCTCAGGTTAAGCAGATGCTGCTGAATCTTTGTTGGTTAGTTAGTTCCTGAAAGTTAGCCAGTACTGTGTAGCTTTGTATTTGTTGTTGCTTACTGCAAATAGGCCTGGGGATTTGGTACTACACTTTGCCAATCCAGACCTAGCAGTAAGACTGGAGTCAGTCGTTTAACTTGCTGGGGTTCTTTTGCTACTCTGTGAACTTAGCAAGTTTGCGGCTGTATTCTCAGACTTGCCTGCCTAAATCCTTTCTCACTGTGCAAGGTGTTCAGGTGTCAGTTTAGTGGCAGTAAGATGAACCTGTGCACTGCAAGTGAGGATTAGGATTGTGGAGACTCTCCTTGTGTCTATCATTCCATCTCTGACCAAGGAGTTTACTGCCACACCCGTTGGTAACCCTTTAGGGTTTTGCTGTTGCCCTTAGCAACAGCATTTCGGGTTCTCTACGTATTAAAACACAACATCTTGCTTTTTCCATCTGAGCATTCCTAATACCAGGGAGACACCCAGTTTCTTAGCCTCTGGGCTTCTCTGTTCACTTTGTGTTTATTTCGTTACCCTATCACCTTCTGTGTACGTAATGTCATATTCCCCAGTCTGTCTGTGAGTTCATTTGTTTTGCATCCCTATCAGTTCAGACACCAGTACATTCCTGCAGGCACTGGTGTGCATAACAGTTCAGACACCAGTACATTCCTGCAGGCACTGGTGTGCATAACATATTCAGCAGCCTAATACTCCTGTTGAAATTTTGTGGGAATATGGAGCATACCCCTCAAAATACGTTGCAACAGGTGGTCGATCAGGTGCAGGTCCTGACTCGACAATTTAATGATTTGTTCATTAAAATGCACACCTCCCAGAGCTCCCGCAGCAGCAGCACCTTCAGGGGTTAAGGAGCCGAAAGTAAATCTCCCGGCTCGTTTTTCTGGAGATCGCTCGCAGTTCTTTTGTTTCAAGGAGAGCTGCAAGCTATACTTCCGGCTTAGGCCTCAGTCTTCTGGGTCGGAGATTCAGCGGGTGGGCATAGTGATTTCCTTGCTACAAGGAGACCCACAGGTCTGGGCATATGGGTTGCAGCCTGACTGTCCGTCGCTTAAAAGTGTTGATGCTTTTTTTACGGCACTGGGCATGTTGTATGATGACCCTGAAAAGACGGCCTCAGCCGAGGCTCAGATTTCGATCCTTAAGCAAGGGCGAAGGCCAGTTGAGGTTTACTGTACGGAGTTTCGGAGGTTGGCCCATGATACCCAGTGGAATGACCCAGCCCTGAGACACCAGTACCGAAGAGGTCTTTCTAACCAGATAAAAGACCAACTGGTACAATATCCCTTGCCTGATAGCTTGGATCAGCTCATGCAGTTATCCATCCGGGTGGATAGACGGCTGAGAGAGCGTAGGCTTGAAAGGGAGACCGAGGTTTCCTTCTTTCCCAAGGGAACCTCAGACTCTGAGGAATTTTCCGAGGAGCCTATGCAGATTGGGGCTACCCGCCTCTCCTCGCGTGAGAAGACGCGGAGGAGACAGCAGGGGTTGTGTTTGTACTGTGGGAATAAAGGTCATGTGGTAGTATCATGCCCAGAAAAGCCGGAAAACTTCAGGGCCTGAGGGTGATGGGAAATATCCTGTCAGGCCAGAAGTCAGAATTTCCCAAGAAGACTTTTATCATTCCGGTGACCTTGAAGATCCTCGGTCAAACTGTCAAGACTGAGGCCTTTGTGGACAGTGGGGCCGACAGGGTTTTTATGGACCGCCAATTCGCCCTGAAACACTCTGTTCCCTTAGTACCCTTGGCATTGGAAATTGAGATTTGTGGGTTAAACGGGGAACCATTATCCCAAGGTAAAATTACCTCTTGCACTAGCCAGATTTCTTTGTTTATTGGAGCCACACACTCTGAAAAATTGTCCTTTTATGTGACTGTCTGTACTTTTGCCCCATTGGTGTTGGGGTTACCCTGGTTAAGGGCCCACAATCCTCAATTTGACTGGGTCTCTGGGGAGATGCTTAGTTGGGGTACTGATTGTTTCAGGAGTTGCTTGATCCTTCCAGTCAGGCTCTCGCAGCTAAGTTTGCCAGAATTGCCAGGGTGTTATGCAGATTTTGCGGACGTGTTCTCCAAAAAGGTTGCAGAGGTACTACCTCCCCATCGCCCCTATGACTGTGCCATTGATTTGTTGCCGAATGCTAAGCTTACCAAGAGCAGGTTGTACTCCCTGTCACGTCCTGAGACTCAGGCTATGGCAGAGTACATTCAGGAGAACTTGGCTAAGGGATTTATCAGACCTTCACAGTCTCCAGTTGGGTCGGGGTTCTTCTTCGTGGGTAAAAAGGATGGTTCGTTGCGACCCTGCATCGACTTCAGGGAATTGAACCGTATCACGATTAAAAACTCATACCCACTGCCTCTCATTTCGGTCTTGTTTGACAAGCTTCGTACTGCCACCATTTTTTCTAAGATTGACCTACGCGGGGCGTACAATCTAATCCCAATAAGAGAGAGGGATGAATGGAAGACTGCCTTTAATACCCACTCAGGGCATTATGAATATTTGGTGATGCCTTTTGGGCTCTGTAATGCCCCGGCAGTCTTCCAGGATTTCATGAACGATGTACTCAGGGAATATTTGGATAGATTCTTAGTTGTATACTTAGATGACATCCTAATCTTCTCCCATTCCCTGGAGGAACATCGGAAGCATGTACGCTTAGTCCTCCAGAAACTCAGAGACCACCGGCTTGGGGCGAAGCTGGAGAAGTGCGAATTTGAAGTTCAGCAAATCGGATATATTATCTCCCCAGAAGGTTTCCAAATGGAGGGTTCCAAGGTACAGGCAGTCCTGGATTGGGTGCAGCCCACTAGTTTGAAGGCGCTTCAGCGTTTCCTGGGCTTTGCAAATTTTTATAGACGATTTATCGCTGGATTTTCGTCTATAGTGGCGCCCTTGGTGGCACTCACTAAGAAAGGGGCGGATGTTGCTCACTGGTCTTGTGAGGCTAAAGCGGCTTTTGCCCGTCTCAAAAGGGCATTTGTCTCGGCCAAGGTGCTGCGACACCCAGATCCAGAGCGTCCTTTTGTGGTGGAGGTGGATGCCTCTGAGATGGGTATTGGGGCAGTGCTCTCTCAGATGGGAGTGTCTGATAATCGCCTTCATCCCTGTGCTTACTTTTCCCGTAAATTTTCACCTGCCGAGATGAATTATGACGTGGGTAACCGGGAATTGTTGGCTATTAAGGATGCACTCGAGGAGTGGAGACACTGGCTTGAGGGGGCTAAGTTTGTGGTCTCAATTCTCACCGACCATAAGAATCTGGCATATTTAGAGTCAGCGAAGCATCTCAATGCCAGGCAGGCACGATGGGCTTTGTTTTTTGCTCGCTTTAATTTTTTGATAACATATCGCCCTGGGTCAAAAAACATCAAGGCTGATGCGCTCTCGCAGAGTTTTGCTCCAATCCAGGAGACCACCGAGGAGCCGTTGCCCATTGTGTCCCCATCATGTATTAAAGTGGGCATTACCCAGGACCTCTTGTCATTAGTCCTTAGAGCACAGGAGCAGGCTCCTCCAGACCTTCCGGTAGGTCTTTTGTTTGTGCCTCCTAGGTTAAGACAGCGAGTGTTCCTGGAATTCCATGCCAAGAAGTCGGCAGGTCACCCGGGTATTGCCAGAACTCGGGAGTTGCTATCTAGGGCGGTGTGGTGGCCCTCGGTGGCTAAGGATGTGGATCAGTGGGTTCGGGCATGTGACATCTGTGCCCGAAATAAGACTCCTAGAGGGGTTCCTGTTGGCCCATTACATCCACTCTCTATTCCATCTAAGCCATGGACCCACATTTCAATGGATTTTGTGGTGGACTTGCCCAAATACTCGGGGATGACAGCCATCTGGGTTGTCGTTGACAGGTTTTCGAAGATGGCGCACTTCGTTCCACTGGTTGGGCTGCCATCGGCCAGACGCCTGTCTGAATTATTTATGCTGCATGTTGTGCGTCTCCACGGGTTGCCACTTGATGTGGTCTCTGACCGCGGATCCCAGTTTGTGGCCAAATTCTGGAGGGCATTTTGTTCCGATCTCCAGATTTCTGCCAGCTTGTCGTCAGGCTACCATCCGCAGTCTAATGGGCAGACTGAAAGGGTGAACCAGTCCTTGGAGCAGTTCCTCAGGTGTTATGTCTCCAAGTGTCAGACTGACTGGGTTGCTCATCTGTCCATGGCGGAGTTTGCATATAACAACGCGGCTCACTCTGCTACAGGGATCTCTCCCTTCCTTTGTGTGTATGGGCATCATCCTAAGGCCAATTCTTTTGACCCCCTGGACTCCACGCCTGGTGGTTCCTCTGTGGTTTCGGTCCTTAGAGGTATTTGGAGGAAAGTGAAGAAAGCCCTTGTGTCTGTGTCATTAGTGACTGATAAAGCTAAATATTTATCGTATATATAACCCTTTATGAGGTCTAAGAACACTGTACGCTGTTTACTTAAGGAGTACCGTAAGGGTACGCAAGTTGCGTAACGATCGCTCAGCCGTAGGCGAGACGCTCAAGCGTCACGTTCGCTCACGGCCCAGAGATCACAGACAAGCACGCTATTGGCTATGACTAACGTATGATTCGCTATGGCGTAGCGGACGCTCGAGACCACGAGAAGATCACCAGCGTCGCAGACGCTCACAACGCTAAACCTTTATATCTATACCCTTAACAATGAAATACACAGTAAACCTTAATGTAGAGACAAAGTGTAAGTGCAACCTTGTGTAACCTGATTAACTACAAAGCTGTTTGAGCGTCACCGACGCTCAGAGAATTCTTAACACTATGAGAAAATACACAGATACTAGTTTAGGGTCCAAAGCCTATTAAATGTATTATAACTAATATACTTGTAAAAAGGAATCACAGTACAAATGATACACTACAATATAACAGAGACTTCCTAACCAAATAACTACACTATAAATACAATACAATACAATACAATCTAATCAAGGGAAAATACGAGAGAAAGAGTAGAGAGAGAGAGAGAGAGAGAGAGATAGAGATGAGAGAAATGGCTCACAGTAAGACAATATGATCACGGAGAAAAACTTACGCACAAGGGGAACGATCGCATGCGCCTCGATATCCAGCTCCCGATTATCAGCAATGAGAACCGTTGAAGAGAGTGAAGTTGGATATGGTCGGCCTGCTATTTATGCCCCACACACAATACAATTCAATGGTCCCTACAATCTCATTGTTCATTGGACACAGGAATTCGGCTTCGCATTATAACAAAAGGTCATAGGTTGATTCATACAGGTGGGCTGTGACTATTTCCAACTGCTCAGGTGGGAGGGAAACTGGGTTTCCCGCCGCATGGGTAATAAAGTGCAAATAAAGTAAATGTTCATAAACTTCTTATGTCCATAACTATTCGCACGAGCGATTGATCTGCTTCAAACCAACACCGGAATATTTCTATTTAAATATTCTTCCGATGGATACTAAACACCACTGTATTACTCCTATCTGACCCTTCGTATCAAACAAAGAGGGATTCCTCTGTTCATAAACATTCTATATTAACCAAACTTTCAGAATCTATCAAAGGGACCATGATCTACAAAATACATTATTACTGAAAATATGTTACGATTGAGTCGCACGCTACAACCGCATAAACTCTACCGTAAATACGCATACCATGCGCCTGCGGGTGCCCGCGACTGTGAGTATGCGCACGTACGGGAGAGCGTACGCATGCGCAGCACGGACCTGTGTGAGGTGCAAATATGGTAGTGTGCATAGAGATATTTTTCTGACTTTGACATGACCAAAAGGGTTTTTGATAAGCGGAAAAGACCCTGCAGCTTCAAATTAGGAGACTTCGTCTGGTTGTCTACCAAGAATTTGAAGTTGAGACAGCCATCTCATAAGTTAGGCCCCCGGTTCATCGGCCCTTATAAGATCACTAGGGTTATCAATCCGGTGGCATTTCAGTTAGATCTGCCCCGTTCTTTGGGTATCAATAAAACATTTCATTGTTCCCTTTTAAAACGGGTGATTAGTAATCCTTCTTCCAGTGGAAGACCTTCCCCTCTTCTGATACGTGGCCAGAGGGAGTTTGTTGTTGAAAGGATTCTTGACTCCAAGATGGTTCGGGGTCGGCTGTCATTTTTGGTGCACTGGAAGGGGTATGGCCCGGAGGAGCGGTCGTGGGTGCGCAGTTGTGATCTTCATGCCCCCAGACTGATACGCTCTTTCTTCTCGCAGTTCCCCGATAAACCCGGTAGTAGGGGTTGTTTGACCCCTCGTCAGAGGGGGGGGGTACTGTTAGGGTCTCCTGCCCTGTGCTGCCACGTCGTCATGGCAACCGGGAGACAAGTGCTAGCGGAGTAACCTGAGCGCAGCTGATACTCCGGTTCGGGTCTTTTGCTGTGCAGTGGTTACAGGCTCTGTGCACGGCAGGGGATCCGGTGCTGGTTTTTGTGCTCACAGTCTGTGAGGTCTGAGTGGGGCGTGGACAGCACCTGCTTTATAAACCCTCTTCTCAGGTTAAGCAGATGCTGATGAATCTTTGTTGGTTAGTTAGTTCCTGAAAGTTAGCCAGTACTGTGTAGCTTTGTATTTGTTGTTGCTTACTGCAAATAGGCCTGGGGATTTGGTACTACACTCTGCCAATCCAGACCTAGCAGTAAGACTGGAGTCAGTCGTTTAACTTGCTGGGGTTCTTTTGCTACTCTGTGAACTTAGCAAGTTTACGGCTGTATTCTCAGACTTGCCTGCCTAAATCCTTTCTCACTGTGCAAGGTGTTCAGGTGTCAGTTTAGTGGCAGTAAGCTGAACCTGTGCACTGCAAGTGAGGATTAGGATTGTGGAGACTCTCCTTGTGTCTATCATTCCATCTCTGACCAAGGAGTTTACTGCCACACCCGTTGGTAGCCCTTTAGGGTTTTGCTGTTGCCCTTAGCAACAGCATTTCGGGTTCTCTACGTATTAAAACACAACATCTTGCTTTTTCCATCTGAGCATTCCTAATACCAGGGAGACACCCAGTTTCTTAGCCTCCGGGCTTCTCTGTTCACTTTGTGTTTATTTCGTTACCCTATCACCTTCTGTGTACGTAATGTCATATTCCCCAGTCTGTCTGTGAGTTCATTTGTTTTGCATCCCTATCAGTTCAGACACCAGTACATTCCTGCAGGCACTGGTGTGCATAACAGTTCAGACACCAGTACATTCCTGCAGGCACTGGTGTGCATAACACCCAATGCAGCCAAGCATCTGACTAGCCTTCCTCATTGCCTTGTTACATTGCTTACCTGCTTTTAAGTCATCTGAAATAGTGACTCCTAGATCCCTTTCCTCCTCAGTAGTTTCCAGTATAGTGCCATTAATACTGTATTTAGCGTTAGGATTTTTGAGACCCAAGTGCATGATTTTGCATTTTTTGGCATTAAACTGTAATTGCCAGACTCTTGACCATTCCTCTAGTCTACCTAGATCCTCAATCATTTGTTTTACCCCACCTGGTGTGTCTACCCTGTTGCATACCTTTGTGTCATCTGCAAAAAGGCATGCTTTCCCTTTAATGCCATTTACAATGTCACCAATAAAGATATTAAAAAGCACTGGTCCAAGTACAGATCCCTGGGGTACTCCACTGGTAACATTTCCCTCCTGTGAATACACTCCATTTACCACAACTCTCTGTTTTCTATCCTTCAACCAAGATCTTATCCATTCAATAATCCTAATATCCAGGGCCGGATAAACAATGGGGCGGATGGAGCTGCAGCTCCAGGCCCCCCATTGCAAACAGGCCCACAGGAGACTGACAGCCATGACAGGAAAATAACTTTTTCCTGTCACAGACTGTCAGCAAATGTCCTCTCTCCCATGCCCCGACGCCAGCACTCTCACCAAGAGCCACAGAACGGTGCGGGTGCAGGCAGTGTGGTGGCCGCATCTCTCCCCCAGTCTCTCCTTCTCCAGGGTCCTGACTGATCCTGTCACTCACAAGCTCCGCCCCCTCAGACTACACGAGGAGCTGCTGCTGCTGCATGAAGCCTGGTAATTGTAAGTTGTACAATGGCTTCTGGATAAGTAGCATCGACTGCTTTGTGTGTGTAGTGTTTGTGTGCATGCAGTGGTGTGTATATGCAGTGGTGTGTATGTATGTACATGTGATGGTGTGTACTGTATGTGTGTTTGTGTGTACTGTATGTCTGTGTAGTGTGTACTGTTTGTAGTGTATGTGTGTAGTGTGCACTATGTGGTGATGTGTGTGTACTGTCTGTGTGTATATGTGGTGGTGTGTGTGCGTGTACTGTGCATGTGTATATGCAGTGGCGTGTGTGTGTATATATATATGTGGTGGTGTGTGTACTGTGTGTAGTGATGTGTTTGTGTACTGTATGTGTATGTAGTGTATACTGTGCGTGCGTATATGCAGTGGTGGTGTGTGTACTGTATGTGTGTGTACGGTGTCTATATGTGGTGGTATACGTGTGTGTGTGTGTGTGTGTGTGTGTGTGTGTGTGTGTGTGCGCATATTTGGTTGTGGGTGGGTGTGTGCTTTATGTGTGGTGTGTGTACTGTGTGCGTGTGTATATGTCGTGGTGTGTGTACTGTGTCTATATGTGGTGGGGGTGTAGTATGGTAAGCCGGCGGCCGGGCTCCCGGCGACCAGCATACCGGCGACGGGAGCCCGACCGCCGGCATACCGACAGCGTGGCGAGCGCAAATGAGCCCCTTGCGGGCTCGCTGCGCTCGCCACGCTATTTTATTCTCCCTCCAGGGGGTCGTGGACCCCCACGAGGGAGAAAAAGTGTCGGTATGCCGGCTTTTGGGATTCCGGCGCCAGTATACTGTGCGCCGGGATCCCGACAGTCGGCATACTGAAGACCACCCTGTGGTGGTGTATGTGTATATATGGTTGTGGGTGGGTGCTTTATGTGTGTGTAGTGTGCGCTACGTGTGCATATGTGGTGGTGTGTGTACTGTGTATGTACTGTATGTGTGTGTAATGTGAGTGTGTATATGCAGTGGTGTGGGTGTGTACTGTAGGTGTGTGTGTACTTTGTCTATATGTGGTGGTGTGTGTGTACTGTGTGTGTTTGTGTATATATGGTTGTGGGAGTGTGTGTACTGTATGCGTGTGTATATGTAGCGGTGGTGTGTGTAGTGTTTGTGTGTATATGTGGCAGTGGTGTGTGTGTACTGTGCGTGTATATATGTGGTAGTGTGTACTGTGTGTGTGTGTATATATGGTGGTACGTGTGTTTAGTGTGTGCTGCGTGTGCATATCTGGTGGTGTGTGTACTGTATGTGTGTATATGTATCGCTGGTGTGTGTGTGTGTACTGTGTGTGTATATATGTGGTGATGTGCGTGTGTGTGTACTAGGTGTAGTGTATGTGTGTGTACTGTGTGTGTATATGTGGTGGTGCGTGTTTGTTGTGTGTACTATGTGTGTGTGTGTATGTGGTGGTAGGCAGGGATAAAAGTGAAACAACAAATGAATACCTAGCGCTTATCAAGGCATCAAAACTGTTTGGCCAATGGCTATATTACTGTATGTATAATTCTTATGTAATGCTGCAGTACTGTGATGCCAGGGATAAGTAACAACAAAAAAAGGTAATAGGAATACTTAGGGCGTGCCATAACATATTTATTAAAAATGAATATTACAGTACATACACATTATGCATACATAATAACAATACTGTATGTCATTAAAAATATATTAAATGAACAAGACTTCTCTTATTTCTAATCATTAAGGTTACCCAATAAGGGTTTATGGACAGAAATCCTTAATCGATGGTATCCAATCCTAAAAAGTGCCAAATAGAAGTTTAGTTTCAACAGTTGTATTCTGATAAAGTTAGTGCTTGTTTATTCCAGCAATGTCAGTCTCGAGAGGGGGGGAGCCTGACTGTACGGCACAAATAGGTGAATGTATAATAGCCGCACGCATCATGCCGCTATAACACTTCCTGCGTCGCCTCATTACTGAGGCGAAGCAGGAAGGGACATCAACAAGATGTATTAACATCTTGTCTGCCGAAGCGCTCCCCCCTCCGGTGATGTTCCCCTCAGCACGTCAGCTCAGTGCTGACGCGCTGCGTCTCCTACCCGGCCGGCTCCTCTGTGCATGCGCAGGAACTCGCTACTCAGGTGAGAACTTCAGCGCAGTCCGGTGCCGGCACCCGCCACAGGCAGGTACAGCTCTGTCCCTGCTGTAGTGTATGGGCATCGCCACCTGCAGCTGTCCAAATCGACAGCTGCAGGTGTCGGAATGGTCAGCGATGCTGACCGTTTATACATTGCCCGCGCATATCCGCCTGCTATGTTTTAGATAGCCACACCGCAGCCATCATACATGAGGAAGAAGTGGTATAGCGCACAACATGTGCGCTGATACCGCTTCTCCCCCATATTGCCAGATCATACATTTACCCAAAAAAGAGCACGGCGCTATGCTCCACCTCCTAGATGTTACACTTATCCCCACAGCAATGATGTAACAGAATAACTTTTACGCTGACAAAAGGAGGTCGCCGGGGCTCTGTATGTAACGTACCAGCGCTATGCTCCACCTTTGATGTTTGTAGTTACTGTACAAAGTTACTGTATATCCAAGATGCTATTAACCAACATTGGGAATGGAGAAGGCTAGCAGCTGCCAAAGTACTTTACCCACGATGCTGTGGGGATAAGAGTAACATCTAGGAGGTGGAGCATAGCACTGCGCTCTTTTTGAACCGTACAGTCAGACACCCTCTCTCCAGAGACTGAAATTGCTGGAATAAATATGCACAACTAACTTTAATGGAATACAACTATTGAAACTAAAATTCTATGGGGTCGATTCTATTCGGCAACTAATGAATAGCGCCGGGAATTAGCTCCCGACGCTATTCAATTCAGCAACTAGTTACCTGCAATTGTCGGGAATTCTTCTCTCATCCCCGGGGGATGAGAAGAGAAACCCGACAAAAGTGCTGCCTCGCGGCCGGCGCGAGGCTGATTCTGTCGGGAATCAGCCTCTCGCCGGGGAGTTAAGTCGGAGAATGCCCGTTCTCCCGACAAAACTACCTGTTTTGTCGGCGAGAACGGGCCATCGCCGACGTAACTAGTTGCTGAATTGAATAGCGTCGGGAGCTAATTCCCGGCGCTATTCATTAGTTGCCGAATAGAATCGACCCCTATATGACACTTTTTAGGATTGGATACCATCGATTAAGGATTTCTGTCCATAAACCCTTATTGGGTAACCTTAATTATTTGAAGATAAAAGGAGTCTTGTTCAATTGTTCAGTTAATATATTTTTAACGATATATTGTTATTATGTGTGCATAATGTGTATGTAATATTCATTTTTTATAAATTTGTTATTGTGCTCCCTAGGTATTCCTGATACCTTTTTTTGTTAGGGGTTAAAGTGTATCAGAACGGGGCAGAACTGCGTTTCCGTCAGTTGTATGTGGAATAAGCGGCACTGCTACTGTGGGCATTTATTATGTGTATAAGCGGGCATTTATTATGTGTGGGCATTTATTATGTAGGCATTATGGGTATAAGCGGCATTGATACTGTGGACCTTAACATGTATGTAAGTGGCACTGCTACCACTGACATTTATTATGTGTATAAGAGGCGCTGCTGCCACGGGGAATTATTATGTGTATAAGGGGCATTCCTACCGTGGGCATCATTATGTGTATAAGCGGCACTGCTATTTATAGGGGGTTTCCTTTTGTTTGTTAACTTTCACATTACACTGTTGATATAAGTGAAGTGGAGATGGCAATTAAGGTGACTGAAGGAAGGCCACACCCCCACACCACTGATCATGCCCCCCCACACCACTAGCCACACCCCATGTGGCGGCGCAAAATTAGGCCCTTTGTAAATTTCAGCTCCAGGCCCATGTGGACCTTAATCTGGCACTGCTAATATCCAATCCCAAACTTTCAAGTTTATTTAGCAGTCTGCAATGTGGAACTGTGTCAAAAGCCTTACTAAAGTCTAGATAAGCTATATCCATGGCTCCACCTTTATCTTTTTAGAATTGTATGACTAAAAGTGAGTGCACGTTGTTCTCTAAGGGCTTTGGCCAGCAATTTCCCGGGTTTGTTACCCCATTGATAGTATCTGCTACGGCACTTCCGATAAGAAAATTTGACTCTATCAGAGAGTAGTTTATTCAGATCGGCCCTAGCAGCTTCAAGATCAGCATAATGTTGAGGGGTTTGGGATTTCTTGTGTAAAAGCTCTAGAGATTGTATCCTAGACAAGTCACCCCTGAGTTTCTCCCTTTGCCTTTTACGGAAAGAGCCTTTCTGGACACAAACCCCTCTAATGACACATTTATGTGCTTCCCAGACCGAGACCTTAGAAATGTAATCTAAGTCATTGGTACAGATATAGGAGTCTAAGGCGCTGTCAATTCGAGACCAACAGTCCGCGTCCTGCAAGAAAGTGTCGTTGAAACGCCAGGACCATTGGCGATGTGTATCGGGTGGAAGGCGTAATGTGAGGTTAACAGGGGCACGGTCTGACCACACAATTTATCCTATAGACGCATCAGCAAGAAGATGTAGGTGTCGGTGGCTCAGAAACAGGTAATCAATTCTGGAATATGTCTGATGTGGGTGTGAGACAAAGGAATAATCTATCTCGGCAGGATGTGTCAGTCTCCACGTGTCAATCAGCTGGTGGTCGAGCAAGGAGAGACTCCGCAATTTCCAAAACCGAGGACAAAAAGGAAGGTTGTTTAGCGTTGGGAGCATATACGTTCAAAAAAGAAAAGCGTTGGCCATATATATATATTGCATTTTACCAGCAACCCCCTACCTTCAGCTAGTCTATGGGAAGTAACATTAAGGATAGGCAGGTGGCGAGCCAATAATACAGCCACGCCTAATGTCTTACCGGAAGAATTATTAGACAGGAAAACATGAGGGTAGTAGTGACATTTTAGAGACGGCACATGTTCCATCTTAAAATGCGTTTCCTGAATAAAAGCAACGTCAACTCTCTCATCTCTAAGCCATTTGAAGAGTTTAGACCTTTTCTCAGGGACATTCAACCCTTTAACATTAAGGGTTGTGACATATAAATCATTCACCCCCATTGTTACAGCAGACCCAAGAGCTTCACAATGGTCATCCCTACAACAGACACTTGAGGGGGGAAAGGAAGAACAGCAAGGAAAGGAAATAGAAAGGGAAGGAAATCAGAGAAAAGAGGAAAAGAAGATGCAGTGTGGAAAACCACGCTGCAAAGTACCACGATATTCAACAAAGATGATAATATTAGAAGAAGGACAGCTGCAAAAAGGACAGGAGCGGAATCCTGCCGACTCCCAGCCCAAAGAAACAGGGGATGCAGCATAATAGGGGTCCTACGGGGGGCCAAGGACAACGACCACCCACAAAATAGAAGCTAAACAAATATGAAGTATTACCAAGGAGTGCGCATAGGCATAGAGTGAAACATATAGAGAGAAAAAATAAACAAAAAATATATATATCTAGCAAAGTTTCATGAAAGCTGAGCAATTATGTAAATGAGTATCGTCACGGAAATAAAGAACACAGCTTAAACAATATCATAATAACATGCTGACGATACCCCATCACTCATCTATGAAACCATAACAACATTACAAAAACCGATCTCATGTGTGAGCAACACATAGCAACATTTAAGAGAAAAAAACAAGGGAAGAAAAATTCAAATGCGTGACCAGAATAACATGAGAATTCACGTCAGCACGGGGCGAAACCTCCCCTTCATGGAGGCTCAGAAGAACGTGAACTAGCAGGAGTAGTCCCCCACGTCCGTGGGGAGCGCACTTGTTGCCACGCGTCGTCTGGACGAAGCACAACAGGCAAGTCCGGCAGGTGGTGAAAAGCTTCCCAGTCAGGCAACGGTATCGGAGGTATTCCCAAGGTCGTGAAGAAGGCCTGTAAGTCCGAAGGTCTGGAGAGACTCGCGACCTTGCCACCATGAGAAACCTGAAGGGAAAAAGGGAAGCCCCATCTATATTTCAGTTCAAGTTTCCTAAGGGAATCAGTGAGAGGCTTCAAGGCTCGACGCTGCTGCAAGGTCGACCAGGCGAGATCAGGAAATAACTGAATTTTGTCTCCTTGAAAGTCAATACTGTCCAGCTGACGGGCCGACCTCATTATTTCCTCTTTTTGGACATAATAGTGGAGCCTGCAAATCACATCGCGTGGCCTGTCAGACGACAAGCCGCGAGGACGGAGGGCTCGGTGTGCTCTATAAAATATAATGTCCTTTTTCGGGTCCAAGTCAATAAGTTCTCCAAATATTGTAGTTAAAGCATTCGTCAGGTCAGCCTGTTGAACGCTCTCAGGCAGACCCCTGACCCTGATATTATTTCGCCGGCCGCGATTATCCATATCTTCAATACGTGATTTGAGAAAAGAGATATCGCCCCTCTGATGAGAAAGCACCTCCCGAAATTTAGTCAGGGAATCCAAGCTGGACGACTCATGGCGTTCCAGAACATCTACATGGGTCGCAATTTGAGACATGTCTTGTCGAAGCGCTGTCACTTCCTGAGTGATGGTGGAAAGCAAGCGAGTCTCCAAGGCCGAAAAATCTTGCTTCGTGGGAAGTGATTTAACATGAGATAGGATCTCGCTGATCTCTGCAGACAAAGAGGAGGCCTGTGGAGGCTGCGGATTCCCGGGGGACGACATGTCGTCTACCAGACCCTGCAGAATCGGGGAGGCCGGGACAGTAGAGGAAGCAGCAGGGTTTGAGGTCGGAGTAGTTAAGAACTGACGTAGGTCCGACGAATGTCGGGTCGCAGGGGATGGGATCGCGTCCGGCTTGGTCTTGGCCTTTTTTTTCTTTATCCCTCTCACCATGAGATCGGTATTCAAATAAAGCAGTGCAGTATTACACTTTCACATATCCTCGGCAATATAAAAGCATGTGGATCGTCGTCGTGCAAAAGCCCCCTCGCGGCCTTAGGGCAACATCAGGCAGGCAGACACTTAGCTAGGGAGCTATACGGCTAATCATAGCGACAGGACATCTGGCTCGATCTAGTGTAGATATAGATACGGGACATCGTGCGCCAGAAAATATGCGGCCGTAACACCACTCCCCGGGCTCCGTGGCCCTCCCCGGCCAGAAGGGTTATGTTGTATATGGGTGACAGCAGCGGGTGATAAACTGTTATAGCTCCAGTAGGAGCAGGGAGCTAGCGAACGCAAGTGGGGAACACACCAGTGCTGCAGGCCGTTTGTGGGCAGCAGTGAGGTCACCACGTCTGATGCAGTGCACAGCCCTATGGTCACCCCCCCTCCCCCCGCTGGAGCACCACAGATTGCAAGCCCGGGGATCGTACTCACGTCTGGGGCCCAGCGGGAAAGAGATAGCCGGGAGTAGGCGTGCAGTAAAGATAGCCGTCGGGCGTCCATCGGCTCTGTCCCGTGTGGTGAGTCTCAGGATCCCCGGGTAGCAGAGGTGAGTAGCGGGCAGCAGGGAGCGTCTCTTAGCCGCGGCTGGCGGCAGTATGCAGAATGGAGCTCCCGTAGAGGTCCGCGGCCCGATCTGGAAGGCCCTGGATGCGCCGCCGGTCCGGGGAAGAAATTGAGGCCCCGGGTTGTGTGAGCCCTGTAGGCCGCAACCTGCAGGAGCAGTGAAAACTACTCCCCAATTCCGCGGCACCTACAGGGGCACAGTAGAGGGAACAGGAGGGACAGGGGGGATGCTGAGGGTACTAAGGGAGCCCGGAGAGGGGGTTTGTAGGAATAAAGAAGCCCTGGGTCACAGGAGCTCTTCTGGTACACGACTGCCTCCTTCAGCAGCCAGGCCACGCCCCGACCAGTTCCCCTTTTCTAGTGTGAGAGTGTTTCTTGAGTGTACCATCCTTGCTTCTCTTCTGTCTTGCTTCTGCCTTGAGCTTGTTCACTAAACTGGCTAGTTTGGGGCTGTGGGCGGGTGTAGGGGAGGAGGGACTAGTGTATCCTGGGGGCTAAAGCTTTAACTGTTTGGTGCCTGGTCAGTCTCCAACCACCTACACTCTGAAACCGCAGCGTAATCCCTGTGGACCCTATGGACCTTGAAGAAAGAGCGGTAACCAAGGTAAGTCTACCTTAACTCTCATTTTAACCCTGTATATGTTAAGAATTGGGTATCAAAAAAAAGTAATTGGTCCTCAGATGCCCAGGAGTGGTTTGGCCTGTGTCTAAGCATTGCAAGGAGAGATCCCATTATACCAGGTCACTGAGCATGAGGTTAATAAGTTCTGCAAACTCAATGACTTTGTGTTCAAAGTTGCTACTGTAGCTGGTACTACTGCTAATTGGTATTACCCACCATAAGTTCTGAACATACCCATCTGTAGGGGAAACGTTAGGATGTCCCCAAGATTCCAATGTCCCCCAAAAGGTTGTATAAGAAAAATAGGGTTTTTCGTTTTTCCGTGAATTACTATTTTGATGCTGGTGGTCCCCATCACTATTTTGTGGGTTCTTCCATTGCTTTGCTAAGGCTCCAGTAGTTCCCAGTCCTTATGCCAAGACCAGTAACCTCGGACAGGCTGTAGCTGTTGGTCTGTAAGTCCAGGTAAGGTATAATGGGCAGTTAGTGATTGCTGCCAGAGCAGCTTAGAGAGCCCAGTGATAAATGCTGTATTAAGTGATTTTACTCTTCAGTAAAGTGGTAGCAGGCCTGGATTCGGTGTACTGCAGTCCGTGGAGAAATTATCTCTACCATATTGACTTTTACTAATGCACTAACCTTGGGCTGCTCACTTCTGTTACTACTGGGACCGTGGCTTGCAGGTGTTCTGGTGTATTGTATGTAACCTTTAACACATAGAGCCTCTGCTCCACACTGCAGTATTTCCCTTATGTGTACGGCTTTACCGTTCAGGCACCATCACTTTTGAAGCCAACACCAGAGGTCTCTTTTGCCAGACGGCTGCTCAACCATCTACCAGCTTATTTAATAAGCCCTTTGGACAGGCAACCACCACATCCAACGCAGGCTTCTCATTTAGGTACACAAACACCGTGGGACCAAAGACTAGCACCATGGTTAGTGCCAGGAATTCCTCTACATGAGTAAGGATTATAGGGGGACATTTACTAAGCAGTGATAAGAGTGGAGAAGTGAGAAGTGGAGAAGTGAGCCAGTGGAGAAGTTGCCCCATCAAGCAATCAGCAGCTCTGTATCATTTTATAGTATGCAAATTATAGATGTTACTTCAGTGCTAATTGGTTGCCATGGGCAACTTCTCCACTGGCTCACTTCTCCGCTCTTATCACTGCTTAGTAAATGTCCCCCAAAGTCTCATACATGTTAATGGAACATTTTTATTTTAGGGTATGTTTGGAAGCACTCAAGCCACCCAGCCTACCAGTCTCTTTGGCACAACCACCAACACAAATGCAGGCTCAGCATTTAGAACGGGTACAAGCCTGACTAATGCCACTCCCTTCGGTGGTGTTGGCAGTTAAGACAAGCTACGATTGATACTAGCCTTCCTATTGGCTGATTCTGTAGCTATTCTATTGCATTGCTACTCAAATGCAGCACGCATGTTTTCCATATCTCCTTGCTGGAGCACAGCTGCAGTCACTACTGGCTGACACAGGTGTTGCTAATTATTTCCCTTGTGAGTCTGTGAGGAGACCTGGAAAACATGGCCTATAACTGTGTCCCGAGGAATGGATTTCTATGTACTCCTCTCCGATCACACAATGAGCTTTGCTCATTGCAGTAATGACTTGTGAATGTTTGCTCTATGCTGACTATTAAACCAGGAGGAAAACGCTGTCTGAGAAAAATCTGCTAGACCCACTATAATCATATGGTGGATTTCATACCTACCAACATGACCCTCTCCAGGAGGGACAGAATGCTCTGCTCCTGGACTTTTCTCTTAATGTATTATTGCCAGCACCTGTTTTGAACAGGTGAGTAAATGGATAAGAAAGGTGTTTCAGCACAGGTGAGGGCAATCATACATAAAGAGGGAAGTCCATGAACAGAGCATTCTGTCCCTCCTGGAGGTATGGTATTTTGTTGTGTTCACATACGACACCGCTCTTTTGTGTAGTTATAATTAGGCACACAACACAAAAGGTGTCCAAACTAAAGCGGATGCAATCACTGGACTTGTGCTGCCCTCTCTGTCCATCTGTTCCACCTGCATACCTCCCAACATGACCCTCTCCAGGAGGGACAGAATGCTCTGGTTCTGGACTACCCTCTTAATTTATGAATGCCGGCACCTGTGTTGAACATGTTAATGGATAAGAAAGGTGTTTCAGCACAGGTGATGGCAATCATAAATGAAGAGGGAAGTCCAGGAGCAGAGCATTCTGTCCCTCCTGGAGAGGGTCATGTTGGGAGGTATGCACCTGTACTGTATGTTTCCATATCAGGCAGAATCCTAGGCAAGACAAATGGAGTGCCAGCGGTTGGGATTCCGGCATCAGTATCCTGACTGATGGGATCTCGACAGCCGGAAACGTGATTGCCTCCCAGGCCACAGGGCTGAGTGGCACACGCTGGTGGAGGAGAGCTTAGCCCCCAGCACCTTGGCACTGCAGGGCTGTTGGCAAAGCTGAACTCTGGTTACAATGTATAGAACATAAGAGGTATAAAATGTGTTTTAAAGGGAATATGCAGCACAGAGCCGGGAAAGCAGATACAGAGCTGCAGTACTATGGTGTGTAAAACCTTTAGTGCTAAGGTGGTCATTCCGAGTTGTTCGCTCGCTAGCAGATTTTAGCAGCCGTGCAAATGCTAAGCCGCCGCCCTCTGGGAGTGTATCTTAGCTTAGCAGAAGTGCGAACGAACAGATCGCAGCGCGGCTACAAAAAAAATTGTGCAGTTTCAGAGCAGCTCCAGACCTACTCAGCACTTGCGATCACTTCAGACTGTTTAGTTCCTGTTTTGACGTCACGAACACGCCCTGCGTTCGCCCAGCCAGGCACGCTTGCGTTTTTTCGAACACTCCCTGAAAACGGTCAGTTGACACCCAGAAACGCCCTCTTCCTGTCAATCACTCTGCGGTCAGCAATGCGACTGAAAAGCTTCGCTAGACCCTGTGTGAAACTACATTGTTCATTGTAATAGTACGTCGCGCGTGCGCATTGCGCCGCATACGCATAAGTGCCGATTTTTTGCCTGAAGGCTGTGCTGCGACCGAAAACAGCTAGCGAACAACTCGGAATGACCCCCTAAACCCTAGGTACAGAATACAGATTTCACAGTGTGTTTAACATGTTTGAATGTGTTTAAATGTATTTATAATGAAATTGCACCTACCTTTTCCCTGGTGTTCTTAGGGGATCTCGACGCAGGTCGAGGTGCGGTGTGAAAGGGGTATGTTCCAATTTCCTGGGTCGACTGACCCGGTATTTCAATCAAGGAATAAAGCAGGGTTATTCCCGGGTTGAAGTGCAGTGTGAACGGGTTGCTGGGTCAATGCGACCAGAGATCCGTTCACACTATAGGGAGAGGCGGCACTTGGAAATGATCTCAGGCGGATCACACCCGGAAAGGAGCCGTGCACAAGTCCCGGATGTGACACGCTATTGCAATGTGAAAGCGGTATAATTGTTCTCTTGGCGCTTTATAGAGCTCAGCCTCGGTGGCCAGGAGATTACTGCTTGAATATTAATTGTTTAACATCAGAAGCCATCAAGCGATTGTGTCTGAGTGGTGTGTGTGTGTGTGTGTGTGTGTGTGTGTGTGTGTGTGTGTGTGGAGATGTTGTGTGCATGTGTGTTTTTAGAGACACTCATCAATCATTGGGACAAAAACATTGATGGTTCTGATGGTCCACCACTCGATTCCTGTCCCTATAGTAGGTAACCGAGTGCTGGATGTTTCGTATGGATGCACCACCAAATCTCTCTACAAGTTGTACCTACTGTGCCATTCTTGGCATCCTAGAAGCTGGGGAAGGGGGCCTTTGGGGCAGCATCAGCACGCCCACCTGATGGTGGTACAGGTTGCGTATTCATCCCTGCAGCCCTGGGTTATAATCAAACAAACCAGGGTTAATATCAGATATTTAGGAAGTTACTGGAACTACCAGTGGCCACACACTGTGCAATTATTGTCCCAATCAGGTAATTATTGGCTGATCAGACAGATAAGTGCACAGTGTATGGCTGCAACCGTGCACAAATTATCGGTCTGTCGGCATGAAAATCTTTCAGCATGCAGGACGGATGCGATAGTTTGTTCTAGATATACCCACCATTACACCCCGTTCATTTGCGCATGTACAGACATGTACCATCGATGGTTTAATCATCACTGGTTTCCCCCTGGTGGTTGAAAAAAACATTGATCATTGAGGGTTATTAAAACCGTATTTAAACAAAGGAAGATGTTTACAAGGGGACTGGAGATAACGTGTTGTCATCATGGGTTGATATTTCCAGTGGGGAAAAAGATACAAAAAAAGCTATTAATAGGGACATGCTACAAACCGCCAGATATTAGCGTGACTGAAGAATTACAACTCTTGCAGCAAATCGAAAAAGCTGCAGGACTGGGAGAGGTCCTAATCATTGGGGATTTTAATTATCCGGAAATAAATTGGAACACCGAATCATGTAAAACAGCTAGAGGAAACAGGTTTTTAAATATGCTAAAAGATCACTACTTGTCTCAGGTAATCGAGGAACCATTTAGACGTAGGACTATACTGGATCTAGTACTAACCAATAATGTTGAGATTACATTAAATATTAAACTACTGGAGACCTTCGGAAATAGCGATGATAATTAGAGATGAGCGGGTTCGGTTCCTCGGAATCCGAACCCGCCCGAACTTCAGCTTTTTTTACACGGATCCGAGCGACTCGGATCTTCCCGCCTTGCTCGGTTAACCCGAGCGCGCCCGAACGTCATCATGACGCTGTCGGATTCTCGCGAGGCTCGGATTCTATCGCGAGACTCGGATTCTATATAAGGAGCCGCGCGTCGCCGCCATTTTCACACGTGCATTGAGATTGATAGGGAGAGGACGTGGCTGGCGTCCTCTCCATTTAGATTATAAGAGAGAGAGATTTACTGGAGCTTAGGACTAGGAGGAGTACTGTAGAAGTGTAGAGAGTGCAGAGAGTTTACTAGTGAGTGACCACCAGACAGTGCAGTTTATTTAATATATCCGTTCTCTGCCTGAAAAAAGCGATACACACAGTGACTCAGTCACATACCATATCTGTGTGCACTGCTCAGGCTCAGCCCAGTGTGCTGCATCATCTATATATATTATATATCTGTCTGACTGCTCAGCTCACACAGCTTATAATTGTGGGGGAGACTGGGGAGCACTGCAGTGCCAGTTATAGGTTATAGCAGGAGCCAGGAGTACATAATATTATATTAAAATTAAACAGTGCACACTTTTGCTGCAGGAGTGCCACTGCCAGTGTGACTGACCAGTGACCTGACCACACTGACCACCAGTATAGTTAGTAGTATACTTATATTGTGATTGCCTGAAAAAGTTAAACACTCGTCGTGTGACTTCACTTGTGTGTTGTTTTTTTTTTTATTCTATAAAAATAAAACTCATTCTGCTGACAGACAGTGTCCAGCAGGTCCGTCATTATATAATATATAATATATACCTGTCCGGCTGCAGTAGTGATATATAGATATATATATATTTTTTATATCATTTATCATCCAGTCGCAGCAGACACAGTACGGTAGTTCACGGCTGTGGCTACCTCTGTGTCTGCACTCGGCAGGCAGTCCTTCCATAATTGTATACCACCTAACCGTGGTTTTTTTTTCTTCTTTATACATACATACTACTACGACATCTCTTTATCAACCAGTCTATATTAGCAGCAGACACAGTACAGTACGGTAGTTCACGGCTGTGGCTACCTCTGTGTCTGCACTCGGCAGGCAGTCCGTTCATAATTGTATACCACCTAACCGTGGTTTTTTTTTCTTTCTTCTTTATACATACATAGTTACATAGACATCTCTTTATCAACCAGTCTATATTAGCAGCAGACACAGTACAGTACGGTAGTTCACGGCTGTGGCTACCTCTGTGTCTGCACTCGGCAGGCAGTCCGTCCATAATTGTATACCACCTAACTGTGGTTTTTTTTTCTTTCTTCTTTATACATACATAGTTACATAGACATCTCTTTATCAACCAGTCTATATTAGCAGCAGACACAGTACAGTACGGTAGTTCACGGCTGTGGCTACCTCTGTGTCTGCACTCGGCAGGCAGTCCGTCCATAATTGTATACCACCTAACCGTGGTTTTTTTTCTTTCTTCTTTATACATACATAGTTACATAGACATCTCTTTATCAACCAGTCTATATTAGCAGCAGACACAGTACAGTACGGTAGTTCACGGCTGTGGCTACCTCTGTGTCTGCACTCGGCAGGCAGTCCATAATTGTATACTAGTATCCATCTCCATTGTTTACCTGAGGTGCCTTTTAGTTGTGCCTATTAAAATATGGAGAACAAAAATGTTGAGGTTCCAAAATTAGGGAAAGATCAAGATCCACTTCCACCTCGTGCTGAAGCTGCTGCCACTAGTCATGGCCGAGACGATGAAATGCCAGCAACGTCGTCTGCCAAGGCCGATGCCCAATGTCATAGTACAGAGCATGTCAAATCCAAAACACCAAATATCAGAAAAAAAAGGACTCCAAAACCTAAAATAAAATTGTCGGAGGAGAAGCGTAAACTTGCCAATATGCCATTTACCACACGGAGTGGCAAGGAACGGCTGAGGCCCTGGCCTATGTTCATGGCTAGTGGTTCAGCTTCACATGAGGATGGAAGCACTCAGCCTCTCGCTAGAAAAATGAAAAGACTCAAGCTGGCAAAAGCAGCACAGCAAAGAACTGTGCATTCTTCGAAATCCCAAATCCACAAGGAGAGTCCAATTGTGTCGGTTGCGATGCCTGACCTTCCCAACACTGGACGTGAAGAGCATGCGCCTTCCACCATTTGCACGCCCCCTGCAAGTGCTGGAAGGAGCACCCGCAGTCCAGTTCCTGATAGTCAGATTGAAGATGTCAGTGTTGAAGTACACCAGGATGAGGAGGATATGGGTGTTGCTGGCGCTGGGGAGGAAATTGACCAGGAGGATTCTGATGGTGAGGTGGTTTGTTTAAGTCAGGCACCCGGGGAGACACCTGTTGTCCGTGGGAGGAATATGGCCGTTGACATGCCAGGTGAAAATACCAAAAAAATCAGCTCTTCGGTGTGGAGGTATTTCACCAGAAATGCGGACAACAGGTGTCAAGCCGTGTGTTCCCTTTGTCAAGCTGTAATAAGTAGGGGTAAGGACGTTAACCACCTCGGAACATCCTCCCTTATACGTCACCTGCAGCGCATTCATAATAAGTCAGTGACAAGTTCAAAAACTTTGGGTGACAGCGGAAGCAGTCCACTGACCAGTAAATCCCTTCCTCTTGTAACCAAGCTCACGCAAACCACCCCACCAACTCCCTCAGTGTCAATTTCCTCCTTCCCCAGGAATGCCAATAGTCCTGCAGGCCATGTCACTGGCAATTCTGACGAGTCCTCTCCTGCCTGGGATTCCTCCGATGCATCCTTGCGTGTAACGCCTACTGCTGCTGGCGCTGCTGTTGTTGCCGCTGGGAGTCGATGGTCATCCCAGAGGGGAAGTCGTAAGCCCACTTGTACTACTTCCAGTAAGCAATTGACTGTTCAACAGTCCTTTGCGAGGAAGATGAAATATCACAGCAGTCATCCTACTGCAAAGCGGATAACTGAGGCCTTGGCATCCTGGGTGGTGAGAAACGTGGTTCCGGTATCCATCATTACTGCAGAGCCAACTAGAGACTTGTTGGAGGTACTGTGTCCCCGGTACCAAATACCATCTAGGTTCCATTTCTCTAGGCAGGCGATACCGAAAATGTACACAGACCTCAGAAAAAGAGTCACCAGTGTCCTAAAAAATGCAGCTGTACCCAATGTCCACTTAACCACGGACATGTGGACAAGTGGAGCAGGGCAGGGTCAGGACTATATGACTGTGACAGCCCACTGGGTAGATGTATGGACTCCCGCCGCAAGAACAGCAGCGGCGGCACCAGTAGCAGCATCTCGCAAACGCCAACTCTTTCCTAGGCAGGCTACGCTTTGTATCACCGGTTTCCAGAATACGCACACAGCTGAAAACCTCTTACGGCAACTGAGGAAGATCATCGCGGAATGGCTTACCCCAATTGGACTCTCCTGTGGATTTGTGGCATCGGACAACGCCAGCAATATTGTGTGTGCATTAAATATGGGCAAATTCCAGCACGTCCCATGTTTTGCACATACCTTGAATTTGGTGGTGCAGAATTTTTTAAAAAACGACAGGGGCGTGCAAGAGATGCTGTCGGTGGCCAGAAGAATTGCGGGACACTTTCGGCGTACAGGCACCACGTACAGAAGACTGGAGCACCACCAAAAACTACTGAACCTGCCCTGCCATCATCTGAAGCAAGAAGTGGTAACGAGGTGGAATTCAACCCTCTATATGCTTCAGAGGTTGGAGGAGCAGCAAAAGGCCATTCAAGCCTATACAATTGAGCACGATATAGTAGGTGGAATGCACCTGTCTCAAGCGCAGTGGAGAATGATTTCAACGTTGTGCAAGGTTCTGATGCCCTTTGAACTTGCCACACGTGAAGTCAGTTCAGACACTGCCAGCCTGAGTCAGGTCATTCCCCTCATCAGGCTTTTGCAGAAGAAGCTGGAGACATTGAAGGAGGAGCTAACACGGAGCGATTCCGCTAGGCATGTGGGACTTGTGGATGGAGCCCTTAATTCGCTTAACAAGGATTCACGGGTGGTCAATCTGTTGAAATCAGAGCACTACATTTTGGCCACCGTGCTCGATCCTAGATTTAAAGCCTACCTTGGATCTCTCTTTCCGGCAGACACAAGTCTGCTGGGGTTGAAAGACCTGCTGGTGACAAAATTGTCAAGTCAAGCGGAACGCGACCTGTCAACATCTCCTCCTTCACATTCTCCCGCAACTGGGGGTGCGAGGAAAAGGCTCAGAATTCCGAGCCCACCCGCTGGCGGTGATGCAGGGCAGTCTGGAGCGACTGCTGATGCTGACATCTGGTCCGGACTGAAGGACCTGACAACGATTACGGACATGTCGTCTACTGTCACTGCATATGATTCTCTCAACATTGATAGAATGGTGGAGGATTATATGAGTGACCGCATCCAAGTAGGCACGTCACACAGTCCGTACTTATACTGGCAGGAAAAAGAGGCAATTTGGAGGCCCTTGCACAAACTGGCTTTATTCTACCTAAGTTGCCCTCCCACAAGTGTACTCCGAAAGAGTGTTTAGTGCCGCCGCTCACCTTGTCAGCAATCGGAGTACGAGGTTACATCCAGAAAATGTGGAGAAGATGATGTTCATTAAAATGAATTATAATCAATTCCTCCGCGGAGACATTGACCAGCAGCAATTGCCTCCACAAAGTACACAGGGAGCTGAGATGGTGGATTCCAGTGGGGACGAATTGATAATCTGTGAGGAGGGGGATGTACACGGTGATATATCGGAGGGTGATGATGAGGTGGACATCTTGCCTCTGTAGAGCCAGTTTGTGCAAGGAGAGATTAATTGCTTCTTTTTTGGGGGGGGGTCCAAACCAACCCGTCATATCAGTCACAGTCGTGTGGCAGACCCTGTCACTGAAATGATGGGTTGGTTAAAGTGTGCATGTCCTGTTTTGTTTATACAACATAAGGGTGGGTGGGAGGGCCCAAGGACAATTCCATCTTGCACCTCTTTTTTATTTTCTTTTTCTTTGCATCATGTGCTGATTGGGGAGGGTTTTTTGGAAGGGACATCCTGCGTGACACTGCAGTGCCACTCCTAAATGGGCCCGGTGTTTGTGTCGGCCACTAGGGTCGCTAATCTTACTCACACAGTCAGCTACCTCATTGCGCCTCTTTTTTTCTTTGCGTCATGTGCTGTTTGGGGAGGGTTTTTTGGAAGGGACATCCTGCGTGACACTGCAGTGCCACTCCTAGATGGGCCCGGTGTTTGTGTCGGCCACTAGGGTCGCTAATCTTACTCACACAGCTACCTCATTGCGCCTCTTTTTTTCTTTGCGTCATGTGCTGTTTGGGGAGGGTTTTTTGCAAGGGACATCCTGCGTGACACTGCAGTGCCACTCCTAGATGGGCCCGGTGTTTGTGTCGGCCACTAGGGTCGCTAATCTTACTCACACAGCTACCTCATTGCGCCTCTTTTTTTCTTTGCGTCATGTGCTGTTTGGGGAGGGTTTTTTGGAAGGGCCATCCTGCGTGACACTGCAGTGCCACTCCTAGATGGGCCCGGTGTTTGTGTCGGCCACTAGGGTCGCTAATCTTACTCACACAGCTACCTCATTGCGCCTCTTTTTTTCTTTGCGTCATGTGCTGTTTGGGGAGGGTTTTTTGGAAGGGACATCCTGCGTGACACTGCAGTGCCACTCCTAGATGGGCCCGGTGTTTGTGTCGGCCACTAGGGTCGCTTATCTTACTCACACAGCGACCTCGGTGCAAATTTTAGGACTAAAAATAATATTGTGAGGTGTGAGGTATTCAGAATAGACTGAAAATGAGTGTAAATTATGGTTTTTGAGGTTAATAATACTTTGGGATCAAAATGACCCCCAAATTCTATGATTTAAGCTGTTTTTTAGTGTTTTTTGAAAAAAACACCCGAATCCAAAACACACCCGAATCCGACAAAAAAAATTCGGTGAGGTTTTGCCAAAACGCGTTCGAACCCAAAACACGGCCGCGGAACCGAACCCAAAACCAAAACACAAAACCCGAAAAATTTCAGGCGCTCATCTCTAATGATAATATGATCAGATTCAATATTAGCTTTCAAAAACATCGCTATAAGGGTTCAACTAAGACTTTTAACTTTAGAAAAGCTAATTTGAACATGCTGAAACGAGCACTAAAGGATATTGGGGGTCATTCTGACCCGATCGCATGCTGCAGTTTATCGCAGCGGTGCAATCGGGTCAGAACTGCGCATGCGTCGGCGCCACAGTGCACTGGCACATGCCAGACGGCCGATGGCCGTCGGGCCGCTACGATCGCCTCTGCCTGATTGACAGGCAGAGGCGGTCGCTGGGTGGGGGCGGAATGGCGGCGTTTGTCTGCCGTTTTGTGGGCGTGGTCCGGCCAATGCAGGCGTGGCCAGGCCAAATGGGGGGCGGGCCGCAACGGCTGCGTGATGTTACACACAGCCGCTGTGGGCCGGGGAGCGATGAGTAGCTCCCGGCCAGCACGCTAAAGCTGCGCTGGTCGGGAGCTACTCTTGAAGTGCAAAGGCATCGCCACTGTGCGATGCCTTTGCACTTCTGCGAGGGGGCCGGCGCTGACATGCGGGGCGGGATAGCCCTGTGCTGGGCGTCCCCTCGCATGTCAGTGTGAATGATCGTAGCTGTGCTAAATTTAGCACAGCTACGATCATCTCGGAATGACCCCCATTGATTGGGAAATTCTGTTTCGCAAACACAGAAGTATTAAAATAAAACCTACATGACTTAATAAAAAGCTTAGGGAAGAAATGGATAAAAAAAGGTGTGCTTTCAAAGCATTTAAATCCGACGGGATCATTCCAGTACTACAAGGAATGTAACAAAAAATGTAAAAAAGAAATGAGAGCGGCTAAAATAGAACACGAAAAGTGAATAGCCAGGAAGAGTAAAACAAACACTAAAAAGGTTTTTAAGTATATAAACAAGGCACTATAAGTATCAGAACTAGCAAGGCATTATATTTGATTTTCTATGATTCAATTACTTCAGGCATGATACAGAAGGATTGGCGAATAGCAGAGGTAGTCCCAATATTTAAAAAGGGAATTAAATCTTATCCTGGTAACTGTAGACCAGTAAGTTCGACATCTATAGGGGGGATTTTTTTTTTTTTGGTGAATTTATTTTTATATATTTTTTTTTAAAGAAATACACTTGTTTGGTCTGTTTATTATTTCCAGCTGAGCTCGTTGTAACAAAGCACTAACCCCAACCACGGTGCACCCGTTGACTATCATAAACAGCATGTACATTTCGGACATCATTTCCGGTTCATTTGCTTCAAATAGCCCTAAATATGTAATGCACAATGCCACTGGATCTCTATGTCATTAATGTGGACAAGTGGACCGACCGTCGTGTCAACATAGGTAAGTATGTGTGTGTCGACATGTGTGAAATAAACTTTTACTGTCACGGTGTGTGTCTCCTGTTTTTATTTGGGTATTTTTTTCCCAGTAGAACTACAGGTACCAGCGGGCCCGTTTTTCTCCTGCATGCTGGTACTTGTGGTTCTCCAAGTACCAGCTTGCAGGGGAGGCTTGCTGGGACTTGTAGTACTACTGGAAAAAAACAATATTCTTTCACATTTCTCAAGGCTATCAGCCCCCCATCCGCAGCCCTTGGATGGGGGGGACAGCCTCGGGCTTCACCCTTGGCCCTTGGGTGGCTGGGGGGGGGGGGACCCCTTGATTGAAGGGGTCCCCACAGCCCCAGGGTACCCCGCCCAGGGGTGACTAGTTGGATATTTAATGCCACGGCCGCAGGGCACTGTATAAAAGTGACCCCCGGCTGTGGCATTATCTGTCCAGCTAGTGGAGCCCGATGCTGGTGTAAAAAATACGGGGGACCCCTACTCTTTTTGTCCCCCGTATTTTTTGCACCAGCACCAGGCGCAGAGCCCGCTGCTGGTTTTAAAAATACGGGGGATCCCCTGTCCGTTTTCCCCCCGGATTTTTAGAACCAGGACCGGCTCGAAGAACCCGAGGCTGGTTATGTTTAGGAGGGGGGACCCCACGCATTTTTTTTCTGACTTTTCCCATTCCATTAAAAATGACATTAAGAATCCACAAAAAAAAAATTCTGGTCCCGCTAGGATTCAAACCCGTCAGCCAATCAGCAGGTAGCGCTACGAAGGGTCCGTTGGCTATTTGAGGCATTCGCCATAGAGTTTAGGAAAAACGACATCTGGTGGACAGAAAGTAGAATGCATGTTACAATTATAACGTGACGTCACATTTACAACGCAACTTATAACGGGAGTTATAGCGCAAGGAGCTGGCGCGAGTTGCATGGCGCCAGCTATGCGGTACGCAGCAACGATATATCAGGACATATCTGTATGTAACCGTCGATAGCCATCCCTAAAGTGGAGTCCTAAGGCAATGCTAGCCGACCAAATTATGCAGACATACACTCCTACTGTAGGATGGTCTTTGTGAACATTCAACCTTAATAAATATTGTAATACAGGTTGAGTATCCCATATCCAAATATTCCGAAATACGGAATATTCCGAAATACGGACTTTTTTGAGTGAGAGTGAGATAGTGAAATCTTTGTTTTCTGTGGCTCAATGTACTCAAACTTTGTTTAATACACAAAGTTATTAAAAATATTGTATTAAATGACCTTCAGGCTGTGTGTATAAGATGTACATGAAACATAAATGAATTATGTAAATGTACACACACTTTGTTTAATGCACAAAGTTATAAAAAATATTGGCTAAAATTACCTTCAGGCTGTGTGTATAAGGTGTATATGAAACATAAATGCATTCTGTGCTTTGACTTGGGTCCCATCGCCATGATATCTCATTATATTATGCAATTATTCCAAAATACGGAAAAATCCCATATCCAAAATACTTCTGGTCCCAAGCGTTTTGGATAAGGGATACTCAACCTGTACTGAGTATCCATCACCTTTAAAATTTCGTATCTCTAACCAGTTCCTTTGGGTCATTAATCTTGTGTCATGTCCACCAATAACCCATTGGTAGTCTCTGTCTCTCAAACAGCGCTACTGATAGTGTGATAATCTGCAAGTTCATTACCCGTGGCAAGAATATTTTTAGAAAAATCACATTACTGTTACATGGGGCAGTACGGATGGTGTAATAGTTAGCATTACTGCCTCACAGCACTCAGGTCATGGGTTCAATTCCCACCATGGCCCTAACTGTGTGGAGTTTGTACATTCTCCCCGTACTTGCGTGGGTTTCATCCGGGTACTCCGGTTTCCTCTCACAATCCAAAAATATACTGGTAGGTTAATTGGCTCCCAACAAAATTAACCCTACCGTGAATGTGTCTGTGTACATGTGATAGGGAATATAGATTGTAAGCTCCACTGGGGCAGGGACTGATGTGAATGGACAAATATTCTCTGTAAAGCGCTGCGGAATATGTGTGCGCTATATAAACAACTGGTAATAAATAAATAAATAACAAATCTTCCTTTTCTTCAGTACAAACTGTACGTCCTTTACCAGTAACAAGGCAGCGCTGCCTCTCTATCAAAATTACTTTATTATCCTGTAGGTGATAAATGATTGTCCTTTGTCCTGGGGAATATAAAAATGCAATTCTATTAAGTCACTTAGTAGGGAACCAAATGAGAGCACAATGTCAATGACTTCTATGAGCATTCGGCTTTTTCCATCCCCGCTTGCTAGATTTGATAATAAATGGTTTCCACTCTCCACACTGGGGTTATCAGGTGCTGTTGTTCTATCTACTCCTGTTGTAACGATTTGCCGTATGCAATTGCGATTATGTGCTAATATGGGCAGAAGCTAACCCATGCAAAAGGACGCCCACTGCGATCGCATCTTTGCGTACGGTGCCGCGTGACTGCAGAAACATGGGCCCTCATTCCGAGTTGTTCGCTCGGTAAAAATCTTCGCATCGCAGCGATTTTCCGCTTAATGCGCATGCGCAATGTCTGCACTGCAACTGCGCCAAGTAAATTTGCTATGCACTTAGGAATTTTACTCACGGCTTTTTCATCGTTCTGGCGATCGTAATGTGATTGACAGGAAATGGGTGTTACTGGGCGGAAACAGTCCGTTTTATGGGCGTGTGGGAAAAAACGCTACTGTTTCCGGAAAAAACGCAGGAGTGGCTGGAGAAACGGGGGAGTGTCTGGGCGAACGCTGGGTGTGTTTGTGACGTCAAACCAGGAACGACAAGCACTGAACTGATCGCAGATGCCGAGTAAGTCTGGAGCTACTCAGAAACTGCTACGAGGTGTGTAATCGCAATATTGCAAATACATCGTTCGCAATTTTAAGATGCTAAGATTCACTCCCAGTAGGCGGCGGCTTAGCATGAGCAAATCTGCTAAAATTCACTTGCGAGCGAACAACTCGGAATGAGGGCCATTGATAACATCGTCGCACATTGGATCGCAAAGACTGAGTACCTCTGAAGAGGCCCAGGCTGAGTTCTCTTTTCCGGGACACACAGGCCTCTCCAGTAGCAAGTGTGATCGCCTGCTGCTAATATATGCACGCCCAGAAAACGCTGTCTGAACGGCCATAACACGCCATCATTTCGCATGACCATTCCTCTTTACCACCCCAAATGCTGACTTCCTGTCACTCATTTAATGAGTAAAATTTTGCTGCGAACGCACTCATAAATCACTCGCTGCGCATGCGCACTGTAGTTTATACACGTGCAGAGGTGCCAGAATGAGCAGGGGGGGTGCAAGGGGGCAGCTCGGCCCCCCAAACATGAGAGGTGCCATGCAAGTGCAGGGATTGAGCAGCAGCAGCAGCACTGTGTGTGTGCAGCCCCTCCCCTGCCACCAGGGCCAGTACACAGGCCCGGCGACAGGGGGGGTCAAAGGGGACACTCGTCCCCGGCCCCAAGGGTCAGAGGGGCCCCAAGGGTCAGAGGCGCAAAAAAAACGAGCCGCAGCACCTGTTAATGCTGTCTAAACTACCCACTCCTCTCGGCCGCTAATTAACTAAAAAAATTAATTAATGCTGTCGGCCGCACCAACATTCTCCCCCGGCCCCCCTTACCCTGTCACTTGGTCCAGGCCCGTTGTGGTGCTGACGTCAGGCGTCAGGACGCTGCGCTGTGGCCCAGGCCCTGCCCATCCCCTGTCTCTTGCTGTTGCTGTATGCCATACAGTGTTATCCTGAGCTGTACATACTCATTTCAACAGTGCGGCTCCTCGACGGCAACAACTTAGCAGTACTAGTACAGATCAGGATGACACGGCAGGGCATGATGTACAGTATACATAATAACACTGTAATAGAAGGGGCATTATTATTGGCAGGCAGGTTGCTGTGTGGCTTGTGGTGCTGCTACATGTGGGTATAACTTAGTGCACACTATGACCCGGGATGGCACTGAGTTATATCATCCACTGTAATGGAAGGGGCATTATTACTAGAGATGAGCAGGTTCGGTTTCTCTGAAACCGAACCCGCACGAACTTCATGTTTTTTTCACGGGTCCGAGCAGACTCGGATCCTCCCGCCTTGCTCGGTTAACCCGAGCGCGCCCGAACGTCATCATGACGCTGTCGGATTCTCGCGAGACTCGGATTCTATATAAGGAGCCGCGCGTCGCCGCCATTTTCACACGTGCATTGAGATTGATAGGGAGAGGACGTGGCTGGCGTCCTCTCCATTAGAAATTAGATTAGAAGAGAGAGAGAGATTGTGCAGAGTCAGACAGAGTTTACCACAGTGACCAGTGCAGTTGTTGTTAGTTAACTTTTATTTATTTTAATATAATATATCCGTTCTCTGCTATATCCGTTCTCTGCCTGAAAAAAAACGATACACAGCAGCAGCCAGTCACACAGTGTGACTCAGTCTGTGTGCACTCAGCTCAGCCCAGTGTGCTGCACATCAATGTATAAAAGGCAAAGCTTATAATAATTGTGGGGGAGACTGGGGAGCACTGCAGGTTGTTATAGCAGGAGCCCCCAGGAGTACATAATATTATATTAATTTAAAATTAAACAGTGCACACTTTTGCTGCAGGAGTGCCACTGCCAGTGTGACTAGTGGTGACCAGTGCCTGACCACCAGTATAGTAGTATATTGTTGTATGTATTGTATACTATCTCTTTATCAACCAGTCTATATTAGCAGCAGACACAGTACAGTGCGGTAGTTCACGGCTGTGGCTACCTCTGTGTCGGCAGTCGGAACTCGGCAGGCAGTCCGTCCATCCATAATTGTATTACAATATATACCACCTAACCGTGGTATTTTTTTTTCTTTCTTTATACCGTCGTCATAGTGTCATACTAGTTGTTACGAGTATACTACTATCTCTTTATCAACCAGTGTACAGTGCGGTAGTTCACGGCTGTGGCTACCTCTGTGTCGGCAGTCGGCAGGCAGTCCGTCCATCCATAATTGTATTATTATTATAATATATACCACCTAACCGTGGTTTTTTTTTCATTCTTTATACCGTCGTCATAGTGTCATACTAGTTGTTACGAGTATACTACTATCTCTTTATCAACCAGTGTACAGTGCGGTAGTTCACGGCTGTGGCTACCTCTGTGTCGGCAGTCGGCAGGCAGTCCGTCCATCCATAATTGTATTATTATTATAATATATACCACCTAACCGTGGTTTTTTTTTCATTCTTTATACCGTCGTCATAGTGTCATACTAGTTGTTACGAGTATACTACTATCTCTTTATCAACCAGTGTACAGTGCGGTAGTTCACGGCTGTGGCTACCTCTGTGTCGGCAGTCGGCAGGCAGTCCGTCCATCCATAATTGTATTATTATTATAATATATACCACCTAACCGTGGTTTTTTTTTCATTCTTTATACCGTCGTCATAGTGTCATACTAGTTGTTACGAGTATACTACTATCTCTTTATCAACCAGTGTACAGTGCGGTAGTTCACGGCTGTGGCTACCTCTGTGTCGGCAGTCGGCAGGCAGTCCGTCCATCCATAATTGTATTATTATTATAATATATACCACCTAACCGTGGTTTTTTTTTCATTCTTTATACCGTCGTCATAGTGTCATACTAGTTGTTACGAGTATACTACTATCTCTTTATCAACCAGTGTACAGTGCGGTAGTTCACGGCTGTGGCTACCTCTGTGTCGGCAGTCGGCAGGCAGTCCGTCCATCCATAATTGTATTATTATTATAATATATACCACCTAACTGTGGTATTTTTTTTTCTTTCTTTATACCGTCGTCATAGTGTCATACTAGTTGTTACGAGTATACTACTATCTCTTTATCAACCAGTGTACAGTGCGGTAGTTCACGGCTGTGGCTACCTCTGTGTCGGCAGTCGGCAGGCAGTCCGTCCATCCATAATTGTATTATTATTATAATATATACCACCTAACCGTGGTTTTTTTTTCATTCTTTATACCGTCGTCATAGTGTCATACTAGTTGTTACGAGTATACTACTATCTCTTTATCAACCAGTGTACAGTGCGGTAGTTCACGGCTGTGGCTACCTCTGTGTCGGCAGTCGGCAGGCAGTCCGTCCATCCATAATTGTATTATTATTATAATATATACCACCTAACCGTGGTTTTTTTTTCATTCTTTATACCGTCGTCATAGTGTCATACTAGTTGTTACGAGTATACTACTATCTCTTTATCAACCAGTGTACAGTGCGGTAGTTCACGGCTGTGGCTACCTCTGTGTCGGCAGTCGGCAGGCAGTCCGTCCATCCATAATTGTATTATTATTATAATATATACCACCTAACCGTGGTTTTTTTTTCATTCTTTATACCGTCGTCATAGTGTCATACTAGTTGTTACGAGTATACTACTATCTCTTTATCAACCAGTGTACAGTGCGGTAGTTCACGGCTGTGGCTACCTCTGTGTCGGCAGTCGGCAGGCAGTCCGTCCATCCATAATTGTATTATTATTATAATATATACCACCTAACCGTGGTTTTTTTATACCACCTAACCGTGGCAGTCCGTCCATAATTGTATACTAGTATCCAATCCATCCATCTCCATTGTTTACCTGAGGTGCCTTTTAGTTCTGCCTATAAAATATGGAGAACAAAAAAGTTGAGGTTCCAAAATTAGGGAAAGATCAAGATCCACTTCCACCTCGTGCTGAAGCTGCTGCCACTAGTCATGGCCGAGACGATGAAATGCCAGCAACGTCGTCTGCCAAGGCCGATGCCCAATGTCATAGTACAGAGCATGTCAAATCCAAAACACCAAATATCAGAAAAAAAAGGACTCCAAAACCTAAAATAAAATTGTCGGAGGAGAAGCGTAAACTTGCCAATATGCCATTTACCACACGGAGTGGCAAGGAACGGCTGAGGCCCTGGCCTATGTTCATGGCTAGTGGTTCAGCTTCACATGAGGATGGAAGCACTCAGCCTCTCGCTAGAAAACTGAAAAGACTCAAGCTGGCAAAAGCACCGCAAAGAACTGTGCGTTCTTTGAAATCCCAAATCCACAAGGAGAGTCCAATTGTGTCGTTTGCGATGCCTGACCTTCCCAACACTGGACGTGAAGAGCATGCGCCTTCCACTATTTGCATGCCCCCTGCAAGTGCTGGAAGGAGCACCCGCAGTCCAGTTCCTGATAGTCAGATTGAAGATGTCAGTGTTGAAGTACACCAGGATGAGGAGGATATGGGTGTTGCTGGCGCTGGGGAGGAAATTGACCAGGAGGATTCTGATGGTGAGGTGGTTTGTTTAAGTCAGGCACCCGGGGAGACACCTGTTGTCCGTGGGAGGAATATGGCCGTTGACATGCCAGGTGAAAATACCAAAAAAATCAGCTCTTCGGTGTGGAGGTATTTCACCAGAAATGCGGACAACAGGTGTCAAGCCGTGTGTTCCCTTTGTCAAGCTGTAATAAGTAGGGGTAAGGACGTTAACCACCTCGGAACATCCTCCCTTATACGTCACCTGCAGCGCATTCATAATAAGTCAGTGACAAGTTCAAAAACTTTGGGTGACAGCGGAAGCAGTCCACTGACCAGTAAATCCCTTCCTCTTGTAACCAAGCTCACGCAAACCACCCCACCAACTCCCTCAGTGTCAATTTCCTCCTTCCCCAGGAATGCCAATAGTCCTGCAGGCCATGTCACTGGCAAGTCTGACGAGTCCTCTCCTGCCTGGGATTCCTCCGATGCATCCTTGCGTGTAACGCCTACTGCTGCTGGCGCTGCTGTTGTTGCCGCTGGGAGTCGATGGTCATCCCAGAGGGGAAGTCGTAAGCCCACTTGTACTACTTCCAGTAAGCAATTGACTGTTCAACAGTCCTTTGCGAGGAAGATGAAATATCACAGCAGTCATCCTACTGCAAAGCGGATAACTGAGTCCTTGACAACTATGTTGGTGTTAGACGTGCGTCCGGTATCCGCCGTTAGTTCACAGGGAACTAGACAATTTATTGAGGCAGTGTGCCCCCGTTACCAAATACCATCTAGGTTCCACTTCTCTAGGCAGGCGATACCGAGAATGTACACGGACGTCAGAAAAAGACTCACCAGTGTCCTAAAAAATGCAGTTGTACCCAATGTCCACTTAACCACGGACATGTGGACAAGTGGAGCAGGGCAGGGTCAGGACTATATGACTGTGACAGCCCACTGGGTAGATGTATGGACTCCCGCCGCAAGAACAGCAGCGGCGGCACCAGTAGCAGCATCTCGCAAACGCCAACTCTTTCCTAGGCAGGCTACGCTTTGTATCACCGCTTTCCAGAATACGCACACAGCTGAAAACCTCTTACGGCAACTGAGGAAGATCATCGCGGAATGGCTTACCCCAATTGGACTCTCCTGTGGATTTGTGGCATCGGACAACGCCAGCAATATTGTGTGTGCATTAAATATGGGCAAATTCCAGCACGTCCCATGTTTTGCACATACCTTGAATTTGGTGGTGCAGAATTTTTTAAAAAACGACAGGGGCGTGCAAGAGATGCTGTCGGTGGCCAGAAAAATTGCGGGACACTTTCGGCGTACAGGCACCACGTACAGAAGACTGGAGCACCACCAAAAACTACTGAACCTGCCCTGCCATCATCTGAAGCAAGAAGTGGTAACGAGGTGGAATTCAACCCTCTATATGCTTCAGAGGTTGGAGGAGCAGCAAAAGGCCATTCAAGCCTATACAATTGAGCACGATATAGGAGATGGAATGCACCTGTCTCAAGTGCAGTGGAGAATGATTTCAACGTTGTGCAAGGTTCTGATGCCCTTTGAACTTGCCACACGTGAAGTCAGTTCAGACACTGCCAGCCTGAGTCAGGTCATTCCCCTCATCAGGCTTTTGCAGAAGAAGCTGGAGGCATTGAAGAAGGAGCTAACACGGAGCGATTCCGCTAGGCATGTGGGACTTGTGGATGCAGCCCTTAATTCGCTTAACAAGGATTCACGGGTGGTCAATCTGTTGAAATCAGAGCACTACATTTTGGCCACCGTGCTCGATCCTAGATTTAAAGCCTACCTTGGATCTCTCTTTCCGGCAGACACAGGTCTGCTGGGGTTGAAAGACCTGCTGGTGACAAAATTGTCAAGTCAAGCGGAACGCGACCTGTCAACATCTCCTCCTTCACATTCTCCCGCAACTGGGGGTGCGAGGAAAAGGCTCAGAATTCCGAGCCCACCCGCTGGCGGTGATGCAGGGCAGTCTGGAGCGACTGCTGATGCTGACATCTGGTCCGGACTGAAGGACCTGACAACGATTACGGACATGTCGTCTACTGTCACTGCATATGATTCTCTCAACATTGATAGAATGGTGGAGGATTATATGAGTGACCGCATCCAAGTAGGCACGTCACACAGTCCGTACTTATACTGGCAGGAAAAAGAGGCAATTTGGAGGCCCTTGCACAAACTGGCTTTATTCTACCTAAGTTGCCCTCCCACAAGTGTGTACTCCGAAAGAGTGTTTAGTGCCGCCGCTCACCTTGTCAGCAATCGGCGTACGAGGTTACATCCAGAAAATGTGGAGAAGATGATGTTCATTAAAATGAATTATAATCAATTCCTCCGCGGAGACATTGACCAGCAGCAATTGCCTCCACAAAGTACACAGGGAGCTGAGATGGTGGATTCCAGTGGGGACGAATTGATAATCTGTGAGGAGGGGGATGTACACGGTGATATATCGGAGGGTGAAGATGAGGTGGACATCTTGCCTCTGTAGAGCCAGTTTGTGCAAGGAGAGATTAATTGCTTCTTTTTTGGGGGGGGTCCAAACCATCCCGTCATATCAGTCACAGTCGTGTGGCAGACCCTGTCACTGAAATGATGGGTTGGTTAAAGTGTGCATGTCCTGTTTTGTTTATACAACATAAGGGTGGGTGGGAGGGCCCAAGGATAATTCCATCTTGCACCTCTTTTTTCTTTTCTTTTTCTTTGCATCATGTGCTGATTGGGGAGGGTTTTTTGGAAGGGACATCCTGCGTGACACTGCAGTGCCACTCCTAGATGGGCCCGGTGTTTGTGTCGGCCACTAGGGTCGCTAATCTTACTCACACAGCTACCTCATTGCGCCTCTTTTTTTCTTTGCGTCATGTGCTGTTTGGGGAGGGTTTTTTGGAAGGGACATCCTGCGTCACACTGCAGTGCCACTCCTAGATGTGCCCGGTGTTTGTGTCGGCCACTAGGGTCGCTAATCTTACTCACACAGTCAGCTACCTCATTGCGCCTCTTTTTTTCTTTGCGTCATGTGCTGTTTGGGGAGGGTTTTTTGGAAGGGCCATCCTGCGTGACACTGCAGTGCCACTCCTAGATGGGCCCGGTGTTTGTGTCGGCCACTAGGGTCGCTAATCTTACTCACACAGCTACCTCATTGCGCCTCTTTTTTTCTTTGCGTCATGTGCTGTTTGGGGAGGGTTTTTTGGAAGGGACATCCTGCGTGACACTGCAGTGCCACTCCTAGATGGGCCCGGTGTTTGTGTCGGCCACTAGGGTCGCTTATCTTTCTCACACAGCTACCTCATTGCGCCTCTTTTTTTCTTTGCGTCATGTGCTGTTTGGGGAGGGTTTTTTGGAAGGGACATCCTGCGTGACACTGCAGTGACACTCCTAGATGGGCCCGGTGTTTGTGTCGGCCACTAGGGTCGCTTATCTTTCTCACACAGTCAGCTACCTCATTGCGCCTCTTTTTTTCTTTGCGTCATGTGCTGTTTGGGGAGGGTTTTTTGGAAGGGACATCCTGCGTGACACTGCAGTGCCACTCCTAGATGGGCCCGGTGTTTGTGTCGGCCACTAGGGTCGCTTATCTTTCTCACACAGTCAGCTACCTCATTGCGCCTCTTTTTTTCTTTGCGTCATGTGCTGTTTGGGGAGGGTTTTTTGGAAGGGACATCCTGCGTGACACTGCAGTGCCACTCCTAGATGGGCCCGGTGTTTGTGTCGGCCACTAGGGTCGCTTATCTTTCTCACACAGTCAGCTACCTCATTGCGCCTCTTTTTTTCTTTGCGTCATGTGCTGTTTGGGGAGGGTTTTTTGGAAGGGACATCCTGCGTGACACTGCAGTGCCACTCCTAGATGGGCCCGGTGTTTGTGTCGGCCACTAGGGTCGCTAATCTTACTCACACAGCTACCTCATTGCGCCTCTTTTTTTCTTTGCGTCATGTGCTGTTTGGGGAGGGTTTTTTGGAAGGGACATCCTGCGTGACACTGCAGTGCCACTCCTAGATGGGCCCGGTGTTTGTGTCGGCCACTAGGGTCGCTTATCTTACTCACACAGCGACCTCGGTGCAAATTTTAGGACTAAAAATAATATTGTGAGGTGTGATGTGTTCAGAATAGGCTGAAAATGAGTGTAAATTATGTTTTTTGAGGTTAATAATACTTTGGGATCAAAATTACCCCCAAATTCTATGATTTAAGCTGTTTTTTAGGGTTTTTTGAAAAAAACACCCGAATCCAAAACACACCCGAATCCGACAAAAAAAATTCGGTGAGGTTTTGCCAAAACGCAGTCGAACCCAAAACACGGCCGCGGAACCGAACCCAAAACCAAAACACAAAACCCGAAAAATTTCCGGCGCTCATCTCTAATTATTACTATTATTATTACCAAGCAAATTGCTGTGTGTCTTTTGGTGCAGCTACTGTACATGTGGGTATAACTTGGTGCACACTATGCACCAAGTTATACCCACATGTAGCAGCACCAGAAGCCACACAGAAACCTGCCTGGTAATAATATTAATAGTAATAATGCCCCTTCCATTACAGTGGATGATATAACTCAGTGCCATCCCGGGTCATAGTGTGCACCAAGTTATACCCACATGTAGGAGCACCACAACCGACACAGCAACCTGCCTGCCAAAAATAATGCCCCTTCTATTACAGTTTTATTATGCATACTGTACACCATGCCCTGCCGTGTCATCCTGATCTGTACTAGTACTGCTCGGTGCCGCTGAGGATCCGCACTGTTGAAAGGAGTCACAGCAGTTACGGCACTTCCACCTGTCTGGTAGCAGGAACCAGGCACAGCGGACCCCATACAGCATGGGAACTGTGTACAACTACTGCTGGAGGGAGCCACTATAGTGACGGCACCAACACCTGTATTGCAGCAGAATACCAACACAGCGGACCCCGCATTTCATCGGGCACAGTTCATTTCTGGGGGGAGCCTCTGGAGTGAGCACATCTAACTGAGGGCAGTCAGACTGTCACACAGAGAGCGCACAAAGTGAGATCTGCAGCGCTGAACCATCTCTCCATGGGGTACGAGAAGACGTCTGTAGGGTAAGATAGGGAAAGTTTGCCACATTACATGGGGGCTGCAGTCCAAATTTTTGTGTTAAGAGCCTAAACATTGTTAGTACATTTTATACGTATTTTAATATTTTCACTTAATTGGTACACATTTTATACACAATTATACATTTTTTTATATTTTATATATATATATATATATATATATATATACACATTTATATACATCTTAAATACAGATTTTATACATGATCTTCTACCTCTTATATTTATGCTACCTTATATGCACATGCAGGGGTGGGATGTTTGGAGGAGGGGATGATGAGGAAGGGGGGAGCTCGAGGGCGGTTATGGGGGGCCCCCATAGATATCAGTGTACCAGGCCCCAAGATTTCTGTTGCCGGCCCTGCCAGTACATATACACAAAAGAGACTGCTACGCAGATATCTCTGGTCCCCCCCCCCCCCCCTTATAAGGACCGACTCCTGGCCCAAGAGCAGTGCAATTCGTGGGTGATTAAGGCGCGTGGCCTAATACCGAGAAGTGCCCGTCTCCAGGAGATGTGTCTATGCCACACGCTCCCATCCCTCTCCCCCTGTCTCCCTCTCTCTCCTCTTGTTATACTCTCTCTCCAACACCCTCTTTGTTTCTCCCTCACGCTCTCTCCTGCTCCCCTAAGGGGAATTGCAGTGGCAGGGGATGGGGGGATGTGTGGATGCGGGGCCGAGGTGGTGGGGGGGCCAGAGATATCTGCGTACTGGGCCTCAATATTTCTATTGCCGGCCTTGCCTGCTCCCAGACAGTCCCGGCTGCCAGCCTCACCTACGCAATGGTGCTTGCTGGCGCAATACTGTAGTCCCAGGCTCCTCTATCCCCAGTTGCATCGCCTCCATCAGTGGGACTCCTGGCCTCCATCTACATAAGGGGCGGGGAACCCGTGGCCCTCCAGCTGTTGTTGACCTACAGATCCCAGCATGCCCTGCAACAGTTTTAGCTTGTTGCAAGGCATGCTGGTATGTATGTGTAGTTTAACAATAGCTGGAGAGCCAAAGGTTCCCCACCCCTGATCTACATGGTGCGGCCTCCTCCCCACCATGGTACTGTCTTTTTTTCGTCCCCTTAGTACCGCTTCCTCCCCAGTTGCTCCACCCCCAGGGATGCCAAAATGACAATCTATCTTGCCCCCAACCTATTAATGTTTTGACGCCCCTGTACGCATGCAAAGTGTGAAAACATCAATCGATATGAAAACAACTGCCACTTTGCGTCCGCAACTGAATGACCCCCACTGTGTGATTAGAGATGCATGTCCCGAAATTCCACTTTACAATAATCCAGCCTGTTTCTAACAGCAAATTGGGCAGAGACAGCAGAGCACATTGAGTCTATGCTGTTTGGAAGCTTTTGGTGGCCTTTTAGTCGAGTTCAGGCTTGTTTGTATTTAGTGGATTTTTTTTTTCTTAGTAAGTATGGCAGTACATTTTTGGCTGTATAAACCAGAGCAAAATTAAACCACAAGGTTGTTAGAGCAGGGCCGCTTTAAGATGTTAGTGGTTTTTCTTTTATATATGTTGATTGGTTGTTGAGGTAGTAATCTGTCAGCCTTTCATAGTTTGGGGTGTGTTTCGGGGATTATATCAGTGATCACTCACCGTTAATTTTTCCTCTTGCCTGCTGGAAACCCTCAATCTTCCTCTTTTTTGATGTTGTCGCTATTTTTGGTTGTTGTCATTGTTGTGGTGGCAGCTGTTTAGTTGAGTTGTCTTAGGCCCTTCATTCCGACCTGGTCGCACGCAGGCGGATTTTTGCACTGCTGCGACCAGGTAATCGCCGCCTACAGGGGAGGGGGCTAGGGCTGTGCAGGGGTGCAATCGCTTGTGCAGAGAGCTGCACAAACAAAAAGTTTGTGCAGTCTCTGCACAGCTCAGGACTTACTCACCTGCTGCGATGATCCGGCTTGGAGCTGACGTCAGGAACCCTCCTCTTCAACGGCTGGGCACGCTTGCGTTTCTCCGGACACTCCTTGAAAAACGGTCAGCTGCCGCCCAGGACCGCCTTCTGCCTGTCAATCTTCTTGCGTTCGCCACTGCAAACGGCTTCTTCGCTAGGTCTGTCGACTGACGCGCCTGTGCATTGCCGCCCATGTGCATGCGCAATTCAGACCCATTTGCATGGCTGCGATAAAATGCAGCATGCGAACGGGTCTGAATGACCCCCTTTATTCCTTAGCTGGGTGCACTCTGCTCAGTTGATGATACATGATTATTAACACCCCTGTCCGGGTGTATCGACGGCCAAATGTAATAGAGTGAGAGTTTCAAAAAGTGAGAGATTTGGCAAGGTTTTGCAGGTTTTTTTTTAAAGTAGCAATCATTTACACAGCAAGATCAACCTGGTTTTACAGTGTACATGATTGCCACTTAAAAAAAAAAAAAACACGAAAAATCTTACCAAATCTCTCACTTTCTGAAACTCTCACTCTATTACATTTTCCCTTAGTCTTGGAGAGTAAAACACCAATGTTTGAGTATGGAATGTACGGTTGTCTTGTTTTATGTTGCCTGTTCTTGTTGTCCGTCACCGTACTAACTCTAATCAATCATTCAGCATCAGTTGCAGTTTTGCTAAAAAAAGCAAAACGGCAACTGCTATCACTCGCATGCTAGGCCGCCTAGCAGAGGGCAAGGCCGTCCAGCATGCTCATAGCAGTTAAGCGATCGCAATTCAATTGCGATCACATAGCTGAAAAAGGGAAGACCCCCTGCCACTCTGAACCCACCCCCATTTCTGATACCACACCCCCACAATGGCACTCCGCTGCCCCGACCTCCCCACGAATGCCTCTGCCTGTCAATCAGGTAGAGGCATTCGCATCAATGCGATTGCATAGGACACCCAGTCAGCCCAATGTGATCGTATTGCTAATGCGATGCTTGCTGATTAGGGCCCTAAGGACGTACAATTGCTCATACCTTGTGCCTATAGCTATGACCGTCCCTTTTCTGTTTTGGACAATACATTTTTTTTTACCGAAGTGAACTCTTTAGCCATTCTGTTCTAGGACACTGATGGCGATAATATTTGTTCTCATCTCTGGTATATAATGCATGTATTGAATTTCTGCGACTTTTGTTCTTGTTCCAATTTTTTTATTTGCTTTAATTGTTTCAACTTTTGTAACTGTTGGTTGCCAATCCCTTTGACTGCAATAGGGTCATGTTTGGTTAACATGGTGAACCATTCCTCATTCCACCAGCAGATGACAAACTATGAACAGCCGAGTTACTTAACCAGTGGTGTTGGTTCATTGATAGATCGCAGGTACAACTGTACTGACTGTTACATGTAAACTTGTGATTGAGCGGAGCTTGCGCTAGTTGGGTTTCATACAGCTCACCAGCCAGTGAGTGTATGCTGCAAATGGGTAGCGGTGCAGGCATGCTGGAGCAGCTTTATTGCAGTTATTAACCTGGTCTCTCAAAGGAGCTAAGCAGGAGACTATTGTCTCTGACCATGTCACTTGTCACAGTAAAGTCAAGATGGACCATGCACATGCTCAGTAGTCAGTAGTGATCTTGGGGGCCATCTTGGGAAAGGGCATGAAGCCTCCCTGAAGGACAGGAAGACTGGAGACAGCGCAGGAGCGCACTCTTCTTCCAACAGAATGGTGGGACAGTGCCCATAAAACGGGAGGGTTGGTAGTCATGAGTTGGGGATGATGCAATATTTGCATGCACACAAAAGTCAGTAAAAAACAAAAAAAACTATTTAATTTTGTAAACGATACATACATAGTTTTTTTAAATGTAATTTCTGTGATTATAGGCGACATTTGCATACAGTATATCACAAGATTCTGTTTTTACTTTAGACTATTAAAATGCATACTGTAGCAAAAACTACTGATCAGTTTTCAGGTTGACCCCTATTTAAATATATGCCAATCACGTCATAAAGTCCATGTTGATATCAGATAATAAAATCAGCTAAGACTACTCTGTTTTATCACCAGCATTAAACAGGCCACTTCTGTCTAGCTCTAGTAAATATATGCATGAGACCTCGTAGAGAACTTTGACCTTGTCAGACAAGCACACATAGCAGAGGAGGGACCAGCATTAATTAGGTGAACTCCTTTTGAAAGCTGTTAACTTTCAAGGGCTGAAAGGAGTTTAGTCCTCTGTACAGCTGTGGTCTCTCTGGCTCCCTGCAGTAGGCCCCAATGCATAAACACAATCCTAAATACAAGAAGTCAAAATGTTAAGATTGCTGGGCACGGATGACTACGAGGTGGGTGCACGGATCAAAGGCTTCAGCTCTCGCACCCTTTTCACCCTGGCACTGGGGGCTATTGGATTCCTTCTCTTGGGATTCATCATAGGTAAAGAACAGTTCCCGACTAAATAGAGGCAGCACAATTGCTGTGTTCCAAATATATATTTATGTCTAATGTACGTGGGATTACGGTTGCAGTGATCAACTTTACTACAATTTTAACTTCATAAGGACATTCTAGATCTTTTTCAAAGTTTTTGTCTATGTTTATTTTCTGAATGTCTTACCAAAAATTTTGTTTGAGTTCAGTTTACTTCTGGCATCCTGTGCTGCAAAGTTATGTGATCACTCTTATACAGGAAATATAAAAACTTTCTGTAAAGTGTTTTCCATCAGACAACTTTTATCTCCCGCTTTATATATTATATGCTATTTGGCTGTATTTAATGCATGTGGGTTGTTTTTTGTTTTTTTTAGCACCAATCTCTTGTTTTTCGCCAAAGCCTCCATGTCGTCTAGCCAGAATTTTTTATTTTTCTTTGTCCGGTTGATAAAATACAATATTGACGTTTTTTACATTTATGTACAAGGTTGTATTCAAGGGAAACAGAATTGAAAGGTATCCAATTAGCAGCGATAATGCGATTCGATAAAGTTATCGCACCTATCTCCCATAAAAATATCTTATCGCACCCTGTGCGCTCCCGTTTATAGCAACTATCCTGATGCAAAATGGGGTTAACGGGATTCACGCGATAATTCTAGCCTGCAAAACCTGAGATAAGTATAGGAGAAAATGGGGAAATCTGCCTGTACCCCAAAAAAAGGCCAAACTAATATAGGAAAACATTACAGAATTCTATTAGTGGCCATAATAAAACTATTTGGTGTAATTAAATTGGGTCAAATGGCTTTTATATGCATTTTTTTTTAAATGTGAAAAATGATAGAACGCAATTTGTTTTCAGGAAAATAAGTGCTTTCATTAAATTTGGGGTACATAAAAATGGGTATAAGTATATATCTGGGTCATTTTAGGGGACTTTAAAAAAAAAACCTGGAAACGGACCAATTACTCCCATCTCCAAGTCTAAAAACACTTGTCCCACTCATAAAGCACCCTAATATACGTGTCCTATACCTTGTACCCCAAATTCCATCACTTTGTAGTTTTTAACCCCAAAAATGACATGTACTGTAATTATTGGCCAAGTAAAAAGAATGAAAAACATCTAAATGCATAGTTATTCATTCAGGGGGTGTCCCAGGGGTTCTAAACCAAGGGGGTCATTCCGAGTTGATTGCAGCAGCAAGTTTGTTAGCAATTGGGCAAAACCATGTGCACTGCAGGGGGGGCAGATATAACATTTGCAGAGAGAGTTAAGGGGGGTATACACGGGAGAGGTGTGCTGAGCGAACCGCTCAGCACACATCTCTCCCGCCGCTCAGCACAGTGCGATGTGTGCTGAGTGATGTGGGGGGGGAGGACGGGGGCCGCTCATTTCACCCAGCAGGTGAAATGAGCGACCTGCTAGATTGGCCTGCATGCAGGCTCAATCTAGCAGCGGCGATAGCGATGTGCGGGGCCGCGCATCGCTATCGCTGAGGGGGCTACACACGAGTGATCTGTGCTTAAAATCTAAGCAATCTAGTCAGATTGCTTAGATTTTAAGCATGGATCTCTCCGTGAGTACCCCTCTTTAGATTTCGGTGGGTTATATTGTTTCTGTGCAGGGTAAATACTGGCTGCTTTATTTTTATACTGCAATTTAGGGGTTCACTACGGGTGGCCGGCGGTCGGGCTCCCGGCGACCAGCATCCCGGCGCCGGGAGCCCGACCGCCGGCTTACCGACAGCTTGGCGAGCGCAAATGAGCCCCTTGCGGGCTCGCTGCGCTCGCCACGCTACGGGCACGGTGGCGCGCTACGCGCGCCACACTATTTTATTCTCCCTCTATGGGGGTCGTGGACCCCCACGAGGGAAAATAATTGTCGGTATGCCGGCTGTCGGGCTCCCGGCGCCGGTATACTGAGCGCCGGGAGCCCGACCGCCGGCAAACAGAAGACCACCCGCAATTTAGATTTCAGTTTGAACACACCACACCCAAATCTAACTCTCTCTGCACATGTTACATTTGCCCCACCTGCAGTGCACATGGGCCCTCATTCCGAGTTGTTCGCTCATTCTTTTTCATCGCATCGCAGCGATTTTCCGCAAACTGCGCATGCGCAATGTTCGCACTGCGGCTGCGCCAAGTAAATTTGCTAAGAAGTTTGGTATTTTACTTACGGCATTACGAGGTTTTTTCTTCGTTCTGGTGATCGTTGTGTGATTGACAGGAAGTGGGTGTTTCTGAGCGGAAACTGGCCGTTTTATGGGAGTGTGTGAAAAAAACGCTGCCGTTTCTGGGAAAAACGCGGGGGTGGCTGGAGAAACGGGGGAGTGTCTGGGTGAATGCTGGGCGTGTTTGTGACGTCAAACCAGGAATGAAACTGACTGAACTGATCGCAGTGGCAGAGTAAGTGTTGAGCTACTCAGAAACTGCCTAGAAATTTCTATTCGCAATTTTGAGAATCTTTCGTTCGCAATTTTGCTAAGCTAAGATTCACTCCCAGTAGGCGGCGGCTTAGCGTGTGCAATGCTGCTAAAAGCAGCTTGCGAGCGAACAACTCGGAATGAGGGCCATGGTTTAGCTCAACTGCTAACAAAATTGCTGCTGCGATCAACTCAGAATTAGGCCCCAAATCCTGACATTTTAAACTTAAAATAGGGATTAAGTTTTAAAACTACAGCAAGATATAAAGAAAGCTATAGGATAACATGTACAAACAAAAATAGAAATAAAGTTGTCAGAGGGTGGGAATCACATTAAAGTTACAATAAAAAAAGGTTGGTTTTCATAGGTTTTACTATATGGTTGTAGGTACAGTTAAAAAAAGAACTTAAAAAAAGTATCTTAAAATATGCATGTCAGATCCAATATGTCACCTCAAGAGTCTAGCACAGCAGTCATTCTCACTTGTTGATATTCTTTGTTCTCTTAACAAAAGGGGAATTTTAAGAGAGTAGTGGGCCAGTGTGCTGTTTTCGTGCGCAGGCCACTTGAAGAGTAGACTGGCACTATGCATGTGTGGGTCTCCAGAAACATGGCACCCACACCATATTCCCATTCATTTCCCTACTGTGCAAGCGCAAATCTCCAGAAAAATGGTGGTGCACCATTTTTCCAGTGATTTTTGCATCACCAGCACTGGACTCTGTACAGGTAAGTACACTTTATGGCTGTGGTCCCCCCTGGACCACCAATTATATAGAGCACCCATGTAACTATTCACACAATTATCTGTCATAGATAACACTCTACTACTATCTGCTACATGAGAAGTGGCAAGCCATCAAGACATAAAGGGCCCTACACAGCAATTTTGATGACCAACAATAATATTGTTGCCCGATTTTTCAACAACATATTTTGCGTACACACTGGGTGATATCTATGGCCGTTTTGGACAATATGATAGTACATCTATATCGTCCAAGTGGCTTGCATGTATAAACGATGATCGACCAACGATGCACAACTGTGGGGACGCACATCGTTCATCGTTGATGTATACACACTGAACAATATGAACGATTTATCATTAATTTTTTAATGATCTCGTTCATATCTATCATCGATGTCGCCTAGTGTGTAGGCCAAGTGTTTAGAGGCTGATCTAGTTTTGGGCATACTATAAAAAAATAATTTTTCTTTTGGTATTGTTAATTCTGATCATAGAACCTTATTCAGGTTGCATCGCTAATGCAATGCAATCGCATTCCCCCATGTTCATGGCCACTGCACATACAAAGGTCCCGTCCTGCACCTGAGGCGCCGGGAGAATGCGATTGCATCAGACCGAGGCATTCATGCGGCATTGCAGGGGTGTCTGCTCGGCATTGGTCGGATGTGTTGTTGGAAATGGGCCGATGCAACCTAAAAAATGGCGGTGCTGTTTCTGCCTTCGCAGCCTGGCTGTGGAGGCAGGGGAGCTTCCACAAATCAGCAATGTGATCGCAAGCATCTTGCCGTGTACTGAGCGGCCCCCCTAAAATAGCAAAACTGCAACTGAAGCTGAATAAGGTCCATAACAAGAGAAGCGCATCCAGCAAACAGAGTAGTTTATCTGGACTTAAATCCATCGCCCAAGGAGACTAAAGGCCCATACACACTGGGTGATTTTGACCTGAAAGCAGCTCACTTTTGGTGTGTTGAGCTGCTTTCAGCTCAAAACCGCCCAGTGTGTATGCCCCGGTGATGAGCGGTGATCGCTGATGCACACCCCCGCTTCATCGCCGGCGGCCGCCTTTCATCTGCTGGTATTACCGGCACATGAATTGCTATGGGGGGTCATTCCGAGTTGATCGTAGCTGTGCTAAATTTAGCACAGCTACGATCTTCTTCCCTGACATGCGGGGGGACGCCCAGCATAGGGCTATCCCGCCCCGCATGTCAGTCCGGCCCCCCCTCGCAGAAGTGCAAAGGCATCGCACAGCGGCAATGCCTTTGCACTTCAGGAGTAGCTCCCGACCAGCGCAGCTTTAGCGTGCTGGCTGGGGGACTACTCCTCACTTCCCGGCCCGCAGCGGCTGTGTATGACGTCACGCAGTTGCTGCGGCCCGCCCCCCGCTCGGTCCGGCCACTCCTACATTGGCCAGACCGCGCCTACAAAACAGCGGCCAAACGCCACCGTTTCGCCCCCTCCCGCCCATCGATCGCCTCTGCCTGTCAATCAGGCAGAGGCAACCGCTGACCTGCTATGGCCGCCCGGCAGGCGCACTACGGCACCGGTGCATGCGCAGCAGGGACCCGTTCGCTCTGCTGTGTTAACACGCAGCGAGCAAACGGGTCGGAATGACCCCCATGGAAAGCCGTTCACTACCACTGACATTGCTGGGCAGGGGAGAAAATCGCTCAGTGTGTATGTACATTTACTTTCAACTATTTGGCTTCAAGCAAAACCCTGTTAATGTTAAAAATGAAAAAAAAATTGCACTTTATTTAATAAAAACCTTTGCATGGAAAGCAAACTCGGTAAACTCAGAATATATTCTACTGCAGGAACATTTCTGAATTCTCAGTATCTCTTTAGGGCTACATTAACTAATAATTGGTTTCCTTATAGGATGGTTCTCACATTCCAGTGGAGACTCCAATCCCCCTCAAGCACCACAAAGCATGAGAAAAGCATTTTGGGATGAAATGAAGGCAGATAATATCAGACAATACCTCCAGTAAGTCAACGATTTAATACAAGTTAATATTTCTGAGTTTTTATGTAAATATAATATGGAAGACTCCCATTCATTAATTGTCTCACACTCATCCACATTCATACACTGGCTGCAGTTCATTCTCTCACAATTCAGTTATATCACTCATTCACTTCTTGTTTATTACAAACATATATTCTCTCTCTATATTGTCATAAAAACAAAAGTGTACATGCTATAATGATTACATTGGGACTTTTTTTTGGAATATATATCTATATATTTACAGTATATCATATATATTTATCTCTATCTAATTATATAACAGTACTGTCAGGGCCACCATTAGTGGCCATGGGCCACGGAAAGGGGGGGACGTGGCCAAATCCAGGAAGGTGGGGCCACACCCATCATACATTTATGCAGAAACAATTACTCGCTGGTGCTGGCGGCCGCATAGGGGGACAATTGTCCCCCTCGTCAGCCGCGTACAGTCCTCCTTAGCAGCTAACTTTGGGCCTCACAGGGCTTCTCCAACAAACTTGGGCCTGAATAATTAGTATCCGCTGCCTCTCTGCACCCCTGAGTACTATGATCTGTTAAAGTTTTACAAACCATTCCATGGCATATTTGTTGGCATTTATTTAATAGTCAGCTGGCCACAAGTATTAAAATGTCCATTTTCCTCACAGAATTATGCAATTTTTCTAGTACAAGGTGTGGCTATTAAATAACGAGACTGATGCTATCATTTAAGAAAATTATATTAAGTACATTTTAACTCTGTTCCACTTCTATGTACACCTCTTCTACATCCACACACTGCTGCATTCTTATTTTCCATTGGCCAATGCCATGCTGTAGCTCCTTGTCTGTCAGCTGTCTCCACAGCACCATCATTTTCTTCTTTACCTCAGAAACTGATAGAAAACTGGTTCCCTTGGGTACAGTTTTGACTGTAGGAAGTCATACGGTGCTACTGTAGGTCTGGTGAGTATGGAGAGTGTTCTAGCACTGCAATCTGTTTCTAGGCCAAAAACTGCTTAACAGAGAGAGTTGCACGGGCTGGTGTGTTGTCCTGATGGAGGATGAAACCTTTTTTTCCACAACTCTGGCCTCTTTCTTCTGATTCTTTTCTGCAAAGCTTCTAGTACATTTTTGTAGTAATGTTGATTTGCTGTTGCGCCTACTGGTACCCAGTCTGTCAAAATAACACCTGTGATATCACAGAAAACAATTAACGTGGCTATTAATATGGATTTGCTTTGATGGGCTTTCTTCATTATTGGTGATGATGGTGTTTTCCAGTGCATGGACTGGTGTTTTGTCTCAGGATCATACTGGAAGATCATCTGTTTCATCATAGATAATAACTATCTAAAAAATGCAATACTTGCCTAACAGTTTCTTTGTCAATGTTTACCATTTCTGCTATAATTCGGATGCCGAGCCGACAGTCAGCTTGAACAATTGCCTACATTTTTTCCCACATTTTTGCTTGTATTTGAAGTAGAAGACCTTCAGGGACGTTCATTATCTTCAACATCCTCATGACCACCACTAAATCATTTGTGCCACTCAAACACATGTGCACATGACATACAATCTGCCCCATAAGCCTCGGCTAGCATATGGAAAGATTCGGTGGGCATTTTGTTCAATTTAACAAAAAATTTTGGGCGGTATGTACTAAAGTGAATATGCGGTAAAATCCCCATTTTCGGGGTTTTTACCGCACTTTCATATGTACTACTTCCTGGCAGCCGGGTTTTCAGTGAGAATGGTAATGCCAGCTTTTGCTGGAGTTACCCTATAGAAGCCTATGGGCTTCTTTCTGAACTCATCCTGAAGGATCTAATTGGATCCCTCCCGCCTACCTCTGGGCGCTGGGCAGAGGAGGCCTATGTCCGTAGCTCTCTCCAGCGCCCAGCTCTGGGCACCACCAGTGGGAGGTCCTGCTCAAGCGCCCTCCTCCTCCAGCCCCGCCTGGCAGCAACTCTTCATGCCGTACAGGCACCTCCTTTCCCGGCCCCAGGCTGCGTTGATTGGTGGCAGCAGCGGGAAAGGAGCTGGCGTCTCCGTCCCTCCTTCCCCCGGAGTTTGCACTTGCCTCCTTTCCTCCAGCAGCAGCAGCGGCATCGCAAAGAACAGCTCTTATCGGTGAGAGCTGTCCTTTGCTATACTAATTGCATATGTTAGTACACATGTACACCTCTTCTGCATCCACACAGCTTCATTCCTATTTTTCAGTGGCCAAAGCCATGCTGTAGCTTATTATCTATCAGCTGTCTCAACAGCTCCTATGTTTTCTTCTTTACCTCAGAAACTGATGCATAATAACTTCCCTTGAGTATAGTTTTGACTGTAGGGAAAAGTAAGAAGTCACACGGTGCTAGGTCTGGCGAGTATGGAGGGTGTTCTAGCACTGCAATCTGTTTCTCGGCCAAAAACTGCTTTACAGAGAGAGTTGTGTGGGCTGGTGTGTTGTCCTGATGGAGGATAAAACCTTTTTTCCACAACTCTGTCCTCTTTCCTTTGATTCCTTTCTGCAAAGTTTCTAGAACATTTTTGTATGTAGGCGAAGTGTCGAGGAACATGTTGCGCTACATTTTATGATGCACAGAAACTCAACTTTTTGAAAGCTGTGTGATAGCAAACTGTCTGTGCGAGACAGATGACACTTTCAAAACCATTTTGGGTTAGTCCTCAGGTCAGTGTTCCCCACTCCCTTTTAACTCACGCAGTATAGTTTTTTTTGTTTTTACAAGTACAGCCTCGTTCTTTAATAGCCCACATGTCACTGACCACACCCACACAGCAATGGTCACACCTCTTCCCCTTCTCATAATAGGCCCATGATCATTTTCAGCCCCAGGCCCATGTGGCCCTCTGTGTGGAGGTTAATGCAGGTAGTGTGCTGTATAACAAGACTGTGTTAATATACAGTGTTGGCAGTAGAACACTTAATGCAACTAGTGGTGGTGGTACAGTGGCACTTGATGGGTCTCTAACTTATGCACCCTCTCTGCATAGGAGAGACACACAGGGACATGTCCTTATACAAAGGTGGACGGAGATGGAAGACGTGCGGACAAGCCACACATGTGCAGTAGTACATCTCAGTTGTCCAGGTTGGAGGTCACGCTATGCCACGACTACGGCAGTACTGGGTCCAAGTGGTTCAGAGGAGGCAGCGCAGAGCTCTCTTCTCCAACACCTGAATGGAAGAATGTGATCTTTCATTATGAATTAAATCATTAGCTCAATCTACAGCAGTGGTTCTCAAACTCGGTCCTCAGGACCCCACACGGTTCATGTTTTCCATGTCACCCAGCAGCTGCACTGTGTATCACCAACTGTCACATTTTAGACATCTACAGGTGACCTGCAAAACATGAACCGTGTGGGGTCCTGAGGACCGAGTTTGAGAACCTGTGATCTACAGTATCATGTCTCTGTGTTTATTCACTAATCTGGTCACCGCTGGTCAATGCTCTGACGGCTACGGGAAAAGAGTAGCGGAAGTTGGAGGTAGAAAAAGAAGACAAATAGGAAAATACAGGTTGAGTATCCCATATCCAAATATTCCGAAATACGGAATATTCCGAAATACGGACTTTTTTGAGTGAGAGTGAGATAGTGAAATCTTTGTTTTTTGATGGCTCAATGTACACAAACTTTGTTTAATACACAAAGTTATTAAAAAATATTGTATTAAATGACCTTCAGGCTGTGTGTATAAGGTGTATGTGAAACATAAATTAATTGTGTGAATGTAGACACACTTTGTTTAATGCACAAAGTTATAAAAAATATTGGCTAAAATTACCTCCAGGCTGTGTGTATAAGGTGTATATGAAACATAAATGCATTCTGTGCTTAGATTTAGGTCCCATCACCATGATATCTCATTATGGTATGCAATTATTCCAAAATACGGAAAAATCCCATATCCAAAATACCTCTGGTCAGAAGCATTTTGGATAAGGGATACTCAACCTGTATATATATATATATATATTTTAATTATAGAAATCTCTTCTTCTTCTGCCTCCAGTCACAAAGGGTTACACAACCGACTGCCTCTTCATCTATATTAGTTTCTATCAAAAGTTATCCAGTGACTTATTAACTGTAGCACTAATTATTGACATAAGGATTGTGAACATTTTAGAGACCCTGCACCCACCATCTTTTTTGTTCTTCTAACTTTTTTTCCCTCCCAGTATAGTAATCGCTGCATTTTTTTGATTGCAGTTTAAAATCAAAACATATTGAAAATGTAATGCAATTATATTTTACTCTATGTTCTGGCCACAGGCATAACTATAGGTGTGTGATAGATGATCTCGGCGGTCATGATGCTGACAATCAAATGACCAACACCGACATCCTGATTAATAGAATGCCAACAGGGGATGGGGGTAATTCATTTCCCTATCCCCTACCCTAACCCACCTGGGGTGGCGGCTAGGGTTAAGATAGTGAGGAAGGCGGTTAGCGCTAAGTAACAGAGGGTGGCGGGTAGGGATAAGACTCAGGAGGGTAGTGGCTATGGCTAACCCCTCCTCCCCCCACCCACACAGGGCCTCAACCCTAACCGGCACCCTGATACTTGCCTTCGGGATGACGGTGTATCGGTGCCAGGATTCTGAGTGTTGTTGGTATTCCGGTGTCGATCACATGACCACCGGCATCCTGACCTGGGATGCTGACTATAGTAGGTGCATGGGGTGCCATTGCTATGAGGCCCAAGAGGGTTAGGGGCCCTGGACCCAGGGATTTAAGTTGCATACCAATTTCCCAGATTTGCAGCTGGGTCTGATCCACTGCCCAGCCTGATTTGTGTAACATAACATTTTCAGTGAGAGGAGTGTGTAGTGGATATTACAATGGTAAGGGGGCAATTTAATGTGGCACAATAAGAAATGGAGGCACCATATTGTGGCATAAAAAGAACTGGGGCACTGTAATGTGGCATAATTTGAACTGGAGAGCACTCTACTGTGGAACAGTTGAACAGGGGGGATTTTAATGTTGCATATAATGAACTGGAGGCACTGTATGTCATAATATGTGACATCATGTAAACCAGGGAACTACAATGGTTCAGAAAATGAACTAGGGCAGTATTATGGGGCATAAAATTAATAACTGCTGCAGAGAGGTTTCTCTCAAGAAGCATTGGGACAGCGGCCCCTTCAATATGCTGCTATGGAGCCCACAAAGTTCTGGTTATGCCCCTGGGTATTAATTAGGTGTTTTTTTTCGACCAAGAACAACACTTCATGCAAAACATAAGTGAAACAGAAAATAATAAAGTCTTTGTCAGTGGGCTCGGGAATGAGCTACCTTACTCTCCATTGCTTCAGTTCTCCGTGACATCACCCTTCTCCAAACCTCATACATAGCGGATTTCAAAGAATTAGATGCATGTTATTAACAATTTAATTACTGCAGAGTGTTTGGGGGTTATTCTTGCTGGTAGACCTGAGTTAAGAAAAATGTAAGTTTGCAAGAGGCCTCTGGGGGGAAGGTGGGCCTTTCTGGGCTCAATTCCACTCTGGGACCCTTAACTGCAGCACCTCCAGTAATTCAAGCCCTACTTGTAAAAATCTAGGCCTGCAAATATACAAGGAAGACTTCTTGGTGATAATAGAAGAAAGAAAGAAGCCAGTATGTATGTGTCACATTGTGCTATCTGCAATTAATATTTATTTTTCCCCATTTATTTACAGTATATCGCACCAGCATATTCCATTTGTGCTTTACAACTTGGAACAAAATCTATAGGGAAATAAGTATATTGCAAATGGGCCAGCCAGATTGCAGAGGCTTTCGGTGAGATGTATGATCCAGTCACCCAGAAATGCTGGCCTGGGGTCAGTGATCTTTGAGTGAAGGAAGAGAATACATGTAAAGTTATGTGGACTGTACAGAGTGGATGTCATTGGGTAGGATAGCTTATGAAGGTTACGTGGGTGGTTCTGAAATATGATAAGCTGTCTGGAGAGGTGAGTTTTCAGGGAATGCTTGAAGGTTTGGAGACTAGTGGAAAGTCTTGTTGTTCGTGGGAGGAGTGGGTACAGTCTGAAGAAAGTCCTGCAATCAAGAATGGGAGCGGGTAGTGAGTGTGGATGAGAGATGCAGATCTCACACAGAGTGGAGAGGTTGCGCTGGGAGATATTTGGAGATAAGTGAAGAGATGTATGTTTGTGTGGATGGTTAATAGTCTTATCTGTAAGTAGAAGTATGTTATATTGAATTTGGTAGAATATAGGTAACCAATGGAGGGACTGACAGAGCAGAGCAACAGACTTTGAATGTTTTCAAGGAAGATCAGCCCAGCAACTGCATTCAGAATAGACTGTAGGAGACAAAGGGGGAGATGTATAAAGCAGTGAAAAGATTGGAGAAGTTGCCCATGGCAACCAATCGGCTGCTCTGTATAATTTTCTAGTATGCAAATTGTAAATGTTACTTCAGTGCTGATTGGCTGCCATGGGCAACTTCTCCACTGGCTCACTTCTCCACTTTTATCACTGCTTAGTACATGTCCCCCAAAGTCTGTTTCAGGGAAGACCAGTAAGGAGACCACTGCAATAAACAATCATGGAGCTGCGGAGATGAATTAAGCTGGAATTATTGCTGGCAAATGTGCTGGATAAATTACTATATTATGTATTAGAAATGTAATGTAATAATTTAATTAAGTTATTAATTATGTAATTGTTTGGAAAATCTAATAACTGTTCAACTTTCCAGTTATGTAAGAAGGCTAGTGAGGCACCAGTATTGTAGGACATCCTTGTGTATTAATGTTGTGTAATAATAGGATTTTGGTTACTTACCGGTAAATCCTTTTCTCGTAGTCCGTAGGGGTCCACATTAGTACCATGTGGTATAGACGGGTCCACCAGGAGCCATTGGCACTTTAAGAGTTTGAGAGTGTGGGCTGGCTCCTCCCTCTATGCCCCTCCTACCAGACTCAGTCTAGAAACTGTGCCCGAGGAGACGGACATCTTTGAGAGAAGGATTAAACACAGATAGTGGCGAGATTCATACCAGCTCACACATACAAGGCACATCAAGCTAACGTAGCTTGAAAACTCAGCAACCACTGAAACATTACTTGCTAAGTGACAATGCAGTACTCAACTAAAACAAAGTTGTACTTAACCAGATAACGATAGCAGGAAAACGAAGCGCTGGGCGGGCGCCCAGCATCCTTTACGGACCACGAGAAAAGGATTTACCGGTAGGTAACCAAAATCCTATTTTCTCTTACGTCCTAGAGGATGCTGGTGTCCACATTAGTACCATGGGGATGTACCATAGCTCCCAGAACGGGAGGGAGAGCTCAGCGGCTCCTGCAGAACTGATTGACTGAACTTCAGATCATCAGAGGCCAAAGTATCGAACTTGCAGAACTTTGCAAACGTGTTCGACCCCGACCAAGTTGCAGCTCGGCAAAGTTGTAAAGTCGAGACACCCTGGGCAGCCGCCCAGGAAGACCCCACCTTGCAAGTAGAGTGGGCCTTGACAGACGTAGGACACGGCAATCCTGCCGTAGAATACGCATGCTGGATAGTGAACCTAATCCAGCTAGAAATAGTCTGCTTAGAAGCAGGACACCCAAGTTTCTTGGGATCATACAAGACAAACAGAGAATCCGATTTTCTATGACGAGCAGTCTTCTTCACATAGATTTTCAGAGCCCTTACAACATCGAAGGACTTTGATGAAATTGAGGAGTCAGTAGCCACTGGCACCACCATAGGTTGGTTGATATTAAAATGCCGAAACAACCTTGGGAAGAAACTGCTGACATGTCCGGAGCTCAGCTCTATCTTCGTGGAAGATCAAGTATGGGCTTTTACACGACAAAGCCCCCAACTCTGACACACGTCTAGCGGAAGCTAAAGCCAACAAAGTGACAGCTTTCCACGTAAGAAATTTGACTTCAACCTCCTGTAGAGGCTCGAACCAGTCCGATTGAAGGAACTGCAACACCACGTTAAGGTCCCAAGGCGCCGTAGGCGGTACAAAGGAAGGCTGGATGTGTAGAACTCCCTTCAAAAAGGTCTGAACCTCAGGGAGGGCAGCCAATTGTTTTTGGAAGAAAACGGATAGGGACGAAATCTGGACCTTCACAGATCCCAACTTTAGGCCCATATCCACACCAGCTTGTAAGAAGAGGAGAAACCGTCCCAGTTGAAACTCCACTGCAGGAAATTTCTTGGACTCACACCAAGATACATATTTTTTCCAAATTCGATGGTAATGTTTAGACGTTACTCCTTTCCTAGCCTATGTCAGGGTAGGAATAACCTTGTTCGGAATGCCCTTCCGAGCTAGTATCAGGCGTTCAACCTCCATGCAGTCAACCATAGCCGCGGTAAGTCTTGATAGGTGAACGGCCCCTGCTGCAGCAGATCCTCCCAAAGAGGAAGAGGCTTCGGCTCTTCTTGCAGTAGATCCAGAAGATCCGCATACCAAGCCCTTCTTGGCCAGTCTGGAGCAATGAGGATCGCTTGAACCTTTGTTCTCCTTATGAGCTTTAGAACATCTTGGGATGAGTGGAAGTGGAGGAAACACGTATACCGACTGGAACACCCACGGAGTCACTATGGCATCCACCGCCACTGCTTGCGGGTCCCTCGACCTGGAACAATACCGCCGAAGCTTCTTGTTGAGATGAGAGGCCATCATGTCGATCTGGGGTAGACCCCAAAGATCTGTTACCTCCTTGAACACCTTCGGATGGAGAGCCCACTCCCCTGGATGGAGATCGTGTCTGCTGAGGAAGTCCTCTTCCCAGTTGTCTACTCCCGGAATGAAGATTGCTGACAGCGGCAACGCGTGCTTTTCTGCCCAGAGGATGATTCTTGTTACCTCTGCCATCGCAGCTCTGCTCTTCATTCCGCCCTGTCAGTTTATGTAAGCCACTGTTGTCACATTGTCGGACTGCACTTGAATGGCCCGATTTCTCAGAAGATGGGCCGCTTGGAGGAGACCGTTGTAGACGGCTCTTAGTTCCAGAATGTTTATCGGCAGGCCGGCTTCCAGACTTGACCACCTTCCTTGGAAGGTTTTCCCTTGAGTGACTGCGCCCCAGCCCCGGAGACTTGCATCCATGGTTAGAAGGATCCAGTCCTGAATCCCGAACCTGCGGCCCCCCAGAAGGTGAGATAATTACAGCCATCAGAGTAGTGAAATCCTGGCCTTTGGCGACAGACAAATTCTCTGGTGCATGTGTAGATGGGATCCCGACCACTTGTCTAGGAGATCCAGTTGGAAGGACCGAGCGTGAAACCTCCCGTACTGCAGAGCCTCGTACGAGGCTACCATCTTCCCCAGAAGGCGAATGCACTGATGAATTGACACTCGGGCTGGCTTCAAGACATCCCAGACCATTGTTTGAATCATCAACCCCCTTCCACTGGGAGAAACACCCTCTGCACTTCCGTGTCGAGGATTATTCCCAGAAAGGACAACCTTCTGGTTGGTTCCAAATGTGACTTTGGAAGATTCAGGATCCAACCATGTTTTCTGAGAAGCTGAGTCGTGAGTGTTATGGACCGTAACAGCTTCTCCTTGGACGATGCCTTTATCAGCAGATCGTCCAGATAAGGAATTATGTTCACCCCCTGTCTGCAGAGGAGAATCATCATTTCCACCATCATTTCCACCATCACCTTGGTGAATACCCTCGGTGCTGTGGAGAGACCGAATGGGAGGGCCTGGAACTGATAGTGACAGTCCAACAGTGCAAATCGCAGATAAGCTTGATGCGGCAGCCAAATCGGAATGTGGAGGTATGCATCCTTGATATCAAGGGATACTAGGAATTCACCCTCCTCCAGACCTGATATCACCGCCCTTAGTGACTCCATTTTGAACTTGAACTCCCTCAGAAAGGGGTTTAGTGATTTTAAGTTCAGAATGGGCCTGACCGAACCATCCGGTTTCATTACCACTAAAAGGTGGTACTGGCACAATGACCTGTTTCTCCACCAACTTCTGGACGGCTTCTTGCAGGACAGTCCTGTCTGCCAGCAGAGCTGGCAAGCCTGATCTGAAAAAACGGTGAGGAGGGAGATTTTGAAATTCCAGCCTGTACCCCTGGGACACAATATCTTGCACTTAGGGGTACAGGCTGTAGGACACCCAGACATGACTGAAATGTCTGAGTCTCGCTCCCACCGGCCCCACCTCCGGGGTGTGCAGTCCACCGTCATGCGGAGGACTTTGGTGTACCTGGTTTCTGTTCCTGGGAACCTGCAGCTGCAGGTTTCTTGAACTTGGGCCGACCTCCCCGATAGAAGGTATTGGGCGGCTTTGCCTTTCTGGGCTTGTTAGACTGAAAGGACTGTGGCGTAACTGAAGAAAAAGGTTTCTTTGGAGCAGGTGTAGCTGAGGGAAGGAAAGGTGACTTACCAGCCGTAGCCGTGGAGATCCACGCATCTAACGCTTCCCCCAAAGAGAGCCTGACCTGTGTAGGGTAGGGTCTCCACACTTCTTCTGGATTCTGCGCCGGCAGACCACTGGCGCAACCACATTCCTCGACGTGATGATACCGACATGGAGGAAATCCCTGCAGCCATGGAACACAGGTCCTTCATGGATTCTACCAGAAATCCTGCCAAATCCTGAATGTTATGTAAAAACAATTCAACATCACATTTCTCCATAGTATCCAAATCCTCAAGTAACGTGCCTGACCACTTTACTATAGCTTTGGCAATCCAAGCAATGGCAATAGTGGGACGTAATATAGCCCCAGAAGTCGTGTACATGGATTTGAGCGTATTATCAATTTTACGATCAGCCGGCTCTTTCAAGGTGGTAGATCCTGGAACAGGTAAAACCACCTTTTTAGAGAGTCTGGATACTGACGCGTCAACAATAGGCGGGTTTTCCCATTTTTTCCTATCCTCTACCGGGAAAGGAAACGCTACCAGAACCCTTTTAGGTATCTGGAATTTTTTATCCGGGTTTTCCCAAGCCTTTTCAAATATAGGATTTAATTCCTTTGACACAGGGAAGGTTAGCAAGGCTTTCTTATTTTCAGTGAAGTAAGCCTCCTCAACCAGCTCGGGTGTTGTATCAGCAATATTTAACACATCCCTAATAGCCTCTATCATCAACTGCACCCCTTTTGCAAGGGATGCAGCCCCCCGGTACACATCCCCGTCTGCATGATCTGAGCAAGAGCACGTTTATGGGAATATACAGCGGGGAGCCCTGATGTACCAGAACTGGGCCATACTGCCATCGAGTTCTGTAAAGGCTGAGTTGCAGATTCATTTTGTGCAACCCTATTAGAAATCTGAAAAATCATAGATTTGATAGAGGATAACCACTCAGGCTCCCTTGCTGGAATCTGTGCTAAACCAGTGCAATCCTGTTTACATGGAATGGGATCATCCTGAGAGGACATATCCTCTGCAGAATATGACACAAAGTCCCTGGACATTGCTTAATCAAGACCACAGACCACACACACACACACACACACACACACACACACACACACACACACACACACACACACACACACACACACACACACGAGGGCAGACAGAGTTTCACCCCCAAGAATGGCAAGAGAGACACAGAGATTGCAGCCAACCCACACACAGCGCTTTTAACATAAAGGGAGGCCCCCTATCAGTGCTGACTGTGCACCTTAATAGGTTACACGGTCGTTTTGCAGCCCCCCCCCCCCCCCCCATCCCCTTCTACAACCCCCTGGTACCATAATAGATAGCTGGAGTTGCTATGGAGGGACTTGCTCTTCACTGACAGCACTGTGCAGGCAGGAAAATGGCGCTGAAACGCTGCTGGGTCCACTCTGGGGAGAAAACTCTGCCCCCAAAATGGCGCTGTCTTCCCGCTCTTCACAGGATTATACTGGCCTGAGGATTGATGCTGGCTGAGATCCGGGGACCCCGACAGGCTGTGTGACCAGTGTAGGGTATAGGCGCTAGCTCAGGGCGCCCCTCACAGTGCCGCACTATGTACCGCTGAGCCTCCGGAGCGCAGTTAATACTGCGCTCCTACCCTGATGCCGCCATCTTCACACCGGCAGCCCGCTTTCTAGGGGGGTCGGTGACTCACTCGCCACAATCTTCAGCTCTGCAAGGGGGTGGCGGCATGCTGCTGGGGTGAGTGATCCCCTGTGGCGGGGAACGACCTATCCCCTCTGGAGCTCAGTGTCCAGTCAACGGATACAGTGGCTCAGTCCCCGCAGAGCGGACACTGCTCCCCCCCTCTTAGTCCCTCGCTGCAGGGAGGCTGTTGCCAGCAGCCTCCCTGTAAAATAATAAACTCTAAAACTAAACTTTACTAAGGAAACTCAGGAGAGCTCCCCTAGCTGTGACCGGCTCCTCTGGTAAGAGGGGCATAGAGGGAGGAGCCAGCCCACACTCTCAAACTCTTAAAGTGCCAATGGCTCCTGGTGGACCCGTCTATACCCCATGGTACTAATGTGGACCCCAGCATCCTCTAGGACGTAAAAGAAAGTTAGCATTACTGTCTCACACCTATGAGGTCGTATGTTAAATTCATGACAAAGGCCCTTTCTCAATGGTTTTGTATGTTCTCCCCAGGTTTGCGTAGTACGCACATGTTTGGATGTTGATGTGATGTTTATACCATTGCACAGGGCACCGCCTATAGGGGGTCATTCCGAGTTGTTCGCTCGTTATTTTTTTCTCGCAACGGAGCGATTAGTCGCTAATGCGCATGCGCAATGTCCGCAGTGCGACTGCGCCAAGTAAATTTGCTATGCAGTTAGGTATTTTACTCACGGCATTACGAGGTTTTTTCTTCGTTCTGGTAATCGTAATGTGATTGACAGGAAGTGGGTGTTTCTGGGCGGAAACTGGCCGTTTTATGGGTGTGTGCGAAAAAACGCGACAGTTTCTGGGGAAAACGCGGGAGTGGCTGGAGAAACGGAGGAGTGTCTGGGCGAACGCTGGGTGTGTTTGTGACGTCAAACCAGGAACGAAACTGACTGAACTGATCGCAGATGCCGAGTAAGTCTGGAGCTACTCAGAAACTGCTAAGAAGTGTCTATTCGCAATTCTGCTAATCTTTCGTTCGCAATTTTGATAAGCTAAGATTCACTCCCAGTAGGCGGCGGCTTAGCGTGTGCAAAGCTGCTAAAAGCAGCTTGCGAGCGAACAACTCGGAATGACCCCCATAGACTTTTGACTATAGACTTTATAGACTATTATTATGCAGTGAACCACGCTTAATCAATGAGTAAATGCGTACACTTTGTACGCAGCGTGGACTATCAGCATCAAGCTTGCACTGTTATTAATTGCTAATGTCTAAAATAATATTTTATATAGTACGATCCGGAATTGTCCATCCCCTCATAACATGGAAGCAGCCATTTTGTCAGTTGAACAAGCTTATCAATTCACTTGCCTCCAGTGACCACACACAGGGCTGGATTCAGAGGTGGATGCAATTCCAATTTTGTTTTTGCAGTTGGCCGATGTTTTCTTTACAGCACTATGCTTCTGCTTTGCTCTGCACAAGTGCCACAGTAGTCTTGCGTCAGCAGATGTGGTGCCGACTAGGATGCAGGGTGATTGACAGACAGTAATTGTTTGGGGGCAGAAACAGGGGTGTGTAGGTGTGTCGCATCCACTACAAGGATATGTCAATGCTTCTAACTTGCACCGGACATTTTGAGCAACTATAGGGCTTAGATGTCCGATGGTGCATCATTGTATGCAAGTGGCAAATCTGAGAAGGCAGCTGCGGGCATGCGCTTACACAGCAGCAAAACGATTAGCAGCCACCTTTGAATCGGGCCTACAGGTGCTACAGTATGCTGAATATGCATGTGGCAGTGGTCCCTGCTGAATTCATAAGCCGGTTTCTCCTGTATATTGAATGGGAGTGGCTTCTTAAAATAATGAATTAATTGTGCTCGATGTCTATGGGGCTTCTTCTTAAGTACAATTTATTATTATTATTATTTTTTATTTGCAGCAACTTTACGCGGCTCCCTCACTTAGCCGGGACGGAGGCGAATTTTCTTCTTGCCAAGCAAATCCAAGCCCAGTGGAAGGAGTACGGGCTGGACAAAGTAGAACTGGCTCATTACGACATTCTCCTGTCATATCCAAATGAAACAAACCCCAACTATATCTCCATTATCGATGAGGATGGAAATGAGGTAATCCATGATGGAAGACTGAGCTGTCTGAAGCATGTAAAAAATAGTGGGGGTCATTCTGACCCGTTCGCTCACTGCTGTTTGTCGCAGCTGAGCGAACGGGTCTCTACTGCGCATGCGCCGGTGCATGCCAGACAGCCGAAGGCCGTAGCAGGGCTGCGATCGCCTCTGCCTGATTGACAGGCAGAGGCGATCGCTGGGCGGGAGGGGGCGGAACGGCGGCGTTTGGCCGCCGCTTTGTGGGCGCGGTCCGGCTAATGCAGGCGTGGCCGGACCGACCGGGGGGCGGGCCGCAGCCGCTGCGTGACGTCACACGCAGCCGCTGCGGGCCAGGGAGCAATTAGTAGATCCCGGCCAGCATGTTAAAGCTGCCCTGGCCGGGAGCTACTCTTGAAGTGCAAAGGCATCGCCGCTGTGCGATGCCTTTGCACTTCAGCGGGGGGGGGGGGAGGGGGGAAGGGCCGGCACTGACATGCGGGGCAGACTAGCCCTGTGCTGGGCGTCCTCCCGCATGTCAGTGTGAATGATCGTAGCTGTGCTAAATTTAGCACAGCTACGATCAACTCGGAATGCCCCCCAATATCTCTAGCTTCTTATGCAGTATTAAGTTTACTCATTTAATGGTCAAAAGAGAGGAGTGTACTGCATGTGTGGTGTGGTGGGTGGGTGTAATTTGGGCAATTCGTTGCTCAAGGCTACCCCCAGTAATTTTATGCTTCTAATATTTTTATCTGTATAATACAGCTCATATTGGAGTGTCCAACCAATGGTGGTGCTTCGAGAATACTGTATTTTAATAATAATGGGGGTCATTCCGAGTTGATCGCTAGCTGCTGTTGTTCACAGCGCAGTGATCAGGCTAAAATTTCGGCATTTCTGCGCATGCGTATGCACCGCAATGTGCACGCGCGACGTACGGGTACAAAGTCCTTTGTGGTTTTGCACAGGTTCTAGCGAAGCTTTCAGTCGCACCGCACAATGCAGGAAGATTGACAGGAAGGGGGCATTTCTGGGTGTCAACTGACCGTTTTCTGGGAGTGTTTGGAAAAACGTAGGCGTGTCAGGGAAAACGCAGGCGTGGCTGGGCGAACGTTGGGTGGTTGTGTGACTTCAAAAGCCAACCCTCCAACGTTAGAATCAACGCACAAGAAGAGTAAGTCCAGGGCTGGTCGTATTCTGCACAAAATGTTTTTGCAGGTGCTCTGCTGCACAGGTGTTCGCACTTCTGCAAAGCAAAAATACACTCCCCGGTGGGCGGCGACAATGCGTTTGCACGGCTGCTAAAAGTAGCTAGCGAGCGATTAACTCGGAATGACCCCCAATATTCAGACTTTGAAGACCAACATGCACCTTGCAATCTGGTTGCTCCCCATACAACGTAACCACTAAAACAGGACGATAATACACAGCTCCAAGCACTATACCAAACCCCATGACTATAAATACATATGTGGGGTCCTGCTCTATCAGGTCAAAGGCAAGGGTCATTATTGGCTATTCTTTGCCACATTCAAATTTCAGATAAGAATTAGATGCAATTATGACATCAGGGCACTGCAACTGCCCTCATAACCTGGACACTTGCGCAGTGCGAGTTAGATGCATGCACAGAAGTCACTCCACTGTGGCCAACATCACCGCTGCATCCGCCTCAGGATCGGCCCTGTATCTGGTTCTGTTCCTACATTAAAACAAAATTCATTGCCCAATAATGTATACGTATTTTACCTTGTTACTAATGGGGCTCATACATCATGGGAGAATTGGTGCAATTCCACATTCTCCCGATGCCTGGGTCGGGAGATCTGGAAACCCAAAATGTTTGAAATCCTCGATTTGCCAATTCCGACCAAAAAATGATTAGGATCCGCAAATCTGGGATTTTTATCATGCAGAATTTTGCTGATCCCCTGACAGATTGCTGATCACCAATGTCCGCTGTTTGGTGGATAGGCTCGGTGTCGTCAGAACAGGGAATCACAATTGTGATGTATGGCGTGCATTACTCATGGAACGCCTGAAGAAATACTACTGAGGGACTCACTGTTGTGAAACTATTATTTTATACAGATAGATCCACGGTTATCTTGACCCCTTTGCTGCGCCTAGTCACACCATGGTTTATTTACATAAACCCTTCAGCTATTGTTCTCAGCGGCAATACAATACAGAGAACAATACAGCAGGGGATTAAGTAATTACAGCAGGGGATTAAGTCCAACTGCCCAGTCTCAATTAATCCTATTAAAGGCCAAGATAAATGTGTTAGACAAAACACAATTTATCATAGTCCTCCCACCATTCTTGTTCCTCAGCATGCAGATAGTGGGCCCAATTCAGACCCGAACGCTGCAGCGGCAGCGATCGCAGCCTGATGCTCTATGTCTAGTGTGCACGTGCAGCGGCCGCACTGTGCACCCAGTGAGATGCGATCGCCTCTGCCTGATTGACAGGCTGAGGTTGTCACGGGGCGGGAGGGGGCGTGAAAAATGACAGTTGGGCATTGAAAATGACAGTTGAGAGCTGATTGGTTGGTACTTTGGGGTCTGTGCATTGGCGTTTCTATCATGGGTGCAATGTGTGCAGTGTACACGGGCCCCCCTACATGGACTCCTGGGTCCAGGGGGCCCCAAACTGCACCATAGGTGTTTCTACCATTGGTGCAATGTGTACGGTGTGTCCACAGCGCACACATTGCATCCATATTTTAATACTCACCTCTCCGGAGTCCAGCATTGGACGCCGCAGCCGTCGTGGACGACAATCCCTTCCAAAATGGCTGCCGCGCATGCGCAGTACGAATTTTGTCTCTAGACCATGGCGCGCGCAGTAGACTCCGGCATATGGCATCATGGAGATGAGGGGGCCCATCTGAGTCTGAACACGTGCCCCCTCCTCTATTAAAACACCCCTGGATCTATGTACTAAGCCTTGGAGAGAGCTAAAGTGGATGTAGATAAAGTACCAACCAACCAGCTCCTAACTGTCATTTTTCAAACACAGCCTGTAACATGGCAGTTAGGAGCTGATTGGCTGGTACTTTATCTCCTTTCACTTTATCTCTCTCCAAGCCTTAGTACATAGGGGGTAATTCCAAGTTGATCGCTAGCTAAAAATGTTTGCTGCGCTGCGATTAAGGAAAAAAATGGCACTTCTGCGCATGTGTGTGCGGCGCAATGCGCACGCGCGACGTACTTTCACAACGGCCGATGTATTTTTACACAAGGTCTAGCGAAGCTTTTCAGTTGCACTGCTGGCCGCAGAGTGATTGACATGAAGTGGGCGTTTCTGGGTGTCAACTGACCGTTTTCAGGGAGTGTTCAAAAAAACACAGGCGTGCCAGGAAAAACGCAGGTGTGGCTGGGCGAACGCAGGGCGTGTTTGTGATGTCAAATCTGGAACTGAATGGTCTGAAGTGATCGCAAGCGCTGAGTAGGTCTGGAGCTACTCTGAAACGGCACAATATTTTTTTGTAGTCGCTCTGCGATCCTTTCATTCTCACTTAAGCTAAGCTAAAATACACTCCCAGAGGGCGGCGGCATAGCATTTCCACAGCTGCTAAAAACAGCTAGCGAGCGATCAACTCGGAATGACCCCCATAGACCCCTTTATCTCTCCCCACTTTCTCTCTTCAAGCTTTGATCATCTCCCCTTCTAAAGTTGTAAACGGTCTTATCATTAACATTGATTATAATTAGAGATGAGCGGGTTCGGTTCCTCTGAATCCGAACCCGCCCGAACTTCATGTTTTTTTTCACGGGTCCGAGCGACTCGGATCTTCCCGCCTTGCTCGGTTAACCCGAGCGCGCCCGAACGTCATCATCCCGCTGTCGGATTCTCGCGAGGCTCGGATTCTATCGCGAGACTCGGATTCTATATAAGGAGCCGCGCGTCGCCGCCATTTTCACACGTGCATTGAGAGTCATAGGGAGAGGACGTGGCTGGCGTCCTCTCCGTTTAGAGAAGAGAGAGACACAGTAGAGACGAGAGAGACACAGTAGTAGTAATTTTGGGGAGCATTATTAGGAGGAGTACTACTATACTACTATACTACTTGCTGAAGTGATATAGATTAGATAGTGTGACTGTAAGTGTATTGTATTATCTGACTTGTGGGGGAGACACTGACAGTGGGGAGCAGTTAGAGTCTGAGAGCAGGACTCAGGAGTACATATAACGTACAGTGCACACTTTTGCTGCCAGAGTCAGTGCCACACTGCCATTGTTGTGACCACACTGACCACCAGTATAATAATATATTTTGTGATTGTCTGCTTAGGACTCGGAGTACTAGTTGCAAGTTGCAACGTGAGTGACCTGACCACCAGTTTAATAATCAATCACCACCAGTTTAATATATATATATATATATATATAATTGTATATAATATATATATATATATATATATAATATTGTATACCACCTACCCGTGTTTTTTTTTTTTTTCATTCTTCTTTATACATACTACTACAGTAGCTTACTGTAGCAGTCTGCGGTGCTGCTGACCTGACAGTGTCCAGCAGGTCCGTCATCAGTCATTACATAATAAATATATATAGTACCTGTCCGGCTGCAGTACTAGTGATATTATATTGATTTCATCTCATTATCAATAATTTATCATCCAGTCTAGACTCTATATTAGCAGCAGACACAGTACGTTAGTCCACGGCTGTAGCTACCTCTGTGTCGGCACTCGGCAGTCCATCCATAATTGTATACCACGTACCCGTGGTTTTTTTTTTTCTTTCTTCTTTGTACATACTACTATAGTATAGTAGCTTACTGTAGCAGTCTGCGGTGCTGCTGAGCTGACACTGTCCAGCAGGTCCGTCATCAGTCATCATTACCTAATAAATATATTATCTACCTGTACGGCTGCAGTACTAGTGATATTATATATACATACATATATATATTGATTTCATATCATTATCATCCAGTCTATATTAGCAGCAGACACAGTACGTTAGTCCACGGCTGTAGCTACCTCTGTGTCGGCACTCGGCAGTCCATCCATAATTGTATACCACCTACCCGTGTTTTTTTTTTTTCTTTCTTCTTTGTACATACTACTATAGTATAGTAGCTTACTGTAGCAGTCTGCGGTGCTGCTGAGCTGACAGTGTCCAGCAGGTCCGTCATCAGTCATCATTACCTAATAAATATATTATCTACCTGTCCGGCTGCAGTACTAGTGATATTATATATACATACATATATATATTGATTTCATATCATTATCATCCAGTCTATATTAGCAGCAGACACAGTACGGTAGTCCACGGCTGTAGCTACCTCTGTGTCGGCACTCGGCAGTCCATCCATAATTGTATACCACCTACCCGTGGTTTTTTTTTCTTTCTTCTTTGTACATACTACTATAGTATAGTAGCTTACTGTAGCAGTCTGCGGTGCTGCTGAGCTGACAGTGTCCAGCAGGTCCGTCATCAGTCATCATTACCTAATAAATATATTATCTACCTGTCCGGCTGCAGTACTAGTGATATTATATATACATACATATATATATTGATTTCATATCATTATCATCCAGTCTATATTAGCAGCAGACACAGTACGTTAGTCCACGGCTGTAGCTACCTCTGTGTCGGCACTCTGCAGTCCATCCATAATTGTATACCACGTACCCGTGGTTTTTTTTTTTCTTTCTTCTTTGTACATACTACTATAGTATAGTAGCTTACTGTAGCAGTCTGCGGTGCTGCTGAGCTGACACTGTCCAGCAGGTCCGTCATCAGTCATCATTACCTAATAAATATATTATCTACCTGTACGGCTGCAGTACTAGTGATATTATATATACATACATATATATATTGATTTCATATCATTATCATCCAGTCTATATTAGCAGCAGACACAGTACGTTAGTCCACGGCTGTAGCTACCTCTGTGTCGGCACTCGGCAGTCCATCCATAATTGTATACCACCTACCCGTGGTTTTTTTTTTTTCTTTCTTCTTTGTACATACTACTATAGTATAGTAGCTTACTGTAGCAGTCTGCGGTGCTGCTGAGCTGACACTGTCCAGCATTTCCGTCATCAGTCATCATTACCTAATAAATATATTATCTACCTGTCCGGCTGCAGTACTAGTGATATTATATATACATACATATATATATTGATTTCATATCATTATCATCCAGTCTATATTAGCAGCAGACACAGTACGGTAGTCCACGGCTGTAGCTACCTCTGTGTCGGCAGTCGCTCGTCCATCCATAAGTATACTAGTATCCATCCATCTCCATTGTTTACCTGAGGTGCCTTTTAGTTGTGCCTATTAAAATATGGAGAACAAAAATGTTGAGGTTCCAAAATTAGGGAAAGATCAAGATCCACTTCCACCTCGTGCTGAAGCTGCTGCCACTAGTCATGGCCGAGACGATGAAATGCCAGCAACGTCGTCTGCCAAGGCCGATGCCCACTGTCATAGTACAGAGCATGTAAAATCCAAAACACCAAATATCAGTAAAAAAAGGACTCCAAAATCTAAAATAAAATTGTCGGAGGAGAAGCGTAAACTTGCCAATATGCCATTTACCACACGGAGTGGCAAGGAACGGCTGAGGCCCTGGCCTATGTTCATGGCTAGTGGTTCAGCTTCACATGAGGATGGAAGCACTCAGCCTCTCGCTAGAAAAATGAAAAGACTCAAGCTGGCAAAAGCAGTAGCACCGCAAAGAACTGTGCGTTCTTCGAAATCCCAAATCCACAAGGAGAGTCCGACTCCAATTGTGTCGGTTGCGATGCCTGACCTTCCCAACACTGGACGTGAAGAGCATGCGCCTTCCACCATTTGCACGCCCCCTGCAAGTGCTGGAAGGAGCACCCGCAGTCCAGTTCCTGATAGTCAGATTGAAGATGTCAGTGTTGAAGTACACCAGGATGAGGAGGATATGGGTGTTGCTGGCGCTGGGGAGGAAATTGACCAGGAGGATTCTGATGGTGAGGTGGTTTGTTTAAGTCAGGCACCCGGGGAGACACCTGTTGTCCGTGGGAGGAATATGGCCACTGACATGCCTGGTGAAAATACCAAAAAAATCAGCTCTTCGGTGTGGAAGTATTTCAACAGAAATGCGGACAACAGGTATCAAGCCGTGTGTTGCCTTTGTCAAGCTGTAATAAGTAGGGGTAAGGACGTTAACCACCTCGGAACATCCTCCCTTATACGTCACCTGCAGCGCATTCATAATAAGTCAGTGACAAGTTCAAAAACTTTGGGTGACAGCGGAAGCAGTCCACTGACCAGTAAATACCTTCCTCTTGTAACCAAGCTCACGCAAACCACCCCACCAACTCCCTCAGTGTCAATTTCCTCCTTCCCCAGGAATGCCAATAGTCCTGCAGGCCATGTCACTGGCAATTCTGACGATTCCTCTCCTGCCTGGGATTCCTCCGATGCATCCTTGCGTGTAACGCCTACTGCTGCTGGCGCTGCTGTTGTTGCTGCTGGGAGTCGATGGTCATCCCAGAGGGGAAGTCGTAAGACCACTTTTACTACTTCCACCAAGCAATTGACTGTCCAACAGTCCTTTGCGAGGAAGATGAAATATCACAGCAGTCATCCTACTGCAAAGCGGATAACTGAGGCCTTGGCATCCTGGGTGGTGAGAAACGTGGTTCCGGTATCCATCATTACTGCAGAGCCAACTAGAGACTTGTTGGAGGTACTGTGTCCCCGGTACCAAATACCATCTAGGTTCCATTTCTCTAGGCAGGCGATACCGAAAATGTACACAGACCTCAGAAAAAGAGTCACCAGTGTCCTAAAAAATGCAGCTGTACCCAATGTCCACTTAACCACGGACATGTGGACAAGTGGAGCAGGGCAGGGTCAGGACTATATGACTGTGACAGCCCACTGGGTAGATGTATGAACTCCCGCCGCAAGAACAGCAGCGGCGGCACCAGTAGCAGCATCTCGCAAACGCCAACTCTTTCCTAGGCAGGCTACGCTTTGTATCACCGGTTTCCAGAATACGCACACAGCTGAAAACCTCTTACGGCAACTGAGGAAGATCATCGCGGAATGGCTTACCCCAATTGGACTCTCCTGTGGATTTGTGGCATCGGACAACGCCAGCAATATTGTGTGTGCATTAAATATGGGCAAATTCCAGCACGTCCCACGTTTTGCACATACCTTGAATTTGGTGGTGCAGAATTATTTAAAAAACGACAGGGGCGTGCAAGAGATGCTGTCGGTGGCCAGAAGAATTGCGGGACACTTTCGGCGTACAGGCACCACGTACAGAAGACTGTAGCACCACCAAAAACTACTGAACCTGCCCTGCCATCATCTGAAGCAAGAAGTGGTAACGAGGTGGAATTCGACCCTCTATATGCTTCAGAGGTTGGAGGAGCAGCAAAAGGCCATTCAAGCCTATACAATTGAGCACGATATAGGAGGTGGAATGCACCTGTCTCAAGCGCAGTGGAGAATGATTTCAACGTTGTGCAAGGTTCTGATGCCCTTTGAACTTGCCACACGTGAAGTCAGTTCAGACACTGCCAGCCTGAGTCAGGTCATTCCCCTCATCAGGCTTTTGCAGAAGAAGCTGGAGACATTGAAGGAGGAGCTAACACGGAGCGATTCCGCTAGGCATGTGGGACTTGTGGATGGAGCCCTTAATTCGCTTAACAAGGATTCACGGGTGGTCAATCTGTTGAAATCAGAGCACTACATTTTGGCCACCGTGCTCGATCCTAGATTTAAAACCTACCTTGGATCTCTCTTTCCGGCAGACACAAGTCTGCTGGGGTTGAAAGACCTGCTGGTGAGAAAATTGTCAAGTCAAGCGGAACGCGACCTGTCAACATCTCCTCCTTCACATTCTCCCGCAACTGGGGGTGCGAGGAAAAGGCTCAGAATTCCGAGCCCACCCGCTGGCGGTGATGCAGGGCAGTCTGGAGCGACTGCTGATGCTGACATCTGGTCCGGACTGAAGGACCTGACAACGATTACGGACATGTCGTCTACTGTCACTGCATATGATTCTCTCAACATTGAAAGAATGGTGGAGGATTATATGAGTGACCGCATCCAAGTAGGCACGTCACACAGTCCGTACTTATACTGGCAGGAAAAAGAGGCAATTTGGAGGCCCTTGCACAAACTGGCTTTATTCTACCTAAGTTGCCCTCCCACAAGTGTGTACTCCGAAAGAGTGTTTAGTGCCGCCGCTCACCTTGTCAGCAATCGGCGTACGAGGTTACATCCAGAAAATGTGGAGAAGATGATGTTCATTAAAATTAATTATAATCAATTCCTCCGTGGAGACATTGACCAGCAGCAATTGCCTCCACAAAGTACACAGGGAGCTGAGATGGTGGATTCCAGTGGGGACGAATTGATAATCTGTGAGGAGGGGGATGTACACGGTGATATATCGGAGGATGATGATGAGGTGGACATCTTGCCCCTGTAGAGCCAGTTTGTGCAAGGAGAGATTAATTGCTTCTTTTTTGGTGGGGGTCCAAACCAACCCGTCATTTCAGTCACAGTCGTGTGGCAGACCCTGTCACTGAAATGATGGGTTGGTTAAAGTGTGCATGTCCTGTTTATACAACATAAGGGTGGGTGGGAGGGCCCAAGGACAATTCCATCTTGCACCTCTTTTTTATTTAATTTTTCTTTGCGTCATGTGCTGTTTGTGGAATGTTTTTTGGAAGGGCCATCCTGCGTGACAGGTGTTTGTGTCGGCCACTAGGGTCGCTTATCTTACTCACACAGCTACCTTATTGCGCCTCTTTTTTTCTTTGCGTCATGTGCTGTTTGGGGAGGGTTTTTTGGAAGGGACATCCTGCGTGACACTGCAGTGCCACTCCTAGATGGGCCCGGTGTTTGTGTCGGCCACTAGGGTCGCTTATCTTACTCACACAGCTACCTCATTGCGCCTCTTTTTTTCTTTGCGTCATGTGCTGTTTGGGGAGGGTTTTTTGGAAGGGACATCCTGCGTGACACTGCAGTGCCACTCCTAGATGGGCCCGGTGTTTGTGTCGGCCACTAGGGTCGCTTATCTTACTCACACAGCTACCTCATTGCGCCTCTTTTTTTCTTTGCGTCATGTGCTGTTTGGGGAGGGTTTTTTGGAAGGGACATCCTGCGTGACACTGCAGTGCCACTCCTAGATGGGCCCGGTGTTTGTGTCGGCCACTAGGGTCGCTTATCTTACTCACACAGCTACCTCATTGCGCCTCTTTTTTTCTTTGCGTCATGTGCTGTTTGGGGAGGGTTTTTTGGAAGGATCATCCTGCGTGACACTGCAGTGCCACTCCTAGATGGGCCCGATGTTTGTGTCGGCCACTAGGGTCGCTTATCTTACTCACACAGCTACCTCATTGCGCCTCTTTTTTTCTTTGCGTCATGTGCTGTTTGGGGAGGGTTTTTTGGAAGGGACATCCTGCGTGACACTGCAGTGCCACTCCTAGATGGGCCCGGTGTTTGTGTCGGCCACTAGGGTCGCTTATCTTACTCACACAGCTACCTCATTGCGCCTCTTTTTTTCTTTGCGTCATGTGCTGTTTGGGGAGGGTTTTTTGGAAGGGACATCCTGCGTGACACTGCAGTGCCACTCCTAGATGGGCCCGGTGTTTGTGTCGGCCACTAGGGTCGCTTATCTTACTCACACAGCTACCTCATTGCGCCTCTTTTTTTCTTTGCGTCATGTGCTGTTTGGGGAGGGTTTTTTGGAAGGGACATCCTGCGTGACACTGCAGTGCCACTCCTAGATGGGCCCGGTGTTTGTGTCGGCCACTAGGGTCGCTTAGCTTAGTCATCCAGCGACCTAGGTGCAAATTTTAGGACTAAAAATAATATTGTGAGGTGTGAGGTATTCAGAATAGACCAGTGGTTTCCAAACTTTTTTGAATCACGGCGCCCTAGAATATCAGAATTTTTTTCATGGCACCCCTAGGCCAAAAATTTCTTAGTGAGAAATTTAGAAAGAAATATTACATTAAGTAGATTGCGTTTATATGTCATCCTTAGGGTCAGTTGTGTGGTGAGGGACAAGATGTGCTTCTGTTTGGCCACATATTTTATGACTGGCAGCCACCAGCACTGGTTTTGCCTATTATATTGACCATGAATAATTTGAATTGGTCCTGGACCACCAACCCAGGGCACCCCTGCAAGTGTCCCGAGGCACCCCAGGGAGCCACGGCACACAGTTTGGGAACCTCTGGAATAGACTAAAAATGAGTGGAAATTATGGTTTTTGAGGTTAATAATACTTTGGGATCAAAATGACCCCCAAATTCTATGATTTAAGCTGTTTTTTTGTGTTTTTTTTAAAAAACACCCGAATCCAAAACACACCCGAATCCGACAAAAAAAAATCGGTGAGGTTTTGCCAAAACGCGGTCGAACCCAAAACACGGCCGCGGAATCAAACCCAAAACCAAAACACAAAACCCGAAAAATTTCCGGCGCTCATCTCTAATTATAATAAGTCCGTATATTCATGGTCTGTTCTGTTGATGAATTGCCAACATAAAACGTAGTTACAAACGTTTTACAACAGAAAAAAAACAAACTTTAAATATCTTATTAAAGAAGTTTTTTTTTTTAATGCTTCACAGAAAGAAATGACGTTTTGATCCAATATCTATAAAATGCTCTGAACATAGAAATGGTGGCTACTCCATTATATCTAGATTATGTCTTCTTTTGGCGACGGCTCAGTATGAAAGACCTCCTGCTGAAAGGAAGCGTATTATTTGGATTCATTAAGCAGACCTCGTGTGGTGCTGAAGAGTGTCAGGCCTTCTATATAGCAGGACCCTGAAACTCTGCAGGGCTGCATGGAACTAATTAGTTACAGCCATAACCACTTTCTGAATTTTCAGCATCGTCGGTGACACATTGGGGGATATTAACTAAAAGGTTGCGTAATGTGATAATTAGCCTTACAAAGTGTTTGATGAGCGACTTAACGATTTTACACAACACGTAATTGCAAAGGACCTTACTGAAGGGTGTAGTAAGGCTGACCGGCGGGTCAGCTTACCGACGCCGGGATCCCGGCAGCATACCTACGCCAGGATCCCGGGGGGAGGGGCGAGTGCAGCAAGCCCCTTGCGGGCTCGCTGCGCTCGCCATGCTGCGCTCGCAACGCTGCGGGCTCGGTGGCAACCTGCGGTCGCCACGGGTTCTATTCCCACTCTATGGGTGTCGTGTCGAGTGGAAATAGTCCCTGTTGGTCGGCATGCCGACCATCGGGATAGTGAGCCGTCGGGATGGTGGAGGAGGTCATGTGACTGTCGGTCAGCAGACCGCCGGTCACATGAATACCACCCTTATTGAAGATGTACAAGCTTTTTATTCTTTATAAAGTTTCTCTTGACTTTCTTTATCAAGTAAATTTATATTTTTATAATAATTTCTTTCTTCAGAAGAGATTACTAGCTGCTTTATTAATGTCTTGCTGGTTCAGGGCCTGATTCAGCCTGAGTTGTAATTTTGCGAGAAATCGCGAAACTACAACTCATTTCTCTAGCATGCGGGGGGCGGCCCAGCACAGGGCATATCTGCCCCACATGCCGTGTCCCCCCTCCCCCCACTGAAATGCAAGTGCATCCCTATACAGCTATGCGCTCGCATCGTAAGGGTTGCCCCCCGCCTACAAAGCCTAGCTGCAAAGGTAGTCACCAGGCAGCCATGTTTCGGGTTGCAGCGGCTCTGTGTGACGTCCCGCAGCTGCTGCCCTTCCCCCCCAACACAGCATGCCAGCCCAAAAACGCAGCAGGATTGCCCCATCCCTGCCGGGACTTAGACTGCGATCACGTGTGCAGAATTGTGTAAATTCGCCAAATAGCGATTTCCGCACTTCTCCGATTCATTCTGAAATTAATCAAGAAAGAAAGTACATAAAGAACGACTATATAATCTGTATTCTATACAAGTCCTCCCTATTTTCACCCCTAAGTAAAAGGTTGATGAGGCAGAAGCAGTTCCGGAATAGTGTTCTAGAATAGCGAGTACAAATAATAACAGTAGATTTAAAAGTAGAGATGTGCACTTGAAATTTTTCGGGTTTTGTGTTTTGGGTTCGGTTCCGCGGCCGTGTTTTGGGTTCGACCGCGTTTTGGCAAAACCTCACCGAATTTTTTTTGTCGGATTCGGGTGTGTTTTGGATTCGGGTGTTTTTTTCAAAAAACCCTAAAAAACAGCTTAAATCATAGAATTTGGGGGTCATTTTGATCCCAAAGTATTATTAACCTCAATAACCATTATTTCCACTCATTTTCAGTCTATTCTGAATACCTCACACCTCACAATATTATTTTTAGTCCTAAAATTTGCACCGAGGTCGCTGGATGACTAAGCTAAGCGACCCTAGTGGCCGACACAAACACCGGGCCCATCTAGGAGTGGCACTGCAGTGTCACGCAGGATGGCCCTTCCAAAAAACACTCCCCAAACAGCACATGACGCAAAGAAAAAAAGAGGCGCAATGAGGTAGCTGTGTGAGTAAGATAAGCGACCCTAGTGGCCGACACAAACACCGGGCCCATCTAGGAGTGGCACTGCAGTGTCACGCAGGATGGCCCTTCCAAAAAACACTCCCCAAACAGCACATGACGCAAAGAAAAAAAGAGGCGCAATGAGGTAGCTGTGTGAGTAAGATAAGCGACCCTAGTGGCCGACACAAACACCGGGCCCATCTAGGAGTGGCACTGCAGTGTCACGCAGGATGGCCCTTCCAAAAAACACTCCCCAAACAGCACATGACGCAAAGAAAAAAAGAGGCGCAATGAGGTAGCTGTGTGAGTAAGATAAGCGACCCTAGTGGCCGACACAAACACCGGGCCCATCTAGGAGTGGCACTGCAGTGTCACGCAGGATGGCCCTTCCAAAAAACACTCCCCAAACAGCACATGACGCAAAGAAAAAAAGAGGCGCAATGAGGTAGCTGTGTGAGTAAGATAAGCGACCCTAGTGGCCGACACAAACACCGGGCCCATCTAGGAGTGGCACTGCAGTGTCACGCAGGATGGCCCTTCCAAAAAACACTCCCCAAACAGCACATGACGCAAAGAAAAATTAAATAAAAAAGAGGTGCAAGATGGAATTGTCCTTGGGCCCTCCCACCCACCCTTATGTTGTATAAACAGGACATGCACACTTTAACCAACCCATCATTTCAGTGACAGGGTCTGCCACACGACTGTGACTGAAATGACGGGTTGGTTTGGACCCCCACCAAAAAAGAAGCAATTAATCTCTCCTTGCACAAACTGGCTCTACAGAGGCAAGATGTCCACCTCATCATCATCCTCCGATATATCACCGTGTACATCCCCCTCCTCACAGATTATCAATTCGTCCCCACTGGAATCCACCATCTCAGCTCCCTGTGTACTTTGTGGAGGCAATTGCTGCTGGTTAATGTCTCCACGGAGGAATTGATTATAATTCATTTTAATGAACATCATCTTCTCCACATTTTCTGGAAGTAACCTCGTACGCCGATTGCTGACAAGGTGAGCGGCGGCACTAAACACTCTTTCGGAGTACACACTTGTGGGAGGGCAACTTAGGTAGAATAAAGCCAGTTTGTGCAAGGGCCTCCAAATTGCCTCTTTTTCCTGCCAGTATAAGTACGGACTGTGTGACGTGCCTACTTGGATGCGGTCACTCATATAATCCTCCACCATTCTTTCAATGGGGAGAGAATCATATGCAGTGACAGTAGACGACATGTCCGTAATCGTTGACAGGTCCTTCAGTCCGGACCAGATGTCAGCATCAGCAGTCGCTCCAGACTGCCCTGCATCACCGCCAGCAGGTGGGCTCGGAATTCTGAGCCTTTTCCTCGCACCCCCCGTTGCGGGAGAATGTGAAGGAGGAGATGTTGACAGGTCGCGTTCCGCTTGACTTGACAATTTTCTCACCAGCAGGTCTTTGAACCCCAGCAGACTTGTGTCTGCCGGAAAGAGAGATCCAAGGTAGGTTTTAAATCTAGGATCGAGCACGGTGGCCAAAATGTAGTGCTCTGATTTCAACAGATTGACCACCCGTGAATCCTTGTTAAGCGAATTAAGGGCTCCATCCACAAGTCCCACATGCCTAGCGGAATCGCTCCGTGTTAGCTCCTCCTTCAATGTCTCCAGCTTCTTCTGCAAAAGCCTGATGAGGGGAATGACCTGACTCAGGCTGGCAGTGTCTGAACTGACTTCACGTGTGGCAAGTTCAAAGGGCAGCAGAACCTTGCACAACGTTGAAATCATTCTCCACTGCGCTTGAGACAGGTGCATTCCACCTCCTATATCGTGCTGAATTGTATAGGCTTGAATGGCCTTTTGCTGCTCCTCCAACCTCTGAAGCATATATAGGGTTGAATTCCACCTCGTTACCACTTCTTGCTTCAGATGATGGCAGGGCAGGTTCAGGCGTTTTTGGTGTTGCTCCAGTCTTCTGTACGTGGTGCCTGTACGCCGAAAGTGTCCCGCAATTCTTCTGGCCACCGACAGCATCTCTTGCACGCCCCTGTCGTTTTTAAAAAAAATTCTGCACCACCAAATTCAAGGTATGTGCAAAACATGGGACGTGCTGGAATTTGCCCAGATTTAATGCGCACACAATATTGCTGGCGTTGTCCGATGCCACAAATCCACAGGAGAGTCCAATTGGGGTAAGCCATTCCGCGATGATCTTCCTCAGTTGCCGTAAGAGGTTTTCAGCTGTGTGCGTATTCTGGAAACCGGTGATACAAAGCGTAGCCTGCCTAGGAAAGAGTTGGCGTTTGCGAGATGCTGCTACTGGTGCCGCCGCTGCTGTTCTTGCGGCGGGAGTCCATACATCTACCCAGTGGGCTGTCACAGTCATATAGTCCTGACCCTGCCCTGCTCCACTTGTCCACATGTCCGTGGTTAAGTGGACATTGGGTACAGCTGCATTTTTTAGGACACTGGTGACTCTTTTTCTGAGGTCTGTGTACATTTTCGGTATCGCCTGCCTAGAGAAATGGAACCTAGATGGTATTTGGTACCGGGGACACAGTACCTCCAACAAGTCTCTAGTTGGCTCTGCAGTAATGATGGATACCGGAACCACGTTTCTCACCACCCAGGAAGCCAAGGCCTCAGTTATCCGCTTTGCAGCAGGATGACTGCTGTGATATTTCATCTTCCTCGCAAAGGACTGTTGGACAGTCAATTGCTTGGTGGAAGTAGTAAAAGTGGGCTTACGAGTACGACTTCCCCTCTGGGATGACCATCGACTCCCAGCAGCAACAACAGCAGCGCCAGCAGCAGTAGGCGTTACACGCAAGGATGCATCGGAGGAATCCCAGGCAGGAGAGGACTCGTCAGAATTGCCAGTGACATGGCCTGCAGGACTATTGGCATTCCTGGGGAAGGAGGAAATTGACACTGAGGGAGTTGGTGGGGTGGTTTGCGTGAGCTTGGTTACAAGAGGAAGGGATTTACTGGTCAGTGGACTGCTTCCGCTGTCGCCCAAAGTTTTTGAACTTGTCACTGACTTATTATGAATGCGCTGCAGGTGACGTATAAGGGAGGATGTTCCGAGGTGGTTAACGTCCTTTCCCCTACTTATTACAGCTTGACAAAGGCAACACACGGCTTGACAAATGTTGTCCGCATTTCTGTTGAAATACTTCCACACCGAAGAGCTGATTTTTTTGGTATTTTCATCAGGCATGTCAACGGCCATATTCCTCCCACGGACAACAGGTGTCTCCCCGGGTGCCTGACTTAAACAAACCACCTCACCATCAGAATCCTCCTTGTCAATTTCCTCCCCAGCGCCAGCAACACCCATATCCTCCTCATCCTGGTGTACTTCAACACTGACATCTTCAATCTGACTATCAGGAACTGGACTGCGGGTGCTCCTTCCAGCACTTGCAGGGGGCGTGCAAATGGTGGAAGGCGCATGCTCTTCACGTCCAGTGTTGGGAAGGTCAGGCATCGCAACCGACACAATTGGACTCTCCTTGTGGATTTGGGATTTCGAAGAACGCACAGTTCTTTGAGGTGCTTTTGCCAGCTTGAGTCTTTTCATTTTTCTAGCAAGAGGCTGAGTGCTTCCATCCTCATGTGAAGCTGAACCACTAGCCATGAACATAGGCCAGGGCCTCAGCCGTTCCTTGCCACTCCGTGTGGTAAATGGCATATTGGCAAGTTTACGCTTCTCCTCCGACAATTTTATTTTAGATTTTGGAGTCCTTTTTTTACTGATATTTGGTGTTTTGGATTTTACATGCTCTGTACTATGACAGTGGGCATCGGCCTTGGCAGACGACGTTGCTGGCATTTCATCGTCTCGGCCATGACTAGTGGCAGCAGCTTCAGCACGAGGTGGAAGTGGATCTTGATCTTTCCCTAATTTTGGAACCTCAACATTTTTGTTCTCCATATTTTAATAGGCACAACTAAAAGGCACCTCAGGTAAACAATGGAGATGGATGGATACTAGTATACTTATGGATGGACGAGCGACTGCCGACACAGAGGTAGCTACAGCCGTGGACTACCGTACTGTGTCTGCTGCTAATATAGACTGGATGATAATGAGATGAAATCAATATATATATAATATCACTAGTACTGCAGCCGGACAGGTATATAATATATATTTATTATGTAATGACTGATGACGGACCTGCTGGACACTGTCAGCTCAGCAGCACCGCAGACTGCTACAGTAAGCTACTATAGTAGTATGTATAAAGAAGAAAGAAAAAAAAAAAACCACGGGTAGGTGGTATACAATTATGGATGGACCAGCGACTGCCGACACAGAGGTAGCTACAGCCGTGGACTACCGTACTGTGTCTGCTGCTAATATAGACTGGATGATAATGAGATGAAATCAATATATATATATATATATAATATCACTAGTACTGCAGCCGGACAGGTATATAATATATATTTATTATGTAATGACTGATGACGGACCTGCTGGACACTGTCAGCTCAGCAGCACCGCAGACTGCTACAGTAAGCTACTATAGTAGTATGTATAAAGAAGAAGAAAGAAAAGAAAAAAAAAACGGGTAGGTGGTATACAATATTATATATATATTATATACAATTATATATATATATTATATATATTAAACTGGTGGTGATTATTAAACTGGTGGTCAGGTCACTGGTCACACTATCAGCAACTTGCAAGTAGTACTCCTAAGCAGACAATCACAATATATATTATACTGGTGGTCAGTGTGGTCACAATGGCAGTGTGGCACTCTGGCAGCAAGTCCTGCTCTCAGACTCTAACTGCTCCCCACTGTCAGTGTCTCCCCCACAAGTCAGATATACATTATACAGTCACACTATCTATCTATCACTTCAGCAAGTAGTAGTACTCCTCCTAAAGTACTCCTCCTAATGCTCCCCAAAATTACTACTGTGTCTCTCTCTACTCTAGTCTCACTCTCTTCTCTATAAACGGAGAGGACGGCAGCCACGTCCTCTCCCTATGAATCTCAATGCACGTGTGAAAATGGCGGCGACGCGCGGCTCCTTATATAGAATCCGAGTCTCGCGATAGAATCCGAGCCTTGCGAGAATCCGACAGCGGGATGATGACGTTCGGGCGCGCTCGGGTTAACCGAGCAAGGCGGGAAGATCCGAGTCGCTCGGCCCCGTGTAAAAAAAACTGAAGTTCGGGCGGGTTCGGATTCCGAGGAACCAAACCCGCTCATCTCTATTTAAAAGATAACTGAATTCTCCGCTTAATTGAAAATCATAACGTAAACTCTTTTCCAGACCATATACCTGGGATCTGGCATTACACGGGTGCACCCCCTGTACTGCTTGCCCCACCCACCACTGGCAGCACGTTGTCAGCGGCCTAACCATTGCTGTTCTAATAATGAATAAGGAGGCATTCAGTTTGGCACAATGTGCTGCCGGGCATTTTGCCGTGATGCTCAGCTGCGCGTGGGTAAGGCCGTTGCAGTGTCATAAGTTTTCCTGTGCACCTCTGGAACGGCAAATCGCATCCATCGCTGAGAACTGATCCCTCCCTTTTAAATATGCAGGAGCGAGGGGAGTGCAGCAGATATTTTGTGTGTTCTTGTTTGTGTTGTGTGTGTTTGATTTGTGTAGACAGCGACAATACACTGTCTGTGGAAGTGAGGTGACCTGAGATATACAGTATAGCGGACCCCAATAATGAATATCTTGGGATGAATTCGCAGTTTTAAGTGAGAGTATTCTTTTAAGGTAAAATATACACTGCTGCTGTTTTATAAGACTGTCCTCCACTGACGCACACTTAAACCATGCTATTTTCCAAGAACACTCAACTAGTTATTTGGTATAATTTGAATATTTCATTGCACTTTTCAGCAGAAATTAGCCGTTTATGCTAGGAAACCCCTATATAGTATATACACATTAACTACAGGTTACTACATGGCCAAAAGTATGTACAGTATTTCCATTCTAATCGCAGCATTTAGCTTTTTCAGCCACACCCATTGCTAACTGATGCGTAGAATAAGGACTACAGTACAGCCATGCAAGTTCCATAGTCACATACTAGCAGTAGAGTGGGCCATACCGAAAAAGCTCAGTAACTTACCAACGTGGTGCTGGCATAGGACACCATCTTTATAGTAAGTCTGTGTCAAATTTCTGCCCTGCTAGAGCTGCGCCGGTCACCTTAAGTGCTGTTTTTGTGAAGTGGAAATGTGTAGGAGCAAAGCGTGTAGGGGGTCATTCCGAGTTGATCGTAGCTGTGCTAAATTTAGCAGAGTTACGATCATTCACACTGACATGCGGGGGGACGCCCAGCACAGGGCTAGTCCGCCACGCAGAATTGCAAAGGCATCGCACAGCGACGATGCCTTTGCACTTCAAGAGTAGCTTCCGACCAGTGCAGCTTTAGCGTGCTGGCCGGGAGCTACTCATCGCTCCCCGGCCCAGAGCGGCTGCATGTGACGTCACGCAGCCGCCACGCCCCCCCCCCCCCCCCCCACGGTCCGGCCACGCCTGCGTTGGCCGGACCGCACCCCCTAAACGGCGGCTTAACGCCGCCATCCAGCCACCTCCCGCCCAGAAACCGCCTCTGCCTCAGAGGCGATCGCTAGGCAACGACAGCTGCCATGCGCCGGCGAACTGCGGCGCCGGCGCAGTTCCAACCCGATCACTGCGCTGCGAGAAACTGCAGCGAGCGATCGGAATGACCCCCGTAATTCAGACCCGATCACAGCAGCAACAGTTTTCTTTAATGGGCAAAACCATGTGCACTGCAGGGGGGCAGATGTAACATGTGCAGAGAGAGTTAGATTTGGGTGGGGTGTGTTTAAACTGAAATCTAAATTGCAGTAAAAATAAAGCAGCCAGTATTTACCCTGCACCGAAACAATATAACCCACCCAAGATCTAACTCTCTCTGCACATGTTATATCTGCCCCATCTGCAGTGCACATGGTTTTGCCCATTAGAGAGAGATTTTGCTGCTGCGATCAGGTCTGAATTAGGCCCAATAACCACTGAGGCACAAACGGTAGGTAACACAGACTTATGGAACTGGTCCATGTAGAGCGTCTTTCCTCAGTTGCAACACTCAATACTAAGCAGTCTATTCATTAAAAAATCTGGTGGCCCGCCGTAAGGTAGACATCCATCTCAAAGCGAGCTGCAGCGGTGGATACAGAATCACTGTAGCTATTTAACAGTGCAAGAAATCAACATTGCTTTGGGGCACAATCTGTAATACGCGGATTTTGCTAGTAGAGATGGAGTTCAGATCTGACCGGGCAGTGCTAGTGTGCTAGCCAATGGGGGCGAAGGTATCCAAATGGATTGCTCCGTGATACCAAAGACTCCTTCCCAAAGGGAAGAGTAGGTCTTCAAGAACAGACGCCAGCTAAAATCCGTTTCTGCAAACGACTTCCAAAAATTACTGTATTTATTTTTGGAGTTTGATAAATCCACAACGGGAATGATCGGTAAGCAGGAGATTTCACGTTACCTCTTTAATGAATGGGGTAAGCACATCAAGTTTTATTTTCACCTACTTTTACGGATATTGAATAGGTTCCTAAGTCTTAATCTGCTTCTCGAAACAACGTCGCAAACAAGATGTTCATCTGGCGCTTCATGAACTGGGTTTCCATATGTGAGCAGTCATATGCAAGCCTCAGGTCACCATGTGCAATGCCTAGCATCGGCTGGAGTGCTATAGAGTGGATCCCTGAAGCCGTGTTCCAATGTAGTGGAAATTCTACACAGAAGAGTGCAGGCTGCTATAGAGCCAAAGGGGGACCAACTCCATATTACTGCCCATACTTTTAGAATGAGATATTCATCAAGCATAATCTGGGTGTCCACATGCTTATGGCCATGCCGCATATATGTAAGATTGTATACGGCCTCAGTTTGCACAGAGCGTTTCTGGAACTTTGCATTTTATTTTAACCAAATACTTCAATGTGGTATATGCAATATCTAAGGTAATACAATGCCTGAAAGGGATGTGCGGGATTACATAGGCTTTAGTCACTGACTTTTTTTGTTTTTGGTTTCTTACCTAGTTGTTCAATACATCTTTATATGAGCCCATCCCCCCTGGATATGAAAATGTTACGGATGTTGTCCCCCCATACAATGCATACTCAGCGCCTGGGATACCTGAGGTAAACAACATAATAATTTCTATGGAGAAGTAGTGTTAGACATTGTTGATATAGTCCATCAAATACTCAGTTACTAACAAAGCTTATATTTCCATATATGGTCCTATGTTTTCTGTTCATGATTAACACTAATCTGCATTTGATTATCTTTATTAATAAGCACATACATTTCACGTGTAATTTCTGTGAGGAAATTCATTAACATCTGCAGTGGTGGAACTTGTGAAAATATAATTTAGGCTCCCCTCCTCCACCCCAACCCAAGTTTACAATATGCCACATGGCAGTGGGTGACGGGGAGAGGAAGAGGATGACAGCGGAAGGCAAAGGGTGATGTCCAGTGAAAGGCAAAGGATGATAGCGGAAGGCAAGTGGAGGCAGAGGTTGATGTCTGTCGGAAGGCAAAGGGTGACAGGGGAAGGCATTGGGTGACAGGGAGAGACAGTGGGTGACGGGGGTACAAGCACAATGTCCTGTGTGGTTTAGAGAATAGGGGGCATGTACTTGGTGGGGGCAGGAACACAGTGGCCTCTGCTCTGTCTGTGACTTCTACATTACGATGCAAGCCTACAGTTGCGTATATACTTTGCCGTAGGTGGCGTCCTTTGCAAAAGGCACTCACTGCCGCCTTCTCAGATCTGCTGCCTGAGTCCAAAGATGCAGCATCGGATCCACGGAGCTAACACTGGTCAGCCCATCGGACATCTGAGTAATCCCCAGGTTACTCCGGATGTCTAGCAAACCTACACTGCAGTGGCCTGTGAAACTGCATCCGAAGACACAGTTGTTGTTTTTGGCATGCCGGGGAAATGTGGCCAGCACGTCCCCGCTTTCTGAAACTCTCCCTGTCACCACCCCAAAATTCCTGAACATTTGGTCAATTGTAACTAAGTCAGGACTGAATTAGCCCCAGAGTCCCCCCCAACCTAGTAATTTTTTAAATTGACAAGTTCTAAATATACATAATTTTCAGAATTTGTCCATATAATTAAACCTTATCTCAGGATGCTAAAATTAACCCTACTCTTCTTGTAAGTCACTGCCGTCAAATAAAATGACAGTAAAATGAAAGAATTCACATAAACTTTAACTTTTATGGCCTGGTAAGGATGTGTCCCGCATTGTCCCTATAACCGTGTCCGTGTTACAACTAGAGGTCAGCATAGTATACATTACTTTGACAGAGTGCATGGAGATATGACCTGTTTTGTATATCTTGCATAGCATAGCCTAAAGGCCCATACACACTTGACGATGCACACGTCGTTAACGACTTCCCTTGAACTTCCCTTGAACAGCTGAGCAAACGACATGAGCATACACACTACCAACGACCAAAGACCACTCATCGTTGAAGCATCCAAGCTGAACAGTTTATTAAAATAATGAGCTGGTGAACAGAGGCTTGGTCGTTGGTCGTTCACACCATACACATTCAACGACGTCTCTGGTCGGTAACGACCATAGTGGAAATTGAGCATACATGCTCCACAGATAAGCGAGGGTCGTTAACGTCCCGCGGGGCCGCGCATCGGTGGTCGTCGGATGCATACATACACACTTGACGATATAATGAGCGACGTCGTTGATGAGGGCTGAAATGAACGACGTCGCTCATTTTATCGTCAAGTGTGTATGGGCCTTAAGAGCTACTGTAGAGAATCGAAGGATACATGTAAAATATAAATAAGTGGTCTTTAGAAGTACGCTAGTTATTGCCCACTGATTATAATGCAGCGGCCTCCTCATCCATCTCTTTCCCACATGCACCTCCCCAGCCCATATCTTACATCCCCCCCACACACAAACACTCGTGCCTCATCCGACTGTAGGGTAGATATATCAAACCCAATCAGGATCTATTATTTTATAGCATGGACTTATTGTATGCTAGATAGAAGCTGATTGGTTTCTATTGACAACTTATCTCAATGTCTGCTCTTTAGAAGGTTTGACACAGTACATTTCCCCCTGCGTCTCATATGCCCCCCACCTCAACTGCCTGTCTCCCACTTGCCCCTTGACTATGTCATTTGCCTCACACCAGCCTGTGTCCTACATGCACACCTCCGACACACCAGCCCGTGTCCTATATGCCCCCCTTTTCTCCAGCCTGTGTCCAATATGCCCTCCGCCTCACCAGCCTGTGTCATATATTTCCTCGCCTTCCCAACTTGTGTCCTTCTTCCCCCTAATCATGTTCTATAAGCCCGAGTATTCCCTCCAGCCTGTGTCCTATGTGCCCCACCCTGGTCTCCAGTCTGAGTCCTATATGCCCCCCTTCTCTCCAGCCTGTCTTATATGCCCCATCCTTTAATCTGTGTCCTATATGCCCCACTCTCCACAACAGTGTGCCTGTGTTTCACATTCCGCCCATGTGACTTCTCATATGCCCCCTCCTTACCCACATGTCCTACATTCCTCCCCTCCTCACCAACATACTATATTTCCTACATGACCCCCTCCTCTCCAGCCAGTGTCCTACATGCCCTTACTCCTCTCCACCTTGTGTCATATATGCCCCACCCACTGCCCAGTCTGTGTTCTACCTGCTCCCTTCTTGTTTGTACACCACATGCCCCCTAATTATCAGTCTTCTGTTTAACCTGCACACAGCATCAGAGTACAACACAAGTACAGTACCAAGTGAATGGAGACTTTACATGAGATGGTAATACTGTAGCTGCTACCGTTTCAATGACTGGCAGCAGAAGAGGGCAAGGAGGTGACAGCACAGCTCCTGCTCCTTTAGAAGGTGGCCTCAGAGAGGGAGCCATGGTCCTAGAGTGTTCAGTACTATAAATTGCAGCATCCTATTGGTTGTAAGTTACTCACAACAAGTTGGAGACTGCTCACTCCTTCTATACATTTCCATTGTAATGGCTGTAAAACCCAATTAGAAATATTTGAAGTAATTGTTGTGTACAACCATATTAATCATAATAATAATAATAATTTTATTTATATAGCGGTCTTCCACAATAGGACTCAAGGCGCTTAACAGATAGAATGAACATAATAGAGTACAGAAATATAAAGTACAGAAAAGCTTTTCATTAAAATACAGAGAGCATGTAGATACTAAAGGGACATTAAGAAAATTCTTGAGTAAACAGGAAAGTCTTGAGTCTATTTTTAAAGGATTCTAGAGTGGGGGCCTCTGGAACTGTGTGAGGAAGCGGGCCCTATAGAGTCTGAGCCAAATGTCTTAATGCTCGACCCCCAGATGAATTATATAGGAGATTGTAGGTACTGGTAAAAGTCCTTCATCAGATTGCAGTAAGAGTGGCGCAGAATGGAATCAGATGCTGCTTCAGGTACTTTGGGCCCTTGTCTTGTAGGGCTTTTAAAGTGAGTAAGCCAATCTTGAAAGCGATTCGCCATCTTACAGGCAGCCAGTGTAGGGAGTAGAGAATGGGCGCTATGTTGCCTAAAATGGGGCTGGTTGGTAAAGCTGCATTTTGTACCAGCTGTAAGTGTTGCAATTCTTTTGCTGGGAGACCAAGGTAGGGGGCATTGCAGTAGTCTAATTGAGATGATACAAATGCATGAATGACTTTCAGCAGATCTTCCGAAGGTATTAAGTGTTATGTTCCTCAGATGAAAGACTCCTGATTTCATTGTGGCTAATATCTGATGTTTAAGTGTCAAGGCTTCATCCAGGACAATGCCATGATTCCGCACATGATCAGTGTTTTGTAATTCTGAACACCCAAGTGTAAGTCCAGTTGGTTGGTTATGCTGCAGTCTTGGACTTTGATGTTGAGGTCCTACTGTATCATAAAGACCTATGTTTAATCAGCATTCAGTCACAACCAATTGGTGGTCATCCACTCCTGGTGCTCAGGTCCTACACCTGGTGTCAGAGTGGATTTCCTACTGACTCTTAAGTGAGACTTTTCTCTAACGTCCTAGTGGATGCTGGGGACTCCGTAAGGACCATGGGGAATAGACGGGCTCCGCTGGAGACTGGGCACTCTAAGAAAGATTTAGTACTACTGGTGTGCACTGGCTCCTCCCTCTATGTCCCTCCTCTAGACCTCAGTTAGAATCTGTGCCCGGACAGAGCTGGGTGCATTTTAGTGAGCTCTCCTGAGCTTGCTAATAAGAAAGTATTTTAGTTAGGTTTTTTATTTTCAGAGAGCTTCTGCTGGCAACAGACTCTCTGCTACGTGGGACTGAGGGGAGAGAAGCAAACCTACTAACTGCGGCTAGGTTGCGCTTCTTAGGCTACTGGACACCATTAGCTCCAGAGGGATCGAACACAGGAACCTAACCTTGGTCGTCCGTTCCCGGAGCCGCGCCGCCGTCCCCCTCGCAGAGCCAGAAGACAGAAGCCGGCGGGTTGAAGCAAGAAGACGTCAAAATCGGCGGCAGAAGACTCCTGTCTTCATATGAGGTAGCGCACAGCACTGCAGCTGTGCGCCATTGCTCCCACACTAACCCACACACTCCGGTCACTGTAGGGTGCAGGGCGCAGGGGGGGCGCCCTGGGCAGCAATTGATACCTCCTGGCAAAAAGCAGCATATATACAGCTGGGCACTGTAATATGCATGAGCCCCCGCCATTATTTTTACACAAAATCGCGGGACAGAAGCCCGCCGCTGAGGGGGCGGGGCCTTCTTCCTCAGCACTCGCCAGCGCCATTTTCTCTCCACAGCTCCGCTGAGAGGAAGCTCCCCAGGCTCTCCCCTGCAGAAGCACGATAGAGAGGGTGAAAAAGAGAGGGGGGGCACATAAATTTGGCGTAAAAACAATATATACAGCAGCTACTGGGTTAACACTAAGTTACTGTGTGATTCCTGGGTCATATAGCGCTGGGGTGTGTGCTGGCATACTCTCTGTCTCTCCAAAGGGCCTTGTGGGGGAACTGTCTTCAAATAGAGCATCCCCTGTGTGTGTGGTGTGTCGGTACGTGTGTGTCGACATGTCTGAGGTAAAAGGCTCCCCTAAGGAGGAGATAGAGCAAATATGTGTGTGAGAGGGTGTCTCCGTCAACAACGCCGACACCTGTTTGGATATGTGTAAGTGCTAAGGTGAATTATTGCACAAAAGATTAGAGAACAGACAGGAAATCTACCCATGTCTGTCCCTATGTCACAGAGACCTTCAGAGTCTCACAATGCTCACTATCCAAAATAATAAACACTGATATCGACACGGAGTTTGACTCCAGTGTCGACTACGATAATGCAAAGTTACAGCCAAAATGGCAGAAAGGTATTCAATATATGATTATTGTAATAAAAGATGATTTGCATATCACTGATGACTCATTTGTCCCTGACACAAGGGTACACATGTTAAGGGGAAGAAAGCTGAGGTAAATTTCCCTCCTCTCATGAGGAAAAAGAGCGGGAATCTCCAGACAAGAGACTGCAGCTTCCCACAAAAAATTCTCAGGCAGTATCCTTTCCCCACTAGGGCCAGGATGTGTTGGGAATCTTCCCCTAGGGTGTCACGTTTGCCCAGAAGGTAGCACTAGCTATTCTCAGGGATCCTGCAGATAGCGTGCACATTCTGGTACACTACTCAGACCGGCGATTGTGTCGGCATGGGTTTATAGCGCTGTGGCAGCGTGGACAGGTACCTTATCAGCAGAGATTGAGACCCTAGTATGCATATAGATATATATATATATATATATATATCTCTATATATACATATATATATTAAAGATGCTGTCTTAAGAGATAGGTGTATACCCTGCTCAAAAAAATAAAGGGAACACTAAAATAACACATCCTAGATCTGAATGAATGAAATATTCTTATTAAATACTTTGTTCTTTACATAGTTGAATGTGCTGACAACAAAATCACACAAAAATTATCAATGGAAATCAAATTTATTAACCCATGGAGGTCTGGATTTGGAGTCACCCTCAAAATTAAAGTGGAAAAACACACTACAAGCTGATCCAACTTTGATGTAATGTCCTTAAAACAAGTCAAAATGAGGCTCAGTAGTGTGTGTGGCCTCCACGTGCCTGTATGACCTCCCTACAACCCACACAAGTGGCTCAGGTAGTGTAGCTCATCCAGGATTGCACATCAATGCGAGCTGTGGCAAGAAGGTTTGCTGTGTCTGTCAGCGTAGTGTCCAGAGCATGGAGGCGCTACCAGGAGACAGGCCAGTACATCAGGAGATGTGGAGGAGGTCGTAGGAGGGCAACAACCCAGCAGCAGGACCGCTACCTCCGCCTTTGTGCAAGGAGGAACAGGAAGAGCACTGCCAGAGCCCTGCAAAATGACCACCAGCAAGCCACAAATGTGCATGTGTCTACTCAAATGATCAGAAACAGACTCCATGAGGGTGGTATGAGGGCCCAACACCGTGCAGGATGTTTGGCATTTGCCAGAGAACACCAAGATTGGCAAATTCGCCACTGGCGCCCTGTGCTCTTCACAGATGAAAGCAGGTTCTCACTGAGCATGTGACAGATATGGTTAATCTACAAAGGGGTAGTTCCGCAACAGGTTGTTTGTACAGATATTGACCAACGTCAGGTCTTTATCTGTGACCGACTTAGGAGTAATTATATGCACTATGAGTGCTGATCACTTGTCGGTGGTGCTCCCAGAGTCAATAAGTTGAAGTAATAGGAAAAGAGGGGAGAGAGACTCTTTGTTGGGGCACTCTTAGTCCAAAATGTTAGACACTAAAACATAACTTTTAATAGATAGAATAAAAATCTAGTGACTCAATAATAAAAATTAAATCTTGTGAACAAATATATTCATGCATATTATTCATGCATATCGCTCAATGCTTCTAATATAGGAATAAATATAAGAAATGCCTGGGTGAAAATTATTTATAGTTAATATTTTAATTGGGACAGAACTGTCTATAATTTGAGACAGGGTGTAGTTATGGTCCCTCAGGATTATTACCTATGTTCAGTTTCTCAATGTTGTACAATTTCTTAAAGAAAAAAGATTCAAGACAGTATGATCTTTAAATGTTGCCTTAGAAGGTCCTTAGACACCTGCTGCGCAAGATCTGGGCAGTGGTGTTGCTGGGAAGGCTTGTTACTCGATTAGACAGTGTATTATTCGACTCTATGCAATCAATAGAAGTCTGAAAACACGATGTGAGGATAAAGGCATTTACATACACATTAAATAGTGAGCAGTGTATTATTAGACTCTATGTAATCAGTTAAGGTCTGAAAACACAATGTAAAGATAAATGCATTTACATACTCGGTGGTAAAACAATATTGTGATTAATAAAGGTATGCAAAAGACAGTATTATGGGTTTTGCATGGAAATATGTTGGAAACCAAAGGATTTATTTGTATACGGTATATTTAGTAATAATACAGTGAGATACTCACACTTAAATCAACAGAAAAATAAAGTAATTGAAGAAAGAAAAAAAGGAGGGGTATGTCTTACTTCTGCTGTTCAGCTGGGTTGTTTACTGCACCTGGTGTTCGCTGTTGGTCCCCCACACAGTTACTGACCAGGCCTACCACAGATTTGCTTCCAAGATCGGACGAGATCAGGCGTATCCTGTGGAGTATGGCCGTAATCTGCTGAATGAGAGAGTATGACTGCCAAAGTGCTTCTGCTGTCCAAATTAATGGATGAGAGAGCATGAAAGAGATATATTTTATATACAGTGGGCTCTAAACTGATGCCAGATTTGGTAGTGTGCCCAGATGGAGTTCTACATAGAGGTAAATATATCAGAAAAAACGGAGCTTAGTGCTCTCCACTAGTTAAAGGTATATTTCTTAATTACAGGAGAGAGAGAGAAAGAAAAGGATCCCTAAAGGATACTAACAAACTGTGGTCATTTGGTTCTTGTACCAATATTGCATATAAATACTTCCAATCGATAACCATAAATGCCTTAGTATCAGAGAGTGCCCTGACATTCCAACAGTTAAGGAGTATATAAACTGTCAAGGATATTGACAAAAGTGCAAAAGCTTGATTCTTGTGCAAATATTGCATATGGTCACATTGCAATATGATATAAGAAAAAAAAATGCTATGGGCATTTTTATTTCTTGTGCAGATTTTGCATGTAATCACACTGCATAAATGTAATATAAATGTCAGAGGGTATTCTAAATTCAGAGGTATTGATGAACTGCAGACATTTGATTGCTATGCAGATGTTGCATGTGGTCACACTGCTATATGATATGAGTAACACAGATGCTCAAAAAATCAGATTTTTTAGTAAGCTACAAATACTTGTATGTAGTCACAATTCATAGATTGTAGCAAATTGCTATATCACTATGAGCAAGAATTAATAAGAATTATATTTGATATAGAAATAGTACATGATAAATTTTGGTGACCCTAAAAAGGGTCCTTACTGAACCGGTAGATCCCTTAGTGCGGGGGTGGGTTGCGCAGTCCCACAAAGTCCCATTAACCAAACGGCCCGTTTCACCTATCCATAGGCTTGCTCACTGGTCAAGCCTATGGATAGGTGAAACGGGCCGTTTGGTTAATGGGACTTTGTGGGACTGCGCAACCCACCCCCGCACTAAGGGATCTACCGGTTCAGTAAGGACCCTTTTTAGGGTCACCAAAATTTATCATGTACTATTTCTATATCAAATATAATTCTTATTAATTCTTGCTCATAGTGATATAGCAATTTGCTACAATCTATGAATTGTGACTACATACAAGTATTTGTAGCTTACTAAAAAATCTGATTTTTTGAGCATCTGTGTTACTCATATCATATAGCAGTGTGACCACATGCAACATCTGCATAGCAATCAAATGTCTGCAGTTCATCAATACCTCTGAATTTAGAATACCCTCTGACATTTATATTACATTTATGCAGTGTGATTACATGCAAAATCTGCACAAGAAATAAAAATGCCCATAGCATTTTTTTTTCTTATATCATATTGCAATGTGACCATATGCAATATTTGCACAAGAATCAAGCTTTTGCACTTTTGTCAATATCCTTGACAGTTTATATACTCCTTAACTGTTGGAATGTCAGGGCACTCTCTGATACTAAGGCATTTATGGTTATCGATTGGAAGTATTTATATGCAATATTGGTACAAGAACAAAATGACCACAGTTTGTTAGTATCCTTTAGGGATCCTTTTCTTTCTCTCTCTCTCCTGTAATTAAGAAATATACCTTTAACTAGTGGAGAGCACTAAGCTCCGTTTTTTCTGATATATTTACCTCTATGTAGAACTCCATCTGGGCACACTACCAAATCTGGCATCAGTTTAGAGCCCACTGTATATAAAATATATCTCTTTCATGCTCTCTCATCCATTAATTTGGACAGCAGAAGCACTTTGGCAGTCATACTCTCTCATTCAGCAGATTACGGCCATACTCCACAGGATACGCCTGATCTCGTCCGATCTTGGAAGCAAATCTGTGGTAGGCCTGGTCAGTAACTGTGTGGGGGACCAACAGCGAACACCAGGTGCAGTAAACAACCCAGCTGAACAGCAGAAGTAAGACATACCCCTCCTTTTTTTCTTTCTTCAATTACTTTATTTTTCTGTTGATTTAAGTGTGAGTATCTCACTGTATTATTACTAAATATACCGTATACAAATAAATCCTTTGGTTTCCAACATATTTCCATGCAAAACCCATAATACTGTCTTTTGCATACCTTTATTAATCACAATATTGTTTTACCACCGAGTATGTAAATGCATTTATCTTTACATTGTGTTTTCAGACCTTAACTGATTACATAGAGTCTAATAATACACTGCTCACTATTTAATGTGTATGTAAATGCCTTTATCCTCACATCGTGTTTTCAGACTTCTATTGATTGCATAGAGTCGAATAATACACTGTCTAATCGAGTAACAAGCCTTCCCAGCAACACCACTGCCCAGATCTTGCGCAGCAGGTGTCTAAGGACCTTCTAAGGCAACATTTAAAGATCATACTGTCTTGAATCTTTTTTCTTTAAGAAATTGTACAACATTGAGAAACTGAACATAGGTAATAATCCTGAGGGACCATAACTACACCCTGTCTCAAATTATAGACAGTTCTGTCCCAATTAAAATATTAACTATAAATAATTTTCACCCAGGCATTTCTTATATTTATTCCTATATTAGAAGCATTGAGCGATATGCATGAATAATATGCATGAATATATTTGTTCACAAGATTTAATTTTTATTATTGAGTCACTAGATTTTTATTCTATCTATTAAAAGTTATGTTTTAGTGTCTAACATTTTGGACTAAGAGTGCCCCAACAAAGAGTCTCTCTCCCCTCTTTTCCTATTACATGTGACAGATATGACAGAGTCTGGAGACGCCAAGGAGAACGTTCTGCTGCCTGCAACATCCTCCAGCATGATTGGTTTGGCAGTGGGTCAGTAATGGTGTGGGGTGGAATTTCTTTGGGGGGGCCGCACAGCCCTCCATGTGCTCGCCAGAGGTAGCCTGACTGCCATTAGGTACCGAGATGAGATCCTCAGACCCCTTGTGAGACCATATGCTGGTGCGGTTGGCCCTGGGTTCCTTCTAATGCAAGACAATGCTAGACCTCATGTGGCTGGAGTGTGTCAGCAGTTCCTGCAAGACGAAGGCATTGATGCCATGGACTGGCCCGCCCGTTCCCCAGACCTGAATCAAATTCAGCACATCTGGGACATCATATCTCACTCCATCCACCAACGCTACGTTGCACCACAGACTGTCCAGGAGTTGGCGGATGCTTTAGTCCAGGTCTGGGAGGAGATCCCTCAGGAGACCATCCGCCACCTCATCAGGAGCATGCCCAGGCATTGTAGAGAGATCATTCAGGCACGTGGAGGCCACACACACTACTGAGCCTCATTTTGACTTGTTTTAAGTACATTACATTAAAGTTGGATCAGCCTGTAGTGTGTTTTTCCACTTTAATTTTGAGGGTGTCTCCAAATCCAGACCTCCATGGGTTAATAAATTTGTTTTCCATTGATCATTTTTGTGTGATTTTGTTGTCAGCACATTCAACTATGTAAAGAACAAAGTATTTAATAAGAATATTTCATTCATTCAGATCTAGGATGTGTTATTTTAGTGTTCCCTTTATTTTTTTGAGCAGTGTATATAAAACATGCCCAAAGAGACATGAGTATACTGGGTCCTAGAGTCAAAGCTATGTCGATTTCTGCTTGACGTGTCCTGTAGAATATGCAATGGACAGATGATGCCGACTTAAGAGGCATATGGAAGGCTGAGGATTGTGTGGAGAAGGGTTCTCGGACCTGGTCTCCACAGCTATAGCTGGTAATTCTGATATTTTGCCTTATATTCCTGCACAGCCTAGGAAAGCACGACATTATCAAATGCAGCCTTTCGAATAAAGAAACAAGAAAGTCCGAGGTGCGTCCTTTCTTGGCAGAGGAAAGAAGCTGCACAACACAGCTAGTTCCCAGGAACAGAAGTCCTCCCCGGCCTCTACAAAAATCCACTGCATGTCGCTGGGGCTCCACAGGCGGAGCTAGGCCCGGTGGGGGCACGCCTTCGTAAGTTCAGCCACAAGTGGGTTCACTCCCTGTTAGATCCCTGGGCAATAGATATTGTGTCTCAGGGATACTAGCTGGACTTTGAGAAGATGCCCCCTCACCGACGGCCCTGCCGGCTTCCCCTCACGAGAGGGAAACAGTGTTAACTGCAATTCACAAATTGTATCTTCAACAGGTGGTGGTCAAGGTTCCCCTCCTTCAACAAGAAGGGGGTTATTATTCGACCATGTTGTAGTCCCGAAACCAGACGGTTCGGTCGGACCCATATTGAATTTAAAATCCCTGAACATATACCTGAAAAGGTTCAAGTTCAAGATGCAATCGCTAAGAGCGGTCATTGCAAGCCTGAAAGGGGGAGATTTTATGGTGACTCGGGACATAAAGGATGCATACCTTCATGTCCCCATTTATCCACCTCATCAGGCGTACCTCAGAATTGCGGTACGGGATTGTCATTACCAATTTCAGACGTTGCCGTTTGGTCTCTCCACGGCCTTGAGAATATTCACCAAGGTAATGGCGGAAATGATGGTGCTCCTGCGGAAGCAAGGTGTCACTATTATCACGTACTTGGACGATCTCCTCATAAAAGCGAGATCAAGAGAGCAGTTGCTGAACAGCGTATCACTTTCTCTGGAAGTGTAACGGCAACACGGCTGGATTCTATATATTTCAAAGTCGCAGTTGGTTCTTACAGCTCATCTGCCTCTCCTAGGCATGATCCGAGACACAGACCAGAAAAGGGTTTATCTCCCGATAGAGAGAGCTTAGGAGCTCGTGACACTGGTCAGGAATCTATTAAAACCAAAACAGGTGTCAGTGCATCACTGCACTCGAGTCCTGGGAAGGAGGGTGGCATCATACGAGGCCATTCCCTTCGGCAGGTTCCATACGAGGACCTTCCAATGGGACTTACTGGACAAGTGGTCCGGATCACATCTTCAGATGCATCGGTTAATCACCCTATCCCCCAGAGCCAGGGTGTCTCTCCTGTGGTGGCTGCAGAGTGCTCACCTTCTCGAAGGTCGCAGATTCGGCATTCAGGACTGGGTCCTGGTGACCACGGATGCAAGCCTCCGAGGGTGGGGGGCAGTCACACAGGGAAGAAATTTCCAAGGGCTGTGGTCAAGGCAGGAGACTTGCCTTCACATCAATATCCTGGAACTAAGGGCCATATACAACGCCCTAAGTCAAGCGGAGACCCTGCTTCGCGACCAACCGGTTCTGATTCAATCAGACAATATCACCGCAGTGGCTCATGTAAACCGCCAAGGCGGCACAAGGAGCAGGGTGGCGATGGTAGAAGCCACCAGAATTCTTCGCTGGGCGGAGAATCACATAAGCGCACTGTCAGCAGTGTTCATTTCGGGAGTGGACAACTGGGAAGCAGACTTCCTCAGCAGGCACGACCTCCACCCGGGAGAGTGGGGACTTCATCAAGAAGTCTTCGCGCAGATTGTAGGTCGGTGGGAACTGCCACAGGTGGACATGATGGCATCCCGCCTCAACAAAAAGCTACAGAGGTATTGCGCCAGGTCAAGAGACTCTCAGGCGATAGCTGTAGACGCACTGGTGACACCGTGGATGTTCCAGTTGGTTTATGTGTTTCCTCCTCTTCATCTCTTACCCAAGGTGCTGAGAATCATAAGGAAAAGAGGAGTGAGAACAATACTCATTGTTCCGGATTGGCCAAGAAGGACTTGGTATCCAGAGCTGCAAGAAATGCTCACAGAGGACCCATGGCCTCTGCCTCTAGGGCAGGATCTGTTGCAGCAGGGACCTTGTATGTTCCAAGACTTACCGCAGCTGCGTTTGACAGCATGGCGGTTGGACGCCGGATCCTAGTAGAAAAGAGGGATTCCGGATGAGGTTATTCCTACGCTGATAAGGGCTAGGAAGGACCTGACGGCTAAACATTATCACCGTATACGGCGAAAATATGTTGCTGGGTGTGAGGCCAGGAATGCCTCTACAGAGGAATTCCGGCTGGGCCGTTTCCTTCACTTCCTACAGTCGGGAGTGACTTTGGGCCTAGAATTGGGGTCCATTAAGGTCCAGATTTCGGCCCTATCCATTTTCTTTCATAAACAAAATCTAGCTTCTCTACCTGAAGTTCAGACGTTTGTAAAGGGAGTGCTGCATATTCAGCCCCTTTTTTGTGTGGCACCTTGGGATCTTAACGTGGTGTTGAGTTTCCTGAAATCTCACTGGTTTGAGCCGCTTAAGACCGTGGAGATAAAATATCTCACGTGGAAAGTGGTCATGCTATTGGCCTTAGCTTCGGCTAGGCGTGTGTCAGAATTGGCGGCTTTGTCATGTAAAAGCCCCTATCTGGTTTTCCATATGGACAGGGCAGAATTACGGACTCGTCTGCAATTTCTGTCAAAGGTGGTGTCATCTTTTCATTTGAACCAACCTATTGTGGTGCCTGCGGCTACTCGTGACTTGGAGGATTCCAAGTTACTAGATGTAGTCAGGGCTTTGAAGATTTATGTAGCCAGATCGGCTGGAGTCAGGAAACCTGACTCGCTGTTTATCCTGTATGCATCCAACAAGCTGGGTGCTCCTGCTTCAAAGCAAACTATTGCTAGCTGGATCTGTAACACGATTCAGCAGGCTCATTCTGCGGCTGGCTTGCCGCCTCCAAAATCAGTAAAAGCCCATTCCACAAGGAAGGTGGGCTCTTCTTGGGCGGCTGCCCGAGGGGTCTCGGCATTACAGCTTTGCCGAGCAGCTACTTGGTCGGGTTCAAACACTTTTGCAAAGTTCTACAAGTTTGATACCCTGGCTGAGGAGGACCTTGTGTTTGCTCATTCGGTGCTGCAGAGTCATACGCACTCTCCCGCCCGTTTGGGAGCTTTGGTATAATCCCCATGGTCCTTACGGAGTCCCCAGCATCCACTAGGACGTTAGAGAAAATAAGATTTTACTCACCGGTAAATCTATTTCTCGTAGTCCGTAGTGGATGCTGGGCGCCCGTCCCAAGTGCGGACTTCTTCTGCAATACTTGTATATAGTTATTGCTTAAATAAGGGTTATGTTATGGTTGCATCAGGTTTGTCTGATGCTCTGTTGTTGTTCATACTGTTGACTGGGTATGTTATCACAAGTTATACGGTGTGATTGGTGTGGCTGGTATGAGTCTTACCCTGGATTCCAAAATCCTTTCCTTGTAATGTCAGCTCTTCCGGGCACAGTTTCCTCAACTGAGGTCTGGAGGAGGGGCATAGAGGGAGGAGCCAGTGCACACCAGTAGTACTAAATCTTTCTTAGAGTGCCCAGTCTCCTGCGGAGCCCGTCTATTCCCCATGGTCCTTACGGAGTCCCCAGCATCCACTACGGACTACGAGAAATAGATTTACCGGTGAGTAAAATCTTATTTTTTGTTCCTTATATCTAATGTTAATGTTTTGCTGCAGGGAGAACTGGTCTATGTTAATTATGCACGTACTGAAGACTTTCATCTCCTAGAACGGGTTTTGAGCATCAGTGTCCAAGACAAGATTGTTATTGCCAGATATGGAAAAATCTTTAGAGGAAACAAAGTAAGTATCAAACTTTTTCTTTATGTTCCTTCGTACATTTTGTTCCTTTACATGTTTATATTCTGTGCTGCTGAAGACGTAGGTCATAGGGGTGAACCATCAAATGGTTTATGGAGTTGGTCATAGGGATGACCATCACACACAGCAGCTGACTGATGGGATGTGGACACTGCAGGTAGAGGGCCAATTGGGGAAGGGTGAGGGCTACATGGGCATATTTTGGGGCGGAGCTATGGACCATTAACAGTGTGCCAGGAAAAAAATTACAATGACAGAGAACCATTGGACCTCTGCCATTGATGGCAAATCCATTGATCATTGGTGGCAAACCATCAATGTTGCTAACCATCAGTGGTTGAAGGATATTCCAATTATTTGCCACTTAAGGAAATACAATTTATTACATTGATTACCACATTCCATTCTCCCATAAAGAGATCAAAACAAAAATGAAAATCAATGCATGAAATGCACTAAATATCCATAACATATTCAGATTGTCCTGCAAGTTACTTTAAATGTTGTAACTTTAATTGTGTAATTTACTGTCCTATTGCACTAGGGGGGTCATTCCGAGTTGATCGTTAGCTGCCGATGTTCGCTGCGTAGCGATCATTTGAAAAAACAGCAAACTACACATGCGTATGGGGCGCAATGCGCACGCGCGGCATACGGGTAAAAAGAGCATTGTTGTTCTGCACTGCTTATATAGCGACGATTCCATTTGCACAGCCGATCGCAAGGAGATTGACAGGAAGTGGGAGTTTATGGGTGTCAACTAACCGTTTTCTGGGAGAGTTTGCAGGGCGGGTATCTGACGTCAATTCCGGGACCTTCGTCGCCGCAATCATCGCACAGAATAAGTAACTACAGGGCTGGTTTTGTTCTGCACAAAATGTGTTTGTACCCGCTCGGCTGCACAGGCATTTGCACACTTGCAAAGCGAAAATACACTCCCCTGTGGGCGGTGACTATGCGTTTGCATGGCTGCTACAAGTAGCTAGCGAGCGATCAACTCGGAATGAGGGCCTAAATTCTCTCAATGTTATCCTAGGTTAATAATGCAGAAAAGGCTGGAGCTAAAGGGATAATCCTGTACTCCGATCCAGCTGATTACTGTGCCCCTGGGGTAAAGCCCTATCCTGACGGCTGGAACCTGCCAGGTGGTGGCGCACAACGTGGAAATGTCCTGAACCTGAATGGGGCAGGAGACCCTCTGACTCCAGGTTATCCTGCTAAAGGTGAGTTCAGACTCCTCAGCTCCCTTCAGTCTGGAATGGTTGACGTTCTATATTGATGTATATTATAATCCATTCAAGAAGGTACTTGATGGATATATCACAAATTGCCTAGATCATTCAATGGAATTTCCTTCTTCTTTCATACACCTAATGTAGAGAATATAAGTTAAACCATCTGCCACCCTACGAACTTTGGTGTCTGCTATTGCAACATTTTGGAAAGAGTGTATGTATCTTGAACCCTCTTTGGCGTTCCATAGATTTTCATTACCCTAAATATTGTTCTACAGAGATCACTCTTCTATCATTTTCCAGGACTTTCCTTCAGTAGTGCTTTGAACAAGTGAGGTCAGGAACTGTAGGGGAGATTGATCAAACCTTCTAAAGGAGGACAAGTAGAGGCATTGCTCACAGAAACCAATCCGCTTCTAACTATCATTGTATCTAGTACCTTTTATAAAATGATAGCTAGAATCTGATTGGTTTCTGTGGGCAAAACCTCTACTTGTCCTCTTTAAAAGATAATAATTTGATTATTCTCCTCCTGTGTTCCTGAGACTATGGCACTGGCTAGATGTATTTCCAGATCTGCAAGAAACATCATTAAATCCCTTTTATCCCTAACCCAACTTCTCAACTTCATTTCCAAGGACCTGGTCCACTACAGTATGTCTGGTTCAACTGATGTGAAACCTCATACTTGTAAACTGAAAATGATGCATCTCACGGTCACCAACTAATCAAAGTATTTCTGTATCTTTTTTGGGGTCCAGCAATTCAAAAGAAAGGTGTTTCCAATACGTCTTGTATTTGTTGTGTTTTCCATGGAAATAAACATGAAAAGCTTGGATGTAAACATCATAGTCAGGGTGGTCAGACATGGGGCCAGATGGTATGCGGTTAGCACACCGCTCGACGGGATCCCAGATGTCTTAATACCGATGCCGGGATCCAGAATACCGGCAAGGTAGGTGATTCCCCCTCTATGGGTGTTCATGACACCCATAGAGGGAAAATAGAACCTGTGGCATGCAAAGCTCATCACCGAGCCCGCAGCATGGCGAGCCCGCAAGGGGCTTCATTGCGCTTGCCCCCCCTGCGAGCATTCTGCCACACAGGATGCCGGTATCTGTATACTGACATTCAGCATTCCGTGCGTCGGGATCACATACCAATCCTGGCCAGATAGCCAATTGCAGTGAGGACTGGGACTGAGAGGGTGACATGATTTCCTTCAGGGCTGCACATTGTCAATGCAGTACAACTCTCATATTCAACATAGCACATATGTAACTGTGGGGCAGATGTATTAACCTGGAGAAGGCATAAGGAAGTGATAAACCAGTGATAAATGGTGAAAAACGCACCAGCCAATCGGCTCCAATATGTAAATTAACAGTTAGAAGCTGATTGGCTGGTGCGTTTATCACCTTTCATTTATCACTGGTTTATCACTTTCTAATGCCTTCTCCAGGTTAATACATCTGCCCCTGTTTATCATAATGGAAAACCTGTAACTCATACCATGGACTTCCCTCTACTAATTGCCCATTGGACCACATTTTGCCAGCCCAGCCTTGAGTGTAGTATAACGTCTGTGAGTTTCTGGCTGAATAAATGAAGGTAATATAATCGGTGGCCACCAGTGGTGCAAGTAGAAAAAATGTCTTATAGGTACTGTGTGCACGTGCCAAAAAATGGGTGTGGCCATATGCCACATGGGACGTGGCCAATGAACATGGGGGCGTGATACACATATGTGGGAGGGGTAGATACACATATGACCCCAATAGTGCCAGATACACGATGCCCCACAGTGACAGATATACATTGCCTCACAGTGCCAGATACACAAATGCCCCCAGAGTGCCAGATATACAATGCCTCACAGTGCCAGGTATACAATGCCTCACAGTGCCAGATACACATTGCCCCACAGTGCCAGATACACAAATGCCCCCAGTGCCAGATATACATTGCCCCACAGTGACAGATATACATTGCCTCACAGTGCCAGATACACAAATGCCCCCAGAGTGCCAGATATACAATGCCTCACAGTGCCAGGTATACAATGCCTCACAGTGCCAGATACACATTGCCCCACAGTGCCAGATACACAAATGCCCCCAGTGCCAGATACAGAAATGCCCCCCCAGTACCAGATACACATTGCCCCACAGTGCCAGATAAACACATGCCCCCAGAGTGCCAGATATACAATGCCCCACAGTGCCAGATACACATTGCCCCACAGTGCCAGATACACAAATGCCCCCAGAGTGCCAGATATACATTGCCTCACATGCCAGATACACAAATGCCCCAAGTGCCAGATACAGAAATGCCCCCCCAGTGCCAGATATGTCCCCAGTGCCAGATACACATGTGCCCCCAGTGCCAGATATGCCCCTAGTGCCAGATACAGAAATGCCCCCCCCAGTGCCAGATACACATGTCCCCGCAGTGGCAGATATGCCCTCAGTGCCAAAGACACATGTCCCCCCAGTGCCAGATATGCCCCTAGTGCCAGATACAGAAATGCCCCCACAATGCCAGATATGCCCCCAGTGCCAGATACACATGTCCCCCCCAGTGCCAGATATGCCCCCAGTGCCAGGTACACATGCCCCCCCCCCCCCCCCCATTCCCCTGCTGCTCACCGCTGCTGCTGTCCTGTGTGTGAGGGGAGGAGAGCGCAGCCTGCACCTCTCCTGCCCCTCAGTCTCCGGTGGAGGTGCGGGTATCTACCTTCAATTGAGCGCCGATCCGTGAGCCAATCAAAGCTCACGGTCCGGCAGCCAATCAAGAGCCTTGGCTGCCGGTCCACGAGCTCTAATTGGTTCACGGGCCGGCGCTGAAAATTGAAGGAAGACACTGAGGGGCAGGATAGGCGCACGCTGCGCTCTCCTCTCCTCAAGCAGCAGCAGCGGTGAGCAGCAGCAGAGGGAGGGAGCGGTGGCCCGTCGGCGGTGGTAAGTTACCCCCGCTCCACCCGTACCTGCCCACTTGCACCGCTGGTGGCCACTAACTGGGAGAGTCACAGTAGCTATACAGTTATCTGCCATTGACAGTGTTTTATTTCACTGCTTGGTTCACAGGCCTGGTTATTAAACAGAATATTGCCAAGGGGTAGTTTTTTGAGGATCTGCATAACTGTTTGGTAGCTGGGAGCATGACTGCTAGTTTGAAAGGTCTCTAAAGGTGTGTACACACGGTGAGATAAATATGTAAGATTTTGACTATATAGTCAAAATCTTAAAGAAAGTTAGTGGAAATCTCAAGGTGTTAGGCAGCTTGTGATCCCAATTCTATCCCGATGCGCACTCCCACGGGGTCGGTATTGCAAGGCTAGATAGACTGTGCAGGCAAGTCAATCTTGACTATCTACTGCAATCTACTAGTACAAAGTACGTCAAAATTGGCACTTAGTCAAAATCGTACATAGACAAAATCGAAAGTACAGATAGTCAAAATCTGTGCTATCTGTGCTATCTGGGTTCTGGGGGAGTTCAAGGGAAATCGCATAGTCAAAATCGGACATAGTAAGGATCTCGCCGTGTGTATACACCTTTAGAAAAGGTTGTGGCAGAGGCTTGTCTTAATGTTACTGTAACACAAAGAATTTTTTCGAATTCTCCTGCCAATTTTTGAAAAATATTAGGGTATTTTTGTTCTGCTAATAATTATTTGTCGCATCGCTCTGCAATGGACAGATAGAATAAAAACTTTCAGATACTGTCAATTAATTGAATTTAACAGTAGTTGAGCAGGAAGCATGGTGTAGCGGTTAGTAATTACTGCCTCACAACACCGAGGTCTTAAGTTCAATTCCCATCACAGCCCCAGCCATGTGGAGCTTGCATATACTCTCCATGCTTGCATCGACCTCCTATTTAGATTCTTCCCACAATCCAAAAATATACTAGTAGATTAATTGTGTATGTGTATGTGCATGTGGTGGGAAATATAGATTGTAAAGCTCTGCTAGGGCTGGGACTAATGTGAATGGCCAAATATTCTCCATAAAGCACTTCAGAATAATTATGTGCTATTTAAATAACTATTAATAAATAAATAATAATTAGTTATGTAGGGCCGAAACTAGGATTTTCGTCACTTGGGGCAAGGCAGTAATTTGGCGCCCCACATCCCTCCCCCCCAAAAAAAACAATAGATAAATAAATAAAAAAAATAATAATAAATACAATTTAAAAAAACCCTCAGACTAAAATAATCAGATTATCAAAAATTTTGAAAAAAGGGGATACTGTTGGACAATATTCCCCTATGTGCCCCAAATGTCTTATGTATCACATGCCCCCCCAGCAAAGTGTTCCACTACATACCCCCTGTGTGTCCCCATACATTGTACTATATCACTGCACTATGGGGGTAATTCAGACCTGATCGCTGCTGTGCGTTTTCGCACAGTGGGCGATCAGGCACAAACTGCGTATGCGTATGCACCGCAATGCACAGGCGCGTCGCACGGGTACAAAGCGGATCGCCGCTCAGCGATGGGTTAGTGCGACGGATACGTTCGCATGGGCGATCACAAGGAGATTGACAGGAAGAAGGCGTTTGTGGGTGTCAACTGACCGTTTTCAGGGAGTGTCTGGAAAAATGCAGGCGTGTCCATGCGTTAGCAGAGGGGTTTCTGACGTCAATTCCAGTCCTGGACAGGGTGATGTGATCGCAGCGGCTGAGTAAGTCCTGGGCTGCGCAGAGACTGCACAAGATCTGTTTGTACAGCTCTGCTACACATGCGTATGCACACTTGCACAGCTAAAATATACTCCCCCTGTAGGCGGCAACTATCTGATTGCAGCAGTGCAAAAATCGCTTGCTGCGATCAGGTCTGAATTAGGTTCAATATCATAAGACTTCATCACTGCACTATATTCCCCTATCCACTGCACTACATCCCTATACTACATCCCCTACATGCTGAACTACATCACTACACTCCATGCCCCTATACACTGCACTACATACCATATATGCTACACTACATCACATCCCCTTACATGCTACACCACATCAGTGCACTACATGCCACCAATATACTGCAATTCATTACTACACTACATACCCTATATGGTACACTACATGACTACAATACATCCCCCCATAAGCTACACCAAATCCCCCATCAGCGAGACAAAGCGGAGGTTGATACTGCTAACTGGGAGCACAGTGCCGATAATAAAGTCTGTCTTTAAACTCACCACAAAGCTGCTGTAGTGATACTCTGCGAGATGTGATGGTTGTCCAGGCTGTTAGTTCCACTGTCAAGTGGATAGCTAGCAAAGTGAGTCTTTGATTTCTGTAACATCGGTGACTGCACCTGTTAACAAGCAAAAGCCCGTGTCCGCTCAATGGTGTGTTGCTGGCAGCTTGTTATCGGCAGCCGGGATCATAGCCTGCTGAAAAACACAGCACCAACAGCTCGCTTCTATAGCTTGCACGGTGCACCGCACGCTTCACAGCACTGCATGGCAAAGAAGAGAGTTTAAGACAGTAGCTGACATAGGAGAGATCCCAGGTACTGGAACTCACCTGCACAGCTTAGGAGCCAGCTGTGGGCAGACAGGTGGGTCAGATACACTGCCCCGGGAGCTATCTGCTGTCTCACTGGAGCAGCACAGCACTGCTGGCAAACCCCCCCCCCCAAAAAAAAAAACCCTGCTTCTCTGTAACTCCTTGGCACCCCCTCAAATCCTGCACTCGGGGCACATGCCCCCTTAGCCCCTTCCCTAGTTGCGGCCCTGAGTTATGCAGCGTCTATATTTCCTTGATATAATAACTCATAATAGACACCCGATACACCCCATTGCACTCAATAAACTGTTCTGTTATAACCTCTTGATTCCTAACTGCTGCAGGGACACCAATATGTTCCAGTGTGGAATACACACTAATAATACTATGTTTTATCAGAATACACCTACAGATCTGATGTAAAGGATGGTGTGGGGCTTCCTAAAATCCCTGTCCACCCTATAGGCTACGACGACGCTGAGATTTTATTACGGTAAGCAAAAAGTTGTAAAAACTGTTAAAACATCACATTGTTTAAAGCTATCTAGAAATGGTTGGGCTTTTTATATATTAATCTAGGCTGACATATGAGGAAAGAGGTCTAAACATGTTTTACACAACTTTAATGTATTGGTTAGTACTTGTGACTGTATTTCATTAGCCTCTAGACTTTCTACTGTGTTTTTCATCAAAGCAGGTGGCATTTTCTATTTCCAATGCCCTTGGATGTGTCCTAGAGCTGCTGGCAAAATAATCAACATTTTCTGTATATAGACACATGCCTAAGACGGGTTTAGTATGAAATACTTACAATCAAAATTCTGATAGTCAAAATACAGACAAAATTGACAAGACGATCAAAATCCTGAAAAGGTCAAACTCCCGAAAAAGGTTGAAATACCGACATTTAAAATCCCGACAAGGTCAAAATACTGAGATTTAAAATGTCAACAGTTCAAAAAGTTTACACGAGTTTTTAATTGTTTTTTTGTTTGTATGTCGACATAGGTCATCATGGACACCGTATAAGTGTACTGTGTCCCCTCGCATGGCATGGTGACCTTGTTGGTATTTTAAATGTCGAGATTTTGACCTTGTCTGGGATTTTGACCGTCGGTCAATGGTTGTCGGTATTTTGACCGTCGGGATTTTGATTGTAGGTAAATTAACCGCATCTCCCTGAAACGTTTACAAGGAATTCAGAAAGCTAAAGCAATGTATTGTACATATCAAAAGTTACTGGAGGGTACATTCAAAATAATAGGGTGAGTTGACTTGGTCATAATATCGACATACTTGGCGTGTTGACATTGACCACATTCGCATTCTTCATGTCGACACTGATGTAATGTCAATATAATTACAATATTGGCAAAACATTTTATGGTGGTCTAGTGGTGACTGGTGTAGTGGGTTGGGCGACTCCAGCGGTGTATTCCAGTTCTGGCAGTGACGCCCTGCTGATTTGCGTTGGATACTACGGTGCTACAGCCAATGAGTATCGTCAACCCTAGACCTCCCCCTATTGCATAACCCTATCCCTCTATCCCTCTGATCCCTGCAGAAAGTCGATAGTCGATAGTCTGCAAATGCCAACATGTTCAATGCCTACATTTCAACAATCTCGACATCATAACTACTGACACTGTGGTGTTGACATTATGATGTTGACATTGCAAATGTTGATGTTATGACTTCATTCCTTTCTGTAGTTAATATAACTATGGGGGTCATTCCGAGTTGATTACTCGATAGCTATTTTTTGCAGTGCTGCGATCAGATAGTCGCCGCCTACAGGGGAGTGTATTTCCACTTTGCAAGTGTGCGAACGCTTTTGCAGCTGAGCAGTACAAAAAAGTTTTGTGCAGTTTCTGAGTTGCCCAGACTTAGCCGCTGCGATCACTTCAGCCTGTTCGTGTCCGGAATTGACGTCAGACACCCGCCCTGCAAACGCTTGGACAAGCCTGTGTTTTTCCAGCCACTCTCTGAAAATGGTCAGTTGACACCCATAAAAGCCTTCTTCCTGTCAATCTCCTTGCGATCGGCTGTGCGAATGGATTCTTCTTTAAATCCATCGCACAGCAATAATCCGCTTTGTACCCGTACGATGCACGTGCACATTGCGGTGCATACGCATGTGCAGTTTTGCAGAGTTTTGACCTGATCGCACCGCAGCAAAAAAACCTAGCATGCGTTCAGGTCGGAATGACCCCCACGATACAGTTTTAGGGACGTGTCAGTAGATGGGAGATACTGTAAGTAGATGCGCTGTAAGGGAGATTATGATTATTCATATTTACTTTTATTTCTATCCGAAAACAAGACTTTTACATCTGATTGCTTATTTATCATTGAGCGTATAGGATACATATTGTACTGTTATTATTTACAGGAACATGGGAGGAGCTGCTGCACCGAACAACACTTGGAAAGGAAGTCTAAATGTGTCTTACAATATTGGTCCTGGGTTCAGTGAACATTATGCCACACAGTAAGCAAAACATCTCATTCTAGTCAGCCTGTTTATAGGGGTATCCGTTCACATGGTCGACCATGTTATGGTCGACAGTCATTAGGTCGACCACTATTGGTCGACATTGACATGGACACATGGTCGACATATGAAAATGGTCGGCACATGAGAGGTCGACACATGAAAAGGTCGACATGAGTTTTTTTAAACTTTTTTTTGTGTCGTTTTTTGCGTAAAGTGACTGGGAACCCCAATTAGTGCACCGCGTCCCCTCGCATGTCTCGCTTCGCTCGCCATGCTTCGGGCATGGTGCCTTCACTCCGCTACCGCTTCGCTCGGCACAGATTACCGTTCCAATCGTAGTCCACGTAAAGTATGTAAAAGTTCCCCAAAAGAAAAAAAAGTTAAAAAACTCATGTCAACCTTTTCATGTGTCGACCTTTCATGTGTCGACCATGTGTACATGTCGACCATGTCAATGTCGACCATTCATACCGGAACCGTTTATAGGATGGGAGCTGAGGGAAAATGCTAAAAATATTACTGATTGGAGTTCTAGTATTTTATTCTGTATAATGAATTCCGTGCCTTGGGCAGTTCTAGAAACTGGTGTTGCCACTGGATTGTTAAAGAAGACCGGTCAGTCATTAAGATAAGGCCAACTGGAAAATTGCACATAGTGTAGCCCGTTATAAGGGTATTTACACAAAGGTGATTTGAATCCGTTTTCTGAGGGTATGATGAATGGGAGGTACAGAGAGGCAGGATCTTGTAGGGATTACTGATCTCCCATGAAGAAACTCAAAATAATTTTTGGTTTTGATAAAAAAAAAAATATTCAAAAATGGTTGTGGAATATGGAAAGAAAAGTTGAGCAAGTCATATTTTCACATCCTCTTGATCTTCAGCCATAAACATAGAGTGCTTCAGACATTTAAATATGCTGTTCTAAACAAGCATTGTTACAACCGCACCTATATCCCTCAAACCCAATGACTTTGCCCCCCTACTTAAGAGACCAAATCAAGCCCATTTGACAAGAAATTTCCCCATACCAAACCCTGCACAGTTCACACACAATTTCTCTTTTGCACTAAACCAATTCACCCTCTGTTCATTCTCCCCCGTAGCAGACTATAAGGTTGAGTCACTTGACCCTATTTCCACCTTTTCTGCTCCCTCTCCTCTACCGCATGTCTGTCTCTAGCTCATGTCTCCAACATGTTTCTCTCGATTCTTTCATTTCCATACTCCAGCTTCTCATTCCAATCACCACCTTTTTTCCCCTTTGTTTTCTCAACTCTGACTCCTTTCTTGACTCTTTCTTGACTCTCTGCTGTTGGGGTCCCACCCCAACATACCTCTGAGACTGTCCACACAAAGTGAGCAATGATCTTCTTACAGCAAAGTCTGAGGGTCACTTTACCTCTCATGTACTTACTGCTGAATGTAACATTATTGGTCATCCCCTTGCATCTGCGTTACCACATTGGCTCTCATGGCCATTCTTGGATCATATTCTACATATGCAACTGTTCCTTCAGCGTCTTTACCTCTAGTACATCCTTCCCTCCACTACCGCTATCTAATGGGGTCCAACAAGGTTCTTTTTTTCTGCCCCCTTCTTTCATCGCTGTTCTCTTGGTGAACAAATTCACTCATTCAGCTTTCTATACCACCTCTATGCTGATGACACTCAGATCTACCTCCCTTTCCTCATCTCTTCATATGTCCCTTTTCAGATTCTGTATCACCTTGTACTTTTTTCTTCATATACTAAATCCATCCAATGTAACCATTGTATGCTCAAGATGGCTGCTCAAGATCTTTGCAATTTTTTTTAAGGCACTTTGAGTCCTTTTGGGGAAAAGTGCGATATAAAGCAATATCATTATTATTCTCTACTGTATTGAGTAACAAACTGTCTCTCTGCTATGTCCGCATGGATGTCCCAGTGCAACCTAAAGCTCAACATTTCCAAAACAGAGCTTATCTAGCCTTCCTCAGATATCCCTCACTGTCAACCAGTCCTGTCTTACAAATAAAACTGTCTTGGTGTCACACATGGTTCCACACTGTGCTTTATTTCTCATCTAGGCTCTATTCCAGTTCTTGCACACATTTTTTTTTAAATATTGCTAGAACTTGCCCCTTTCTTGCCCAAGATGCAAACATAAATTTTATCCATTTTCTCATTATCTCCTGCCTTGACTACTGTAACCTCCTATTTGGCATATTCCTCACACAGCCCAAACAGCCGGGGCAAACACTAGTCTTCCTCTCATGTCAAGTTACTCCACATCCATGAGCAAATTCCTACAGAAGTTAAATGTCTCCTCCAGAATCCAATGCAAATAATTTACCCTCACCTACAAAGATCTCAGTTCCACCACCTCTACATATACCTCATCGCTAGATATTTTGTTGTCATGCACAGATGGTTTTTATTGAGGTAATGATTTATAATATCACTAATTTGCACCACTATTTCTTACTGTCATTGATACAGGAGGGTAAGAATGCACATCCATACCTACAAAGAGATAAGAAGAGTGTATAACGTTATCGGAACCATCATAGGCGCCTTGGAGACAGGTGACAGTGGAATATTATGACCTTTCTTTTCACATCCTGTAATCTAGCATTGCTCAATTCAGCAGGGTCCTGAGCATGCGGACATCCATTCAAGAGCTAGATGTCATTATTAGCCAGGGTGTCAGATAATGGTGGTAAAGGATTAGTGGTCATCATGGCGACTGGACTTCAAATCTCAGGGATGTCACTGGTTCCTAGTCAATCCGTAGGCTAAATAAAGGTACAGTCTGCAAAATGGCCGCCTTCATTTTTATCTAAGTCCTGGGCTGAATGATTGGAATAAGAGGTGGTTTAAACCTCTACGATGGGGGCTTGCATGGGTGGTGATCACATATGTTAGTAGCCTATAGCATTGTTGGGGTGATGGTTCTGTTGGTTGTTTATTTAAAGGGCTTGTGATGTATACAAAAGACACTTTGTTCCAGGCATCCCTCCCTCCCTTATGAAGTTTGTTGGCTGTGTTGCGGCAGGTCACTACTATGGGTGCAATTATTTAGTTGAGGTGCGCTGCCTTTATTGTCTGGTAATTGGCTGCACCACCATTATGGGGGGGGGGGGGGCAGTAGTCAAGGTAGAAGGTGAGTGGATACCTTTTGTTGCTCATAGGAGTTATGTACAGTAGATGTATTTGTTCACAGTATCTGCCTGCAATGCCAGTTGTTGGTTGTCATTGGGCATTGCAGACTAGCTAATTTTTGGCCGTCCTTTCTTTGCCACCATACATCCTATATAATAAATGGGCAGCGCTGTTCCTCACCTTGATGGGGGGTAATTCAAGTTTTTTGTGTGCTGGTGGCCACTAGATGGCACAAGATGGAGCAATTCAAGTGTTGCTCCTTTCGGGCGCACATAACCGCTTGCACTAACATTAGTTGTTCCGTCATTTTGATGGGCTGATAACTAGTTCATAAACAATAATCATATTTCAATAAATAACAGTTTATTTGCCAAAATCTATAGTGTCTTTATTTACTGTAGAGGTTCAGGTTAAGTGGTTTGTACCCATGGCAGCCCTCATCTGATAGAAGGTTTAATCAGAGGCGTAGCGTGGAAACATGGCAGCCCTCATCTGATAGAAGGTATAATCAGAGGCGTAGCGTGGAAACATGATAGCCCTCATCTGATAGAAGGTTTAATCAGAGGCGTAGCGTGGAAACATGGCAGCCCTCATCTGATAGAAGGTTTAATCAGAGGCGTAGCGTGGAAACATGGCAGCCCTCATCTGATAGAAGGTTTAATCAGAGGCGTAGCGTGGAAACATGGCAGCCCTCATCTGATAGAAGGTTTAATCAGAGGCGTAGCGTGGAAACATGGCAGCCCTCATCTGATAGAAGGTTTAATCAGAGGCGTAGCGTGGAAACATGGCAGCCCTCATCTGATAGAAGGTTTAATGACATTTGAGAATCTCTGTAGTGAACTGATGTAACTCTGTACAGCATTATTAAACGCACTCATGTCATTCTTAGACAGGTATGTCATACTTGGTGGCCATAGGGACTCCTGGGTATTCGGAGGGATTGACCCCCAAAGTGGAGCAGCTGTAGTGAACGAAATTGTCAGAAGTGCAGGGAAGTTGAAAGTAAAAGGTAATATTTCTTGGACTTTTTTATTGTATTTATTTATTTATCAATCGTTATAAGTGACTATCTTTTTTTGTCATTAAAAAAAAGTTAGGGTATAGAAAGCAAAAAGATGAAACATGGGTGGAACAATTTGACAAAGTAAGGGAGGTTACAGAAAGGAGGTTGGACCCATTGGGCCTCATTTGGATTTGGAAGCAAGGCAGAAAAAGCACGTAACTTTGTATCTGGAACAAACCATTTTGCAGTGCAATGGAAGGAAATACATTTATATTTTTTCTGTGCAAGCATCGTGGGCTGAATAACCTCTTATAGAACTTCTGCGCAATTCAAAGTTGTACGCATCTCAGCCATTTCTCTGTGCCGCTACATGGACGGCAACTGAGCAGCAAAGATACAAATGCGCTTATAAGAACCGTTCCGTGGGTGTTGCCTGAGCATGTAGCTAGAGATGGGCCTATGCAAAGTGGACGCCAAATTTAGATTGTTGTCCCGCACTTAGTATAGGGTAAGCACTGATGATAGCGATGGCGGCTGGTCTTGCGGACTGGGAAGCATGGCGGTGTGATGACATGGCATACAGTTGCATAAGCATTCCGTTGGCACTGGACTTTCACCACTCACAGGGGCAGATATACTAAGCCTTGGATAGTGACAAAGTGGAGAGAGATAAAGTACGTACCAACCAACCAACCAACCAACCAACCAACCAGCTCCTAACTGTCATTTTTCAAACAGAGGTCGAGATGTATTAACCTGGAGAAGGCATAAGGAAGTGATAAACCAGTGATAAATGTAAGGTGATAAACGCACCAGCCAATCAGCTCCAATATGTAAATTATCAGTTACAAACTGATTGGCTGGTGCATTTATCACCTTGCATTTATCACTAGTTTATCACTTCCTTATGCTTTCTCAAGGTTAATACATCTGCCCCACAGCCTGTAACATTGCAGTTAGGTGCTGATTGGGGGTATGGGACTCAGGGTCGATAGTGTCTAGGTCGACACCTATTGGTCGACAGTGACTAGGTCAACACAGAAAATGGGTCGATATGGCCATTTTTTTTTGTTTTTTGGGTGTCGTTTTCACCATGTGGCGACGGGGAACCCCAATTAGTGCACCGTGTCCCCTCGCATGGCTCGCTTCGCTCACCATGCTTCAGGTTACCGTTCCCAGTTGTAGTCCACGTGGAACGTAAAGTCTGAAAATGTTCAAAAAATTAAAAGATTTTTTTTTTTTTAAACTCATGTCTACCTTTTCCTATGTTGACCTATTTCATGTGTCGACCTAATGTGTGTCGACCTAATGTGTGTCGACTTAGAGTCCGGATACCGCTGATTGGCTGGTACTTTATCTCTCTTCACTTTAACACACTCCACGGCTTAGTACATCTTCCCAGAATGAGGCCCTGTACCTTTATCAGGGATGGGGAACCTTTGGCCCTCCAGCTGTTGTTGAACTACACATACCAGCATGCTATGCTACAGCTTTGCTACTTGGCCATGCTAAAACTGTTGCAAGGCATGCTGGGATGTGTAGTTCAACAGCACCTGGAGGGCCAAAGGTTCCCCATCCCTGACCTTTATGATGATTGCACATCCTGCTGTCAGTCATTGACCATTTGAGCTAAACAGGCAGATAATTCAATTCTTTGTAAATATTATTTAGGGTGGAGGCCGAGGAGAACGCTGCTGTTTGCCAGCTGGGACGCAGAAGAGTTCGGCCTGTTGGGCTCTACAGAATGGGCTGAGGTAACGCATGTATTGCTCAGCTTATACAGGGGGCTGCTGACCTTTACTCTAAGTCGCGGAGAATGATCATATAATCTCTAAAACAAATATTGTCTTATTTTTTTTAAAAAAAGTCCCCTTCCTGATCGTATTATTAATCTGTCTCCTCGCCACATTGTGTCCGGATGGCTCGCACAGCTTCACTGGTTCCATACAGGATAAATGCTGGCATGTGGTGGCAATATGAGGCAATACAGAGCTATGTAATATCTTGGTATTATGAGATTTTCTATTTTACCATGATCGTGTTGTTATATACTGCATACTTAACTACACAGCAGATCACTTCAGTGGGTGGGGCTGGGCTGCATGTCAGGCCCCGCCCCCAAGATGGGAAAATGCCCATGATTTGCGGGTCTGCTGGTAGAGGGCAGGGCTAAATTATGCCACTCACATCTGTTAGCCCTGCCCACTTCATGCTCTTGCTGTATTTTATGTGCTTCTACCCAGGGACGTTTCAACAGAGCAGGGGGCCTGTGTGAACGTCCGGATGGGCCCCCTCCTCTGTACGGTGCTGTAGACTCCGGCATTTCTACTGCGCATGCGCAGGTCTCCGGAAACATATCGCTCGCCATGATCCAGAGACCAATTTGGCTACCACGATCGCAGTGCCTGACGCTGGACTCCGGAAAGGTAAGTATTAAAATGGGTGCAATGTGTGCGGTGTGGGCCCCCCTGAACCCAGGGGCCGTGCGCACCACACACATTGCACCCATTAGAGCAGGGGTGGGGAACCTTTTTTCTGCCAAGGGCCATTTGGATATATATAAAATCCTTCGGGGGCCATACAAAAATTATCAACTTAAAAATTACCCTGCCCCCCAGTAGTTCTGCCTCTTAGAGGTACTGAGTGCGTGCACCGAAGGCGCGCACGCCAAAAAATGGGTGTGACAAATTAAAATGGGACGTGATACACATATGCCCCCAATAGTGCAGTGCCAGATACACATGCCAGTGCATTGCCAGATACACAAATGCCGCCACAGTGCCAGATATACAAATGCCCTCACAGTGCCAGATATACAAATGCCCCCACAGTGCCAGATATACAAATGCCCCCACAGTGCCAGATATACAAATGCCCCCACAGCGCCAGATCCACAAATGCCTCCACAGCGCCAGATCCACAAATGCCCCCACAGTGCACCCCCACCCCACTGTGCTGCTCACCGCTGCTGCTGCTCCGTCCGGCGGTGGCGTGTCTCAGCTGTCAGGTCAGGGAGGAGAGCATGGCTATGTCGGGTGGCGTGTAGATCTCAAACCAACCACCGGTTTGTGAGCCAATCGGAGCTCGTGGACCGGCAGCAGCGGCTCCTGATTGGCTGCCTGTCCGCAAGCTCTGATTGGCTCATGAACCGACGGCTGGTTTGGGATCCTACCCGCCGCTGCCGTCGGAAATGTAGCTGCGCTCTCCTCCCTGCCCTGACAGCTGAGACACGCCGCCGGCGGACTGAGCGGTTGCATGTCTCTCTGACACAAGCGGGTGGGCCGGAACAAACGGCTTTGCGGGCCTTATACAGCCTGCGTGTCAGCGTCCGGAGTCTTACCGGTACGCTGGGGCCGCGGGGCCGGCTTCCTTGGCGATGTGCGGGCAGCAGCGGAGGTGGGCTGCTGTGCCGGATCCGTGGGCAGCAGTAGCGGCAGTGAGGGGGTCCGCACGTGGTGGCGGGACGCCGCTACAGCGGGTCGCTCTTGCTGAGCCGTTGCTAGGAGACCAGGGGCAGTGAGCAATGTGGCTTTGCAAAAAGGTCTGCATTACTGGGCGCCGCCATGTTGGAGACCAAGTTTTAAGCATAGTTCCTGTTTCTTCCAGCCAATCCTGGGGAAGCTCTCCCTATAAAAGGGGGCTGGTTTAGGACAGGGACGCCAGTGCTTCAAGTTACAACCCTGTTGTAGGTGCTTTAGCCTGTGCTCCCAGGATTCCTGCTGTATTCTGGTTCCTCCTGATCCTGCTTGGTCGGTTCTCTGTTGCTGCTGTAGCCCTGCCATTTCTAGCCTGCTACTGCCTGTGGAAGCGCTCCTGGAAAACCCGGTCCAGTAAGACTCTTTGGGCACAGTCGGCCCTGGGTCTTCTGCCTCGTCTTTCAAGCCACACTCCACAGATCTCCTTCACCAGCCACGCCTTTGTACCACCGACTACAGCCTGCAGATTATTATCTTCAGCTTCGTTTTCCAAACCACAGTCCACAGTCCTTGTCTCCAGCCACGTCTTCAACCACCATCCACAGTTCCACAGTTCATCATCTACGATCTCGTCTTTCAAATCACAGTCCATAAGTTCTTCGCCCCCAGCCACGTCTTCAACCACCATCCACAGTTCCACAGTTCATCATCTACAGTCTCGTCATTCAAACCACAGTCCACAGTTCTTCGCCTCCAACCACGTCTTTAACCACTATCTACAGTTCCGCAGTTCGTTAATCAAAACCTCGTCTTTCAAGCCACAACCCGCAGTTCTTTATCCGCAATTACGTTCCTTAACCATCGTGCTCCAGCCTCAGTTCTCTACCTCAGCCCTGTACATAATAAATACTTCCTACTGATTCTCAAACCCTGCCTACGTTCTTCATTGCTCCGTGTCCCATGCGAAGGAACTATATCCAACCCCCTCATCTTGTTCATCCACAGCCTGCTACCTCCTCGGGCAAATCTCAGCTGCCGGATCCTCAAACTTTGCTAGATGTGACACTGCGGGCCGGAGGTATAGAAACGCCAATGCTTCTACCCTCATCCTGCCCACTGCACTCGGAAGCGGGCAGGTGTGGGTGGGATGCTGGAGAGCCACATACCCTTCTGGGGCTGCGGGGGACTGCCCTAAAAATCAGGAGTCTCCGGCAGCTTCTGGGAGGGTAGGCAAATATGATGTACTGGATAGTGGCGAGTTGGTGGTCCTAGAGAATATATAGTGGCATAATATTTGTGCTATGTGATACCCCCATCTGTACTTCCACATCTACAGATCATGTACAGCAAGTTACAGTACATACACAAACACAACATTCACACAAAGAATAGCACACAGCAGGAATAAAAGTTGGCTTCCTTTTATGTACACTGAAATCAGCAATGGTTCTCACATTTGTTTCTGCTGTGACACATGAGTGACATCCACATACGTGACTTAACATTGTAAAGATATAAAACTAAATGTACATGAACCCTATTGTACCCAAAGCTCACACTCCTAGTGGTTCTTTACATACAGATATGCCCTCATTCATCTTTGCTGTAGTCACGCCAAACAGCCACTCTTGGCACGCCGGATTATATGGAAATCTTCTAGCGTCCGGTGCTGTTTTTGCTTCTTTTTGCTAAAAATGTGTCTTAGTAGCAACGCAATGTAACTAGGACGCAAGAGACTGTGCTGATTATTTTGATACCTGTATATCTGTGTGCGACTGAGTCTCTGAATCAAGTGCTACAATGTAGCAGTCGCAGCTTTTTCCTGATACAAGCTCTGTTCTGCTCCGTATACAGACTCGGGCGGTAATTCAGATCTGATCGCTGGGCTGCGTTTTTTGCAGGCCTGCGATCATATAGTCACCACCTACAGGGGCAATGTATTTTCGCTGTGCAAGTGTGCGACCGCATGTGCAGCTGAGCTGCTAAAACCCAGTGTGTACAGTTTGTATGCAGCCAAGGACTTCCTCCTCCAGTGCGATAAGAACAGGCTGATCGGGTCCGGAGCTGACGTCACACACACGACCTGAAAACGCTTGGGAACGCCTGCGTTTTTCTGGACACTCCCTGTAAATGCTCAGTTGCCACCCACAAACGGCCTCTTCCTGTCAATCACCTTGCGAACGCCCGTGCGATCGGCTTTTTCGGACCATCCCGTCGCTGGCCGCCGATGCCTGTTGCTGTTGTATGACGCGCCTGCGCATTGCGGCGCATACGCAGTTAGGATCTGATCGCCCGCTGTGTGAAAACTCACAGTAGCGATCAAATCTGAATGACCCCCTCAGTCGTACACAATATATATGCGTCATATAAAATTAATCGGCACAGTCTGCATTGCGTATAAGATGCGCTTTTGGTAAAAAGACGCCTGACGTTAGCAGGGTTGCACAGGACCTGGCTGCTCACTCACGCAAGGCATCTTGCGCTGCATGGCGTATTGAGACTGTATGTATGAGGACCTTCCCGTTCTCATTAACCATTATAGTTTAGTACTTGGGACCACTTAATCTCCTGTCCTGTTGAGTCTGCCTGCTATGGGCAATTTTTCCATTTTAGCTCTCAAAGATTTGATACATCTCCCACAGTCTGTGAATTTTATATACTGTACTAGTTACCAATTGGTTTTATTTTAATTTTAGTATTGTTTTATATTTGCAGGAAAATGTTAAAACACTAGAGAAAAGAGCAGTTGCTTATATTAATGCAGATTCCTCTGTAGAAGGTAAGTACTGTGTGTAACTAGTCTAAAGCGCGACGGAATATGTGTTGCGCTATATAAGAAACTGTTAATAAATAAATAAATTATAGGTGTTCATTATAACCAGACACTACGGTGGCATCCAACCTACACCATTCACTGGTACTCAGCACTTATGTAGCTCCCCAGGGAAAAGCGCTACTCATCACACCACATCCACCAACTCAGCCTAAGGGGTAAATAATATACTAAACATTCTAAAATAGATAAGTAGCAGTGTTGCCCTTAGCAACCAGATTCTAGTTATCAGTTCTCTGTTGCATTTTAGAATATGATAGAATCTGATTGGTTGCTGTCGGCACCATCACTCCTTTCCAATTGGTTCACATCTATAAGCCATTGCAGGGGCTGCACCAGTCTGTGGAGGAGATTTATCAAAGCTTGGAGAGAGAGAAAGTACCAACCAGTCATCTCCCAACTGTCGTTTTACAGGCTGTGATTGAAATATGACAGACACGGATTGCTTGCTACTTTATCTCTCTTCAGTGCTTGATAAATCTCCCCCCAGTATTCGCTAATATAGGCAGAACTGCTCTTTAAAACCCTTGGGGTCTATTCAGAGCAGAACACAGCCACGCGCCTGTATGCAATGGCTGCATTCAGAGAGTCTGTGCACGTGCACCGACCGCATCTTGGACGGTGATAGACAGCGGCGGCTGTCAATATGGCACCGACGCGGCGTTGTGGGGGCGTGGTGTGCAACACAGGGGCATGTGGGCAGTGTTTTCGGGGAGGATGCGTGATGTCACACGCAGCCCTTCTGAGAAAAAAATATTGCCAGACCACGCAGGCAGGGGTCAACCTTGAATCAATGCACCCTGTGCTGGGCGGCCCCCAGAAATGTGAGTAGATGGATGAAGATATTGCTGTGGGAAGCATCAGTCTTCCGCTGTACCCTAATTGGAAATTCCTGATCAGAGCCATCTGGAGCTTGCCCAACTACCTAAACATTGCCAAATTTGGGAAGCAGGATTCAGCCCCTCAAAAATGTGGGTGCAAACGGTCACCGGTAGGGAGAATGTGGCCCTGTATAAGGTGAAAAAAAACAGCAAATGGCTCAGAAATAGGGGAAGTTTCATTATGGCCACCCTGTATATAGGTGTGTATATGTATATACGCTACAGGGCTGTTTCTAGCCAAGTTGTCTCCCAGTGCGAGATTGAAAAATGCGCCCCCCCCCCCCATGGCATAAAAAATGTGCCCCCCCCCCCCCCCCCCCACACACCTAGATTTAAAAAAAAATTGTGTGCGCACCCAGCAAGGGGGCGTGGCCTCATCTAAATGGGCATGGCCTCGTCTGAAAAGACTACCTCACAATCCAGTTTTTGACCCTGCTCCAACAGATCACGACCACCACAGGAAAAAAAATTCTACCATTCTACAGTAATGCCCCCTGCACCATATTATGCAACACACCGCAATGTCCTTGATACATTAAATCCCCACACTACAGCAGGCAAGAGTCCCCATTTCACACATTACTGCAGGTGTCCCCATTTTACACATTGAGAGAGAGAGAGAATACTTACAGAGGCGATTACCGCTCTCCAGCCCGCCTCACCAATCGCTCCTCACGTCGGCCTTTCCCTCTTCCTAACTTGGATCCCCCTCTGTACTCCGCTCGCGGGGGGGGAAGAGTTTTGCGGAATGACGGGGTTGTGTCATGGCGTAACAATGCAACCGCATCATTCCGTGAAACTCCGACCCCCGAGCGGGTTACTAGGGGAGAATTAGGAGGGAGAAGCAGGGAGCCACAGTTAGTGCCGCGGCGGGCGCCCAGTGCGGTTGCACTGCTCGCCTGCCCCAAGAAACGGCCCTGATACGCTACATAATACCGAAGGAATAGAGAATGCCTCTTCCTTATTGTAAGAGAAGTAATGACTCCATGCAATACGACTGAGGGGTTGTCATGTTTCGAAACTCATTGTCTTTATTTTGTTTGCTACAATAATTTACTGTTCCTTGGGGAAATACATGGATGATTGGCTCGCCAAGTAAGTTTATATGATTCGTTGCAAGTCAAATTTATGTAGTCATAATTCATTATAAAGTGGAAACAACTGCCACAGACCTAGCGGATTGATATCCACTTGGTTCCATAATAATATGTCTTTCTTAGGCACAGACAGAATGCAGATAAGTTGAACATTATAGTTAAAGAGAAATAAATGAACTACAATTGTTGTCTCTTGTGTAAGCCGGAAATCTATATCAATCTAACAAACTGAACGCAATTCCACTTGTTGCCTGATTTGTAAGATGATCCATTGTTCTATTCTCATTTGTTTTCAACCCCAATGCTTTTTTATTGTATTTTTTTTCTTTCTTTTTTTTTTTTAGGGAACTTTACTTTGAGAATTGACTGCACACCATTAATGTATCAACTGGTTTACAGTTTGACAAAAGAGGTATTTATCATGTTTTCTTTTTTTTTATGCAAATTGTGTTTTTATTAATAAAGAGACAATAGTATACAGCTCACAAGGAATTGTATGTAATACAAGAATTAGTGCTGTCATTTCAATCGTAGGCTAAAAATACAACAAACAAAATCAATGTATAATGGCCCTCATTCCGAGTTGTTCGCTCAGTAATTTTCTTCGCATCGCAGCGATTTTCTGCTAATTGCGCATGCGCAATGCTCGCACTGCGACTGCGCCAAGTAAATTTGCTTAGAAAGTTTGGTATTTTACTCACGGCATTACGAGGTTTTTTTCCACGTTCTGGTGATCGTAATGTGATTGACAGGAAGTGGGTGTTTCTGGGCGGAAACTGGCCGTTTTATGGGAGTGTGTGAAAAAACGCTGCCGTTTCTGGGAAAAACGCGGGAGTGGCTGGAGAAACGGGGGAGTGCCTGGGCGAACGCTGGGTGTGTTTGTGACGTCAAACCAGGAACGAAACTGACTGAACTGATCGCAGATGCCGAGTAAGTCTCGAGCTACTCAGAAACTGCTAAGAAATTTCTAATCGCAATTTAGAGAATCTTTCGTTCGCAATTTTGCTAAGCTAAGATTCACTCCCAGTAGGCGGCGGCTTAGCGTGTGCAATGCTGCTAAAAGCAGCTTGCGAGCAAACAACTCGGAATGAGGGCCAATATCGGTAGCCCACTTCATTTAAGGCATTAAACTGTAGTATCTTCAAGTATTAATAACACGAAAAATAGAACATACAAGAAGCAGAAAGGAAAGACAGGAAAAAAGAAAGAAAGTGAGAAGAAGAAGAAAAGAGAGGGAAAAGGAGAAAGAGGAAAGAACCGCCGTCACCATCGCAGCCCTAAGATGTCGTAGGGGAGGGGAGTCGCAACAAAGCTTTGTATTCCTGCGTTCCTTTGAATTCCAGCCAATCTAGCCAGACGGCTGTGAATCGAGATGCAGATTGGTCGGAAGAAGACGTCAAGTCTTCCATTGCCATATGGTAATCGATTCTTTGGAACCATTTGGCAATGGGAGGCTGTGTCTGAGATCTCCAGAAGCACGGAATGGTCGCCTTGGCAGCATTCATTAAATGTCGTAGTTGAGAATTTTTAAATTGGGATAGTGGAAGGTTAATCAAGTTAAGTAACCAAAAATCAGGTGTCTCCGGTATAGAGAGTCCCGTGATACGCCTAGTTAGAGAATGAACCTGTTGCCAGAATGAAGCCAGACACGGGCACCGCCACCAAATATGGCAAGGAGTGCCGCGAGACCGGCCACACCTCCAGCAGACATCCGGAACACTCGGAAACATGCGGTGGACCCGATCTGGGCATCTATACCATCTCGAGACCACTTTGTATTGTGTCTCGAAAACTTGCAATGAAGGTGAACTAGCAAATGTGAACTGAAAAATACGAGACCATTGGTCAGAGGTCAACACCCTACCCAAATCCTCATGCCAAGCCGTAACGAATGCCATAGGTCAAGTGGGAGTGCTCGCGAGGCATTGTCGGTACAATAAAGATATTAGGTGTCGTGGCAGGTTCTCAGAGAGACACAAGGATTCGAAGATCGTCGGACTCCATCCCACCGCACGAGCCGATGTTGCAGCAACATAATGTTGTATTTGTAGGTAAGCCCAAAATTAATTAGGCGGTAGACCATAAGATCGCTGCAAGTGTGAGAAGGGATGGAATCCCGCCGAACCAATCAGGTGGCTCAACCGAGAAATGCCAGCTTCTGCCCATGCTGATTTCGGAGACAGGGAGAGAGGATTCGCGGGGAGGTCTAGATTAAATAATAAAGGCGTCGGCAAGGAGGGGCTCGGGCTAAAAGAGTCTAAATTTCTTCCAAATCTTAAGGGTCAGGTCTAGGGTGGGATGTTTTTATGCATGGGATTTTTTTAAGCCAGGGGAGAATAAGCAAAGGGGTACCCGCGGTCACTTCAGCTATTGATGGCCACTGTTAGGATAGGGGGATCTGGTCATATAAATAATTCTGGACAAATGCACAGCATAGTAATAGCTAATAAAATGAGGTAATTGTAGACTGCCTTCCTTACGAGTACGGGTCAGTGTGAATTGGGAGATTCGGTGCCCTCTCCGCCCCCAAATAAAACTACCAACAGATGCCTGCAAAGCAGTAAAAAAGGAAGTAGGCACTGTTATGGGCAATGTTTGCAGTAGATATAAAACTTTAGGGAGAATCGTCATCTTTACCATGTTAATCCTGCCCAGCCAAGTAAGCTGGAGTGTCGACCATTTATCAAGATCTGTAGCAATCCTACGCAGTAGAGGAAGAAAATGTACCCGGTATAGATCAGGAAGGTTTTTAGTCAAGAGAACTCCCAAATACTTTAGCTGAGCAGGATGCCACTGAAATGGGAACGAATCCCGAAGTCCCTCAATTACTCGTGTGGGTGTGGAGATATTCGAGGCAACAGACTTAGTGAAATTTACCTTGAAATTAGAAAGCAAGTTAAACTTATTGAATTCCTGCATAAGAGCAGGAAGGGAAGTTACCGGGTCCGTCAAAGTAGCCAAAAGGTCATCCGCATATAGGCCCTCATTCCGAGTTGTTCGCTCGTAAGCTGCTTTTAGCAGCTTTGCACACGCTAAGCCGCCGCCTACTGGGAGTGAATCTTAGCTTATCAAAATTGCGAACGAAAGATTAGCAAAATTGCGAATAGACACTTCTTAGCAGTTTCTGAGTAGCTCCACACTTACTCGGCAACTGCGATCAGTTCAGTCAGTTTCGTTCCTGGTTTGACGTCACAAACACTCCCAGCGTTCGGCCAGACACTCCTCCGTTTCTCTAGCCACTCCCGCGTTTTTCCCAGAAACGGTAGCGTTTTTTCAAACACTCCCATAAAACGGCCAGTTTCCGCCCAGAAACACCCACTTCCTGTCAATCACATTACGATCACCGGAACGAAGAAAAAAACCTCGTAATGCCGTGAGTAAAATACCTAACTGCATAGCAAATTTACTTGGCGCAGTCGCACTGCGGACATTGCGCATGCACATTAGCGACTAATCGCTCCGTTGCGAGAAAAATATAACGAGCGAACAACTCGGAATGACCCCCTAAGTGCCAATTTGTGCTCCTGCTTTCCGGTCCATACACCGTGAATATTCGGGTTAGCCCGAATCGCTCTCGCAAGAGCCTCCATGCAGAGAACAAATATGAGCGGGGACAGGGGGCAACCTTGCCTCGTCCCGTTCCGGATCAGAAAGGGAGCAGAAAGGGCACCATTCACACGGACGCTAGCTGATGGTAACCTATAGAGAGCTAGTATACAACTAAGACAGGTCGGACCCAGACCCATGTGCTCAAGAAGACCTTCCATGAACTGCCAATCTATCCTGTCAAAGGCCTTCTCCACGTCAGTGGACAAGAGGACCATATGGGAGGATCCGCTTTGAACATGGTGGATAAGATCTATAACTTTGGAAGTGTTATCCTTAGCCTCCCGACCCAGTACAAATCCCACCTGGTCCCCATGAACCACCGACGGGAGAAGGTGGCCCAGACGACTCGCAAGCAGTTTAGCAAAAAGTTTAATGTCGCAATTCAGGAGGGAAATAGGTTGGTAGCTCGAGCACTGGGTGGGATCCTTACCTTCTTTTGGGATCACAGTTATATGTGCTTCCAGGGTCTGCGGGGAAAAGCCTCTCGGCAGAGATGGAATTGCACGCCTTCAAGAAAAGAGGTAATAAAGATTGTTTAAAGGCTTTATAGTATCTGACTGGGAAGTCATCCGGCCCCGGACTCTTCCCAGCCGGTGTAGCCGCTAGGGCCGTCTCCAGCTCTTCAATGGTAAAGGGTTGATCCAAAGCACCCAGATCTGATTCCGGGAGTCTTGGAAAATCAAACTCCGCCAAGTATCTCCGGATCAGAGCCTTCAAATCAGAGGTGGCTTGAGGAGTTTGGTCCTTTCTGAGATTATAGAGACTCATAATAGTTTTGGAAAGAATGAGCAATCTGAGGCAATGTATATGCAGCCCGGCTTCCCAGCTCATGGATAGAGTGAACAAAGGTCTGCAGCCTCTGGGCTCTACCGAGCATAGCACCCGGTTTACTGCCCAAGTAAAATTTATAGCGACATTTAGTCATTCCTAGTTTTGTTTTATCCCATAAAAATTTATTAAGGGCTTGACGGGCTTCAGTAAGTCCCAGGAAGACCCCTGGATCAAGGGAGGACTGGTGCGAGGCCTCTAAAGTCGCTATTCGTTCAATAAGCTGTAACCTCTGTGCCATTCGCTCCTTCTTGAGCTGAGAGCCAAGCTGTATACATCTACCTCGAATTACACATTTGTGTGCCTCCCAGATCATGACTGCACTAACATCTGGAGTGTGGTTTGTCGCAATATAATCCGAAATGGCGGAGGCGAGCTTGGCCTTTAAACAGGGATTCCGAGTCAATGAGTCATTAAACCTCCACGACCATGGCGTGGGGGGATGGGGGGTGGATGAAAGCGCAACAGAGATATACACCGGGGCATGGTCCGACCATGTAATGTAACCCAATAGTGCTTGAAGGAAATAAGTGTAGAAATCTATGCTCAACTAAAAAGTAGTCAGGGCGTGAATACGTAGTGTGAGGAGAAGAAAAGAAAGTGTAATCCTTCCCTGTCGGATGCTGTTCTCCATAAGTCCATCAACTGAAACTCACGAAGAAGGCGGCTCACACGACGGTGATCACGTGTCAACCGTCTATTCAGAGAATGAAAACAATGCATCCCAGGATCCAAGGATCAGTTAAAGTCGCCCCCCATAATTAGACGCCCTTCTTTAATGGATTCTATCTGTTGCAGAATTTTGGTAAAGAACTGTCTTTGGCGTTGATTAGGAGCGTATATATTAACAAGAGTGTAAACCTGATTATATATTGTGCATTTAACAACCTGGCATCGACCTTCATCCAGAATTTGGTGAGAGACCTCTGTAACCGGGACCCGACGCGCCAATAGGATCGCGACCCCTAGAGATTTATTGACTGAGTTATTGTTACAGAAAACCTGCGGGTAATAATAATTTTACCATGTTTTCTTTAAATGGACTGCACTATATTGTTATATTGTGGTGAGGTTTAGCATAACGGGGACATAGGGGGTGAGAAAGGAACTAGCACAACTGATTATTGTATTTTATAAGCAGAAAAAGACTGGCTGGGGGGAGGACAGGAGGGCAATTTCTGTTTATGTAGCTGTCTCACAGGATATCCAAAGAGATGATTATTAAAAGCCGATTTGGGGATAAGGCAACTGATCCTTACCCATAGGCAGCTGTTATACACTAATTTACCTATATTTAGCACGTATAATGCATTTGATTTATAATGCAGAACTAAATCTGAGTCTATTGTTCAATACTGCCCCTAATGTGGTGGCTAGTGTGCAATGCAGACGCGGATGGGATGGCTAGTGTACAAAACAGACTTGGATGGGATGGTTAGTGTACAATACAGACTTGGATGGAATGTCTAGTGTACAATATAGACTTGGATGGAATGTCTAGTGTACAATATAGACTCTTATGTGATGGCTAGTATAGAATACAGCCCCTAATGTGGTGACTAGTGCGCAAAACAGACCTGCCCCTAATGTGGTGGCTAGTGTGCAATGCAGACGCGGATGGGATGGCTAGTGTACAAAACAGACTCGGATGGGATGGTTAGTGTACAATACAGTCTTCGATAGGATGACTAGTGTACAATACAGTTTTGGATAGGATGACTAGTGTACAATACAGACTTTGATGGAATGGTTAGTGTACAAATCAGATTCAGATAGGATGGCTAGTGTACAAAACAAAATATTACTCCAATACCTGTTGTACAAACAGTAGCAGCTCTTGCCACGGGCAATCAGGCTTTTTGCCCGGGGTGCCGCTGTCCTAAGGGTGCTGCCGCCATTGCCGTGGCATGAGCTGTTGCTGCCGGTGCACCTGATGTCATCGCGCACCGCGCGGCATTGTGGGAGCAGACGCTAGAGGTCATAAATGACCTTGTGTCCGTGCAGTGTGCGGCGCTATAGGAGAGACGTCATGACGTCTCTCCCATAGATCCGCGGGAGCGGCGGCCATAGATAGAGGACAGCAGCAGAGGTCGGGAAGCAGGAGCGGGGCTGGTGAGTATTTTTTTTTTTTTATTCAAGCGCCGCTACTAGGGGCACAGCAACAGGGGGCACAATTACTGAGGGCACAGCAACAGGGGGCAAAACTACAGGGGCACAACTACTGAGGGCACAGCAACAGGGGGCACAACTACTGAGGGCACAGCAACAGGGGGCAAAACTACAGGGGCACAAGTCTAGAGATGAGCGGGTTCGGTTCCTCGGAATCCGAACCCCCCCGAACTTCAGCCTTTTTACACGGGTCCGCGGCAGACTCGGATCTTCCCGCCTTGCTCGGCTAACCCGAGCGCGCCCGAACGTCATCATCCCGCTGTCGGATTCTCGCGAGGCTCGAATTCTATCGCGAGACTCGGATTCTATATAAGGAGCCGCGCGTCGCCGCCATTTTCACACGTGCATTGAGATTGATAGGGAGAGGACGTGGCTGGCGTCCTCTCCGTTTATAGTTACTGTTAGTAGTTAGTTGATCTGATTGCTGCTTAGCTTATTGTGGGGAGGATTGGGGAGAGCTGTTAGGAGGAGTACAGTCAGTGCAGAGTTTTGCTAGTTTTTTTTTAATCCGTTCTCTGCCTGAAAAAAACGCTCCATACCATATCTGTGCTCAGCCTCAGTGTGCTGCATGATATATCTATGTATATCTGACTGTGCTGAGTGCTCACTGCTCACACAGCTGAATTGTGGGGGAGACTGGGGTGCAGTTATAGCAGGAGTACAGTGCACACTTTTGCTGCCAGTGTGACTGACCAGTGACCACCAGTATATTGTTTGCCTGAAAAAGTTAAACACTCCTGTGGTGTTTTTTTTTTTTATTCTATAAACGCATTCTGCTGACAGTGTCCAGCAGGTCCGTCATTCATTATATTATATAAATATTTACCTGCAGTAGTGTTATATTTTTTTTGTTCATCTCTATCATCGTTATCATCTCTATATTAGCAGACACAGTACGGTAGTCCACGGCTGTGGCTACCTCTGTGTCGTCAGTGCTCGTCCATAATTGTATACCTACCTGTGGTGGGGTTTTTTTTTCTATCTTCTTCATACTAGTAGTTTAGGAGTCTGCTGACAGTGTCCAGCAGGTCCGTCATTATATTATATATACCTGCAGTAGTGATATATATATATTTTTTATATCATTATCATCTCTATACTAGCAGACGCAGTACGGTAGTCCACGGCTGTAGCTATCTCTGTGTCGTCAGTGCTCGTCCATAATTGTATACCTACCTGTGGTGGGGGTTTTTTCTCTATCTTCTTCATACTAGTAGTTTAGGAGTCTGCTGACAGTGTCCAGCAGGTCCGTCATTATATTACATATACCTGCAGTAGTGATATATATATATATTTTATATCATTATCATCTCTATACTAGCAGACGCAGTACGGTAGTCCACGGCTGTAGCTACCTCTGTGTCGTCAGTGCTCGTCCATAATTGTATACCTACCTGTGGTGGGGTTTTTTTCTCTATCTTCTTCATACTAGTAGTTTAGGAGTCTGCTGACAGTGTCCAGCAGGTCCGTCATTATATTACATATACCTGCAGTAGTGATATATATATATATTTTATATCATTATCATCTCTATACTAGCAGACGCAGTACGGTAGTCCACGGCTGTAGCTACCTCTGTGTCGTCAGTCACTCGTCATCCATAAGTATACTAGTATCCATCCATCTCCATTGTTTACCTGAGGTGCCTTTTAGTTGTGCCTATTAAAATATGGAGAACAAAAATGTTGAGGTTCCAAAAATAGGGAAAGATCAAGATCCACTTCCACCTCGTGCTGAAGCTGCTGCCACTAGTCATGGCCGAGACGATGAAATTCCATCAACGTCGTCTGCCAAGGCCGATGCCCAATGTCATAGTACAGAGCATGTAAAATCCAAAACACAAAATATCAGTAAAAAAAGGACTCAAAAACCTAAAATAAAATCGTCGGAGGAGAAGCGTAAACTTGCCAATATGCCATTTACCACACGGAGTGGCAAGGAACGGCTGAGGCCCTGGCCTATGTTCATGGCTAGTGGTTCAGCTTCACATGAGGATGGAAGCACTCAGCCTCTCGCTAGAAAAATGAAAAGACTTAAGCTGGCAAAAGCACAGCAAAGAACTGTGCGTTCTTCGAAATCACAAATCCACAATGTCACGATCCGGGTATCTGGACGCCATTACTTACCCTTCAGATGCCTCCTAAGGCTGGCTCTGCGTTCCAGGACCGGATCCCGCTGTTCCTGAGTTTCCACATGCAGAATGTCAGAGTGGTGATTTCATCAGCCGCGGCCTCCGCTGTGCCCGCGTGGTTAAATGTGCGCTTGTCAGTCTGGCGTCTCCTGTCTCCTGTGGCCGGCGTCGCCATTACTGTTTCAATTCTCACATGGATTACAAACCAAACTTCCCTCCAAGTGTCTGCATGGGCGCAGCCATCTTGGATTTTGTCATCTGAGCATTTCCACCAATCTGCTGTCTGTATTGTTGATTTGCATAATTGCCTAGCCAACCCCTTCCTTGCTGCAGGTATAAGTAAGCTGTGCCTGAGCAAGGAAGGCGTCAGTGCTTTGGTTGTCTAACCTAGTTCCAGTTTGTCTCTCTCCTGTGGTTGTCTTCCAGGTTCCAGCTCCTGTCTCCAGACTTCTGCTATAGAGACCCGCACCAGCATTCCATCTGCGGTGTAGCCTGACTCTCCGATCCATTCTGGACTCACCTGTTTCCAGTTACAACAATCACCTGCTTCCAGCCCAGCTTCCAGCAGTGTACAGCTTCTCTTAAAGGGCCGGTGTCCTTTCTGCAGTTTACCACTCTCCACCGGTATTATTATTTCACCGCTCTTAAACTCCAAACTTCATCAATCACCTGCTTCCAGCCCAGCTTCCAGCAGTGTACAGCTTCTCTTAAAGGGCCGGTGTCCTTTCTGCAGTTTACCACTCTCCACCGGTATTATTATTTCACCGCTCTCAAACTCCAAACTTCATTATTATTTCATCGCTCTCAAGTTCGTTTATTATTTAACTGGTTCCAGCCAGTATCCACTCCGTACCAACAACAGTCTGGTTCCAGCCAGTATCCACAGCAGCCGTTTTATCTTCAGCAACCCAGCCTTTCCTGGAACACCAGCTGGTACGATCCTGGGTTCTCTCCATTGCTACAGTCAGGTCTGGTAAGGACTTTCCAACTAGAAGATTATAAGAACTGTCTCACCCTACCAGTGCCTGTGGCCCTTGCCACCCTGTAGTACCCAGGAATTGTATTTATCTTCTGTTGACTTTTATGTTTCCTTTACTGCTGCTGTGTTACGGAGTTTGTCATAATAAACATCATTGACTTTTATCCTGGTTGTCGTGGTCACGCCTGCGGGCAGTTATTCTACATGTTACTTACATGTCTAGGGGTCTGATACAACCTCCCAGGTTCCGTTACATCTCAGCCCCTACAACTGAGGCTGCCTCCCGTCAGCTCAGGCCCTCAGTTGTGACAGTAAGCACTGACCTAATGAATCCAGCCGGAGACCAGGATCAAGCGGCCAGGCCAATGCAAGAACTGGCAGCCCGACTTAAACATCAGGAGGCTGCACAGGGCCACATCATCCGCTGTCTCCAGGATCTCTCTACACGGCTGGATGGGATTCAAACGACCCTCCGTGGACCTGGCACGTCCGGTGCGTCCACTACAGTGACACCAGCTGTAACCCCACCCACCTTACCCATTTCCAGTCCACATCTTCATCTTCCAACGCCAGCAAAATTTGATGGATCTCCAAGGTTCTGCAGGGGATTTCTCAATCAATGTGAAATCCACTTTGAGCTTCTACCTGGCAATTTCTTCAGTGACCGTACCAAAATTGCCTATATCATCTCCCTTCTCAGTGGCTCAGCCCTTGACTGGGCATCACCTTTATGGGAGAAGTCTGATCCCCTGCTATCCTCCTATACTGACTTTGTAGCTACATTCAGGCGCATCTTCGACGAGCCAGGCCGGATAACATCTGCTTCATCTGAGATTCTCCGTTTACGCCAGGGAACACGTACTGTGGGACAGTATCTTATACAGTTTAAAATCCTGGAATCCGAACTGGCATGGAACGACGAGGCCCTGTATGCTGCATTCTGGCATGGCTTATCAGAACGCATCAAGGATGAGTTAGCTACCAGAGACTTGCCCTCTAAGTTGGATGAGCTAATTTCTCTTTGCACGAAGGTTGATCTACGTTTCAGAGAGAGAGCAACTGAGCGAGGAAGATCATCTACTCCTAAATCTTCTGCTCCTCCTCCTCGTCAACCATCTCCATCCAAGGATGAGCCTATGCAAATTAGTCGTTCTCGTCTATCTCCCGCTGAGCGCCGAAGACGTCTCTCTGAGTCTCTCTGTCTCTACTGTGCAGCTCCGTCGCACACTATCAATGCCTGTCCCAAACGTCCGGGAAACTCCAGATCCTAGCTCGCCAAGGAGAGGGCCGGCTAGGAGTAATGATCTCCTCTCCATCTCCTCATGACTGTAACCTCCCAGTGTCGCTCCAAATTGCTCAACGTTACAGGAACGTCATTGCCCTCCTTGATTCCGGAGCAGCTGGGAATTTCATAACCGAAGCTTATGTTAAACGGTGGTCCCTACCCACCGAGAGACTGTCCTCGTCCATCTCTTTGACTGCCGTGGATGGCAGCAAGATTTTTGACGCAGTCATTTCCTTAAGGACTCTTTCAGTTCGTCTGAGAGTGGGAGTTCTTCATTCTGAGTATATTTCTTTTTTAGTGATTCCAAGAGCCACACATCCAGTGGTTTTAGGCCTTCCATGGCTCCGTCTCCACAACCCATCAATTGACTGGACGATTACGCAAATACTGGCATGGGGTCCCTCCTGTGCTGAGACTTGTTTAGCCAAAGTTCTTCCTGTTTGTTCTTCCTTCCCCAGGTCATCTGATGTTCCGCCTCCTCCATATCAAGACTTCACGGACGTGTTCAGTAAAGCCTCTGCTGATATCCTTCCTCCTCATAGAGAATGGGACTGCCCAATCGACCTCATTCCAGGGAAGGTTCCACCGCGAGGCCGAACTTATCCGTTGTCTCTGCCTGAGACACACTCCATGGAAGAGTACATCAAAGAGAACCTGGCGAAGGGTTTCATCCGACCATCTTCTTCTCCAGCCGGCGCAGGCTTCTTCTTCGTTAAGAAGAAAGACGGTGGTCTGCGTCCGTGCATCGACTACAGAGGTCTGAACGACATTACCGTCAAGAACCGATACCCTTTACCCCTGATTACCGAGCTCTTTGATAGAGTTAGTGGTGCAACTATTTTCACAAAGCTGGACTTGAGGGGTGCCTACAATCTCATCCGAATCCGTGAGGGTGACGAGTGGAAGACCGCCTTTAACACCCGTGACGGACATTATGAGTACCTCGTCATGCCCTTCGGATTGAGCAATGCTCCAGCAGTCTTCCAGCACTTCGTGAATGAGATTTTCAGGGACATCTTGTACCGCCATGTCGTGGTTTATCTAGACGACATCCTCATCTTTGCTAATAATCTCGAAGATCATCGTTTCTGGGTAAAAGAGGTTCTTTCCCGTCTCCGTGTCAATCACCTCTATTGTAAATTGGAGAAGTGTGTGTTTGAAGTTAAAACCATTCCGTTTCTAGGTTACATTGTGTCCGGTTCCGGACTAGAGATGGATCCTGAGAAACTCCAAGCAATCCAGAATTGGCCTATACCCTTAAGCCTCAAAGGGGTCCAGAGGTTCTTAGGGTTCGCCAATTATTATAGAAAATTTATACGAGACTTTTCCACCATTGTGGCGCCTATCACTGCATTAACCAAGAAAGGTGCTAATCCGTCCAAGTGGTCCGAGGAAGCTACACAGGCCTTTCACCTTCTGAAGCAACGGTTCATCTCTGCACCAGTTCTGAAACAGCCCGACACCGACTCTCCTTTTATCTTAGAGGTAGATGCCTCCTCCGTTGGAGTAGGAGCAGTGTTATCCCAGAGGGCCAAAGATGGACATCTACATCCTTGCAGTTTCTTCTCCCGGAAGTTCTCCCCAGCTGAGCGCAACTATGCCATTGGCGATCAGGAGTTGCTAGCCATCAAGCTCGCTCTGGAGGAGTGGAGATACCTGTTGGAGGGAGCTTCCCACTCAATCACCATTCTTACCGACCACAAAAATCTTTTATATCTCAAAGGCGCACAATGTCTGAATCCTCGTCAGGCCAGATGGGCACTTTTCTTCTCTAGGTTTGACTTTAAACTCCAGTTCTGTCCGGGTTCTCAGAATCGTAAGGCCGATGCCCTTTCCCGCTCATGGGAGCAAGAAAATGAGTCCGAGTCTGCAGACAAGCATCCTATTATTAATCCGTTGGCATTCTCCACGGTAGGGATGGACTCTACGCCTCCACCAGGGAAAAGTTTTGTTAAGCCAGTTCTAAGGAAGAAGCTCATGCATTGGGCCCATGCTTCCCGTTTTGCTGGACATACAGGCATTCAGAAAACCCTTGAATTTATTTCTAGGTCCTACTGGTGGCCAACTCTGAAGAAGGACGTTATGGAATTTATTGCCTCCTGCCCAAAGTGTGCCCAACACAAAGTCTCCCGCCAGTCGCCTGCGGGGCAACTGGTTCCATTATCTGTTCCCCGTCGACCTTGGACCCATTTGTCGATGGACTTTGTTTCCGATCTACCTATCTGCAACAAGTTTAATACCATCTGGGTGGTAGTTGACCGGTTCACCAAGATGGCACATTTCATCCCTCTCACCGGTCTTCCGTCAGCTTCCAAGTTGGCTCAAGTGTTTATACAAGAGATCTTCCGACTTCACGGTCTTCCTGAAGAGATCATCTCGGATCGTGGAGTACAATTTGTAGCCAAATTTTGGCGAAGTTTGTGTCAAGCCCTCCAAGTCAAGTTAAAGTTTTCCACGGCTTACCATCCTCAGACCAATGGTCAAACCGAGAGGGTGAATCAGGACTTGGAGGCCTTCCTCCGTATATATGTGTCTTCCTCTCAAGATGACTGGGTTCAACTCCTTCCTTGGGCCGAGTTCAGCCACAACAATCAATACCATTCCTCATCTTCTTCTACACCATTCTTCATTAATTATGGATTCCACCCTAAAGTCCCAGAATTCCAACCGCTTACCGCAACTTCTGTTCCAGCAGTGGATGTCACCTTGCGTCAGTTTTCAAATAACTGGAGGAACGTCCGCGCAGCCCTGCTTAAAGCCTCATTCAGGTATAAGAAGTTTGCCGATAGAAAGCGTAGAGCGGTTCCTGCCCTCAAGGTGGGTGATCGTGTGTGGCTGTCCACGAAGAATTTGAGGTTGAGAGTTCCCAGCATGAAATTTGCACCTCGCTACATCGGACCCTTCAAGATTGAACAAGTCATCAATCCTGTTGCCTACAGGTTACAGTTACCATCCTTCTTGAAAATACCCAGGACATTTCATGTTTCTTTGTTGAAACCGCTGATCCTGAATTGGTTTCATTCCGCACTTCCTCCAGCTCCCAAAGTTCAGACTCAACGGGGAGTCGAGTACGAGGTGGCCAAGATTTTGGACTCACGTTTCCGTTACGGTCAGTTACAATACCTCATTGACTGGAAGGGCTATGGTCCTGAAGAACGCTCTTGGACCAATGCCTCAGACGTCCATGCTCCTGCCTTGGTCCGAAATTTCCACGCAAAGTTTCCTTTAAAGCCTAAGAAGTGTCCTGGGGCCACTCCTAAAGGGGGGGGGGTGCTGTCACGATCCGGGTATCTGGACGCCATTACTTACCCTTCAGATGCCTCCTAAGGCTGGCTCTGCGTTCCAGGACCGGATCCCGCTGTTCCTGAGTTTCCACATGCAGAATGTCAGAGTGGTGATTTCATCAGCCGCGGCCTCCGCTGTGCCCGCGTGGTTAAATGTGCGCTTGTCAGTCTGGCGTCTCCTGTCTCCTGTGGCCGGCGTCGCCATTACTGTTTCAATTCTCACATGGATTACAAACCAAACTTCCCTCCAAGTGTCTGCATGGGCGCAGCCATCTTGGATTTTGTCATCTGAGCATTTCCACCAATCTGCTGTCTGTATTGTTGATTTGCATAATTGCCTAGCCAACCCCTTCCTTGCTGCAGGTATAAGTAAGCTGTGCCTGAGCAAGGAAGGCGTCAGTGCTTTGGTTGTCTAACCTAGTTCCAGTTTGTCTCTCTCCTGTGGTTGTCTTCCAGGTTCCAGCTCCTGTCTCCAGACTTCTGCTATAGAGACCCGCACCAGCATTCCATCTGCGGTGTAGCCTGACTCTCCGATCCATTCTGGACTCACCTGTTTCCAGTTACAACAATCACCTGCTTCCAGCCCAGCTTCCAGCAGTGTACAGCTTCTCTTAAAGGGCCGGTGTCCTTTCTGCAGTTTACCACTCTCCACCGGTATTATTATTTCACCGCTCTCAAACTCCAAACTTCATCAATCACCTGCTTCCAGCCCAGCTTCCAGCAGTGTACAGCTTCTCTTAAAGGGCCGGTGTCCTTTCTGCAGTTTACCACTCTCCACCGGTATTATTATTTCACCGCTCTCAAACTCCAAACTTCATTATTATTTCATCGCTCTCAAGTTCGTTTATTATTTAACTGGTTCCAGCCAGTATCCACTCCGTACCAACAACAGTCTGGTTCCAGCCAGTATCCACAGCAGCCGTTTTATCTTCAGCAACCCAGCCTTTCCTGGAACACCAGCTGGTACGATCCTGGGTTCTCTCCATTGCTACAGTCAGGTCTGGTAAGGACTTTCCAACTAGAAGATTATAAGAACTGTCTCACCCTACCAGTGCCTGTGGCCCTTGCCACCCTGTAGTACCCAGGAATTGTATTTATCTTCTGTTGACTTTTATGTTTCCTTTACTGCTGCTGTGTTACGGAGTTTGTCATAATAAACATCATTGACTTTTATCCTGGTTGTCGTGGTCACGCCTTCGGGCAGTTATTCTACATGTTACTTACATGTCTAGGGGTCTGATACAACCTCCCAGGTTCCGTTACATCTCAGCCCCTACAACTGAGGCTGCCTCCCGTCAGCTCAGGCCCTCAGTTGTGACACACAAGGAGAGTCCAATTGTGTCGGTTGCGATGCCTGACCTTCCCAACACTGGACGTGAAGAGCATGCGCCTTCCACCATTTGCACGCCCCCTGCAAGTGCTGGAAGGAGCACCCGCAGTCCAGTTCCTGATAGTCAGATTGAAGATGTCAGTGTTGAAGTACACCAGGATGAGGAGGATATGGGTATTGCTGGCGCTGGGGAGGAAATTGACAAGGAGGATTCTGATGGTGAGGTGGTTTGTTTAAGTCAGGCACCCGGGGAGACACCTGTTGTCCGTGGGAGGAATATGGCCATTGACATGCCTGGTGAAAATACCAAAAAAATCAGCTCTTCGGTGTGGAAGTATTTCAACACAAATGCGGACAACAGGTGTCAAGCCGTGTGTTGCCTTTGTCAAGCTGTAATAAGTAGGGGTAAGGACGTTAACCACCTCGGAACATCCTCCCTTATACGTCACCTGCAGCGCATTCATCATAAGTCAGTGACAAGTTCAAAAACTTTGGGCGACAGCGGAAGCAGTCCACTGACCAGTAAATCCCTTCCTCTTGTAACCAAGCTCACGCAAACCACCCCACCAACTCCCTCAGTGTCAATTTCCTCCTTCCCCAGGAATGCCAATAGTCCTGCAGGCCATGTCACTGGCAATTCTGACGAGTCCTCTCCTGCCTGGGATTCCTCCGATGCATCCTTGCGTGTAACGCGTACTGCTGCTGGCGCTGCTGTTGTTGCTGCTGGGAGTCGATGGTCATCCCAGAGGGGAAGTCGTAAGACGACTTTTACTACTTCCACCAAGCAATTGACTGTCCAACAGTCCTTTGCGAGGAAGATGAAATATCACAGCAGTCATCCTGCTGCAAAGCGGATAACTGAGGCCTTGGCATCCTGGGCGGTGAGAAACGTGGTTCCGGTATCCATCATTACTGCAGAGCCAACTATAGACTTGATTGAGGTACTGTGTCCCCGGTACCAAATACCATCTAGGTTCCATTTTTCTAGGCAGGCGATACCGAAAATGTACACAGACCTCAGAAAAAGACTCACCAGTGTCCTAAAAAATGCAGTTGTACCCAATGTCCACTTAACCACGGACATGTGGACAAGTGGAGCAGGGCAGACTGAGGACTATATGACTGTGACAGCCCACTGGGTAGATGTATTGACTCCCGCCGCAAGAACAGCAGCGGCGGCACCAGTAGCAGCATCTCGCAAACGCCAACTCTTTCCTAGGCAGGCTACGCTTTGTATCACCGCTTTCCAGAATACGCACACAGCTGAAAACCTCTTACGGCAACTGAGGAAGATCATCGCAGAATGGCTTACCCCAATTGGACTCTCCTGTGGATTTGTGGAATCGGACAACGCCAGCAATATTGTGTGTGCATTAAATATGGGCAAATTCCAGCACGTCCCATGTTTTGCACATACCTTGAATTTGGTGGTGCAGAATTATTTAAAAAACGAGAGGGGCGTGCAAGAGATGCTGTCGGTGGCCAGAAGAATTGCGGGACACTTTCGGCGTACAGGCACCACGTACAGAAGACTGGAGCAACACCAAAAACGCCTGAACCTGCCCTGCCATCATCTGAAGCAAGAAGTGGTAACCAGGTGGAATTCAACCCTCTATATGCTTCAGAGGTTGGAGGAGCAGCAAAAGGCCATTCATGCCTATACAACTGACCACGATATAGGAGGTGGAATGCACCTGTCTCAAGCGCAGTGGAGAATGATTTCAACGTTGTGCAAGGTTCTGCAACCTTTTGAACTTGCCACACGTGAAGTCAGTTCAGACACTGCCAGCCTGAGTCAGGTCATTCCCCTCATCAGGCTTTTGCAGAAGAAGCTGGAGACATTGAAGGAGGAGCTAACACTAAGCGTGTCACGATCCGGGTATCTGGACGCCATTTCTTACCCATCAGATGCCTCCTAAGGCTGGCTCAGCGCTCCAGGACCGGATCCCATCTGTTATCCTGATGTGTACATTCCTGTATCCTCTCCTGTCACTCTGGGACGCTGTCACAGTAAACGCCATATTACACCTGGCATGGCGTCTCCCGCGGCCTCCGCCGCCATCCCTGAACTTCTGCATGCAGAGTGTCTGAGTGGCGATTACGTCAGCCGCGGCCTCCGCTGTGTCCGCGTGGTTGGATGTGCATCTGTCAGCCTGGCGCCTCCTGTCTCCGGTGGCCGGCGCCGCCATTACTGTTTTCATTACCACATGGATTACAAACCAAACTTCCCTCCAAGTGTCTGCATGGGCGCAGCCATCTTGGATTCTGTCAGCTGATCATTTCCACCAATCTGTTCTCAGTATTGATAATCTGCATATTTGCCTAGCCAATCCCTTCCTTGCTGCAGGTATAAATACACTGTGCCTGAGCAAGGAAGGCGTCAGTGCTTTGGTTGTCAAACCTAGTTCCTGTTTGTCTCTCTCCTGTGATTGTCTTCCAGGTTCCAGCTCCTGTCTCAAGACTTCCACTATAGAGACCCGCACCAGCATTCCACCTGCGGTGTAGCCTGACTCTCCAATCCATTGTGGATTCATCTGTTTCCAGCTACAACATTACCTGCTTCCAGCTCAGCTTCCAGCAGAGTACAGCTTCCCTTAAAGGGCCGGTGTCCTTTCTACACTTTACCACTCTCCACCGGTATTATTATTTCTCCGCTCTCAAGTTCTACATTTCAGTTCATATTTCATCGCTCCCAAGTTCATCTATTATTTAACTGGTTCCAGCCAGTATCCACTCCGTGCTAACAACAGTCTGGTTCCAGCCAGTATCCACAGCAGCTGTTTTACCTTCAGCAACCCAGCTTTTCCTGGAACACCAGCTGGCACAATCCTGGGTTATCTCCATTGCTACAGTCGGGCCTGGTAAGGACTTTCCATCTAGAAGATCATAAGAACTATCTCACACTACCAGTGCCCTGTGGCTCCTGCCATCCTGTAGTACCCAGGAACTGTATTTATTTTTTGCTGACTTTTACGTTTTCTTTTACTGCTGCTGTGTTGCGGAGTTGTCATAATAAACATCATTGACTTTTATCCAAGTTGTCGTGGTCACGCCTTCGGGCAGTTATTATTCATGTTACTTACATGTCCAGGGGTCTGATACAACCTCCCAGGTTCCGGTACATCTCAGCCCCTACAACTGAGGCTGCCTCCCGTCAGCTCAGGCCCTCAGTTGTGACAGTAAGCACTGACCTAATGAATCCAGCCGGAGACCAGGATCAAGCGGCCAGGCCGATGCAAGAACTGGCAGCCCGACTAGAACAACAGGAGGCTGCACAGGGCCACATCATCCGCTGTCTCCAGGATCTCTCTACTCGGCTGGATGGGATTCAGACAACTCTCCGTAGATCAGGCGCATCTGGTGCGTCAACCACAGTGACTCCAGCTATAACCCCACCCACCTTACCCATTTCTGCTCCACGTCTTCATCTTCCAACGCCAGCAAAATTTGACGGATCTCCAAGATTCTGCAGGGGATTTCTCAACCAGTGTGAGATTCAGTTTGAGCTACAACCTGGCAATTTTCCCAGTGACCGTACAAAAATTGCCTACATTATTTCTCTTCTCAGTGGCTCAGCCCTTGATTGGGCATCACCGTTATGGGAGAGGTCCGACACCCTGCTATCTTCCTACACTGCCTTCGTGTCAACATTCAGGCGCATCTTCGACGAGCCAGGCCGGGTAACCTCAGCTTCATCCGAGATTCTCCGTTTACGCCAGGGGTCACGTACTGTAGGACAATATCTGATACAGTTCCAGATCCTGGCATCCGAACTGGCATGGAACGACGAGGCCCTGTATGCTGCATTCTGGCATGGCTTATCTGAGCGTATTAAAGATGAGTTAGCTACCAGAGACTTACCTTCTAAGTTAGATGAGCTAATCTCACTCTGCACGAAAGTTGATTTACGTTTCAGAGAGAGAGCAACTGAGCGTGGAAGATCATCTGCTCCAAAATCTTCTGCTCCTCCTCCTCGTCAACTGTCACCATCTAAAGATGAGCCCATGCAACTTGGCCGTTCCCGTTTAACTCCTGCTGAGCGCCGAAGACGTCTCTCCGAGTCTCTCTGTCTCTATTGTGCAGCTCCGTCTCACACCATTAATGCCTGTCCCAAACGTCCGGGAAACTCCAAATCCTAGCTCGCCAAGGAGAGGGCCGGCTAGGAGTAATGATCTCCTCTCCATCTCCTCAAGATTGTAATCTCCCAGTCTCGCTTCAAGTTGCTCAACGTTATCGGAACGTCATTGCCCTCCTTGATTCCGGAGCAGCTGGGAACTTTATTACCGAAGCCTATGTTAAACGGTGGTCCCTACCCACCGAGAGACTTCCTTCGTCCATTTCTTTAACTGCCGTGGATGGCAGCAAAATTTTTGATGCAGTTATTTCTTTAAGGACTCTACCAGTTCGTCTGAGAGTGGGAGTTCTTCATTCCGAACTTATTTCTTTTTTAGTGATTCCAAGTGCCACACATCCTGTGGTCCTGGGCCTTCCATGGCTCCGTCTTCACAATCCTACAATTGATTGGACGACTACGCAAATCCTGGCATGGGGTTCCTCCTGTGCTGAGACATGTTTGTTTAAAGTATTGCCTGTCTGTTCTTCCTCCCCCAGGTCGTCTGATGTTCCACCTCCTCCATATCAAGATTTCACGGATGTGTTCAGTAAAGCTTCTGCTGATATCCTTCCTCCTCATAGAGAATGGGACTGTCCGATTGATCTCGTTCCAGGGAAGGTTCCACCTCGAGGCCGAACTTATCCGTTGTCTCTGCCTGAGACGCATTCTATGGAGGAATATATTAAAGAGAACCTAGCAAAGGGGTTCATTCGACCTTCTTCTTCTCCAGCCGGCGCAGGCTTCTTTTTTGTAAAAAAGAAAGATGGTGGTCTGCGGCCGTGCATCGACTACAGAGGTTTGAACGACATTACCATCAAGAACCGTTATCCTTTACCCCTGATTACTGAGCTCTTTGACAGAGTTAGCGGAGCTACCATCTTTACAAAGCTGGACTTGCGAGGTGCATACAATCTCATCCGGATCCGTGAGGGTGACGAGTGGAAGACCGCCTTTAACACCCGTGACGGACATTATGAGTACCTCGTCATGCCCTTCGGATTGAGCAATGCTCCAGCTGTCTTCCAGCATTTTGTCAATGAGATCTTCAGAGACATTCTATACCGTCATTTCGTGGTCTATCTAGACGATATCCTCATTTTTGCCAACGATTTAGAGGAACATCGTTTTTGGGTTAAAGAGGTTCTGTCCCGTCTCCGTGTCAATCATCTCTATTGCAAATTAGAAAAATGCGTCTTTGAAGTCAAGTCCATTCCGTTTCTAGGGTACATTGTGTCTGGTTCCGGACTAGAGATGGATCCTGAGAAACTACAAGCAATCCAAAATTGGCCGGTACCCTTAACCCTCAAAGGGGTCCAGAGGTTCTTAGGGTTCGCCAACTATTACCGAAAGTTTATACGAGACTTTTCCACCATTGTGGCGCCTATTACTGCTTTCACTAAGAAGGGTGCTAACCCGTCCAAGTGGTCTGAAGAAGCCATGCAAGCATTTCATCTTTTAAAACAAAGGTTCATCTCTGCGCCTGTTCTGAAACAGCCTGACATCGACTCTCCTTTCATCTTAGAGGTGGATGCCTCCTCCGTTGGAGTAGGAGCGGTGTTATCTCAGAGGGCTAAAGATGGCCATTTACACCCTTGCAGTTTCTTCTCCCGGAAGTTCTCCCCAGCTGAGCGCAACTATGCCATTGGCGACCAGGAGTTGCTAGCCATCAAGCTCGCTCTAGAAGAGTGGAGGTATCTGTTGGAGGGAGCTTCTCATTTAATCACCATACTTACAGACCACAAGAACCTTTTATACCTGAAGGGCGCACAATGTCTCAACCCTCGTCAGGCCAGATGGGCACTTTTCTTTTCCAGGTTCGACTTTAAACTCCAGTTCTGTCCGGGCTCTCAGAATCGCAAGGCCGATGCCCTTTCCCGCTCATGGGAGCAAGAAAATGAGTCAGAGTCTTCAGACAAGCATCCTATTATAAATCCGTTGGCATTCTCCACGGTAGGGATGGACTCTACGCCCCCATCAGGGAAAAGTTTTGTGAAGCCGATGCTAAGGAAGAAGCTCATGCATTGGGCCCATGCTTCCCGTTTTGCCGGACATACAGGTATCCAAAAAACCCTGGAGTTTATCTCTAGGTCCTATTGGTGGCCAACTCTGAAAAAAGACGTCTTGGAGTTTATTGCATCTTGCCCAAAGTGTGCCCAACATAAAGTATCCCGCCAGTCGCCTGCGGGGCAACTGGTTCCACTATCCGTTCCCCGTCGACCATGGACCCACTTGTCGATGGATTTCATTACAGACTTACCCATGTGCAACAAGTTCAATACCATCTGGGTGGTAGTTGACCGGTTCACCAAGATGGCACACTTCATTCCTCTCACCGGTCTTCCGTCAGCTTCCAAGTTGGCTCAAGTATTCATACAAGAGATCTTCCGACTCCACGGTCTTCCTGAAGAAATTATCTCAGATCGAGGAGTTCAATTCACAGCCAAATTCTGGCGAAGTTTATGTCAAGTCCTCCAAGTCAAGCTAAAGTTTTCCACGGCTTACCATCCTCAGACCAATGGTCAAACCGAGAGGGTGAATCAGGACTTGGAGGCCTTCCTCCGCATCTATGTGTCCTCCTCTCAAGATGACTGGGTTCAATTACTTCCCTGGGCCGAGTTCTGTCATAACAACCAGTATCATTCTTCATCTGCTTCAACACCATTCTTCACTAACTTTGGATTCCACCCTAAAGTCCCTGAGTTCCAACCGCTTCCAGCAACTTCTGTTCCCGCAGTGGATATCACCTTGCATCAGTTTGCCAATATCTGGAAGAGCGTACGATCAGCTCTGCTCAAGGCATCGTTCAGGTACAAGAAGTTTGCGGATAAGAAGCGTCGAGCAGTTCCTGCTCTCAAGGTGGGTGATCGGGTATGGTTATCCACGAAGAATTTGAGGTTAAGAGTTCCCAGTATGAAGTTTGCACCTCGCTATATCGGTCCTTTCAAGATTGAACAAGTCATCAATCCTGTTGCTTACAGACTCCAGTTGCCTCACTTCTTAAAAATACCCAGGACATTCCATGTTTCCCTGTTGAAACCGCTGATCTTGAATCGGTTTCATTCCTCACTTCCTCCAACTCCGAAAGTCCAAACTCAACGAGGCGTTGAGTATGAAGTGGCCAAGATCCTGGACTCACGTCACCGTTACGGTCAACTACAATATCTTATTGACTGGAAGGGTTATGGTCCTGAGGAACGTTCATGGACCAATGCTTCTGATGTCCATGCTCCTGCCTTGGTCCGGAGATTCCATTCCAAGTTTCCTCAAAAGCCAAAGAAGTGTCCTGGGGCCACTCCTAAAGGGGGGGGTGCTGTCACGATCCGGGTATCTGGACGCCATTTCTTACCCATCAGATGCCTCCTAAGGCTGGCTCAGCGCTCCAGGACCGGATCCCATCTGTTATCCTGATGTGTACATTCCTGTATCCTCTCCTGTCACTCTGGGACGCTGTCACAGTAAACGCCATATTACACCTGGCATGGCGTCTCCCGCGGCCTCCGCCGCCGTCCCTGAACTTCTGCATGCAGAGTGTCTGAGTGGCGATTACGTCAGCCGCGGCCTCCGCTGTGTCCGCGTGGTTGGATGTGCATCTGTCAGCCTGGCGCCTCCTGTCTCCGTTGGCCGGCGCCGCCATTACTGTTTTCATTACCACATGGATTACAAACCAAACTTCCCTCCAAGTGTCTGCATGGGCGCAGCCATCTTGGATTCTGTCAGCTGATCATTTCCACCAATCTGTTCTCAGTATTGATAATCTGCATAATTGCCTAGCCAATCCCTTCCTTGCTGCAGGTATAAATACACTGTGCCTGAGCAAGGAAGGCGTCAGTGCTTTGGTTGTCAAACCTAGTTCCTGTTTGTCTCTCTCCTGTGATTGTCTTCCAGGTTCCAGCTCCTGTCTCAAGACTTCCACCATAGAGACCCGCACCAGCATTCCACCTGCGGTGTAGCCTGACTCTCCAATCCATTGTGGATTCATCTGTTTCCAGCTACAACATTACCTGCTTCCAGCTCAGCTTCCAGCAGAGTACAGCTTCCCTTAAAGGGCCGGTGTCCTTTCTACACTTTACCACTCTCCACCGGTATTATTATTTCTCCGCTCTCAAGTTCTACATTTCAGTTCATATTTCATCGCTCCCAAGTTCATCTATTATTTAACTGGTTCCAGCCAGTATCCACTCCGTGCTAACAACAGTCTGGTTCCAGCCAGTATCCACAGCAGCTGTTTTACCTTCAGCAACCCAGCTTTTCCTGGAACACCAGCTGGCACAATCCTGGGTTATCTCCATTGCTACAGTCGGGCCTGGTAAGGACTTTCCATCTAGAAGATCATAAGAACTATCTCACACTACCAGTGCCCTGTGGCTCCTGCCATCCTGTAGTACCCAGGAACTGTATTTATTATTTGCTGACTTTTACGTTTTCTTTTACTGCTGCTGTGTTGCGGAGTTGTCATAATAAACATCATTGACTTTTATCCAAGTTGTCGTGGTCACGCCTTCGGGCAGTTATTATTCATGTTACTTACATGTCCAGGGGTCTGATACAACCTCCCAGGTTCCGGTACATCTCAGCCCCTACAACTGAGGCTGCCTCCCGTCAGCTCAGGCCCTCAGTTGTGACAAAGTGATTCCGCTAGGCATGTGGGACTTGTGGATGGAGCCCTTAATTCGCTTAACAAGGATTCACGGGTGGTCAATCTGTTGAAATCAGAGCACTCCATTTTGGCCACCGTGCTCGATCCTAGATTTAAAACCTACGTTGTATCTCTCTTTCCGGCAGACACAAGTCTGCAGGGGTTCAAAGAACTGCTGGTGAGAAAATTGTCAAGTCAACGCGACCTGTCAACATCTCCTCCTTCACATTCTCCCGCAACTGGGGGTGCGAGGAGAAGGCTCAGAATTCCGAGCCCACCCGCTGGCGGTGATGCAGGGCAGTCTGGAGCGACTGCTGATGCTGACATCTGGTCCGGACTGAAGGACCTGACATCGATTACGGACATGTCGTCTACTGTCACTGCATATGATTCTCTCACCATTGAAAGAATGGTGGAGGATTATATGAGTGACCGCATCCAAGTAGGCACGTCAGACAGTCCGTACGTATACTGGCAGGAAAAAGAGGCAATTTGGAGGCCCTTGCACAAACTGGCTTTATTCTACCTAAGTTGCCCTCCCACAAGTGTGTACTCCGAAAGATGGTGTTTAGTGCCGCCGCTCACCTTGTCCGCAATCGGCGTACGAGGTTACTTCCAGAAAATGTGGAGAAGATGATGTTCATTAAAATGAATTATAATCAATTCCTCCATGGAGACATTCACCAGCAGCAATTGCCTCCACAAAGTACACAGGGAGCTGTGATGGTGGATTCCAGTGGGGACGAATTGATAATCTGTGAGGAGGGGGATGTACACGGTGATGAATCGGAGGATGATGATGAGGTGGACATCTTGCCTCTGTAGAGCCAGTTTGTGCAAGGAGAGATTAATTGCTTCTTTTTTGGTGGGGGTCCAAACCAACCCGTCATTTCAGTCACAGTCGTGTGGCAGACCCTGTCACTGAAATGATGGGTTGGTTAAAGTGTGCATGTCCTGTTTATACAACATAAGGGTGGGTGGGAGGGCCCAAGGACAATTCCATCTTGCGCCTCTTTTTTCTTTCATTTTTCTTTGCGTCATGTGCTGTTTGGGGAGTGTTTTTTGGAAGGGCCATCCTGCGTGACACTGCAGTGACACTCCTAGATGGGCCAGGTGTTTGTGTCGGCCACTAGGGTCGCTTAGCTTACTCACACAGCTACCTCATTGCGCCTCTTTTTTTCTTTGCGTCATGTGCTGTTTGGGGAGTGTTTTTTGGAAGGGCCATCCTGCGTGACACTGCAGTGCCACTCCTAGATGGGCCAGGTGTTTGTGTCGACCACTAGGGTCGCTGAGCTTAGTCATCCAGCGACCTCTTGCGCCTCTTTTTTCTTTCATTTTTCTTTGCGTCATGTGCTGTTTGGGGAGTGTTTTTTGGAAGGGCCATCCTGCGTGACACTGCAGTGCCACTCCTAGATGGGCCAGGTGTTTGTGTCGGCCACTAGGGTCGCTTAGCTTACTCACACAGCTACCTCATTGCGCCTCTTTTTTTCTTTGCGTCATGTGCTGTTTGGGGAGTGTTTTTTGGAAGGGCCATCCTGCGTGACACTGCAGTGCCACTCCTAGATGGGCCAGGTGTTTGTGTCGGCCACTAGGGTCGCTGAGCTTAGTCATCCAGCGACCTCGGTGCAAATTTTAGGACTAAAAATAATATTGTGAGGTGTGAGGTGTTCAGAATAGACTGAAAATGAGTGGAAATTATGGTTATTGAGGTTAATAATACTTTGGGATCAAAATGACCCCCAAATTCTATGATTTAATCTGTTTTTTAGGGTTTTTTGAAAAAAACACCCGAATCCAAAACACACCCGAATCAGACAAAAAAAATTCGGTGAGGTTTTGCCAAAACGCGTTCGAACCCAAAACACGGCCACGGAACCGAACCCAAAACCAAAACACAAAACCCGAAAAATTTCCGGTGCACATCTCTAGGCACAACTACTGAGCGCACAGCAACAGGGGGCACAACTACTGAGGGCACAGCAACAGGGGGCACAACTACTGAGGGCACAGCAATGGGGCAAAACTACAGGGGCACAACTACTGAGGGCACTATAGCAACAGGGGACAAAACTACAGGGGCAGAACTACTGAGTGCACAGCAACAGGGGGCACAACTACTGAGGGCACAGCAACAGGGGGCACAACTACTGAGGGCACAGCAACAGGGGGCAAAACTACAGGGGCACAACTGAGGGCACAGCAACAGGGGGCACAACTACTGACTGCACAGCAACAAGGGGAAAAGCTATAGGGGCACAGCAACAAGGGGCAAAACTACAGGGGCACAACTACTGAGGGCACAGCAACAGGGGACACAATTACTGAGGGCACAGCAACAGGGGACACAATTACTGAGGGCACAGCAACACGGGGCAACTCTACAGGGGCACAACTACTGAGGGCACAGCAACAGGGGGCACAACTACTGAGGGCACAGCAACAAGGGGCAAAACTACAGGGACACAACTACTGAGGGCACAGCAACAAGGGGCAAAACTACAGGGGCACAACTACTGAGGGCACAGCAACAAGGGGCAAAACTACAGGGGCACAACTACTGAGGGCACAGCAACAAAGGGCAAAACTACAGGGGCACAACTACTGAGGGCACAGCAACAAGGGGCAAAACTACAGGGGCACAACTACTGAGGGCACAGCAACAAGGGGCAAAACTACAGGGACACAACTACTGAGGGCACAGCAACAAGGGGCAAAACTACTGAGGGCACAGCAACAGGGGGCACAGCAACAGGGGGCAAAACTACTGAGGGCACAGCAACGGGGCACAACTATGGAGGCACAGCAACAGGGGGCAAAACTACAGGGGCACAGCAACAGGGGGCAAAGCTACAGGGGCACAACTACTGAGGGCACAGCAATAAGGGGCAAAACTACAGGGGCACAACTACTGAGGGCACAGCAACAGGGGGTAAAGCTACAGGGGCACAACTACAGGGGGCATAACTATGACCACGCCCCTTCCCTGTGAAGCCACACCCTTTTTTTGCCTGTGTGTGTGTGTGTGTGTTTGTGTGTGGGGCGGGGGGGGGGGGGGGGGATTGCGTCAAAGGAAACTTTCGCCCTGGGTGCCACAAGGTCTGGAAGCGGTTAGTGTACAAAACGAACCTGGGCATTTGGTGCACAATATAGGGTCTCATCTAATGCTCAGTGTAAAACGGATCCCAGTATGTAGCCTAGAGTACAATACTGTTCACTATATGACTAGTGTACAATATAGATACCAGTCTCATGGCTAGTGTAAAATAAATACTTGTAGTGAAAGCAAATGCCTAATACAAAAAACTAGGCAAACAAACAAAAACTAAAAAGAAAACACCTAGCACAGCTCCATCATACCACTCAGCGATGGCTGAGTGCAGGGCTCTCTTGGCCACCAAAGCTATTGCCAATGGCGATTCCCAACAGAGATGTTATAAATCCAGAAAAACATCTGGGAACACCCCACAGTAGGGAGGCAGCCCGGCTACAATGGCAGCTGTTTTAGGAACATAGTAATAAAATGATTCTGGGTAATGACCGATGGACAGAGGGGTAAGAGGGCCCTGCTCGCAGGCTTATAATCCTAATATAATATTATACGTCTATTGCACCATCTAATGTAAATCATTCTAGAGGAAAGGGTAGAGGGAAGTTAGAGTGAACAAGTAGCATAATTCCACAATGCAGAGGTAGTCATTGCTGACACGGCAGCTGGAAGTAAAGCCCATATTGGAAGGGGTTCCCTTCCCTGATGACAGGTCTGCATCACATACAGGGGGTATCCAATTAGTCTTGATCCGTTTTCGGCAGATAAAAATGGCCTGATATCACGATTAATGACTGATGGTCATTATCGCGGTATCCTATTACAGGCTGTTTTCATCAGACGAAAACGGACTAACGATCTCACAATAACACGTGGGATTTGAGAAAAGTCCCCAATCGCATGTATTATTGCGGCTCTGGCAGCCCGTTTATCGCGCATTATGCTTCGGCTGCCCGAGGCGCCCTACGCATAATCTGCTGTAAGCGCCGCATTGGGGGGAGGAGTGCGCCGCATCGGGGCTATTAGGATAGCCCCCGGTGATACAGTTACCCGCAGTCATTGACCATGGGTAATTGGATACCCTCCACAGTATAATAGATCACAACCAACACGCTGCTTATTTCCGTTCTCCCCAGATTGCCAGCCCAGACGACGGTTATGAAGGCAGATCGCTCTATGAAAGCTGGCACGAGAAAAATAACTGGACAGAATATAAAGATTCTCCAAGGTAACTACATGACACAACCCCTATTGCATCATCTGATTGTTTGGGGGAGGGATGTATCAAGCTTTCTAAAGAGCAGAGAAGTTGTCCATAGCAGTGGCATCACTAGAGGGGTGCAGGCCGCAACGGGTGATATCATATGAGGGGTTGACACCAAAATAGCAGAGCTGCTGTGATGTCACCCCCTTGGATGGAGCAGCAGTGAGACCAGGTAGAGGCTGGGGGCTGCTTAGCACCACCCGGAGCACTGGGCAAGCCCCAAGCATGACTGCCACGCCCCGCAAAAAATGGGGTATGCAGGCATGAGGCTATATCCCCATTCATGGAGTTGCACACTGTCAGCATGTGCAAGAAGACCTGCAATGTAGGTGACATAGTGAGCAGGCACACTAGGTAGCAATTGTTTATGAGAGTTGCCCTAACAGCAGTCAACAGTCGTTGTGGGGGAGGCTGTATGAGAATGAGGCTGAGCTGCTTCAAGGATGCACAGTTGTCTGTCCTGAGGAAGGTCCCTAGTGGACCGAAACGTCGACATTTGCACATATGCACTTTCTGCTATGTTTTTTGTGAGTATTTTGCCTACCAAATAAAGAACTTTTATTTTTCAAATGGTGAGTGCGCAATTCAATAAAAATTTGATATGGATGGATCATTGATCTCTATTGGAGCACCCCGCTATTGATTTAGAGCTGCATGGAGTGCGGACATTACGTTTAAGGATATATATATATATATATATATATATATATAAAATCAGTGACGGCTCCAGAGATGGGGCTATGGCGCAGTTCTAAATTCAAATAGGGGAGCCTCACCAACTGCCATCCCAAACGCTGCCATAGCTTGCCAACTGGGACTCACTGGCAATTAGTGTGACACCCCTTTTTGAATTTTGGACTGTGCCGTAGCCCCATCTCTGGAGCTGTAACTGGTTATAATAGTTTAAATTGTGTGAAACCCTTATTAAAATGGCTTCATTTGTTTTCTTTTTCCACGTTGAATATGCTCTGAAGACGCCACTGGGTTACCCTTTAGGATTCAAACAAAGATGGCCTTGAGTGTTTTTGTTTTTTTATGCTGCAACATATAAAAAAAAGGGGCGTTTTTAAAATAATCAGTTAGAAAAAAAATCTAAAGGTGTTTTTTCATTTAGCGGTAGTTACTGCGAATGGAACGTATGGGAGCCAAATACTATGTACTCATTAATCATTAAAGTGGATCTTTTTGATCATTCTTGGGTAGATGTATTGAACAGCGTTGGGGGGGGGGGGGGGGAGGAGTGGTATCAGTGCACGTTATGTTCGCTGATACTGCTTCTCCCCTGTGTATGAAGGTAGAGATGAGGGGCTATATGACAGGGGTCCTTATCATTACAGTTGATGTATGAATGGTCAGTTGCAATGACCACTCCGACAGCTGCAGCTATCGATTTCGACAGCTGCAGGTGTCGTTGTCTCCCATCACCACAGCAGGGTCAGCTGGGTCACTGGCAGCAGCAGCGCCCGGCTCTGGGCTGCACGGGAGGTCTCGTGAGATCTTGTGCATGCCCAGTGAGACGGTTTTCACTCCACTTCAGTAAACAAGATGTTTATAGTTATAAACCTCATCGCGACTGCTTCCTGCTTCGCCTCGGTAAAGAGGCCAAGCTGGAAGCACTATGGCCCTCATTCCGAGTTGTTCGCTCGCTAGCTGCTTTTAGCAGCCGTGCACACGCTAAGCCGCTGCCCTCTGGGAGTGTATCTTAGCTTAGCAGAAGTGCGAACAAAAGGATCGCAGCTCTGCTGCAAAATATTTTCGAGCAGCTCCAGAGTAGCTCCAGACTTACTCCTAGCTAGCGATCTCTTCAGACTATTTACTTCCTGTTTTGACGTCACGAACACGCCCTGCGTTCGGCCAGCCACACCTGCGTTTTCCCAGGCACGCCTGTGTTTGTAACTGGCACGCCTGTGTTTTTACACACACTCCCCGAAAACGGTCAGTTACCACCCAGAAACACCCAGTTCCTGTCAATCACTCTGCGGCCAGCACTACGACGGAAAAGCGTCGCAAGACCTTGTGTGAAACTGCATCGTTTGTTGTGAAAGTACGCCACGCGTGTGCATTGAGTACCATACGCATGCGCAGAAGTGCCGATTTTTAGCCTGATCGCTGCACTGCGAACAGCGGCAGCTAGCGATCAACTCGGAATGACCCCTTATACCCACAAGATATGTGCGGGTATAATATATCTACCTCTCTGGCCTTAATTCTGATTTGGGCACAACTCTGGCTCTGGATGTTTTTCACAAAATGCAAATGCAGGCTGTGCATGCTACCAGAGTTGCCAGATACAGTATCTCTGTCTGTGAAATGAGCATTTATGGGCAGCAATTGGATGGCTACCGTGCAAACGCACAGCGAGATCCACTTCATGGGAGTTGTCACAAACATGTAGCCAGACTTCCTAGCTTGCATACAGGGAAGGGGACGCCTGTTTCATGTTAATAACAATGATGATGGTTGTGGCTGCAGACTGGGCCAGTTTAGACCATACTTGCCTACCCTCCCGGAATGGCCGGGAGGCTCCCAAAAATTGGGTGACCCTCCCGGCCCCCCGGAAAGGTGGGCAAGCCTCCCGCTTTCCCCCTCGGCCGCCCGCAGCAGAGAACAAGCGGGCGGCCCGAGGGGGTCCGATGACGCGATTCGCACTGAATCGCGTCATCGTAGCTCCGTCCCCCGCTATGCAGCGGCTCGTTTCTCGGCACAGCGGAGGCGGAGTCACGATGACGCGACCCTGATGTAACGCCCCGGACCGCCCATCCTGCTTCCGGCCATGCCCCCGAACCGCCTATCCAATGCCGGCCACGCCCCCCATACACCTACAATGCTACCTCCTCCCGGGGGAGGAGGCAGCAAAGTAGATAACTATGTTCTAGACCTTATGGCACCCAGGGCAAAAGTTTCCCATTTGCACCCCTCCCCACAAAGGCATGAAGCACAAAAGTACCACAGAATAGTACCAATTCACATTACAATGCACAGTAGTTTCTGTCAGTCACATTACACCACACAGTAGTATCCCTTATATATATTACGTCTGGTAGAGCCCCTTATACAACACACGAAAAACATAAACACATGATGGAAGAAAAACAGATTCATGCTATTTACATTATTTGTCATTTTCCTCCTTATAGTAATGCCCCTTACACGTTATGCCACACACCATAAGGAGAGAGAATTGACTGCATAGGAAAGGAAAGAGTTAAACATCTGGTGAGGGGTGGACCTAGCTGTGAGGAAAGTACAGCCTTTTTTGAAGGGGAGGGTTTGTTATATATAAGAAAGGTGAGGCCATTTTAGATCTCTCTTGTGGTGATTTGCCTTGGTTGCCTTGGTTTGGTGAGTGCTGCTTGTGCAGACATTATTTTGTCCACACATATTTTGTGGAAATATTTGGGTGCAATTCTGCTGTGTCCCCCCCTGACTGTGCCATCCTTCAGTGTTCAGCATGTCTGCCCGCCCTCACCGTTCCGCTGGGTCTCCAGCTCGATACCGCGGTTCTAGCGGTGGAGCTGGGCCAGGGGAAGGGGTGGTTGGCCTGGGGGACGGGGCCCCGTTCCCCGGAGCCTCCACGGGCGCGGGCAGGAGAGCGTCTCGGCGGGCCGGATCGGCCTCGCCGCTTGGGGCCGGCGTTGCCGGCTAGGTGCGGGCGGCGGGGGGTGCCGGAGGTCCGTCCAGGCCGCCCGGAGGTCGACGGGCTTCGGCCTTCGCCTCCGGGTGCGGCGGAGTCAGTGTCGGCGTCGGGCGCACGCCGCCGCCAGGTTGTGCGGGCAGACCCGGCCTCTATCTCTCCCCCTTGCCGCGGCCGGGTGGAAGTGCCGGGCGGGGGGAGAGGGCCGGACGGAGGGCGCCTGTTCGCCGCGCGGGGCCTGTATCTGAGCCTCGCGCGGCGGCGGCAGCAGTGGATGCGGCGGCTGGGATCTCCACGGCGGGCTGCAGTGGGACGCGCGCACGAGGTGCGCCCGTGCTCACCGCAAGTGGCCTCAACCGCGCACGGGGGCGCGCAGGGGCACCGCCAGCGCTTCTGTCCCCTCTCATAGCTCCCCGGCAGCCGGAGGCTGGCAGGGGCCGGGGGAGGGGGACGGACAGGGGGGTGCAGCGCGTGTCAGCTGAAGGCAGCGCTGGGCAGGAGAGGCCAAGGCAGGGCCCGATGTCATATCAGTGAGCGGTGCTGGGGCGCGTACACGGAGTGCGCGCGTGCCCACCGCGGGCGGTGCTGTGCGCGCGCGACCGCGCGCAGCAGCACCGCGGCCCTCCCTGTCTACCCAAAATACTCCACCGGAGCCAGAATACAGTGGCTTCCGGGGGAGGAGGGGCGACAGGGAATGGGTTGGCGGCCGGAGGGCCGCAGCACGCGCTGCGTGGCAGGACGGCGGCTCCTCCCCAGGTTCGGGGGATAGCTCTGAGTTCCAAGGGGAGGAGGTGTTTTCTGATGGGGAGAGTGGGGGTTCCGACAGGGGTGCCCCGGCATTCCCGCCTGGGCGGCAGACGTCGGGTGCCCGGAGCACGACCGTCGGGTGCCCGGAGCACGACCGTCGGGCGCGGGATCGCGCCCGGGCGCTGGCCGGGGGTCCTTCGGGGTCCGTTACTGGTTTTCGCGGCGGTCGGAACCCTCCCGGGGCACTGGCGTCGGCCCTGGCCACAGTGGTGGAGGCGTTGGGGCCGCTTGCCGCGGTGGCCTCCCCGAGGGCGGCAGCAAGTTCCGGCGCGCCTGCGGAGGCAGGCGGGTTCGGCAGTCGGAGAACCTCAGCGGCGCAGCGGGTGGCACGCGCCTGCCGGGAGCTTGGAGCAACCGCTGCGGAATTGGAGCTAGGGCAAGGACGGGATGGGCAGGGGCGCGCGGCCGCAGCGCCCCCCCGCTCGTGGGGCTCGGCATGCGCCGCGAGTGCGAGCCGGGTCCCCCTCTTCTTTGTTTTTTGTAGAACACGAGGACGAAGGGATGGCAGGCTTCATGGAGGAAGACGGCGAGGTTGACGCGCCAGAGGATTCCATATCGGAGCGGTCGACGGCATCAGGTGAGGTGGTGCAGTCAGTATCGGGGTCCTCCGCGAGCTCTAGTTCTCGCAGCTCTTCTTCTTCCTCCTCTTCATCTTCTTTGTCGTCGCAGGCGTCCGAAGTAAGTAGCACTACTAGGGCGAGGAAGAGGGCGGCGAAATTTGCCAAGCGGGCGGCAAAGCAGCAGAAGAGGCGTAAGCGGTGCAAGCGGGTTAGCGAGGAAGCTCGTAGGGCCAAGAAGCGCCGCGATTTGCCCGGGGTCGTTCGCTGCGACTACACCGCAGTAATGCGGGGGCTGCGAGATAGCTGCCGCAAGAAGATTCGTAGGGGTGACTTCGTGGACGTTTTCGTTTTAACAAGGACCATGAAGAAGGATTATAAGGCAGCGGTCGCAAAGAAGGGCATGGGGGCTGAGGCTTTCCGGTCCTTCGATAATTGGCTGGCCGGGTTCTGCGTATTTGCGACGTGCTACATGGAGGATAGGCCGGAAGAGCACATGAATGTAATCCGGTATCTGCATCTCGTACACGACATGCAGCGCACATCCTCGGGCTCGGAGTGGCGTCGGTATGATCAGGAGTTTCGGGAGAAGCAGGATGGCTTGCGGGTCATGGACTTCGGATTCAAGGATGTGGAGGTCTGGCTCAAAGTAACCCGGGCCTCGCAACAGGAGGAGGAACCCCGGAAACAGGGGACGGACGGGCGACGCGCAGGGTCAGCAGCCCAGGGGTCCGGCGCGGACGGCGGATTTGCCAAAGCGGGTGGATCGGTCGTCCATGCAGGTGGGCGTTCCGCCACGAGAGGAAAGTGTTTCGCATTTAACAGCGGAACATGTTCCTTTGGCAAGCAGTGTCGTTTTCGACACTCCTGCCAGCAGTGTGGCAGAGCCCACCCAGCCTCCTCATGTTTCAAAGGCGGTAGGCAGGGGGCGCGGGGTAAGCAAGCGTACCCCAGGCAGGCCGCGAGCGGGACCGCTCCGCAGAGCTCCAACACCAATTAAGTTGGGGACTATGGGCCGGTGGTTGGAATTGTATCCGAATAGAGAGGATGCAAATTTTTTGTTTGACGGTTTTAAGTTTGGCTTTCGCTTGCCTGTTGCGAGTGAGGTGTCCGTGCGGGCACAGAGGAACCTCCAATCTGCCCGAGCCTTGCCGGGAGTGCTTCGGGAGAAAGTGGATAAGGAGGTCAGGTTGGGCAGGATGGAGGGACAGTTTATGGCACCCCCGGTCGATGATTTGGTCATCTCTCCGGTCGGGGTGGTTCCTAAGAAGACTCCAGGCGCTTTCCGGCTCATCCAGCATCTTTCTTACCCGTTAGGGGCGTCGGTCAATGACGCAATACCACCGGCTTATTGCTCGGTGGTGTATCAGTCATTCGATGAGGCACTAGAGATGGTCCGCAGCTACGGGACCGGGGCCCTTATGGCTAAGTTTGATGTTGAATCAGCTTTTAGGTTATTGCCGTTGCATCCGGACTCATTCCGTTTTATGGGTTTCCGGATTGGGGCGGAGTATTTCATCGACAAATGCTTGCCGATGGGATGCTCCGTTTCATGCTCATTTTTCGAGCGCTTTAGCACGTTTCTTCATTGGTGCGTGGAGTCTTCGTCAGGGGTTCACGGGGTAGCCCATTACCTTGATGACTTTCTGTGTGCAGGTCCGGCTAATGCTACGAGGTGCGGTGACTTGCTTTTTAGCATACAAGCTCTCTTTTACCACTTCGCTGTTCCCGTGGCCGTGGACAAAACAGAGGGTCCGGCCTCCTGCTTGTCATTTTTGGGGATTGAAATCGACACGGTGGCGGGAGAGTGTCGGCTGCCCCGGGACAAGGTTTCGAAGCTCCGTGAGACCATTTGCCGGTTCGAAGGTTCGCGTAAAGTCACGCTGCGGCAGGCGCAGTCCTTGCTGGGCATGTTGAACTTTGCTTGTCGGGTAATACCGATGGGCAGGGTTTTCTGCCGGAAGCTTGAAAGGGCGACAGCGGGGTGTGCCAGGCCACATCATTTTGTGCGTTTGTCCTCCGAAATAAAAAGGGATTTGGCCATATGGGCCTCGTTCCTGGAGGATTTCAACGGGGTGTGTATATGGCAAGCACCAGCGGTGGACAGCGAGTGGTTGCAGCTGTTCACCGACGCAGCGGGTGCCTCTGGATTCGGGTGCTTTCTGGAGGGATCTTGGTGCGCGGCATCCTGGCCGGCAAAATGGCATAGCGAGGGTCTAACTAAATATCTGGTGCTTCTGGAGCTTTTTCCCATTATGGTGGCGTTGGAGGTCTGGGGCGATCGGCTGTCTAATCGCAGCATATTGTTTAGATGCGATAATCTGGGCGTGGTACATGCGATTAATAACCAGAGGGCAAAGTCGTTGGTGGTTCTGCGAGTGCTCGGGCAATTGCTTTTGACATGCTTGCGTAGGAACTGTGGTTCCGCGCGCAGCATGTGCCCGGTTTGGAGAATGGGATTGCCGACGCTTTGTCGCGAGGACAGTGGGAGAGGTTTTGGTTGTTGGCACCCGAGGCCGACGAGCAAGGTTTTCATTGTCCCGGTTATGTTTGGCAGGTGATCGGGCCGGACTGGAGGGTCTAGCGTTACGGTCAGTCGCGCCAGCCACGCTCAGGGCTTACGGACAAGCTTGGAGCGAGTGGGAGGAGTTTGTCCAAGGTCGTCAGCAACAAGGTAAGAGCAGGCATCGGCTGATGTTTTCTTTTATTTGGCAGCTGTATGTTTCGGGTAGGTCCCGAGCGGTGGTATCCCGGTACTTGGCTGGGGTCTCGTTTTTCTGTAAGCTGCGGGGCGTCCCAGATGTGACAAAAAGCAATGTTCTGCGGAAGGCAATGAAAGGGTGGGCGCGAGTAGCGCCGACGCCACCGGAAAGGAGGCGGCCCATTGATGCGGCTTTGTTGCCGGCCGTCATCGCGGCGGTGGGGCGAGTCACGTCGTCCAGGTTTGAGACGCTTTTGTTCAGTTTGGCGTTCTCAATGGCTTACCACGGGGCCTTTAGGGTTTCGGAGTTGGTAGCGCCTTCCAAGAGAGCGGATTCGCGCATGCTGGACGAAGACGTGGTAGTGGGTGAGAGGTCCTTGCTGTGCAGATTGCGGCGCTCTAAGACGGACCAAGTGGGGAGAGGTCGCTGGGTCACTTTGATTCCGGCGCAGGAGTAGGACGTTTGCCCAGTAGGTCTAGCTGTGCAATATGTGGCGGTGCGACCCGTGAGGAGGGGGTCATGGCTATTGCACTATGACGGGCGGCCGGTGACGAAATACCAGTTTCGTTGGATGCTGAGCCGTTGTTTGGCGAGCTTGGGCCTCCCACCCGCTGCGTTCGGTACCCATTCCTTCCGAATAGGCGCTGCGACATCGGCTGCGGCGGCAGGTTTGTCCAGAACTGAAATCCAGGCGGTGGGGCGATGGAAGTCGTCAAGTTACAGACGATATATTCGCCCCGTTGCATGAGAGGTCGGATTGAGCATCGTGCTGTGTTTATTTGCGTTGTATTATGTTGTTACAGTTCTGTCAGTATGGTATTGTGCGTCTGTTGGTGTTCCCACTTTTTTATCCTACTCAGGGATTAGCTACTCGTCGTTGCTGGCATGAGTTGGCAGCGGGGGTCTGGAGTTATTTTGCGATTTTTTTGCCTGATTTGACGGACTGAATTCTAATCTACAATTCGGCTAATCTGTTCTAATCAGAGTCCCTCAGCAGGTCTTTACGCTTTCACCTCCAGCTGAGTTATTACATGTGTTTCCCATTTTATACACACCATAATGCCTATTAAACATTATGCCACACATTGGCCCTAATTCCGAGTTGATCGCTTGCTAGCTGCTTTAAGCAGCAGTGCAAACGCTAGGCCGCCGCCCTCTGGGAGTGTATCTTAGCTTAGCAGAAATGCGAACGAAAGGTTAGCAGAACTGCTCTAAAAAATTTTCATGCAGTTTCTGAGCAGCTCCAAACCTACTCCTACCTTGCGATCACTTCAGTCAGTTTAGTTCTTGCTTTGACGTCACAAACACGCCCTGCGTTCGGCCAGCCACTTCCCCGTTTCCCCAGGCACGCCTGCGGTTTTACCTGACACGCCTGCGTTTGTTAGCACACTCCCATAAAATGGTCAGTTACCACCCAGAAACACCCACTTCCTGTCAATCACTCCCCAATCAACAGAGCGACAGAAAAGAGTAACTCGGTCTTGTGTAAAACTGCATAGTTTTGTATGAAAGTACTTGGCACGTGCGTACTGCGGCCCGTACGCATGCGCAGAAGTGCCTTTTTTTGACTGAACGCTGCGCTGCGAACGGCAGCTAGCGATCAACTCAGAATGACCCCCATTATGCCATGCCATATGCCAAACTGTAAGGCTTCTAATTATTTTTAAATTAAGCGCTCTCTAATTGAGTAATCTGTATTATGCATTTTTCTGTATTACATTATCTGCTCATTGCCAAGGGTTTTCTGATCTGGGTTCCATGCTTGTTGCCAGGGGTTTCCTGCTCGTTCCCAGGGGTCTCATGCTCATTGGCCCTCGTTCCGAGTCGTTCGCTCGGTAATTTTCTTTGCATCGCAGTGAAATTCCGCTTAGTACGCATGCGCAATATTCGCACTGCGACTGCGCCAAGTAATTTTACAATGAAGATAGTATTTTTACTCACGGCTTTTTCTTCGCACCGGCGAAGGAAATGGGTGTTACTGGGCGGAAACACGGCGTTTTATGGGCGTGTGGTTAAAAACGCTACCGTTTCCGGAAAAAACGCAGGAGTGGCCGGAGAAACGGGGGAGTGTCTGGGCGAACGCTGGGTGTGTTTATGACGTCAAACCAGGAACGACAAGCACTGAACTGATCGCAGATGCCGAGTAAGTCTGAAGCTACTGTGAAACTGCTAAGTAGTTTGTAATCGCAATATTGCGAATACATCGGTCGCAAATTTAAGATGCTAAGATACACTCCCAGTAGGCGGCGCATTAGTGTGAGCAACTCTGCTAAATTCGCCTTGCGACCGATCAACTCGGAATGAGGGCCATTGTCAAGGTTTTCATGCTCGTTGCCAGGGGTCTCATGCTCACTGCCAGGGTTTCATGCTTGTTGCCACGGGGTTTACATGAGCCCACCGCCAGTACCCAGGCTGAAGCAGGCGCCCGCTGCAGCCGATACCGTTGAGGGAAACATTCAGACACTACATGTCCTACTCTACCTCTAGCATCTGTCTCCCTTCTCTCCTTCAGACGCTAGAAGTAAAGTAGGACCTCTAGCGTCTGAGTATTTCCTTCAATTATATTGGCTGTAGTGGGTGCCCATGCAGCCCACGGCGCCTGCTGCAGCCAGGGTGCGAAGTGTGGGCAGACGCTTGCGGGTTCCCAGCTGGCTGCCCGGCTTGCCCACACTTGAAACCGCTCCTGACTGTGGATGGGAAAACAGTGGACACCCATGAAGCCATGCGGATACTCGCATCAGGTAGTAAATGGGTCTGCCATCTGCATTTGTGCCTGATTTATGTTCTTCTTCAGGCGCCAGGCTCTCTGAGTCTGTAGCTGGAGTGCGAAGTGCCTGACACGACACCCCGACTCATTATTTCCTTTTTTCAAATTTTTAAGGATAAACAAGCTGGGGTCAGGAAATGACTTTGAAGTATTTTTTCAGCGGCTCGGCATCGCTTCCGGGAGAGCTCGCTACACTAAAAATTGGGTGAGTGTTTTGTACCAGAGCACCTGGTAAGTGGGAAGGATGGTTCATGTGTATCCACGGCGCTGAGTCATTCTCAGTTCTATCCAGTGACAAGCTAAATATCCCTTACCCACAACCAAATGCCACACTGAGGCCTTAAATGCTATAATCGTATAAGCATGAAACAAACACTAATCACAGTTCAAAAATAAGAACAGGTCCAAGGACACATAAATAAGAGCTATACGACTGTTGCTCTTTGATCTTATTATAGTTATTTGTGTAGGTTCGGATGGATTTCACTCTTCATGTCCAGACAGCATTTCACATTTTGGCCATAAGTTTTTGTATTTATATTTAACATTTTTCATGCAAGCTTGTTTTTACCTCATTGTATTTTATTAAATATAGAAGTCGCTCAGAGATCTTTTTACTAAGCATTGGAGAGAGATAAAGTAGATGGAGATAAAGTACCAGCCAATCAGCTACTAACTGCCATGTTACAGGCTGTGTTTAAAAAATGACAGGAGCCGATTGGCTGGTACATACTTTATCTTCATTCACTTTATGTCTCTCCAAGGTTTAGTACATAGACCCCCCAGTCCCTTAGCATGCTGTATTGGAAATGTTTGTTACCCAGCTTCTTGGAGGGGCCTATTGGGGCACAGGTCAGCTGCTAATAGAAAGACATATTCCCCTTTGCAGTGCTGCTTGCTGCTGGTGCTGTGCAAAGTATTCTCCATTGTTTTTAACCCCAGAGGGGGCGTGGCCACTCCTTCCAGATTTGGTCACTCCCCCTTCAGTATCCAGGCCCCGTGGCTTCATCACCAGTGAATCCTGCTATTCATTTGGCGCACAATGGGCCTAATTCATTTAGCAGATCTACGATCAGCTTCCCTGACATGCGGGGGGACGCCCAGCACAGGGCTAGTCCGCCCCGCATGTCAGTCCTTACCCCGTCGCACAAGTACTAAAGCATCGCACAGCAGGAATGCTTTTGTACTTGAAGAGTGGCTCCCCACCAGCGCAGCTCCTGGCAGGGAGCTACTCGTCACTGTCCGGGTCACAGCGGCTGCGTGTGATGTCATGCAGCCGCCGCAGCCCACCCCCCACACGGTCTGGGCATGCCTGCGTTGCCCAGACTGCACCCCTTAAACGGCATCCAAACACCGCCGGCCCGACCCCTCCCTCCCAGCGACCGCTTCTGCCCGTCAATCAGGAAGAGGCGATCGCAGGGCTGAGTCGGCCGTCGGCTGTCTGACATGCGCCGGCGCACTGCGGCTCCGGCGCACTTCAGACCTGATCGGCTGCTGTGTGAAAACACACAGCAGCTGATCAGGTCTGAATTAGGCCCAATAAACAACGCTCAATATTATATAAGGTCAGCAATCGGGTATGATCATTATTAATCTGTCATGACTTTTTTTTTTATATTTGGTGTAGATATGACAGTGTTTCATTATTTGAAATGGTTCTTTCTCAGAAAGAGGGAAGATATAGTGGCTATCCAGTATATCACAGCGTCTATGAGACTTCGGAGATTGTCGATCGATTTTATGACCCGTCCTATAAGAATCACCTGGCAGTAGCCAAAGTGCGGGGTGGACTCGTCTTTGATTTGGCCGACTCCGTGGTCCTCCCCTTTGATGCCCGAGACTATGCTGACGCACTAAAGAATTATGCTACTATAATTTACAATATGGCACAGAATACTCCGTCTCCAGTGATGACTTATAACGTCACATTTGGTAAGTTTGCTTCTTGTTTTCCCATTTTTAAGCTGCACGTGCTGGCTGGCATACAGTACTTGCAGACTAGTGGTTCTCAATCTCGGTCCTCAAGTACCCCACAACAGTTCATGTTTTCCAGGTCACCTAGCAGTTGAACAGGTGTATTCATTACTCACTGACACATTATAAAAGTCCCACAGGTGGAGCAAATTATTTCACTTGCGATTCTGTGAGGAGACCTGGAAAACATGAACTGTTGGGAGTACTTGAGGACCGCGGTTGAGAACCACTGCAGTACTGCACTTTTCTATCACTGGCTGTGGGACGGTCTTGTTATCTGTTTGATGGCAAGATTTACATGGATTGTATATATTGCTGCGGATGATTTATACTTATAGTCTGTGTGATTTATCAATCTTGCCAGCGCTCCACTTTCAAGTGGCAGAGGATAAAACTAGCCTTAACCAATCAGATGATGTAAATGTACACAGCAGCACAGAATATTTCAGGAGATAAATTTGTGAAGGGCAGCAACATGTTCACTCATGTGAGGCTAGGACTATATGTGACTGTGAGGTCTATTTAATAAGCCTTGGATGGAGATAAAGTAGCCAGAGATAAAGTATCAGCCAATCAGGGTCTAACTGTGTTTGAAAAATGACAGTTAGGAGCTGATTGGCTGGTACTTTATCTTCGTTCGCAGCTTAGTAAATTGACCCCAAAGTCTTATGTGAGGAGGAGAATGGAGGCAGCAGGAAGCCACAAACTGAGAGTTATATAGTGGGAGGAGCAGGGTCCCCCAGCAGCACAGAGTACATCAGGAGATGAGTGATGTGTCAGTGAGGACAGGGCTGCACGTGACAGGGACAGTGACATGATGTGAGGAGGGGAATGGAGACAGCAGGAAGTCACAGACTGGCAGTTATATTGTGGAAGGAGCAGGGTCCCCAGCAGCACAGAGTATATCAGGAGATGAGTGATGTGTCAGTGAGGACAGGGCTGCATGTGACAGGGGCAGTGACATGATGTGAGGGGGGGAATGGAGGCAGCAGGAAGCCACAGACTGGCAGTTATATAGTGGAAGGAGCAGGGTCCCCAGCAGCACAGAGTATATCAGTAGATGGGTGATGTGTCAGTGAGGACAGGGCTGCATGTGACAGGGGCAGTGACATGATGTGAGGAGGGGAATGGAGTCAGCAGGAAGGCACAGACTGGCAGTTATATAGTAGAAGGAGCAGAGACTCCCAGCAGCACAGAGTATATCAGGAGATGAGTGATGTGTCAGTGAGGACAGGGCTGCATGTGACAGGGGCAGTGACATGATGTGAGGAGGGGAATGGAGGCAGCAGGAAGCCACAAACTGAGAGTTATATAGTAGAAGGAGCAGGGTCCCAAGCAGCACAGAGTATATCAGGAGATGGGTGGTGTGTCAGGGAGGACAGGGCTGCATGTGACAGGGGCAGTGACATGATGTGAGGAGAGGAATGGAGGCAGCAGGAGGCCACATACTGAAAATGATATAGTGGAAGGAGTATGGTCTCTCTCCGGCAGCAAAGAGCATGCAGCTTTGGATGATGAGTCCAGATTTAGCTGCATTGAATAACCCATCACAGAGACACAGAAATGCTTTGGTAAATGTATTTGTATAATGTCCTTTTAGCGTGCAACATCACTGAAACTATTTCTTATACTATGCCACTATATATGATGCTTCTTACCTTCTAATCTGTTTCCCAGAACCGTTGTTTTCTGCTATAGACAATTTTACAAGCACAGCTATATCATTTCACCAGCGGTTGAAAGACCTTGATACGACAAAGTGAGTAAGAGAGTTTTCCATTGGTGTATACTCTGCCCTGAAGCTTTCCATTAGGTGATATATTGAGAATTATTATAGTAGTAGCAACAGCAGGTACAGGTTTATGGACCGTTCTGGTGTGTCACAAAATGGGGCAACAGATGCCCAAAGTAATAGTTTCAGTGTAACCCGGAGCAAGCAACACCCCATTTACCAGCCACACTGCCACATCCGAGAGGAGCGTAGCCAGAACTTTGAGGGCCCCATAGTAATATTTTGAAGGGGCCCCTGTCCCAATGCTTCTAGAGGGACACCTCTCCGCAGCAGTTGTTACTTTTATACCTTATAGTAGTGTCCTAATTGATTTTATGAACCCTAGTTAGCATTATGTCACATTGTAGCTACCAGTAAATATTATACAACACATTACCCACAATTCCCATTACTGTGCTGTCCCTGGTTCATATTATGCCACGGTATAGAGCCTCCACTTCATATTGTGCCACATTACAGTGCCACAGTTCTTATTACAGTATGTAACATGATAATGCCCCCCAGTTCATTTGATATCACATTTATATGAGCAGGTCCTGGGGCATTTCTAGATAAACTGTAGGCCCTAAGGGAAAAGTTGGTAAGGGTCCCTATGTACCACTCAATGGTGAAAAATGTATATAACACATGTAACTTTAACAGGATAGATGGGCTCCTCTCAGCTCTGCTCCCCCCCCCAAAACACCCCCCCCCCCCCAAACAAACGCTCCACTACATCCAACTTCTGAATCAAGCATAAATTTGCCTCTTCTCATAACATTGCTGGGCAAACAATTCAGATCAGATCAGCCTACGTTACACCTCCCCTTCCATTTCCTGTCTCTCCAGCCGCAGGGTGTCATAATTGTCATGTGTGTGCAGGTCTGCAATCTGGCATATTTGTGCGTCTGATTTCTGAGCATGCACACAGTGAAATAACGCAACATGTGCTACACACAGGGCAGCTGCCTATGGCACTGGAAATTGGGGTGCACAAATGTGTCCGCCTCTTACAAAATTTAGGCTGTTTCTGAGAGAGACATTCTTGTACTTAATGCAGCTGGTGACTGTGGAACGTCTAAGACACTACCTCCACACTTTCTCCTGAGGGGATGTGAAGCAGGCATTGGGGGGGTAGTGGGCTGAGGTATTTGCTTAGGGTGCCATAAAACCTTGCACCGGCCCTACCTACCCAAACTGACTCCCTCTGCCACAGCCCCTGTACTGTACATCAGAACCTTGGGCCTAATTCAGATCTGATGGCAGCAGCAAATTTGTTAGCTAATGGGCAAAACCATGTGCTCTGCAGTGGGGCAGCTGTAGCAGAGAGAGGTGATTTTGAACATGTGGCACCTTTAATATTCATTGCTTACTCCGGTATAATGTAACATACAACCACTTCTGCCTATTATAATGACTACATGCCTTTATATTGTTGCTGACCTCCAAACCGACCTCTTCTACTATCCTTTATAGTATTAATACATAATCCGTTTCTCTATTGTATACAGCGTCTCTTACCAGTTATACTGTGTTTTGTCGTAATAGCCTAATAGCGGTGAGATCCGTGAATGATCAGCTAATGTATCTGGAGAGAGCGTTCATTGATCCCCTGGGATTACCTGGCCGTAAATTCTACAGGTAAAAAAACAGCTAATGATGAATTCACCTGTTCAGGTTATCCCTCCCTCCCCATCACTGGGGCAAATTCAATTAACCACGGGGTTTGCCACAGGGTTTTACCTCTTGGGTTAAGTGCCTGAGCTATCCAATTACCACCCATGGTAAGCCTACAAGTAATACTGGAAGCACTAGTTACCACAGATTTTTTTACCTTAGGACGGTATGAGCAGAAATCCGCATTAAGGACCTAATTCAAGGTTGATTGCAAAACATAATTTTCCTCTAATGGGCAAAACCATATGCACTGCAGGTGGGGCAGATGTAACATGTGAGAGAGGTGGGTGGTGTGTGTTCAAACTGAAATCTGAATTGCAGTGTAAAAATAAAGCAGCCAGTATTTACCCTGCACAGAAACAATATAACCCACTCAAATCTAACTCTCTCTGCACATGTTATATCTGCCCCACCTGCAGTGCATATGGTTTTGCCCATTAGAGGAAAATTATGTTTTGCAATCAACCTTGAATTAGGGCCTAAGTGCACCATTGGGGATAGGTGGAATTCCTGCCCTGGGACCTCCACAGGTACTTAATGCCAGCACATTGCTGGAAAGAAGGCACAGAGGGGTACTAAAGCTTCTAAAAATGAAAAGTGATGTTGCCCAGAGCAGCCAATCATATACTGTGTATTATTTTTATTTTCTGACCATCCTGTGTCCAATGTAACAGCCATCTATGTTAATCAGTTCATCCATACTCAAAGTTACATTACTGTATCTGTCTACTCTCACTCAGCTCATTCTGGAGACGGGCTCCCAGCTAATTGCTATAGTAGAGCGGGATAAATCCTTAAGCAGCATACTTACCACAAACGTGATAGTTACACCCAAACTTGCAATGCGGTAATGAGGTTACTGGTCGTTCGCTTTTTCCATGCTCTAGATCACAGGTTCTCAAACTCGGTCCTCAGGACCCCATACGGTTCATGTTTTGTAGGTCACCTGTAGATTTTTAAAATGTGACAGTTGGGGATACACAGAGCAGCTGCTGGGTGACATGGAAAACGTGAACGGTGTGGGGTCCCGAGGACCGAGTTTGAGAACCACTGCTCTAGATGCCAGGGCAGAGCTTCTGAAAAAGCCTTCTCCTAGCAAATGGTTAGAAGCAAAGGGAAAGCACCGTACCCAGCACACAGGACCGTACTGCACATGTGCGGCCATTGGACTACGTACATGTCCATGGGTGCCAATGGGGAGGGATCCTGAGGATCCTCCTCTGAGACCAAATGCAAAAGAGTAGTCCATAGTCTATTATGGGCAGTAGCTTCTGGAGCCAAACGATGCATTCCAGAGTTTGGTAAATGGATGGACTGCGGCGGATACCAGAGATATCTTGTGTGGTCCCTCCTTATTACATCCAAGGGAAACCTTTTGTGTGGAACATTATATTACAGAACATTTCCCACAATACAATGTCATAAATATGCTCCTAATGGGGGATTTGTCCCAAACGTCTGACTTTTTTCATAAAAAATAAATAATAAATGTAAGTGACTTTATTTCTGCTTTCCCCAGGCATATCATCTTCGCGCCGAGCAGCCACAATAAGTATGCCGGAGAGTCTTTCCCCGGGATCTATGATGCATTATTTGATATTGAGCACGCGGCTGACCAACCCGCTGCATGGAACGAAGTAAAGAAACAAATTTCAATCGGCGCTTTCACCGTACAGGCTGCAGCACAGACGTTGGAGGAAGTGTCATGACTATAGTATATTGTACGTGTGTCGCACTCCGCTTATCCACAAATCTGTCTTCGTCGTTCAGTCTTTCTCCAGTGACAAGATTCCTAGACCCAGATTTATCAAGCCTTGGAGAGTGGTAAATAGCAGGGTGATAAATGATCAGCCAATCAGCTTCTATCATTTTTCAAACACAGCCTGTGACATGGCAGTTAGTAGCTGATTGGTTGGTACTAGTGCTCCCAAAAAGGAATTCTTTTGTCTTTCCTTTCCCTAAATATTTGTGGTTGGTACTTTATCACTGCTATTTATCACTCTCCAAGGTTTGATAAATGGGGGCCCTAATCTTTATGCTTCACTAACACGTTGGATGGGGTGTGGATCATTGGATCGACAGTGTCTAGGTCGACAATATTTAGGTCGACCACTATAGGTCGACAGGGTCAGAAGGTCGACGTGTTCTAGGTCGACAGGTCAAAAGTTCGACACTAGTATTTTATGGGTTTTTTGTGTCGTTTTCTTCGTAGAGTGCCCGGGAACCCCAATTAGTGCACCGTGTTCGCTCGCATGGCTCGCCATGCTTCGGGCAAGGTGCCTCGCTCTGCTAGGCACAGATTACCGTTCCAATCGTAGTCCTTGTGGATCGTTAAGTATGAAAAAGTTTTACAATTTATTTTTTTTAAACTCATGTCGACCTTTTGACATGTCGACCTAGAACATGTCGACCATCTAACCCTGTCGACCTAGTGACTGTCGACCTATAGTGGTCGACCTAAACATTGTCGATGCACCTGTTATATTACGTAGTTATTACAGCTTCACCCTTGAAAATGTTGTATATGTAACCAGTACTTAAAGAGACTCTAACAATGTTTTATTATTTTCCCTTCACATTTGTCTAATTTAAATATTAATGGATTACCGCATAAAACATTCTTGTAATAGGATTTTACTTCGTTTTGGTCACGGCCCTATTAAATGCTGCATGCTTGCCTATATTATTGGCCTTATCTTCTCCTTCAGCCGTTTATTTGCACCAAACGTCAGTCCAACTGAGGTGTACTATTCCTCTCATACTGTAATTCAAACTCATGGGGGTGTGGTCTAGTGTCAGGCGCTATGTGACATCATTAGGGCAGGGTGTCATGCAGGGGCGGATCCAGAAGAAAATGATAGGGGGGGCACCATGGAAGGGGCAAGTACATTTGCGTGAGGCTTCGGTGCATGTGAGGTGGCGCTTCTTATACAATGCCCACAGTTGTAGCGCTCATTATGCAATGTCCACTGTACTGGTAGTGCCCCTTATATAGACCCCATAGTAGTGGTGCCCCTTATGCAATGCCCGTATTGCCCCCAGTAGTAATGTTGCCTGTAGTAATGCCCCCAGTCATTTAGCGCCCTAGTAGTTATGCCCCAAGTGGTAATGCCCCTGCAGTTATGACCCCAGTAGTTTACCCCCCCCCCTTTAGTTTAGCCTCCCAGTGGTAATGCCCCCAGTAGTTTGTCTGCTTGTAGTTTAGCCACCATTACAGATGGAGTTCCGTCTGTGCCTGGGCCTATCACCGCGTCTGGGGCGCGCACGTGTCCGTGACACGCACGCGCCCCATTCACTGGAATGAGAGCGTCTGTGTGCACTCCCGGCGAGGCTAAGCGGCGACCAATCAGACAGAGAGTGCCCCATAGAGGTACTGTGCCCCACGGGGCGCGCGTGCCAAAAAAATGGGTGTGGCCAATTAAAATGGGACGTGAAACACAGACATATGCCCCCAATAGTGCAGTGCCAGATCCACAATTGCCCCCACAGTGCCAGATCCACAAATGCCCCCACAGTGCCAGGTATACAAATGCCCCCACAGTGCCAGGTATACAAATGCCCCCACAGTGCCAGATCCACAAATGCCCCCACAGTGCCAGGTATACAAATGCCCCCACAGTGCCAGATCCACAAAATCCCCCACAGTGCCAGGTATACAAATGCCCCCACAGTGCCAGGTATACAAATGCCCCCACAGTGCCAGGTATACAAATGCCCCCACAGTGCCAGGTATACAAATGCCCCCACAGTGCCAGGTATACAAATGCCTCCACAGTGCCAGATCCACAATTGCCCCCACAGTGTCAGATCCACAAATGCCCCCACAGTGCCAGGTATACAAATGCCCCCACAGTGCCAGATCCACAATTATCCCCACAGTGTCAGATCCACAATTGCCCCCACAGTGTCGGGTAATACCTGACACTGTGGGGGCAATTGTTGATCTGACACTGTGGGGGCAATTGTATACCTGACAGGTATACAAATGCCCCCACAGTGCCAGGTAAACAAATGCCCCCACAGTGCCAGGTATACAAATGCCCCAGAGTGCCAGTCAATTGCCCCACAGTGCCAGGTATACAATTGCCCCCACAGCAGCCAGTGCTGCAGCTGCTTACCACTGCTGCTGCTGTCCTCCTCCGGGCTCCGGCTGTGAGGGACGGGTGAGTCAGGAGAGGAGAGCGCCCGCGGCTGTGTCTGGCGCGGTGGCGTATAACGGACTTCGTTCAAACCAGCCGCCGGTTCGTGAGCCAATCAGAGCTCGCGGACCGGTGGCTTCTGATTGGCTGCCGGTCCGCGAGCTCTGATTGGCTCACGAACCGGCGGCTGGTTTGAAGTCTGCTATACGCCGCCGCGCCAGACACAGCCGCGCTGGCGGGCGCTCTCCTCTCCTGACAGCTGAGACACGCTGCCGCCGGACTGAGTGGCAGCGTGTCTCAGTGACACATGCGGGGGCGATGTGCAGTGAGACGGCCGCCTGCTGGTAACAAAATCTCAGCGGGCTCCCGTCATCTCTCTGTGTGGCGCCGGCGCTGGGGGGGACGGAGGCCACAAATGACAGGGGGGGCACGGGCCCGAGTGCCCCCCCCCTGGATCCGCCACTGGTGGGGTGCCGGCTGGTTTGGAAAGTTCAGAAAATAAGGAGGAGAGGCAGAGAGGTGACAGACACTACCCCGAGTTTGCTCATAGCTAGAGATATGTGGGTTCGGATTTACCAGGATGATGGATCTCAAAATGGCATCTTATTGGCTCTCGGGTGTCACGTGTTTTGGTTAGCCAATAAGAAAAATCCGGATAAATCCGAAGTTGGGTTAATTCTGGCATTATAAAAACGAGTAAATCCGAACCTGCACATCTCTACTCATAGCAATGCACTTGGTATAACTCTAGCACAGGCGTAGGCAATATTCTACTTTTAGGGTGCCACATGTTCAAAATCACACACACACACACACACACACACACACACACACACACACACACACACACACACACACAAAATGGGGGTGCCACCACCATTACAACACATGCATTTCCAAAAGTAATAGATTGATGCTAAAAATATTAGTGCTACTGTCTTTTTTTTTTTTTTTTTTTAGTTTGCTCAGGGTACAGTACGTTGATAATGTGTAGTCTGGAGACAGATATTTCAGAATTTTGTACTGTTTTTCACCTGTGAGCACTGTGGCAGGGTTCGCGCCCCAGGCTTTGCTGAGAATGCAGGACACACTTGCTTGGAGAGAGTCTAGCAAGCCAAAGAGGTCTTCTCTTTGTGGGAAGTAGGTAGCGCATGAAGGGCGGAGAAACCCCTATGGCTACATGCATTTTTAAATAAGGTTTCTTGTGGCCACTTACAGTATATCATGGAACCACTTGTAAACACACAATACACGAGCAAGCCCTGAGAATATCATTGGGGGTGATTCAGACCTGATAGCACGCAGGCGTTTTTTTTCCCAGGGCGATCAGATAGTTGGCACCTACAGGGGAGGGGGTAGTTGATGTGCAGGGGTGCGAATGCTTGTGCAGAGAGCTGCACAAACATACGTTTGTGCAGCCTGTGCACAGCTCAGGACATACTCACCTGCTGTGACGATCCGGCCTGGAGCTGACGTCAGGAACCCTTCCTTAAAACGGCTGGACACGCCTGCGTTCTCCCGGACACGCCTTAAAAACGGTCAGTTGACACCCACAAACGACCTCTTCCTGTCAATCTTCTTGCGATCACCGGTGCGATCGCTTTCTTCGTTAAATCCGTCGCTGTCCGGCGATCCCCGTCGCCGGCAGCCGACACGCTTGCGCATTGCGGAGCATACGCATGCGCAGTTCAGACCGATCTGAATGACCCCCATTTTCTCTTTACCAACAAGTAAATCGTACAAATTGCTTTAGGGCTCATTTACATTTGGATGTCAGTCAATTTTATGACACGCCTCTCAGATGTAGCAGGACACGCCCACTTTAACACCGCGCTCATAAGTGTTGCTTTATCAAGCTCCCTGAAATGCTTTTTTTGAAAAGTAGGCAAGTATGGTCTAGCAAAAGAGGGACTGACTCCGTGGGTGTCACAACTTCTTAAGTGCCACCTACTGGCACTAGTGGCAGGACTTGCCAACGCTTAATGTAATATATAAATTACCCGGTGTTACACAGCATTTTAAATGCAGATGGATTGTTTTCCTTTAAGTTCATTATGTGTGCATTGATGGAGCAGTTGGGACTGTGTTACCGGCGGGCGGGATCCCGACACCATGATCCCGGGCCACAGAATGCCGGCGGGGGTCCGAGTGCTACGTGGCGGGCTTGGTGGCGAGATGCGCCACAGGTGCTCTTCCCACTCTGTGGGTGTCGTGGACACCCACGAGTGGGAATAGTCCTTGCTAGGCGGCATGCCAACTGTTGGTATTGTGAGTGTTTGGGATGCCGGGGAGGTATTGTGACTGACTGTCTCCTACATACCAATGGAGCATTACCTAGGGCAGGCCTAGCCAACCTGTGGCTCTCCAGCTGTTGTAAAACTACAAGTCCCATCATGCTTTGCCACAGTTTTGCTATTAAGGAATGCTAAAACTGTGGCAGGGCATGCTGGGATGTGTAGTTTCACAACATCTGGAGAGGCACAGGTTGGCCAGGCCTGACCTAGGCTGAATGGATGATATCTGTACTACAGTATATGTCAAACAAGTCTGTCTTCTGTAGACACGCCCCTTTCCGGGTGACCTTGTGTGTAAATGATAATATCCCACATATAGTGAATTGCAATGTAGTTCTTCTATGGGGTATGTGATGATAAAGAGGGGGGAAAGCCAATTAATAAAACAATGTTTTATTCAGTTTATTCAGTTTGTCATGCCATCATTTAGTGAGATTGTTGAAATGGGAGTTAGGGGGACATTTACTAAGCAGTGTTAAGAGCGGAGAAGTGAGCCAGTGGAGAAGTTGCCCATGGCAACCAATCACTACTGAAGTAACATCTATAATCTGCATACTATAAAATTATACAGAGCTGCTGATTGATTGATGGGGCAACTTCTCCAATGGCTCACTTCTCCGCTCTTATCACTGCTTAGTAAATGTCCCCCTTAATTCCTTATAGAAGGCAAATAATTCCACTGTACCTTCAGGCAGCTGGCGTTTCTGACTTGCTCTATTCAATATGACAGCACGGATGGTGTAATGGTTAGCATTACTGCCTCACAGCACTGAGGTCATGGGTTTGATTCCCACCATGGCCCTAACTGTGTGGAGTTTGTATATTCCCCCCGTGTTTGCGTGGGTTTCCTCTGGGTACTCCGATTTCCTCCCACAATCTGAAAATATTCTGGCAGGTCAATTGGCAACAAAAATTAACCCTAGTGTGAATGTGTACATGTGATAGGGAATATAGAGTGTAAGCTCCACTGGGGCAGGGACTGATGTGAATGGTCAGATATTCTCTGTAAAGCGCTGCGGAATATGTGTGTGCTATATAAATAACTGGTAATAAATAAATGACAGGTGGGATAACAGAATGCCCAACATTTTGGGTGGGCACACCCACCCTTCCTAAGGTGCCAGTAATTACAATAATGGTGACCTGCAAGGCGCTATACTGTATATATATTCTATGTGATTCAATGTTATACTTACAGGTATTGGTGTAGCTATAGTGGGTGCCATTGTTATGAAGCCCAGATGCTTAGGGGGCCCGGCTCACCTGCACCTGGGTCATATAGTTGCCTACAATACAACCTGAGAAAAGCAGCACTGCATATTTGGTACTGTGGGCACTGAGTAGCATAATGTGAACTGTGGCAGGACTATGGGGCATAACATGAACTAGGGCACTACTGTGGGGCATAACATGAACTAGGGCACTACTGTGAGGCATAACATGAACTAGGGCACTACTATGGGGCATAACATGAACTAGGGCACTACTGTGGGGCATAACATGAACTAGGGCACTACTGTGGGGCATAACATGAACTAGGGCACTACTGTGAGGCATAACATGAACTAGGGCACTACTGTGGGGCATAACATGAACTAGGGCACTACTGTGGGGCATAACATGAACTAGGGCACTACTGTGGGGCATAACATGAACTAGGGCACTACTGTGGGGCATAACATGAACTAGGGCACTACTGTGGGGCATAACATGAACTAGGGCACTACTGTGGGGCATATCATGAACTAGGGCACTACTGTGGGGCATAACATGAACTAGGGCACTACTGTGGGGCATAACATGAACTAGGGCACTACTGTGGGGCATAACATGAACTAGGGCACTACTGTGGGGCATAACATGAACTAGGGCACTACTGTGGGGCATAACATGAACTAGAGCACTACTGTGGGGCATAACATGAACTAGGGCACTACTGTGGGGCATAACATGAACTAGGGCACTACTGTGGGGCATAACATGAACTAGGGCACTACTGTGGGGCATAACATGAACTAGGGCACTACTGTGGGGCATAACATGAACTAGGGCACTACTGTGGGGCATAACATGAACTAGGGCACTACTATGGTTCAAAATAATGAACAACTGCTGCAGAGAGAGGTGGCTCTCTAAAAGCAATGAGACAGTGGCCCCTTCAAAATGTTGCTATAGGGGCCAACAAAGTTGTGGCTACGCCGCTGCTTGCAGGCGTGAAGAATTCTAAAACTATCATTTCATAAACAATGCCAGTAGATTTTGGCTACAGTAATGTATGTGATAACAATATTTATAAAGTGCATTTATATATTCCGTTACTGTAACATGGGAATGAATATCAATAGAAAAAGATAGAAAAATAGAGCAAAAGCTCTCCTACAATACCTTACAGTCCATTTTATTTTGTGAAAGGGGTGGTAGTAAGGCGGCAGGAAGGTGGACTCTTATTTTTGTGTGACTTCTGTACTTTGCATGTGAATCTTCTCAAACTCCCCGCAGACTTTTTGCTTGCGGTGGTTATTACCAAGAGCCATGTCTTTGCAGCCACCTCAAAGCGAGCAGGGCATTCCATAAAGGTGCACCAGCACGCCTTTTAAATGTGGTTCACAGGGGGCAGAGAAACTTGTTACACACAGACCATGCAGGGGATGCTACATGCAATGGCCTGCAAATTGCCTGCAGCCCTGAGCTTTCACCCATTTATACCCCTTTTACACTGCCAGCATTGAAGAACCCGTTTTGCTGTCCGGTGTAAAAGGGTCCAGTTGGAATGATCCGGGTCGACCCGGTACGTGTTCCAACTCGGGTAGCTTGCAGGGTGAGCACTGGTGCAATCCAGCTCGCTATTATGTGTAAACGGGACGCCGAGTCGATGTGACCCGTTTCCCGTTCACACTGTGTGGACGGGCGGCGCTTGGAGATCATGTGATCTCCAAGCACTGCATCCACCGCATCATCAACCTGGCAATATGCCGGGTTGGAAACAGCGTTGGCGAGGGGCCTGAGGCGGGTCGCAGCCGGGAAGCACCAGTGTCAGGCTTCCGTTCGGTATAAAAGGGGTTATTAGCCTCTACGTTTAAAGCAGAATTTTTATAAGAAAATAATTTTTTTTCTTCGTTTTATTAAACTGTCGCATTAAATAGAGCCGCTAGATCAACAAAATGTTGCAACAGCCTGCAATTCGCAGACTATTACAACTATAACACGGACTCTTTTACAAACTGAATTTATTTTATAGCTTACATCATGGAATCTGTTTAATTAATGTATGATGGCCCTCATTCCGAGTTGTTCGCTCGCAAGCTGCTTTTAGCAGCATTGCACACGCTAAGCCGCCGCCTACTGGGAGTGTATCTTAGCTTATCAAAATTGCGAACGAAAGATTAGCAGAATTGCGAATAGACACTTCTTAGCAGTTTCTGAGTAGCTCCACACTTACTCGGCAACTGCGATCAGTTCAGTCAGTTTCGTTCCTGGTCTGACGTCACAAACACACCCAGCGTTCGCCCAGACACTCCTCCGTTTCTTCAGACACTCCCGCGTTTTTCCCAGAAACGGCAGCGTTTTTTCACACACTCCCATAAAACGGCCAGTTTCCGCCCAACAACAACCACTTCCTGTCAATCACATTACGATCACCAGAACGAAGAAAAAACCTCGTAATGCAGTGAGTAAAAAACCTAACTGCATAGCAAATTTACTTGGCGCAGTCGCACTGCGGACCTTGCGCATGCGCATTAGCGACTAATCGCTCCGTTGCGAAAAAAAATAACGAGCGAACAACTCGGAATGACCCCCGATATGTATTAATCAATGCAAATTAATGACTGTACATTTATGATAATACATTTGATGAAATAAAATAAAAAATTATACCGATTGTCATAGTTGTTGTACATTTATTTTAAGGTATTACTTTTTTGGATTATTAAATGCACAGAAGGGACGAGAGTAGAGGACAAGAGGTGGAGTGGCAACCCCCAAGGGTTGAGCATGACCTATTTGTTGGAACAATTAAGTCCATGATGGAGTTTAATGAATGAATGACCTTGGTCAAAGCACCAAGGAATGTCAATGAAAAAAATAAAGTAAAATGCACCAAATTATGGGCCCGATTCAGACCTGATCGCTGTTGTGCGAATTTGCACAGCAGTTGATTATCGAATGACTGCGTATGCACCTCAATGCGCAGGCACGTCGCCAAACAGCAGCAGGATGGTGCGAAAATTTCAATCACAAAGTGATTGACAGGAAGCGGACGTTTGTGGGTGGTAACTGCCCGTTTTCAGGAAGTGTCAGGAAAAACGCAGGCGTTCCCAAGCGTTTTCAGAGAGGGTGTGTGATGTCAGCTTCGGCCCCGATCATCCTGTTTGTATCGCACTGTAGGAGTCTTGGTCTACGCACAGACTGCACAGAATGGAAAAATAATTTAATGGTGAGCGAGTTGCAAACAAATTTGCAGCTGTCCGCTGTCTGACGGAATTTTCGCACGCCTTACATATGCATTCGCACACTTGTGCGGGGCGGGTTTTAACTCTCTATCCGATCACAGACTGCTGCAAAAAAACGCACAGCAGTGATCAGGCCTGAATCGGGCCCCATAGAACAAGTAACAGTTACATTTCAATACAATGAAAGTAAGAAAATTTCAACAATTAACATTGGGGGTCATTCCGAGTTGATCACTCGCTAGCTATTTTTAGCAGCCATGCAAACGCATAGTCGCCGCCCACGGGGGAGTGTATTTTCGCTTTGCAAGTGTGCGAACGCGTGTGCAGCCGTGCAGGACGAATTTTTTTTTTGCAGTTTCTGAGTAGCTCTGGACTTACTCAGCCCTTGCGATCACTTCAGTCTTTTTGGTCCCGGAATTGACGTCAGACACCCGCCCTGCAAACGCTCAGTTGACACCCTTAAATGCCCTCTTTCTGTCAATCTCCTTGCGATCGGCTGTGCGAATGGATTCTTCGTAAAGCCCATCGCCCAGCAATGATTCGCTTTGTACCCGTACGATGCGCCTGCGCATTGCAGTGCATACGCAGTAGTAACCTGTTCGCTGTGCTGCGAAAAACGGCAGCGAGCGATCAACTCGGAATGACCCCCCCATTATACAAACATTTTGTGCGTGAAGCGACAGCTCTAAAACGTTTGTTTGATGGTAGTCTCCCATAATTAAGATGATGGGGTTTTCAAAATAGCCTTTAATTTCTTTAGGACTTTTTTATCCTCGATCTCCTAATACATGGTAACTAGTGATGTGCACCGGAAATTTTTCGGGTTTTGGTTTTGGATTCGGTTCCGCGGCCGTGTTTTGGATTCGGACGCGTTTTGGCAAAACCTACCTGAACATTTTTTGTCGGATTCGGGTGTGTTTTGGATTCGGGTGGTTTTTTTTACAAATAACCCTCAAAAACAGCTTAAATCATAGAATTTGGGGGTCATTTTGATCCCATAGTATTATTAACCTCAATAACCATAATTTCCACTCATTTTCAGTCTATTCTGAACACCTCACACCTCACAATATTATTTTTAGTCCTAAAATTTGCACCGAGGTCGCTGGATGACTAAGCTAAGTGACACAAGTGGCCGACACAAACACCTGGCCCATCTAGGAGTGGCACTGCAGTGTCAGACAGGATGGCACTTCCAAAAATAGTCCCCAAACAGCACATGATGCAAAGAAAAAAAAAGAGGTGCACCAAGGTCGCTAGATGGCTAAGCTAAGCGACACAAGTGGCCGACACAAACACCTGGCCCATCTAGGAGTGGCACTGCAGTGTCAGACAGGATGGCACTTCCAAAAATAGTCCCCAAACAGCACATGATGCAAAGAAAAATGAAAGAAAAAAAGAGGTGCAAGATGGAATTGTCCTTGGGCCCTCCCACCCACCCTTGTGTTGTATAAACAGGACATGCACACTTTAACGAACCCATCATTTCAGCGACACGGTCTGCCACACGACTGTGACTGAAATGACTGGTTGGCTTGGGCCCCCACCAAAAAAGAAGCAATCAATCTCTCCTTGCACAAACTGGCTCTACAGAGGCAAGATGTCCACCTCCACCTCTTCCTTCGATTCCTCACCCCTTTCACTGTGTACATCCCCCTCCTCACAGATTATTAATTCGTCCCCACTGGAATCCACCATCTCAGGTCCCTGTGTACTTTCAGGAGGCAATTGCTGGTGAATGTCTCCACGGAGGAATTGATTATAATTCATTTTGATGAACATCATCTTCTCCACATTTTCTGGAGAAGCAACTTGGGTAAAATAAAGCCAGTATGTGCAAGGGCCTCCAAATTGCCTTTTTTTCCTGCCAGTATACGTACGGACTGTCTGACGTGCCTACCTGGATGCGGTCACTCATGTAATCCTCCACCATTCTTTCAATGGTGACAGAATCATATGCAGTGACAGTAGACGACATGTCAGTAATCGTTGACAGGTCCTTCAGTCCGGACCAGATGTCAGCACTCGCTCCAGACTGCCCTACATCACCGCCAGCGGGAGGGCTCGGAATTCTTAGCCTTTTCCTCGCACCCCCAGTTGCGGGAGAATGTGAAGGAGGAGCTGTTGATGGGTCACGTTCCGCTTGACTTGACAATTTTCTCACCAGCAGGTCTTTGAACCTCTGCAGACTTGTGTCTGCCGGAAAGAGAGAGACAACGTAGGTTTTAAATCTAGGATCGAGCGCGGTGGCCAAAATGTAGTGCTCTGATTTCAACAGATTGACCACCCGTGAATCCTGGTTAAGCGAATTAAGGGCTCCATCCACAAATCCCACATGCCTAGCGGAATCGCTCTGTTTTAGCTCCTCCTTCAATCTCTCCAGCTTCTTCTGCAGAAGCCTGATGAGGGGAATGACCTGACTCAGGCTGGCAGTGTCTGAACTGACTTCACGTGTGGCAAGTTCAAAGGGTTGCAGAACCTTGCACAACGTTGAAATCATTCTCCACTGCGTCAGGTGCATTCCCCCTCCTTTGCCTATATAGTAGGTAGTTGTATAGGCTTGAATGGCCTTTTGCTGCTCCTCCATCCTCTGAAGCATATAGAGGGTTGAATTCCACCTCGTTACCACCTCTTGCTTCAGATGATGGCAGGGCAGGTTCAGGAGTGTTTGCTGGTGCTCCAGTCTTCGGCACGCGGTGGCTGAATGCCGAAAGTGGCCCACAATTCTTCGGGCCACCGACAGCATCTCTTGCACGCTCCTGTCATTTTTTAAATAATTCTGCACCACCAAATTCAATGTATGTGCAAAACATGGGACGTGCTGGAATTTGCCCAGATGTAATGCACGCACAATATTGGTGGCGTTGTCCGATGTCACAAATCCCCAGGAGAGTCCAATTGGAGTAAGCCATTCTGCGATGATGTTCCTCAGTTTCCGTAAGAGGTTGTCAGCTGTGTGCCTCTTATGGAAAGTGGTGATAGAAAGCGTAGCCTGCCTAGGAACGAGCTGGCGTTTGCGAGATGCTGCTACTGGTGCCGCCACTGCTGTTCTTGCTGCGGGAGGCAATACATCTACCCAGTGGGCTGTCACAGTCATATAGTCCTGAGTCTGCCCTGCTCCACTTGTCCGTGGTTAAGTGGACATTGGGTACAACTGCATTTTTAGGACACTGGTAACTCTTTTTCTGACGTCTGTGTACATTTTCGGTATCGCCTGCCTAGAGAAATGGAACCTAGATGGTATTTGGTACCGGGGACACAGTACCTCAATCAATTCTCTAGTTCCCTGTGAATTAACGGTGGATACCGGAAACACGTTTCTCACCACCCAGGCTGCCAAGGCCTGAGTTATCCGCTTTGCAGCAGGATGACTGCTGTGATATTTCATCTTCCTCACAAAGGACTGTTGGACAGTCAATTGCTTACTAGAAGTAGTACAAGTGGTCTTCCGACTTCCCCTCTGGGATGACGATCGACTCCCAGCAGCAACAACAGCAGCGCCAGCAGCAGTAGGCGTTACACTCAAGGATCCATACGAGGAATCCCAGGCAGGAGAGGACTCGTCAGACTTGACAGTGACATGGCCTGCAGGACTATTGGCTTTCCTGTCTAAGGAGGAAATTGACACTGAGTGAGTTGGTGGTGTGGTTTGCAGGAGCTTGGCTACAAGAGGAAGGGATTTAGTGGTCAGTGGACTGCTTCCGCTGTCACCCACAGTTTTTGAACTTGTCACTGACTTCTGATGAATGCGGTCCAGGTGACGTATAAGGGAGGATGTTCCTAGGTGGTTAACGTCCTTACCCCTACTTATTACAGCTTGACAAAGGCAACACACGGCTTGACACCAGTTGTCCGCATTTCTGTTGAAATAATTCCACACGAAGAGGTGATTTTTTTTGTATTTTGACCAGGCATGTCAATGGCCATATTCGTCCCACGAACAACAGGTGTCTCCCCGGGTTCCTGACTTAAACAAACCACCTCACCATCAGAATCCTCCTTGTCAATTTCCTCCCCAGCGCCAGCAACACCCATATCCTCATCCTGGTATACTTCAACAGTGACATCTTCAATTTGACTATCAGGAACTGGACTGCGGGTGCTCCTTCCAGCACTTGCAGGGGGCGTGCAAATGGTGAAAGGCGCCACCTCTTCCCGTCCAGTGTTGGGAAGGTCAGGCATCGCAACCGACACAATTGGACTCTCCTTGGGGATTTGTGATTTAGAAGAACGCACAGTTCTTTGCTGTGCTTTTGCCATCTTAACTTTTTTAAGTTTTCTAGCAGGAGGATGAGTGCTTCCATCCTCATGTGAAGCTGAACCACTAGCCATGAACATAGGCTAGGCACTCAGCCGTTCCTTGCCACTCCGTGTCGTATATGGCACATTGGCAAGTTTACGCTTCTCCTCAGACGATTTTGATTTAGATATTTGGGTCATTTTAGTGAGCTTTATATTTTTGGATTTTACATGCTCTCTACTATGATATTGGGCATCGGCCTTGGCAGACGACGTTGATGGCATTTCATCGTCTCGGCCATGACTAGTGACAGCAGCTTCAGCACGAGGTGGAAGTGGATCTTGATCTTTCCCTATTTTACCCTCCACATTTTTGTTCTCCATTTTTTAATGTGTGGAATTATATGCCAGTAATATATGAATAGCAATGGCCTACTACTATATATACTGCGCACAACTGAAATGCACCACAGGTATGGATGGATAGTATACTTGACGACACAGAGGTAGGTAGAGCAGTGGCCTACTGTACCGTACTGCTATATATTATATACTGGTGGTCAGCAAACTGTGCAAAACTGAAATGCACCACCGGTATGGATGGACAGTATACTTGACGACACAGAGGTAGGTAGAGCAGTGGCCTACTGTACCGTACTGCTATATATTATATACTGGTGGTCAGCAAACTGTGCAAAACTGAAATGCACCACAGGTATGGATGGATAGTATACTTGACGACACAGAGGTAGGTAGAGCAGTGGCCTACTGTACCGTACTGCTATATATTATATACTGGTGGTCAGCAAACTGTGCAAAACTGAAATGCACTACAGGTATGGATGGGATAGTATACTTGACGACACAGAGGTAGAGCAGTGGACTACTGTACCGTACTGCTATATATATATATATATATAGTTATACTGGTGGTCAGCAAAATTCTGCACTGTCCTCCTACTATATACTACAATGCAGTCCCCACAATAAAGCAATTAGCACACTGAGCACAGATATTTGCAGCACACTGAGCATAGATATGGAGTGTTTTTCAGGCAGAGAACGTAGATATTTGCACTTGCAGCACACTGAGCACAGATATTTGCAGCACACTGAGCACAGATATTTGCAGCCCACTGAACACAGAAACTGAGAGAACGCCAGCCACGTCCTCTCACGATCATCTCCAATGCACGAGTGAAAAATGGCGGCGACGCGCGGCTCTTTATATAGAATACGAATCTCGCGAGAATCCGACCGCGGGATGATGACGTTCGGGCGCTCTCGGGTTAACCGAGCAAGGCGGGAGGATCCGAGTCTGCTCGGACCCGTGCAAAAAAGGGTGAAGTTCGGGTGGGGTTCGGATCCCGAGGATCCGAACCCGCTCATCACTAGCGTAAACTTGCCAATGTGCCATATACGACACGGAGTGGCAAGGAACGGCTGAGTGCCTAGCCTATGTTCATGGCTAGTGGTTCAGCTTCACATGAGGATGGAAGCACTCATCCTCCTGCTAGAAAACTTAAAAAAGTTAAGATGGCAAAAGCACAGCAAAGAACTGTGCGTTCTTCTAAATCACAAATCCCCAAGGAGAGTCCAATTGTGTCGGTTGCGATGCCTGACCTTCCCAACACTGGACGGGAAGAGGTGGCGCCTTTCACCATTTGCACGCCCCCTGCAAGTGCTGGAAGGAGCACCCGCAGTCCAGTTCCTGATAGTCAAATTGAAGATGTCACTGTTGAAGTATACCAGGATGAGGATATGGGTGTTGCTGGCGCTGGGGAGGAAATTGACAAGGCCTGGAAAACATGAACTGTTGGTAAATCTCGAGGACCGGTTTGGCCAGCCCTGCCATATGGCAATCCCATAGGTCAGGACATTCTCCGCAATGCTACGATAAAAATTAAACAAGATCCCTTTGATCACAAAAACTGATCTTAATCTTATTTTTTTTAAAACCGACGTTGCTGCATCTTTTTTTTTTCTACCAAAAAAGCAGAATTCAAAGACCCCGAGAAAGTATTTTATATATTAAAAACCACTAAAAATTTAAAAAATTCCACCTGCGCAATAATCTTCCCATCTAGGCAGACGGGTAAGTTTGGAGCACTATTCAGCTTTCTAAAATCAATTACAGTCTCTTTAGCTTGAGACGTATTTAAAAGTAAACAACTCTCCCTGCTCCTCTCGAACAGTCTAATAACCTGATTCCTGTATGCACTCTCGTCTGATTGGGCATAATGTAAAGCAGTCAAGACAGCATCATCCGTCGACCGTTTTGCCCTATAAGCAAATTGAAATGAGTCAAACCCCACTGGAAACTGGTGACTTAACATGTCTCAACACCAGACGCTCAAATTATTTAATCACTACGGATGTCAGGGCTATCGGTTACACATTTTGGTATTCCATTCTTTGGGATCGGGGCAACGGTAGAGTCCTTAAAACATTTGGGGAGTGAGTTTGATTGAGAGATGGTCTAGCGACCATTAGTGTACACCTATGATGTCTACTGCACCTTTAAACCTATTGCCTAACAGCTGGACTTGTTTTTAACGTTGCGATTGTCCCCGTCACCTGGACTATTTGCCACGTTAAAGTACTTGAATCTTTAGTTATTGCCCTACTTTCTCAATATTCAGTACTTACAGTAGGAGGCTACATTTAATCCCAGTTGGAAAACTTCTATAAATACGAATTCCCTCCCCATGTAAATGATAATCATGAACCAACTAATACAGCATGGGCGCCATGTTCCTGGAGACCTGAACAGGCGTAGTAGACAATAGCAAGAGTTAAAAGTCACCGTTACAATTGGTTAGGACTAAGAAAGGTGTTTCACCACAGGTGATGGCAATCATACATTAAGAGAAAAGTCCAGGAGCAGAGCATTCTGTCCCTCCTGGAGAGGGTCATGTTGGGAGGTATGTTTTAGTATATTGATGCTTAAGCACAGGTGACTTAATTAGTTCCTTTTGAGCACAAGCTTGGATATCCTTAAAACCTGGTCTGTTTGGGTGCCTTGAAGGCCATGTTTGGGAAACCCTAGGTTAGGTTATTACTGCCTCATGCAGAAAATCATTTTGTTCATGGACACTCGTGGCAAAGGAAGGCATCCTAGCGCAGAGAACCGCATTGTATGGGAGGGGAGCTGCATTTACAAAAGACTAATGTTCTAAAGGGGAACTATCCTTTAATGTTTTCCCAACTGTATTCATGTAATACGTGCTGTGCATTTCCATGGTGACTGTATAATATTCTTTATCTCTTGGATAACCAGTTTTCGTATAATCACACCTGGCATTTCTCACCATTATCATGTGCAGCTACAGAATGCAATCTACAGTGCAGTACCCTGCCAGAAATTTGTAGTCTAACCAGTTCGACCAGTATTGCTAATGTAATAGCAGTGCGAGAACTCAAGGTTGCTTTCCTGTGACCTGCACGCTGAAAGTAAAAAAAGGAAACAAATGGGGTAAGGAGGGTTGCCGGGGACAGGAGAGGGCTGCAGCTACTGGGGACGCACGGATGTGGGACTTTGTGTCCATACTGCCGATTGCCATTTAACACCTGGTAGGAGTCCACCTACTTCCTGGTTTATATGTACAGTGTGCTGTTTTTGCAATTTTTTGTTTATTTTAATAATGAAATGTATTGCACTATTGCGTATTCTACTCCCCCACACAGGTATATACTTCATGGGATACAGTACCTACGATTGAGCTGATCTGCCGGAGGACAATTAGATTGTTGTGAGTACAATTACCTGGGGGTAAGGCTCATATAACTGAACCATACCCTGAACACTGTACGTAAGTTGGTGGAATAGTATTTACAGTATCACACTAGACAGCACTGAGGTCTACTCTACATACAAGGGGGCAGATGTATTAATCTGGAGAAGGCATAAGGAATTGATAAACCAGTGATATGTGCAAGGAGATAAAAGCACCAGCCAACCAGCTCCAATATGTAAATTAACAGATAGGATCTGATTGGCTGGTGCCTTTATCACCTTGCACGTATCACTGGTTTATCACTTCCTTATGCCGTCTCCAGGTTAATACATCTGCCCCAAGATTCTATAAAATACAGAGGGGGTAACTCAGATCTGATCGCTACTATGCGTTTTCACACAGCGGGCGACCAGGTCATAACAGCGCATGCGTATGCACCGCAATGCGCACACACGTCAGACAACAACGAGAATCGCCGGTCAGCGACGGGATGGTGCAAAAAAATCCGTTTGCAAGGTGACTGACAGGAGGAAGCCGTTTGTGGGTGGCAACTGAACGTTTACTGGGAGTGTTCGGGAAAACGCAGGCGTGTCCAAGCGTTTTCAGGGAGGGTGTGTGACGTCAGCTCCGGCCCGATCAACCTGTTCTCATCACACTGAAGGAGTAAGTCCTGGGCTGCGCAGAGACTGCACACAGTGGATTGTAGCAGCTCTGCGTACACATAGCAACGCACACTTGCACTGCGAAAATACACTCCCCCTGTAGGCGGCAACTATCTGAGCGCAGGAACGCAAAAAATGCAGCCCAACGATCAGATCTGAATGACCTCCCTAGTGTGCTCCTAACCCCTAAGAAATGTGTTGTATTTATATTCCATTTATTTTGCACCCAGCTGACTAACTGAACCATATTTACATACAGTATATACAACTCTATCATGGAAAGTAGTTGACTCATCTCTGCAGGTTATAAACTTAAATGTGACATATCTTCGAAAATAGACAACTAGAGTCCTGTAACAAAGATGACACATCTCGCATCCTGCCCCACAGTACAGGTGTCACATCCCACACACTGGTGGTCATTCCGATTTGATCGCTCGCTAGCAGTTTTTAGCAGCCGTGCAAATGCTATGCCGCCGCCCACTGGGAGTGTATTTTAGCTTAGCAGAAGTGCGAACGAAAGGCTACAAAGTTTTTTTTGTGCAGTTTCAGAGTAGCTCAAAACCTACTCAGCGCTTGCGATCACTGCAGACTGTTCAGTTCCTGTTTTGACGTCACAAACACGCCCTGCGTTCGCCCAGCCACGCCTGCGTTTTTCCTGGCACGCCTGGGTTTTTCCGAACACTCCCTGAAAACGGTCAGTTGACATCCAGAAACGTCCACTTCATGTCAATCACTGCGGCCAGCAGTGCGACTGAAAAGCTTCGCCAGACCCTGTGTGAAACTACAACGTTCGTTGTAATAGTACGGCGCGCGTGCGCATTGCGCCGCATACGCATGCGTGCTGTTTTTTTGCCTCATCGCTGCACAGCGAACGAATGCAGCTAGCGATCAACTCAGAATGACCACCATAGCCCCGCAGTACAGTTGTCACATCCCACATACAGTCCCACAGTAAAGATGTCACATATCATATACAGCCTCCTGCAGTATAGATAGAATCTGGTAGGTTGTTGTGGGCAAATATCACCAGTTCTAAAAAAAACTCCCCCCTACAAAAAAGGGTTCTACCTCCCTCAGGATAACCAGCCCTGAACTAAAAGCTCTTCAACACTCCCCCGGGGCTTTGGTTGGAAGTTACTGTAATACAGGTTGAGTCTCCCTTATCCAAAATGCTTGGGACCAGAGGTATTTTGGATATGGGATTTTTCCGTATTTTGGAATAATTGCATACCATATAGAGATGAGCGGGTTCGGTTTCTCTGAATCCGAACCCGCCCGAACTTCATGTTTTTTTTCACGGGTCCGAGCGACTCGGATCTTCCCGCCTTGCTCGGTTAACCCGAGCGCGCCCGAACGTCATCATGACGCTGTCGGATTCTCGCGAGGCTCGGATTCTATCGCGAGACTCGGATTCTATATAAGGAGCCGCGCGTCGCCGCCATTTTCACACGTGCATTGAGATTGATAGGGAGAGGACGTGGCTGGCGTCCTCTCCATTTAGATTATAAGAGACTGAGAGAGATTTACTGGAGCTGACTAGGAGGAGTACTGTTACTGTAGAAGTGTAGAGACTGAGTGGAGAGAGTTTACTAGTGAGGACAGTGCAGTTTACTTTATAATCCGTTCTCTGCCTGAAAAAAGCGATACACAGCACACAGTGACTCAGTCACATACCATATCTGTGTGCACTGCTCAGGCTCAGGCCAGTGTGCTGCATCATCTATTATCTATATATAATATTATATATATCTGTCTGACTGCTCAGCTCACACAGCTTATAATTGTGGGGGAGACTGGGGAGCACTACTGCAGTGCCAGTTATAGGTTATAGCAGGAGCCAGGAGTACATAATATATTATATAGTGAGTGACCACCAGACACACAGTGCAGTTTATTTAATATATCCGTTCTCTGCCTGAAAAAAGCGATACACACAGTGACTCAGTCAGTCACATACCATATCTGTGTGCACTGCTCAGGCTCAGGCCAGTGTGCTGCATCATCTATTATCTATATATAATATTATATATATCTGTCTGACTGCTCAGCTCACACAGCTTATAATTGTGGGGGAGACTGGGGAGCACTACTGCAGTGCCAGTTATAGGTTATAGCAGGAGCCAGGAGTACATAATATATTATATAGTGAGTGACCACCAGACACACAGTGCAGTTTATTTAATATATCCGTTCTCTGCCTGAAAAAAGCGATACACACAGTGACTCAGTCAGTCACATACCATATCTGTGTGCACTGCTCAGGCTCAGGCCAGTGTGCTGCATCATCTATTATCTATATATAATATTATATATATCTGTCTGACTGCTCAGCTCACACAGCTTATAATTGTGGGGGAGACTGGGGAGCACTACTGCAGTGCCAGTTATAGGTTATAGCAGGAGCCAGGAGTACATAATATATTATATAGTGAGTGACCACCAGACACACAGTGCAGTTTATTTAATATATCCGTTCTCTGCCTGAAAAAAGCGATACACACAGTGACTCAGTCAGTCACATACCATATCTGTGTGCACTGCTCAGGCTCAGGCCAGTGTGCTGCATCATCTATATATATTATATATCTGTCTGACTGCTCAGCTCACACAGCTTATAATTGTGGGGGAGACTGGGGAGCACTACTGCAGTGCCAGTTATAGGTTATAGCAGGAGCCAGGAGTACATATTATATTAAAATTAAACAGTGCACACTTTTGCTGCAGGAGTGCCACTGCCAGTGTGACTGACCAGTGACCTGACCACACTGACCACCAGTATAGTTAGTAGTATACTTATATTGTGATTGCCTGAAAAAGTTAAACACTCGTCGTGTGACTTCACTTGTGTGTTTGTTTGTTTTTTATTCTATAAAAATAAAACTCATTCTGCTGACAGACAGTGTCCAGCAGGTCCGTCATTATATAATATATAATATATACCTGTCCGGCTGCAGTAGTGATATATATATATTTTTTATATCATTTATCATCCAGTCGCAGCAGACACAGTACGGTAGTTCACGGCTGTGGCTACCTCTGTGTCTCTGCACTCGGCAGGCAGTCCGTCCATAATTGTAATACCACCTAACCGTGGATTTTTTTCATTCTTCTTTATACATACATAGTTACATAGACATCTTCTCTTTATCAACCAGTCTATATTAGCTGCAGACACAGTACAGTACGGTAGTTCACGGCTGTGGCTACCTCTGTGTCTGCACTCGGCAGGCAGTCCGTCCATAATTGTATACCACCTAACCGTGGTTTTTTTTCATTCTTCTTTATACATACATAGTTACATAGACATCTTCTCTTTATCAACCAGTCTATATTAGCTGCAGACACAGTACAGTACGGTAGTTCACGGCTGTGGCTACCTCTTTGTCTGCACTCGGCAGGCAGTCCGTCCATAATTGTATACCACCTAACCGTGGATTTTTTTCAGTCTTCTTTATACATACATAGTTACATAGACATCTTCTCTTTATCAACCAGTCTATATTAGCTGCAGACACAGTACAGTACGGTAGTTCACGGCTGTGGCTACCTCTGTGTCTGCAGTCGGCAGGCAGTCCATAATTGTATACTAGTATCCATCTCCATTGTTTACCTGAGGTGCCTTTTAGTTGTGCCTATTAAAATATGGAGAACAAAAATGTTGAGGTTCCAAAATTAGGGAAAGATCAAGATCCACTTCCACCTCGTGCTGAAGCTGCTGCCACTAGTCATGGCCGAGACGATGAAATGCCAGCAACGTCGTCTGCCAAGGCCGATGCCCAATGTCATAGTACAGAGCATGTCAAATCCAAAACACCAAATATCAGAAAAAAAAGGACTCCAAAACCTAAAATAAAATTGTCGGAGGAGAAGCGTAAACTTGCCAATATGCCATTTACCACACGGAGTGGCAAGGAACGGCTGAGGCCCTGGCCTATGTTCATGGCTAGTGGTTCAGCTTCACATGAGGATGGAAGCACTCAGCCTCTCGCTAGAAAAATGAAAAGACTCAAGCTGGCAAAAGCAGCACAGCAAAGAACTGTGCATTCTTCGAAATCCCAAATCCACAAGGAGAGTCCAATTGTGTCGGTTGCGATGCCTGACCTTCCCAACACTGGACGTGAAGAGCATGCGCCTTCCACCATTTGCACGCCCCCTGCAAGTGCTGGAAGGAGCACCCGCAGTCCAGTTCCTGATAGTCAGATTGAAGATGTCAGTGTTGAAGTACACCAGGATGAGGAGGATATGGGTGTTGCTGGCGCTGGGGAGGAAATTGACCAGGAGGATTCTGATGGTGAGGTGGTTTGTTTAAGTCAGGCACCCGGGGAGACACCTGTTGTCCGTGGGAGGAATATGGCCGTTGACATGCCAGGTGAAAATACCAAAAAAATCAGCTCTTCGGTGTGGAGGTATTTCACCAGAAATGCGGACAACAGGTGTCAAGCCGTGTGTTCCCTTTGTCAAGCTGTAATAAGTAGGGGTAAGGACGTTAACCACCTCGGAACTAGAGATGAGCGGGTTCGGTTTCTTTGAATCCGAACCCGCACGAACTTCACTTTTTTTTTCACGGGTCCGAGCGACTCGGATCTTCCCGCCTTGCTCGGTTAACCCGAGCGCGCCCGAACGTCATCATGACGCTGTCGGATTCTCGCGAGACTCGGATTCTATATAAGGAGCCGCGCGTCGCCGCCATTTTCACACGTGCATTGAGATTGATAGGGAGAGGACGTGGCTGGCGTCCTCTCCATTTAGATTAGATTTAGAAGAGAGAGAGAGAGAGAGATTGCTGTGATACTGTAGATTAGAAGAGAGTGCAGACAGAGTTTAGTGACTGACGACCACAGTGACCAGTGACCACCAGAGACAGTGCAGTTGTTTGTTTTATTTAATATATCCGTTCTCTGCCTGAAAAAAACGATACACAGTCACACAGTGACTCAGTCTGTGTGCACTGCTCAGCCCAGTGTGCTGCACATCAATGTATTGTATATAAAGCTTATAATTGTGGGGGAGACTGGGGAGCACTGCAGGTTGTTATAGCAGGAGCCAGGAGTACATGATAAATAATATTATATTAAAATTAAACAGTGCACACTTTTGCTGCAGGAGTGCCACTGCCAGTGTGACTAGTGGTGACCAGTGCCTGACCACCAGTATATTAGTAGTATTGTATACTATCTCTTTATCAACCAGTCTATATTAGCAGCAGACACAGTACAGTGCGGTAGTTCACGGCTGTGGCTACCTCTGTGTCGGCACTCGGCAGGCAGTCCGTCCATCCATAATTGTATTATAATATATACCACCTAACCGTGGTTTTTTTTTCATTCTTTATACCGTCGTCATACTAGTTGTTACGAGTATACTACTATCTCTTTATCAACCAGTGTACAGTGCGGTAGTTCACGGCTGTGGCTACCTCTGTGTCGGCACTCGGCAGGCAGTCCGTCCAACCATAATTGTATTATATACCACCTAACCGTGGTTTTTTTTTCATTCTTTATACCGTCGTCATACTAGTTGTTACGAGTATACTACTATCTCTTTATCAACCAGTGTACAGTGCGGTAGTTCACGGCTGTGGCTACCTCTGTGTCGGCACTCGGCAGGCAGTCCGTCCATCCATAATTGTATTATAATATATACCACCTAACCGTGGTTTTTTTTTCATTCTTTATACCGTCGTCATACTAGTTGTTACGAGTATACTACTATCTCTTTATCAACCAGTGTACAGTGCGGTAGTTCACGGCTGTGGCTACCTCTGTGTCGGCACTCGGCAGGCAGTCCGTCCAACCATAATTGTATTATATACCACCTAACCGTGGTTTTTTTTTCATTCTTTATACCGTCGTCATACTAGTTGTTACGAGTATACTACTATCTCTTTATCAACCAGTGTACAGTGCGGTAGTTCACGGCTGTGGCTACCTCTGTGTCGGCACTCGGCAGGCAGTCCGTCCAACCATAATTGTATTATAATATATACCACCTAACCGTGGTTTTTTTTTCATTCTTTATACCGTCGTCATACTAGTTGTTACGAGTATACTACTATCTCTTTATCAACCAGTGTACAGTGCGGTAGTTCACGGCTGTGGCTACCTCTGTGTCGGCACTCGGCAGGCAGTCCGTCCATCCATAATTGTATTATAATATATACCACCTAACCGTGGTTTTTTTTTCATTCTTTATACCGTCGTCATACTAGTTGTTACGAGTATACTACTATCTCTTTATCAACCAGTGTACAGTGCGGTAGTTCACGGCTGTGGCTACCTCTGTGTCGGCACTCGGCAGGCAGTCCGTCCAACCATAATTGTATTATAATATATACCACCTAACCGTGTTTTTTTTTTCATTCTTTATACCGTCGTCATACTAGTTGTTACGAGTATACTACTATCTCTTTATCAACCAGTGTACAGTGCGGTAGTTCACGGCTGTGGCTACCTCTGTGTCGGCACTCGGCAGGCAGTCCGTCCAACCATAATTGTATTATATACCACCTAACCGTGGTTTTTTTTTCATTCTTTATACCGTCGTCATACTAGTTGTTACGAGTATACTACTATCTCTTTATCAACCAGTGTACAGTGCGGTAGTTCACGGCTGTGGCTACCTCTGTGTCGGCACTCGGCAGGCAGTCCGTCCATCCATAATTGTATTATAATATATACCACCTAACCGTGGTTTTTTTTTCATTCTTTATACCGTCGTCATACTAGTTGTTACGAGTATACTACTATCTCTTTATCAACCAGTGTACAGTGCGGTAGTTCACGGCTGTGGCTACCTCTGTGTCGGCACTCGGCAGGCAGTCCGTCCATCCATAATTGTATTATAATATATACCACCTAACCGTGGTTTTTTTTTCATTCTTTATACCGTCGTCATACTAGTTGTTACGAGTATACTACTATCTCTTTATCAACCAGTGTACAGTGCGGTAGTTCACGGCTGTGGCTACCTCTGTGTCGGCACTCGGCAGGCAGTCCGTCCATCCATAATTGTATTATAATATATACCACCTAACCGTGGTTTTTTTTTCATTCTTTATACCGTCGTCATACTAGTTGTTACGAGTATACTACTATCTCTTTATCAACCAGTGTACAGTGCGGTAGTTCACGGCTGTGGCTACCTCTGTGTCGGCACTCGGCAGGCAGTCCGTCCATCCATAATTGTATTATATACCACCTAACCGTGGTTTTTTTATACCACCTAACCGTGGCAGTCCGTCCATAATTGTATACTAGTATCCAATCCATCCATCTCCATTGTTTACCTGAGGTGCCTTTTAGTTCTGCCTATAAAATATGGAGAACAAAAAAGTTGAGGTTCCAAAATTAGGGAAAGATCAAGATCCACTTCCACCTCGTGCTGAAGCTGCTGCCACTAGTCATGGCCGAGACGATGAAATGCCAGCAACGTCGTCTGCCAAGGCCGATGCCCAATGTCATAGTACAGAGCATGTCAAATCCAAAACACCAAATATCAGAAAAAAAAGGACTCCAAAACCTAAAATAAAATTGTCGGAGGAGAAGCGTAAACTTGCCAATATGCCATTTACCACACGGAGTGGCAAGGAACGGCTGAGGCCCTGGCCTATGTTCATGGCTAGTGGTTCAGCTTCACATGAGGATGGAAGCACTCAGCCTCTCGCTAGAAAACTGAAAAGACTCAAGCTGGCAAAAGCACCGCAAAGAACTGTGCGTTCTTTGAAATCCCAAATCCACAAGGAGAGTCCAATTGTGTCGGTTGCGATGCCTGACCTTCCCAACACTGGACGTGAAGAGCATGCGCCTTCCACCATTTGCACGCCCCCTGCAAGTGCTGGAAGGAGCACCCGCAGTCCAGTTCCTGATAGTCAGATTGAAGATGTCAGTGTTGAAGTACACCAGGATGAGGAGGATATGGGTGTTGCTGGCGCTGGGGAGGAAATTGACCAGGAGGATTCTGATGGTGAGGTGGTTTGTTTAAGTCAGGCACCCGGGGAGACACCTGTTGTCCGTGGGAGGAATATGGCCGTTGACATGCCAGGTGAAAATACCAAAAAAATCAGCTCTTCGGTGTGGAGGTATTTCACCAGAAATGCGGACAACAGGTGTCAAGCCGTGTGTTCCCTTTGTCAAGCTGTAATAAGTAGGGGTAAGGACGTTAACCACCTCGGAACATCCTCCCTTATACGTCACCTGCAGCGCATTCATAATAAGTCAGTGACAAGTTCAAAAACTTTGGGTGACAGCGGAACAGTCCACTGACCAGTAAATCCCTTCCTCTTGTAACCAAGCTCACGCAAACCACCCCACCAACTCCCTCAGTGTCAATTTCCTCCTTCCCCAGGAATGCCAATAGTCCTGCAGGCCATGTCACTGGCAAGTCTGACGAGTCCTCTCCTGCCTGGGATTCCTCCGATGCATCCTTGCGTGTAACGCCTACTGCTGCTGGCGCTGCTGTTGTTGCCGCTGGGAGTCGATGGTCATCCCAGAGGGGAAGTCGTAAGCCCACTTGTACTACTTCCAGTAAGCAATTGACTGTTCAACAGTCCTTTGCGAGGAAGATGAAATATCACAGCAGTCATCCTACTGCAAAGCGGATAACTGAGTCCTTGACAACTATGTTGGTGTTAGACGTGCGTCCGGTATCCGCCGTTAGTTCACAGGGAACTAGACAATTTATTGAGGCAGTGTGCCCCCGTTACCAAATACCATCTAGGTTCCACTTCTCTAGGCAGGCGATACCGAGAATGTACACGGACGTCAGAAAAAGACTCACCAGTGTCCTAAAAAATGCAGTTGTACCCAATGTCCACTTAACCACGGACATGTGGACAAGTGGAGCAGGGCAGGGTCAGGACTATATGACTGTGACAGCCCACTGGGTAGATGTATGGACTCTCGCCGCAAGAACAGCAGCGGCGGCACCAGTAGCAGCATCTCGCAAACGCCAACTCTTTCCTAGGCAGGCTACGCTTTGTATCACCGCTTTCCAGAATACGCACACAGCTGAAAACCTCTTACGGCAACTGAGGAAGATCATCGCGGAATGGCTTACCCCAATTGGACTCTCCTGTGGATTTGTGGCATCGGACAACGCCAGCAATATTGTGTGTGCATTAAATATGGGCAAATTCCAGCACGTCCCATGTTTTGCACATACCTTGAATTTGGTGGTGCAGAATTTTTTAAAAAACGACAGGGGCGTGCAAGAGATGCTGTCGGTGGCCAGAAAAATTGCGGGACACTTTCGGCGTACAGGCACCACGTACAGAAGACTGGAGCACCACCAAAAACTACTGAACCTGCCCTGCCATCATCTGAAGCAAGAAGTGGTAACGAGGTGGAATTCAACCCTCTATATGCTTCAGAGGTTGGAGGAGCAGCAAAAGGCCATTCAAGCCTATACAATTGAGCACGATATAGGAGATGGAATGCACCTGTCTCAAGTGCAGTGGAGAATGATTTCAACGTTGTGCAAGGTTCTGATGCCCTTTGAACTTGCCACACGTGAAGTCAGTTCAGACACTGCCAGCCTGAGTCAGGTCATTCCCCTCATCAGGCTTTTGCAGAAGAAGCTGGAGGCATTGAAGAAGGAGCTAAAAGGGAGCGATTCCGCTAGGCATGTGGGACTTGTGGATGCAGCCCTTAATTCGCTTAACAAGGATTCACGGGTGGTCAATCTGTTGAAATCAGAGCACTACATTTTGGCCACCGTGCTCGATCCTAGATTTAAAGCCTACCTTGGATCTCTCTTTCCGGCAGACACAAGTCTGCTGGGGTTGAAAGACCTGCTGGTGACAAAATTGTCAAGTCAAGCGGAACGCGACCTGTCAACATCTCCTCCTTCACATTCTCCCGCAACTGGGGGTGCGAGGAAAAGGCTCAGAATTCCGAGCCCACCCGCTGGCGGTGATGCAGGGCAGTCTGGAGCGACTGCTAATGCTGACATCTGGTCCGGACTGAAGGACCTGACAACGATTACGGACATGTCGTCTACTGTCACTGCATATGATTCTCTCAACATTGATAGAATGGTGGAGGATTATATGAGTGACCGCATCCAAGTAGGCACGTCACACAGTCCGTACTTATACTGGCAGGAAAAAGAGGCAATTTGGAGGCCCTTGCACAAACTGGCTTTATTCTACCTAAGTTGCCCTCCCACAAGTGTGTACTCCGAAAGAGTGTTTAGTGCCGCCGCTCACCTTGTCAGCAATCGGCGTACGAGGTTACATCCAGAAAATGTGGAGAAGATGATGTTCATTAAAATGAATTATAATCAATTCCTCCGCGGAGACATTGACCAGCAGCAATTGCCTCCACAAAGTACACAGGGAGCTGAGATGGTGGATTCCAGTGGGGACGAATTGATAATCTGTGAGGAGGGGGATGTACACGGTGATATATCGGAGGGTGAAGATGAGGTGGACATCTTGCCTCTGTAGAGCCAGTTTGTGCAAGGAGAGATTAATTGCTTCTTTTTTGGGGGGGGTCCAAACCAACCCGTCATATCAGTCACAGTCGTGTGGCAGACCCTGTCACTGAAATGATGGGTTGGTTAAAGTGTGCATGTCCTGTTTTGTTTATACAACATAAGGGTGGGTGGGAGGGCCCAAGGATAATTCCATCTTGCACCTCTTTTTTCTTTTCTTTTTCTTTGCATCATGTGCTGATTGGGGAGGGTTTTTTGGAAGGGACATCCTGCGTGACACTGCAGTGCCACTCCTAGATGGGCCCGGTGTTTGTGTCGGCCACTAGGGTCGCTAATCTTACTCACACAGCTACCTCATTGCGCCTCTTTTTTTCTTTGCGTCATGTGCTGTTTGGGGAGGGTTTTTTGGAAGGGACATCCTGCGTGACACTGCAGTGCCACTCCTAGATGTGCCCGGTGTTTGTGTCGGCCACTAGGGTCGCTAATCTTACTCACACAGCTACCTCATTGCGCCTCTTTTTTTCTTTGCGTCATGTGCTGTTTGGGGAGGGTTTTTTGGAAGGGACATCCTGCGTGACACTGCAGTGCCACTCCTAGATGGGCCCGGTGTTTGTGTCGGCCACTAGGGTCGCTAATCTTACTCACACAGTCAGCTACCTCATTGCGCCTCTTTTTTTCTTTGCGTCATGTGCTGTTTGGGGAGGGTTTTTTGGAAGGGCCATCCTGCGTGACACTGCAGTGCCACTCCTAGATGGGCCCGGTGTTTGTGTCGGCCACTAGGGTCGCTAATCTTACTCACACAGCTACCTCATTGCGCCTCTTTTTTTCTTTGCGTCATGTGCTGTTTGGGGAGGGTTTTTTGGAAGGGACATCCTGCGTGACACTGCAGTGCCACTCCTAGATGGGCCCGGTGTTTGTGTCGGCCACTAGGGTCGCTTATCTTACTCACACAGCGACCTCGGTGCAAATTTTAGGACTAAAAATAATATTGTGAGGTGTGAGGTATTCAGAATAGACTGAAAATGAGTGTAAATTATGGTTTTTGAGGTTAATAATACTTTGGGATCAAAATGACCCCCAAATTCTATGATTTAAGCTGTTTTTTAGTGTTTTTGGAAAAAAACACCCGAATCCAAAACACACCCGAATCCGACAAAAATAATTCGGTGAGGTTTTGCCAAAACGCGTTCGAACCCAAAACACGGCCGCGGAACCGAACCCAAAACCAAAACACAAAACCCGAAAAATTTCAGGCGCTCATCTCTACTCGGAACATCCTCCCTTATACGTCACCTGCAGCGCATTCATAATAAGTCAGTGACAAGTTCAAAAACTTTGGGTGACAGCGGAAGCAGTCCACTGACCAGTAAATCCCTTCCTCTTGTAACCAAGCTCACGCAAACCACCCCACCAACTCCCTCAGTGTCAATTTCCTCCTTCCCCAGGAATGCCAATAGTCCTGCAGGCCATGTCACTGGCAATTCTGACGAGTCCTCTCCTGCCTGGGATTCCTCCGATGCATCCTTGCGTGTAACGCCTACTGCTGCTGGCGCTGCTGTTGTTGCCGCTGGGAGTCGATGGTCATCCCAGAGGGGAAGTCGTAAGCCCACTTGTACTACTTCCAGTAAGCAATTGACTGTTTAACAGTCCTTTGCGAGGAAGATGAAATATCACAGCAGTCATCCTACTGCAAAGCGGATAACTGAGGCCTTGACAACTATGTTGGTGTTAGACGTGCGTCCGGTATCCGCCGTTAGTTCACAGGGAACTAGACAATTTATTGAGGCAGTGTGCCCCCGTTACCAAATACCATCTAGGTTCCACTTCTCTAGGCAGGCGATACCGAGAATGTACACGGACATCAGAAAAAGACTCACCAGTGTCCTAAAAAATGCAGTTGTACCCAATGTCCACTTAACCACGGACATGTGGACAAGTGGAGCAGGGCAGGGTCAGGACTATATGACTGTGACAGCCCACTGGGTAGATGTATGGACTCTCGCCGCAAGAACAGCAGCGGCGGCACCAGTAGCAGCATCTCGCAAACGCCAACTCTTTCCTAGGCAGGCTACGCTTTGTATCACCGCTTTCCAGAATACGCACACAGCTGAAAACCTCTTACGGCAACTGAGGAAGATCATCGCGGAATGGCTTACCCCAATTGGACTCTCCTGTGGATTTGTGGCATCGGACAACGCCAGCAATATTGTGTGTGCATTAAATATGGGCAAATTCCAGCACGTCCCATGTTTTGCACATACCTTGAATTTGGTGGTGCAGAATTTTTTAAAAAACGACAGGGGCGTGCAAGAGATGCTGTCGGTGGCCAGAAGAATTGCGGGACACTTTCGGCGTACAGGCACCACGTACAGAAGACTGGAGCACCACCAAAAACTACTGAACCTGCCCTGCCATCATCTGAAGCAAGAAGTGGTAACGAGGTGGAATTCAACCCTCTATATGCTTCAGAGGTTGGAGGAGCAGCAAAAGGCCATTCAAGCCTATACAATTGAGCACGATATAGGAGGTGGAATGCACCTGTCTCAAGTGCAGTGGAGAATGATTTCAACGTTGTGCAAGGTTCTGATGCCCTTTGAACTTGCCACACGTGAAGTCAGTTCAGACACTGCCAGCCTGAGTCAGGTCATTCCCCTCATCAGGCTTTTGCAGAAGAAGCTGGAGGCATTGAAGAAGGAGCTAAAAGGGAGCGATTCCGCTAGGCATGTGGGACTTGTGGATGGAGCCCTTAATTCGCTTAACAAGGATTTACGGGTGGTCAATCTGTTGAAATCAGAGCACTACATTTTGGCCACCGTGCTCGATCCTAGATTTAAAGCCTACCTTGGATCTCTCTTTCCGGCAGACACAAGTCTGCTGGGGTTGAAAGACCTGCTGGTGACAAAATTGTCAAGTCAAGCGGAACGCGACCTGTCAACATCTCCTCCTTCACATTCTCCCGCAACTGGGGGTGCGAGGAAAAGGCTCAGAATTCCGAGCCCACCCGCTGGCGGTGATGCAGGGCAGTCTGGAGCGACTGCTGATGCTGACATCTGGTCCGGACTGAAGGACCTGACAACGATTACGGACATGTCGTCTACTGTCACTGCATATGATTCTCTCAACATTGATAGAATGGTGGAGGATTATATGAGTGACCGCATCCAAGTAGGCACGTCACACAGTCCGTACTTATACTGGCAGGAAAAAGAGGCAATTTGGAGGCCCTTGCACAAACTGGCTTTATTCTACCTAAGTTGCCCTCCCACAAGTGTGTACTCCGAAAGAGTGTTTAGTGCCGCCGCTCACCTTGTCAGCAATCGGCGTACGAGGTTACATCCAGAAAATGTGGAGAAGATGATGTTCATTAAAATGAATTATAATCAATTCCTCCGCGGAGACATTGACCAGCAGCAATTGCCTCCACAAAGTACACAGGGAGCTGAGATGGTGGATTCCAGTGGGGACGAATTGATAATCTGTGAGGAGGGGGATGTACACGGTGATATATCGGAGGGTGAAGATGAGGTGGACATCTTGCCTCTGTAGAGCCAGTTTGTGCAAGGAGAGACTCCAAACCAACCCGTCATATCAGTCACAGTCGTGTGGCAGACCCTGTCACTGAAATGATGGGTTGGTTAAAGTGTGCATGTCCTGTTTTGTTTATACAACATAAGGGTGGGTGGGAGGGCCCAAGGACAATTCCATCTTGCACCTCTTTTTTCTTTTCTTTTTCTTTGCATCATGTGCTGATTGGGGAGGGTTTTTTGGAAGGGACATCCTGCGTGACACTGCAGTGCCACTCCTAGATGGGCCCGGTGTTTGTGTCGGCCACTAGGGTCGCTAATCTTACTCACACAGCTACCTCATTGCGCCTCTTTTTTTCTTTGCATCATGTGCTGTTTGGGGAGGGTTTTTTGGAAGGGCCATCCTGCGTGACACTGCAGTGCCACTCCTAGATGGGCCCGGTGTTTGTGTCGGCCACTAGGGTCGCTAATCTTACTCACACAGCTACCTCATTGCGCCTCTTTTTTTCTTTGCGTCATGTGCTGTTTGGGGAGGGTTTTTTGGAAGGGACATCCTGCGTGACACTGCAGTGCCACTCCTAGATGGGCCCGGTGTTTGTGTCGGCCACTAGGGTCGCTTATCTTACTCACACAGCGACCTCGGTGCAAATTTTAGGACTAAAAATAATATTGTGAGGTGTGAGGTATTCAGAATAGACTGAAAATGAGTGTAAATTATGGTTTTTGAGGTTAATAATACTTTGGGATCAAAATGACCCCCAAATTCTATGATTTAAGCTGTTTTTTAGTGTTTTTTGAAAAAAACACCCGAATCCAAAACACACCCGAATCCGACAAAAAAAATTCGGTGAGGTTTTGCCAAAACGCGTTCGAACCCAAAACACGGCCGCGGAACCGAACCCAAAACCAAAACACAAAACCCGAAAAATTTCAGGCGCTCATCTCTAATACCATAATGAGATATCATGGTGATGGGACCTAAATCTAAGCACAGAATGCATTTATGTTACATATACACCTTATACACACAGCCTGAAGGTAATTTTAGCCAATATTTTTTATAACTTTGTGCATTAAACAAAGTGTGTCTACATTCACACAATTCATTTATGTTTCATATACACCTTATACACACAGCCTGAAGGTCATTTAATACAATATTTTTAATATCTTTGTGTATTAAACAAAGTTTGTGTACATTGAGCCATCAAAAAACAAAGGTTTCACTATCTCACTCTCACTCAAAAAAGTCCGTATTTCGGAATATTCCGTATTTCGGAATATTTGGATATGGGATACTCAACCTGTAGTGTAAATAAAGTGCAAATAATACTGTCTTTTACAGGTGGACTACTGGTCCCAGTAAAACTGACTGCCCATGATACCACTTGTTGAACCGCAAGTGCCAGCATGCCCAGACATCAAATGCCATGGCACCTGAACTCCACTTGTAAAAAAAAAAAATATTAAACCACAGCAAGGACTCACACATAGACTGTTTTAATATTGTATTAAATAAACACACTCTGACACAACCCCGGTTTATGCATTTGTTACTCACAAATTAGGAGATCCCGTCCTCTTCAGTCCCTGTAGAAATCTGATTTTCTTTCAAACCCCCAAAAAATGCCACTACTGCCCTTCCAGCAGCTCCATCGCTAATGTGTGGGGCAGCACTGACTGGTCACAGCATGGGAACTGCAGCAAAATGACAAATAAGTGCGACCCCATTTATTCCTTATTAAATATACAATTAGAACAGAGAACACCGTTGGCCAATGATTGCATTGATTAATGGGTAACATGTGACCCCACTTAATCTACATTAACTGTAGCCATGAATCCCCCTTCCCAATTATTACCCCTCTGCCCCCATATAATGCGCACTGTGTGATTCAGCTAAACATATGACTACACATTCTCTATGCACTGACCAGGCTCTAGTGAGGCCACTGCCTAACGTGGCTGCCCAATTAACTAATTATTACTGGGACCGGACGGTTCCGAAAGCCCTGACAGCATTGCATCCCATGTCACAGAATGGAGTTTAGGTCACACGCGACCTGGCCAATTAGGGGATTCCCGCTTACCGTCAGTAACCACCTGTTACTCACTCCACCCACTGTGCAGTGGGCGGGTACTACATTGCCACCCCCAGAATCCTTGCCGTGGCGTCTGGAACCACAGTTCTGCTCTGTATGCGTCGACACGCTATCCTACCACACCTGTGTGGCATTGACTGATCTCCACTGGTCGCTTGACCAAGCCTCTGCACGGTAGCTGGCAGGAGGCGGAGTTTGGAGATGCTGGGTGTTACCCAAAACAGCCGGAAAACGGAGCTATGTTTGGCATAGCCCTGCAGGCAGGAGCGGTCCTTGGTGCGGGCAAGCAGTGCCTTTGCCCGGGGCGCTGCGGCCTGGGGGCGCGGCCGCAGTCACCCCGGAGGCACCGCCGCCTACCCGCACTCCGCTCCCCGCTCCACAGCAGCAGCGGACGCCGTGGGCTGTGTGGGCGTCCGCTGCAGCCAGCTCCAGGCACAGACACTAGAGGTCGTTATTGACCTCTTGTGTCTGTGCGGCGCTATGGGAGAGACGTCATTGACGTCTCTCCCATAGAGAAGAGCGGGCGGCCAGACTGACGGAGCAGCAGCAGCAGAAGAAGCAGGAGCGGGGCAGTGGTAAGTATTGTTTTTATTATTTTGTGTGTGTGTGTTTGTAAGCGGGGGGCACAGCGACAGGGGGCAAATAAAGAGGAGGCACAAATACTGGGGGCAAATAAAGAGAGGGCACAACTACTGGGGGCAAATAAAGAGGAGGCACAAATACTGGGGACACAACTACTGGGGGCAAATAAAGAGGAGGCGCAAATAAAGAGGAGGCACAACTACTGGGGGCAAATAAAGAGGAGGCACAAATACTGGGAGCAAATAAAGAGGGGGCACAACTACTGGGGGCAAATAAAGAGGGGGCAAATCAACTGGGGGGCACAGCTACTGTGAGCATAACTGGCCACGCCCCTCCCCTATGAAGCCACGCCCCCGCACACTAACTGTTTTGCCACGGAGAGGGGGGGGGGGGCGCCAGTGGAAACTCTCGCACTGGGCGCCACAAGGGGTAGAACCGGCCCTGCCTGCAGGTCACAAGATTAAGCGGTTGTCTTGAGGCAAAAGATGTTTATTTGCCCAAATAGTTTTGAAAAGAACTCAACAATACAGCAGATGTCTACCGCAGAAGGTAGTTGATATAGGGGGTAATTCCAAGTTGATCGCAGCAGGAATTTAGTTAGCAATTGGGCAAAACCATGTGCACTGCAGGGGAGGCAGATTTAACATGTGCAGAGAGAGTTAGATTTGGGTGGGTTATTTTATTTCTGTGCAGGGTAAATACTGGCTGCTTTATTTTTACACTGCAAATTAGATTGCAGATTGAACACACCCCACCCAAATCTAACTCTCTCTGCACATGTTATATCTGCCCCCCCTGCAGTGCACATGGTTTTGCCCAACTGCTAACAAAATTCCTGCTGCGATCAACTTGGAATTACCCCCATAATACACTCTGAGGCTCACAGGCCTCCTCTTTTTATCTCAATTCTACACACAGTATCACAGGAAGAAGGGGGGGGGTCAGCCCTCCCTGTCTTCTCCAACCAATCAGGTTATCTCACAAAATATAAATTAATACAAGTTACATTTCAAAAGAGTTAAGAATTGGATAAAGCGATGCTCTGCTCCTTTTCATATATAAACCAAACCAGTGTGCTTTCCCAAACACAATCTGATTACCATGGAGGTCATTCCGAGTTGTTCGCTCGCAAGGCGATTTTAGCAGAGTTGCTCACGCTAAGCCGCCGCCTACTGGGAGTTATTCTTAGCATCTTAAAATTGCGAACGATGTATTCGCAATATTGCGATTACACACCTCGTAGCAGTTTCTGAGTAGCTTCAGACTTACTCGGCATCTGCAATCAGTTCAGTGTTTGTCGTTCCTGGTTTGACGTCACAAACACACCCAGCGTTCGCCCAGACACTCCCCCGTTTCTCCAGCCACTCCTGCGTTTTTTCCGGAAACGGTAGCGTTTTTTCCCACACGCCCATGAAACGGCCTGTTTCCGCCCAGAAACACCCATTTCCTGTCAATCACACTATGATCGCCTGAGCGAAGAAAAAGCCGTGAGTAAAAATCCTAACTTCATAGCAAATTTACTTGGCGCAGTCGCAGTGCGGACATTGCGCATGCGCACTAAGCGGAAAATCGCTGCGATGCGATGAAATTTACTGAGCGAACAACTCGGAATGAGGGCCCATGTTCCTGTCTCTTTCACAAGTGTAAATATAACTTGAATTTCAATTGCATTCATCCTCTCACCCGTAGGCAAAGTACTTGTTGTTTAAACATAATTCTGCATCCTCTACTGTCTTTCACATCTCCATGCAAAACCAGCTTTGGCTTGTCACACAATAGATGATGAAAGCAACAACAGTCGGCTCTGAAATGTTTGGCCAGCAAAAGGCCTGCTAACTGACCCCAGTGCTGCAAGTGTGGCAGTACGGGGCGGTACTGCGTACCGGTAAGAAATTCCCAGCCAGTACGAAGTACCGCCAGGCCGTCACCTTGCAGACACCGGGTATCGGAGAGGGGAGAGCGCAGTATGCGCCTCTCCTCTCCTGCCTGCCCAGTGAGTCCGGACTTCAGTGACTGGTGATCTCCCCTCCTCCTGCGGCGTCGACAGCGTCCTGTATCTTAGATCTGGCGCTGGTTCATGAGCCAATCACAGCTTGTGGACCGGCAGCCAATCAGGAGCTGCCGCGAGCTCTGATTGGCTCATGGAATGGCACCAGATCTATAAAGGCCAGGAACAGATAATTTTCTCCCTCATGGAGAGGGTCAGGTAGGCAAGTATGGCTCACTCACCGGGTCCCCCAAAAGCGGTCCCCCATAGCGACGGGACTTTGCATCCCGAAACATTGCAAATAAATCTTTAAAACCATCAACAAGTCCTGCAGTGCCGTGGATGATTCTCCGCTTTTGGGAGACCTGGTGAGCTGTGCAATAGTTACCAAGGGCAAGGCGGGCAGCATGTCAGCTTTGAATGGAGTGCCTATCCAGCTGCCTATATATATATATATATATATATATATATATAATTTTTTTTTTTAGGAAGTGGAGAAAAGGGCGCCTACTAGTGTCTAATAAGATTATATAAAGTATAAGGTATAAAACTGGTGTGAATGAGAACAGGACGCTACTTATCTGGCATATAAAAGACTTTTCCTTCAGTCATAGGACCAATATAGGTACATGAAAAAAGAAAGAACAAAATAATATAGCGCGTACTGTTTTCACGCAATTTTCAATCCACAAATCAAATGAACCAATTGTGTATAAAAAACTTTCTGGGTAAAAGCAAATCCCACAATTTAAAATCCACAGCCAGGGATCTTTTTAAAAGTTTTTCACAATATTTAATATAACACATAAAACATAAAAAAATGGAAGTAATGCAAGAGTACAGGATAGAATGTATGACAAGCTTATCTGTCCATATCAGGAATAGGATACATCTGATTTTTCATAAACATCCAAATAAATGGTAAAAATTCAAACGTACAAAAAATAAATATTAAAATAGCTTATCTGCCCATAAGGGAAGTTCAGGTGCATCAGTCCCATATATATATATATATATATATATATATATATATATATACATACATACACAGTTCTTAGTGGCAGCACTCACACACAGTACGTTACTGCTCCGGTGCCCTCCTTGACTCCGCACTTAGCCACGGGTCCAATACAGCTGAACGATGCAGGCGGCACTCAGAATTTACTGTACAGCAGGGACGTGCAGTCAGGGGAGTCAGTGCCTCCCCTGTCATTAATGAGTAAGATAATGCAAAGAAGATGCATATGACACATATTCTGTGTCATATGTATCTTCTTAATATTATTCTTAGGAGCAGGAAATGTACCTTTATCCAGCAGAGTTTGGCGCCTCAAAAAATGGCGCCTCAGCGTCATTTTTGAAATTCAAGATGGCCGCCGCGAGCCAATCACGGCTCGCCGCGTCATCGCCCCGCCCCCTCGGCTGACTTATATAAGTCAGCGCGAGGCGGAGGAGAGTCAGTCCGACGGCAGAGGAGGAGCTGTGAAGAGCTCCTGAAGAAAGAAGACGCCGCAAGTCCTGGCTGGGCGGCGGCTATGCAAAAGATCTTAGCAGCCGCCGCCCACCAGGTGAAGAAGACGCTGGAAGCCCTGGGGAGGTGGCGCCCCCCCCCAGGTGAAGACGCCGGAAGCCCTGGGAAGGCGGCGGCCACACAAAAGAGCTTAAAGGCCGCCGCCCCCAGGTGAAGGTCCGGTTTAATAAAGCTTATTTTCAAGACCCATGGTGTTTTTATTTTAATATTTTCTTTACAGGTGGACTACAGGTGCCAGCGGGCCCTTTATGTCCGGGCATGCTGGTACTTGTGGTTCTCCAAGTGCCAGCATGCTGGGGCAGGCTTGCTGGGACCTGTAGGCTACCTGTAAAGAACAATATTACTATTCTTTGCAGGTGGACTACAGGTGCCAGCAGGCCCTTTACGTCCTGGCATGCTGGCACTTCTGGTTCTCCAAGTGCCAGCATGCTGGGGCAGGCTTGCTGGGACCTGTAGGCCACCTGTAAAGAACAATATTAACACAATGAACCCCGCACCCACCGCCACCAGGGGTGCGGGGCATAGCACTGGGCTATCAGCCCAGTGCTGGTTATTGCTCGGGAGGGGGGACCCCATTTTTATTTTTTGGGGTTCCCACTTTCCGAGGAATTCCAACCCTGGGCTGACTGGCTGGGGGGGCAGATTAATGTTATGGCAGGGGGACCCCACACTGAGTGTCTCCCCTGCTATGGCATTACTCCCCCTGGCTGGTTCTGCCTAGTGCTGGTTCTACTGATGTGTCGGGGGACCACACTTTTTTTTTTTTTTTCGGGGGGGGGGGGGGGGGGGTTTGGAGGGCTTGTTAGCTGCCAGTGCCTCCCCAACCAGTGACCTCACCGCACGTCACTGCTGTACAGCACAAGCAGGTAAGTAATAACGTTTCAAAGTTTATTCACCTCTTCATCAGATTACAAACCGTAATCTGATGAAGAGGTGAATAAACTTCGAAACGTTATTACTTACCTGCTTGTGCTGTTCAGTAAATTCTGAGTGCCGCCTGCATCGTTCAGCTATATATATATATATATATCTCCTATATAATAGCCCAGATCTGTGACTTTGTGATTCATTTGCTAACGCTGGGCGGAGTCACAACACTGGGCGGAGTTAGTCAAATGAGTCACAGATCTGGCCAAATCTATAGGAGTTAGGAGCAGAAGCAGATGGTATGGGCATGGCACAGGCAGGGGTGCATATCTCCCAGCTTTCTGCAGGAGCTTTCTTCAGGCAGAAGGAGGGACACACACTCGGCGAAAAGGGGGCGTGGCTTCACGGGAGGGCCCCCGTTTTCGTCAATGAGGGGGCATGCCCAGTGCTCTGTGAGCTGCTGGCATGCCCCCAGGGGCTGATTATAAGTCCGGGGGGGGGCCAGGGCACTTGTGACAGGGGAGCCCTATCTCATTGCTGTGCCTGCTGTGGGTTGGGGGCGTGGCCTAATCGTGGGACGCGAGGCCACGCCCCCTTACGGAAATGCCGTTTTCTCTAACGTCCTAAGTGGATGCTGGGGACTCCGTAAGGACAATGGGGGAATAGCGGCTCCGCAGGAGACTGGGCACAAAAGTAAAGCTTTAGAACTACCTGGTGTGCACTGGCTCCTCCCCCTATGACCCTCCTCCAAGCCTCAGTTAGATTTTTGTGCCCGAACGAGAAGGGTGCACACTAGGTGGCTCTCCTGAGCTGCTTAGTGAAAAGTTTAGTTTTAGGTTTTTTATTTTCAGTGAGACCTGCTGGCAACAGGCTCACTGCATCGAGGGACTAAGGGGAGAAGAAGCGAACTCACCTGCGTGCAGAGTGGATTGGGCTTCTTAGGCTACTGGACATTAGCTCCAGAGGGACGATCACAGGCCCAGCCATGGATGGGTCCCAGAGCCGCGCCGCCGGCCCCCTTACAGAGCCAGAAGACAGAAGAGGTCCGGAAAATCGGCGGCAGAAGACGTCCTGTCTTCAACAAGGTAGCGCACAGCACTGCAGCTGTGCGCCATTGCTCTCAGCACACTTCACACTCCGGTCACTGAGGGTGCAGGGCGCTGGGGGGGGGGGGGCGCCCTGAGACGCAATAAAAACACCTTGGATGGCAAAAAATGCATCACATATAGCTCCTGGGCTATATGGATGAATTTAACCCCTGCCAGAATACATAGAAAAACGGGAGATAAGGCCACCGATAAGGGGGCGGAGCCTATCTCCTCAGCACACTGGCGCCATTTTCCCTCACAGCTCCGTTGGAGGGAAGCTCCCTGGCTCTCCCCTGCAGTCACTACACTACAGAAAGGGTTAAAAAAGAGAGGGGGGGCACTAATTACGCGCAGTATTAAAGATACAGCAGCTATAAGGGGAAAAACACTTATATAAGGTTATCCCTGTATATATATAGCGCTCTGGTGTGTGCTGGCAAACTCTCCCTCTGTCTCCCCAAAGGGCTAGTGGGGTCCGGTCCTCTATCAGAGCATTCCCTGTGTGTGTGCTGTATGTCGGTACGTTTGTGTCGACATGTATGAGGAGAAAAATGATGTGGAGACGGAGCAGATTGCCTGTAATAGTGATGTCACCCCCTAGGGGGTCGACACCTGAGTGGATGAACTGTTGGAAGGAATTACGTAACAGTGTCAGCTCTGTATAAAAGACAGTGGTTGACATGAGACAGCCGGCTACTCAGCTTGTGCCTGTCCAGACGTCTCATAGGCCGTCAGGGGCTCTAAAGCGCCCGTTACCTCAGATGGCAGATATAGACGCCGACAAGGATACTGACTCCAGTGTCGACGGTGAAGAGACAAATGTGACTTCCAGTAGGGCCACACGTTACATGATTGAGGCAATGAAAAATGTTTTACACATTTCTGATAATACGAGTACCACCAAAAAGGGGTATTATGTTCGGTGAGGAAAAACTACCTGTAGTTTTCCTGATTCTGAGAAATTAAATGAGGTGTGTGATGATGCGTGGTTTTCCCCCGATAACAACTGATAATTTCAAAAATGTTATTGGCATTATATCCTTTCCCGCCAGAGGTTAGGGTGCGTTGGGAAACACCCCCTAGGGTGGATAAAGCGCTCACACGCTTGTAAGAACAAGGGCTCTACCCTCTCCTGAGATGGCCGCCCTTAAGGATCCTGCTGATAGAAAGCAGGAGGGCATCCTAAAAGGTATTTACACACATACTGGTGTTATACTGCGACCAGCAATCGCCTCAGCCTGGATGTGCAGTGCTGGGTTGGCGTGGTCAGATTCCCTGACTGAAAATATTGATACCCTTGATAGGGACAGTATATTATTGCCTATAGAGCATTTAAAAGATGCATTTCTATATATGCGTGATGCACAGCGGAATATTTGCCGACTGGCATCAAGTCTAAGTGCGTTGTCTATTTCTACCAGTAGAGGGTTATGGACACGACAGTGGTCAGGTGATGCGGATTCCAAACGGCATTTGGAAGTATTGCCTTATTAAGGGGAGGAGTTATTTGGGGTCGGTCTTTCAGACCTGGTGGCCACGGCAACAGCTGGGAAATCCACGTTTGTACCCCAGGTCGCCTCTCAACATGAGAAGACGCCGTATTATCAGGCGCAGTCTTTTCGTGGGCAAGCGGGCAAAAGGTTCCTCATTTCTGCCCCGTGACAGAGGGAGAGGAAAAAGGCTGCAGAAATCAGCCAGTTCCCAGGAACAGAAACCCTCTCCCGCCTCTGCCAAGCCCTCAGTATGACGCTGGGGCTTTACAAGCAGAATCAGGCACGGTGGGGGCCCGTCTCAATGAATTTCAGCGCGCAGTGGGCTCACTCGCAAGTAGACCCCTGGATCCTTCAGGTGATATCTCAGGGGTACAAATTGGAATTCGAGACGTCTCCCCCTCGCCGTTTCCTAAGGTCGGCTTTACCGATGTCTCCTTCTGACAGGGAGACAGTTTTGGAAGCCATTCACAAGCTGTATTCCCAGCAGGTGATAATCAAGGTACCCCTCCTGCAACAGGGAACGGGGTATTATTCCACACTGTTGTGGTACCCAAGCCGGACGGCTCGGTGAGACCGATTCTAAATCTAAAATCTTTGAACACTTACATACAGAGGTTCAAATTCAAGATTGAGTCACTCAGAGCAGTGATTGCGAACCTGGAAGAAGAGGACTACATGATGTCTCGGGACATCAAGGATGCTTACCTTCATGTCCCAATTTACCCTTCTCACCAAGGGTACCTCAGGTTTATGGTACAGAACTGTCACTATCAGTTTCAGACGCTGCCGTATGGATGGTCCACGGCACCCCGGGTCTTTACCATGGTAATGGCCGAAATGATGATACTCCTTCGAAGGAAGGGAATTTTAGTTATCCCTTACTTGGACGATTCCCTGATAAGGGTAAGATCCAGGGAACAGTTGGAGGTCGGTGTAGCACTACCTCAGGTAGTGTTGCGGCAGCACGATTGGATTCTCAATATTCCAAAATCGCAGCTGATTCCGACGACTCGTCTTCTGTTCTTAGGGATGATCCTGGACACAGTTCAGAAAAAGGTGTTTCTCCCGGAGGAGAAAGTCAGGGAGTTATCCGAGCTAGTCGGGAACCTCCTATAACCGAGCCAAGTCTCAGTACATCAATGAGATGGTTCTGGGAAAAATGGTGGCTTTCTATGAAGCAATCCCATGCGGCAGATTCCACGCAAGAACTTTCCAGTGGGACCTGCTGGACAAATGGTCTGGGTCGCAATTTCAGATGCATCAGCGGATAACCCTGTCACCAAGCACAAGGGTGTCTGTCCTGTGGTGGTTGCAGAGTGCTCATCTTCTAGAGGGCCGCACATTCAGGACTGGGTCCTGGTGACCACGGATGCCAGCCTGCGAGGCTGGGGAGCAGTCACACAGGGAAGGAATTTCCAGAGCTTATGGTCAAGCGTGGAGACATCACTTCACATAAATATCCTGAAGCTAAGGGCCATTTACAATGCTCTAAGCTCAGCAAGACCTCTGCTTCAAGGTCACCCGGAGTTGATCCATTCGGACAACATCACGGCAGTCACCCACGTAAACAGACAGGGTGACACAAGAAGCAGAAGGGCAATGGCAGAAGCTGCAAGGATTCTTCGCTGGGCGGAAAATCATGTGATAGCACTGTCAGCAGTATTCATTCCGGGAGTGGACAACTGGGAAGCAGACTTCCTCAGCAGACACGACCTCCACCCGGGAGAGTGGGGACTTCACCCAGAAGTCTTCCACATGTTTATAAAACTCGACAAGTATTGCGCCAGGTCAAGGGACCCTCAGGCAATAGCTGTAGATGCTCTGGTAACACAGTGGGTGTACCAGTCAGTGTATGTGTTCCCTCCTCTGCCTCTCATAACCAAGGTACTGAGAATTATAAGATGGAGAGGAGTAAGCACTATATTCGTGGCTCCGGATTGGCCAAGAAGGACTTGGTAACCGGAACTTCAAGAGATGCTCACGGAGGATCCGTGGCCTCTACCTCTAAGAAGGGACCTGCTCCAGCAAGGACCCTGTCTGTTCCAAGACTTACCGCGGCTGCGTTTAACGGCAGGGCGGTTGAACGCCGGATCCTGAAGGAAAAAGGCATTCCGGATTAAGTCATCCCTATCCTGATCAAAGCCAGGAAAGATATAACCGCAAAACATTATCACCGCATTTGGCGAAAATATGTTGCGTGGTGCGAGGCCAGTAAGGTCCCGACGGAGGAATTTTCAACTAGGTCGATTCCTACATTTCCTGCAAACAGGAGTGTCTATGGGCCTGAAATGGGGGTCCATTAAGGTTCAAATTTCGGCCCTGTCAATTTTCTTCCAAAAAGAACTAGCTTCAGTCCCTGAAGTTCAGACGTTTGTGAAAAGGGTACTGTATATACAGCCTCCTTTTGTGCCTCCAGTGGCACCTTGGGATCTAAATGTAGTTTTTGGGTTCCAAAAGTCACATTGGTTTGAACCACTTAAATATGTGGAGTTAAAATATCTCACATGGAAAGTGGTCATGCTGTTGGCCCTGGCCTGGGCCAGGTGCGTGTCAGAATTGGCGGCTTTATCCTGTAAAAGCCCTTATCTGATTTTCCATTCGGACAGGGCGGAATTGAGGACTTGTCCTCAGTTTCTCCCTAAGGTGGTTTTCAGCGTTTCACCTGAATCAACCTATTGTGGTGCCTGCGGCTACTAGGGACTTGGAGGACTCCAAGTTGCTAGACGTTGTCAGAGCCCTGGAAATATAGGTTTCCAGGACGGCTGGAGTCAGAAAATCTGACTCGTTGTTTATTCTGTATGCACCCAACAAGCTGGGTGCTCCTGCTTCTAAGCAGACTATTGCTCGTTGGATTTGTAGTACAATTCAGCTTGCACATTCTGTGACAGGCCTGCCACAGCCAAAATCTGTAAAAGCCCATTCCACAAGGAAGGGGGGCTCATCTTGGGCGGCTGCCCGAGGGGTCTCGGCTTTACAACTTTGCCGAGCAGCTACTTGGTCAGGAGCAAATACGTTTGTAAAATTCTACAAATTTGATACCCTGGCTGAGGAGGACCTGGAGTTCTCTCATTTGGTGCTGCAGAGTCATCCGCACTCTCCCGCCCGTTTGGGAGCTTTGGTATAATCCCCATGGTCCTCACGGAGTCCCCAGCATCCACTTAGGACGTTAGAGAAAATAAGAATTTACTTACCGATAATTCTATTTCTCGTAGTCCGTAGTGGATGCTGGGCGCCCATCCCAAGTGCGGATTGTCTGCAATACTGGTACATAGTTATTGTTACCAAAAAATCGGGTTATTGCTGTAGTGAGCCATCCTTTCTAGAGGCTCCTCTGTTATCATGCTGTTAACTGGGTTTAGATCACAAGTTATATGGTGTGATTGGTGTGGCTGGTATGAGTCTTACCCGGGATTCAAAATCCTTCCTTATTGTGTACGCTCGTCCGGGCACAGTATCCTAACTGAGGCTTGGAGGAGGGTCATAGGGGGAGGAGCCAGTGCACACCAGGTAGTTCTAAAGCTTTACTTTTGTGCCCAGTCTCCTGCGGAGCCGCTATCCCCCATGGTCCTTACGGAGTTCCCAGCATCCACTACGGACTACGAGAAATAGAATTATCGGTAAGTAAATTCTTATTTTTTTGTTTTGTTTTTTTTTTACATGGAATTTTGGCCCCTCAGCTAGGGGTAAATCCAGAGGGGGTGGTCGCTCCCCCCTACACACCCGCACAGGCAGAAGAAAGCAGGGAGACTGCTGCCTCCCTGCAACACCACAGACCTGCCAACACGCAGCAGCGTGTGCTGACAGTAGCACAATGCTGCCGTTGTTGCTGGCAGGGGGGGAGGGCTTCTGAGCTGGGACAGAGCTACTCGAGCCGGGGGGCCCCCTAAAACTGTGGGGCCAACGGTACGTACCCCCCGCCCCCCCCCCCCTTAATCTGGCTCTGCTGCTGGAACCCCCCCTTAATCCATACCCCCTGATGCCCCCTCTCCCTCTGTCTCCACTATTCACCGCTGCTCTGCTAAGCAGAACAGCGAGTACAGGAGCTTTCCAACTGACCCCCCCCCCCCCCCGTTACCGCGGGACACTGCGACCCGCGGGTGGGACAGCGGGACAGACCCAAAAAAATGGGACTGTCCCCAAATGTCCCGATTTTCGCGGAGGTATGGGGGGGTGAGGGGGTATGCCGTACAGACAGACGGGCACCGGCTCACTGTGTGCTTGACCCCCCCCCCCCCTCTCTGGCGCGGAGGAGCGTCACTTTCTGGCACACTCCACGCTTCTTAGCGGCAGTTTTGTGGGGCACCTGCCGCTGTGCAGGTTCCGTACTGCCTCTGTTATCTCCAGCCCCGGTAACCCCACCGCTAGCTGCAGCACTGCCACCCACAGTGAGGTGCGCCCAACTCCTCCACACACTTTAGCCGGCGGGTAACGCTGCAGAAGTCCGAGCTGCTTGCAGGCTCCGACCCCCTCCTCCCTCCAGCCGCAGCATCTCCGGGGGGGTTAACCAGTCACTCCCAGTCTCCCCTTACCACAGTGCCCAGCAGCTGCGCGAGGTCTGCGGTGTGTGACTGAGGAGTGGGGGAGGGATGCGGATGGGCAGAGGAAGCAGGACTCCAGCCTAAGAGAGTCAGCCATGCCAAGTCTCCACCAGCAGCAGATCCCAACAGGTTGGAGTGGAACAGCAGCAGCCAGCAGCAGTGACTCCGGTAAGACACATCTGTCTGTCACCACTGTTTTGTCCCTAATACCAATCTCTCCCATGCCCTGTGTTCTGTCATGTCCCTGGCCTTGCCCTGCCACCCTTATCCTGGCCCTGTCACCCTTATCCTGGCCCTTTCACCCTTATGCTGGCCCTGTCACCCTTATGCTGGCCCTGTCACCCTTATGCTGGCCCTGTTACCCCTATCCTGGCCCTGTTACCCCTATCCTGGCCCTGTTACCCATGTGCTTGCCCTGTCAACCCTATACTGGCCTTGTCACCCCTGTCCTGTTTCTGCCACCCCTACCCTGGCCTGTCACCCCTATCCTGTCCCTGTCATTTCTGTCCTGGCCCCGTCGCCCCTGTCCTGGCCCCGTCACCCCTTTTATGACCCTGTCACCCCTGTCCTGGCCTTGTCAACCCTGTTCTGACCTTGTCACCCCTGTCCTGGCCCTGTTACTGCATACCCTCCAACTACCTTTTTGGCAGGTACAGTACCCGCAGCGCCTCCAGACCTCTCCCCAATGCACCACACCTCCGCACCTTCCCCTCCACCACATGCGGCACTCCACCCCTCCCCCACACGCTGTGCCTCCAGACCCCCTACACCACCCACGGCTCCCACTCCTCCGCCCCTTCACCACCCACAGCACCTCCAGGCCCCCTCCACCATCCACCTCCTTTATATGTCTCCCCCCACACCTGCCCCCCTCCACCCGCAGCATCTGTAGACACCCTCCTCCATCCGCGGTCCCCCCCTCCCCCACCAATGGCACCACCGCACCTGCCCCTCCACCACCAGCAGCACCTCCGGACCTCCTTCCCTATGCGCCGCACCACCCGTACCTGTCCCTCCCCTACCCATGGCGCCTGCGGACCCCTACCCCACCCCCGGCACTCCCGCCCCTTCCCATCCCACAGCACCTCCGGAACCCTTCACCCATCCACAACATCCCCACACCTGCCCCTCTCCCACCCATGGCACCCCTGCCCCTCCCCCACCTGCAGTGCCTCCGGACCCCTCCCCAATCTGCATCCCCCACTCCTCTGCCCCTCTCCCACCCGCAGCAACTCCCGACTCTTCCCCATCCGGGCCCCACCCCCACTTTTGCCCCCCCTCCACCTGCAGCATCTACAGACACCATCCGCAGTCCCCCCCGCACCCGCTACATTCTGTACATCGTGCCCTGCAGTTGCTGTTCACACCGTCACAAGGGGCTGCGCCTCCTTCACCATCGCACGCCCTTTCATTGTGCAATATTTAACCACTAACAAAGGAATGCAGGTAATACTTTATATAATACAAATATTGAACCCCAGAAAGGCATGCAAGGGTTAAGGGGGCGTAGCCCCTTGCGACGGTGTGAAGAGCGCCCGTAGGGCGCGATGAAGCACCTAGTATATATATATATATATATATATATATATATTTATACACACACATATACACACAAACACACATATATATATATATATAGAGAGAGAGAGAGAGAGAGAGAGAGAGATAGATATATATATATATATATATATATACAGAGAGAGAGAGAGAGAGAGAGAGAGAGATCTGTGGAAATCCGCACTTATCCGCCCATTAGTGCAACGACTCCAAGGAAAAAGTTCCAATAGACAGTCATTTGGTAAAGAGGGCCCTTTTTATCAAATGTCAGATATATATATATATATATATATATATATATATGTGTGCGTGTGTTGGGTATGCTTGACCTGTGGGCGAGATCCTGGTGGTCAGGGGGGCAAGCGCAACGTAGCCCCTTGTGGGCTCACTGCGCTTGCCACGCTGCGGGCTCGGTGGATTGCCACAGGTTCTATTCCCACTCTATGGGTGTCGTGGACACCCACGAGTGGGAATAGCCCTTGGCTCCCTGCCGGCATTCTGGTGGCCAGGATCCCGGCATCGGTATACCGACTGCCGGGATGGCAACTACATCCCATATATATATTATAACCTTTGGCTGAAGCATTATAGACTGGTAGGGATGGGATTGAACATCGATGGTAAGTAAGTCTGACACTGATGGTAATTTGTTTTGCCACTGATGTCTGTTCACCAATGGTGAACATCAGTTGTGAAAGTCTGATGGCTGCCGCGGTCTTCACATGTGACCTGGAGACCATCAGCGGTTTACAATAATTCACCACTGATTGTATACAAGAGATGCCTTACCTAATGGGCCCTACACATTGGCCGATCCGCCGCTGAGCTGCCCGACGGCGGATACAGCCGACGGGCGTCGCGGCGGGGGGGGGGGGGGCAGTGACGGGGGAGTGAAGTTACTTCACTCCCCCCGTCACACGGCTCCATAGAACTGCAGGCAAATATGGATGAGATCGTCCATATTGGACTGCATGCACACCCGACGGGACACCAGCGATGAACGAGCGCGGGGCCGCGCATCGTTCATCGCTGGTGCCTCCACACTGCACGATATGAACGTTATCTCGTTCATTAATGAACGAGATCGTTCATATCATGCAGAGAAGTCACCCAGTGTGTAGGGCCTATAAGACTATAGGCCAGGGCTGGCCAAATCGGTCCTCGAGATCTACCAACAGTTCATGTTTTCCAGGCCTCCTGGAGATCTGTAGAATTGTCAGTTAGGAATGAATGCAGCACATCTTAATTAGTAATGACTACACCTGTGCACCAGCTAGGTAGCCTGGAAAATGTAAACTGCTGGTAGATCTCGAGGACTGGTTTGGCCAGCCCTGCTATAGGCAATGGAGGGGGTGTAGGCATGTATAAGTGTCATTTGTGTTGCAGGCCCACATTGTTGCAACTGTATAAACCGTACCTCTCAAAATGGCCCTCTCCAGGAGGGACAAAATGCTCTGTTTCTGGACTTTTCTCTTCATTTATGATTGCTGGCACCTGTGTTGAATAGGTTAATGCAGGCATGTCCAAACTGTGGCCCTCCAGCTGTTGTGAAACTACATATCCCAGCATGCCCTGACACAGTTTTGCTGTCAGAGAATGCTAAAGCTGTGTCAGGGCATGCTGGGATGTGTAGTTTCAGAACAGCTGGAGGGCCGCAGTTTGGACATGCCTGGGTTAATGGATAAGAAAGGTGTTTCAGCACAGGTGATGGCAATCATACATTAAGAGGGAAGTCCAGGAGCGGAGCTTCTGTCCCTCCTTAAGAGGATCATGTTGGAAGGTATGGTATAAACTACCCTGACTCATACTTACCTACATTTTATTTCTCCTCTCCGGAGAAGCCCGGAGAGGAGACGCTGCAGGTGACTTCGGGGGGCGGGGGCGGACTGTGACATCACTAAGCCCCGCCCCCGCATCGGGAAATGCCACGATTCGCGGGTCCGAGGGAAGGGGGTGGGGCTAAAATGACGTGTTTGCGTCATTTTAACCCCTTCTCCACCTGACGGACCCGCGAATGCGGGAGGTTCTCTCTCCATCCTGCTCGCATCACTAGGGTGCGAGCAGGATGCGGGAGACCTGCCCACTCTTCCGGGGGTGCGGGGGGCTAACCCAAAAAATGGAAGTCTCCCGCGGCTTCCGGGAGAGTAGGTAAGTATGCCCTGACTGAATTGTAGCAACCTTCTTTCTCCCTTATGAGCAGGCTTCCCACACTATCCCTTTAAACCAGGACACTCAAAGAGTTACACAGGTTCTGTGGCTGATTAAAACCAGGTGATAGACATACTTGAGCACAGGTGACTTAATTAGAAGAAAATCTGATTTAAGCATCTGTGCTGATGTCTGGATATCCATAAAACATTGACTGTTAGTGTGCCTTGAGGACTGAGGTTGGGAATGCCTGCACTACAGTATTACTTTTCTAACTGTCCTCAGGACACCAAACAGTCCATGTTTTCCCGTCTCTTCTCGGAATCACAAACTAAGTAATTAGCTCCACCTGTGGATCTTTTAAAATATGTCAGTAAGCAATGAGTACACCTGTGCATCTGCTGGACGACCTGGAAAAGGTGCATAGCACAGAGTCTGAGAACCTCTGCTCTTCAATAACTAAAACACAAATCTTGCCTTCCAGACTATATGCTAGTGTAATCTAGTTTGTTGCCACTAGGTGGCATGAGTGCTTATGTTGGTAAAGTTTAAAAATAAAAAAAAAGTTTGGAATAGTGAAGGAGTTCCGTGGCACAAAGTTACAACTTGTGTTCTCATCTCTGCTGAAGCCAGGCTTTATAATGGCCAGAAAAAAAGGAATTAAGCGGACTTGTGTCGTGATTGGCATGTCTATGGCGGTCCTCTTCCTCCTGGGAATTCTTGTAGGTGAGTTGTTTCATTCTCCTTTTCTTGTATGTTCTCTAACAGATGGTACATTAGTCAGGTGCAAGAGTCACATTGTAAATCCTCTCACAAACACACAGACATACCTCCCAACACGACCCTCTCCAGGAGGGACACAATGCTCTGCTTCTGGACTTTTCTCTTAATGTATAATTGCTGGCACTTGTTTTAAACAGGTTAATGGATAAGAAAGGTGTTTCAGCAGAGGTGCTGGCAATCATACATGATTAAGAGGGAAGTCTAGGAGCAGAGCATTCTGTCCCTCCTGAAGAGGGTCATGTTGGGAGGTATGCACAGAGCAATGTAGACACCTGATTGTGACAAGCTCATGAAATGTATTAAAACGCAGGTTCTCAAACTCGGTCCTCATTACCCCACACAATGCATGTTTTGCAGGTCTCCTCACAGAATCACAAGTGAAATAATTAGCTCCACCTGTGGACCTTTTAAAATGTGTCTGTGAGTAATTAATACACCTGCTGGGTTACCTGCAAAACATGCACTGTGTGGGGTAATGAGGACCGAGTTTGAGAACCTGTGTATAAAAACATAGGTCTGCAAACTCGGTCCTCATTACTACACACAGTGCATGTTTTGCAGGTAACCCAGCAGGTGCACAGGTGTATTAATTACTCACAGACACATTTTAAAAGGTCCACAGGTGGAGTTAATTATTTCACTTACGATTCTGTGAGGAGACCTGCAAAACATGCACTGTGTGGAGTAATGAGGACCGAGTTTGCAGACCTTTGTATTAAAAAGTGAAAAGAAATTGTGACTTAGGTGATTAATTCCTGGTCAAGCCACGCATTATACCAGACCTGTTCTGGCGTTTAATCCATTTTGTAGCTACATAACTGCATTCATTTTGCATCTTATATTGTCACACTGGTAATGTGGTATGTTGTCTTATTTGCATATACTATAATACATTGTGTGTTCTTATTTTAATTTGCACGTCCCTTACTTGCAGAATTATACCTACTGTCCAAGACAGGTGTTAAAGGTTCAGAAGGTAAACTTCTATGACTTGCACATCCTTATATTTAGTGGCTAGTAAATAAGATAAAAAGAAAAATGTATAATTATGTTTTAAAAAGTATACAGCTACAGATAAAAACCATTTGTCATCGTATTGAATTTCCTAAATTGCACACTGCTCTATAAGTTAGCTCTGATGTGTTACAAAACTGTATTTTTGCATTGTGAGCTTATTGTGTTTTAGAATAAATATAACAGCTTTGCCTGAAATGCAAGTACATTAGGGAAACATCCTATTAATGTCTGTATACAAGGTAATAGAATTGTCCAGTGGTGAGGTTGATGTGGGGGTGTAGTGTCCTATTATGTATAGAGTATAATTGAATTCAGAGGTGACACCTGGTGCGCACTCTGTATTGTTACACACCCCCCCCCCCCCCGATGGAGCCGTGGGCACACAAAAGGGGGCGTGGCCTGATTTAAAGGGGTGTGGTCTCACTGGATCTCTTCTCCTTCGCTCTAGGGACGTGTCCAGCTTCCCCCAGACACTGGGCAGTGTGCAATGCCGACTCTTATCTGTGACAGGAGCCGAGTGCTGCAGGAGCTTATCACACTGCAGCACTCTGCTGACTGCTCCTGTCATTGCAAAAGAGCTGGCACTTTGGTCTCACCCCTTCCAAGGGTGACACCCTGGTGCGGGCCGCACCCATAGGTGTGCGCAGGGGGGGTGCCTGGTGCGCACAGGCACCCCCTAATGTCTGGCACCCCGATCTCACATGCCTGATGCAGTGATCGCCGAGCAGGCTGATTACTGTCCCCTCTGCACTGCACCCTGTCAGGACTGCATTACTGACCGGACGCCTGGGTTAATCAAGTATGCCACTGCCACCGGCTTTCAAACTCCCGACTCCACCTCAATGTACAAAAACAGAGTGATGTGATGTGATTACGTCATGCTGCTCGCATGCACACCCGACACATGCCCACCTCTCTCCTTCTATTCTATGCCAGCCACTGATGAGGATCAGCATGCAGTCAGCGTTCCTCTTAGGAAGGCAAATTCAATACTGGCAGGTGGTCTGCAGCAGCATTTACACGTCACTCGTTTTTCCAGCAGCGGCAATACTAGTCTGCGACTGTCAGTGTCAGTGAGTGAATGACTTGTAAGTAAGCTGCTGCAGCTTGCAGTGGAAAGAGAGGGGGAGCCAGACCAGGCTGGGGAGGAGCAGTGTAATTGCAGTGAGTGCTATCAGGGGTGTTTGTTTGGTGCACGCCACAACATTTGACAATGCATCTGCAGTATTAGGATTGTTACAAGGCTGGATATTTTATATTGCGTTGACCGTCAATAGATGGTGCTAACGCGCCCAAAAGGCGGTGCTAGACACACCCCTCCGACGGTGCACCCCCTAATAAAATGTGCTGCGCCCGCACCCGCCTTCTGATGCCACTTACTGAATTGTTTATGGTCATGTTGGGAGGTGTTATGTCTGTGTGGGGTGTGCAGTGCACATGGCCCACATCGCAGACTGTATATGTATGTATACAGGGGCGGATCCAGAAGAAAATGATAGGGGGGGCACCATGGAAGGGGAAGTACATTTGCGTGCGGCTTCGGTGCATGTGAGGTGGCGCTTCTTATACAATGCCCACCGTTGTAGCACTCATTATGCAATGTCCACTGTACTGGTAGTGCCCCTTATATAGACCCCATAGTAGTGGTGCCCCTTATGCAATGCTCTTATTGCCCCCAGTAGTAATGTTGCCTGTAGTAATGCCCCCAGTCATTTGGCGCACTAGTAGCTATGCCCCCAGTGGTAATGCCCCTGCAGTTATGACCCCAGTAGTTTTGACCCCAGTAGTTTACCCCCCCTTTAGTTTAGCCTCCCAGTGGTAATGCCCCCAGTAGTTTGCCTGCTTGTAGTTTAGCAACCAGTAGTAATGCCCCCCTGTAGTTTGCCCCATTGTAGTTTAGCCCCTGTAGTTATGCCTCCCTTGTAGTTTAGCCCCCAGTAGTTATCCCCCAGTACTTTGGCCCCTGTAGTTTAGCCCCCAAGTAGTAATGCCCCTGTAGTTAAGCCGCCAGTAGTTGGCCCCCAGTAATAATGTCCACCAGTAGTTTGCCCCCAGTAATAATGTCCTCCAGTAGTTTGCTCCCAGTAGTAATGCCCCCTAGGAGGTTGCCCCCAGTAGATGCTCCCCCAGTAATAATACCCCCAGTAGTAATGCCCCCCCACCCAGTAGTAATGCCCCTTGTTGATGCCCCCCAGTAGTAATGCCCCTTGTTGATGCCACCCAGTAGTAATGCCCCCAGTAGATGCTCCTCCAGTAATAATGCCCCCCCACCCAGTAATAATGTCCCTTGTTGATGCCCCTTGTTGATGCACCGAGCAGTAATGCCCCCAGTAGATGCTCCCCCAGTAATAATGCCGCCAGTAGTAATGCCCCCCCACCCAGTAGTTATGTCCCTTGTTGATGCCCTCAGTAATAATGCCCCCCAGTAGTAATGCCGCTTGTTGATGACCCCAGTAGTAATGTCCCCCCTGTAGTTTGCCCCCGCTGCACCGAAGAAGACAAAACACAACATACTTACCAAGCCCCATTCCCGCTTCCAGATCTCTGCTGCAGTCCTCCTCCTCTCTTGGCGCCCTCTCCTCAGCACTATGAGAGAGATGTCATGACTGACGTCTCTCCCATAGCGCACGCCGCACAGTGACAGCGTCGGAAGCCGGAGCGGCCTCCGGCTACCGCTGTGCAGGGAGATGGGCGCCCGCTGGTAACTCAATCTCAGCGGGCGCCCGTCATCTCCCTGTGCGGCGCCGGGGGGGGTCGACGACGGAGGGACGGGGACGGAGGCCACAAACGACAGGGGGGGGCACGGGCCTGAGTGCCTCCCCCCTGGATCCGCCACGGTATGTATATATATATATATATATATATATATATATATATATATATATATATATATATATATATATATGTGTGTGTGTGTATATGTATATATATATATATATATATATGTGTGTGTATATGTATGTGTATATATATATATATATATATATATATATGTGTGTGTGTGTGTGTGTGTGTGTGTGTGTATATATATATATATATATATATATATCTCTCTCAAAAAAATAAGGGGAACACTAAGATAGCACATCCTAGATCTGAATGAATGAAATATTCTTATTGAATACTTTGTTCTTTGCATAGTTGAATGTGCTGACAACAATATCACACAAAAATTATCAATGGAAATCAAATTTATTAACCCATGGAGGTCTGGATTTGGAGTCACACTCAAAATTAAAGTGGAAAAACACACCACAGGCTGATCCAACTTTGATGTAATGTCCTTTAAAACAAGTCAAAATGAGGCTCAGTAGTGTGTGTGGCCTCCACGTGCCTGTATGACCTCCCTACAACCCACACAAGTGGCTCAGGTTGTGCAGCTCATCCAGGATGGCACAGCAATGCGAGCTGTGGCAAGAAGGTTTGCTGTGTCTGTCAGCGTAGTGTCCAGAGCATGGAGGCGCTACCAGGAGACAGGCCAGTACATCAGGAGATGAAGAGGAGGCCGTAGGAGGGCAACAACCCAGCAGCAGGACCGCTACCTCCGCCTTTGTGCAAGGAGGAACAGGAGGAGCACTGCCAGAGCCCTGCAAAATGACCTCCAGCAAGCAACAAATGTGCATGTGTCTACTCAAACGATCAGAAACAGACTCCATGAGGGTGGTATGAGGGCCCGACGTCCACAGGTGGGGGTTGTGCTTACAGCCCAACACCGTGCAGGACATTTGGTATTTGCCACAGAACACCAAGATTGGCAAATTCACCACTGGCACCCTGTGCTCTTCACAGATGCAAGCAGGTTCTCACTGAGCACATGTGACAGAGTCTGGAGACGCCAAGGAGAACGTTCTGCTGCCTTCAACATCCTCCAGCATGACTGGTTTGGCAGTGGGTCAGTAATTGTGTGGGGTGGCATTTCTTTGGGGGGCCGCACAGCCCTCCATGTGCTCGCCAGAGGTAGCCTGACTGCCATTAGGTACCGAGGTGAGATCCTCAGACCCCTTGTGAGACCATATGCTGGTGCAGTTGGCCCTGGGTTCCTCCTAATGCAAGACAATGCTAGACCTCATGTGGCTGGAGTGTGTCAGCAGTTCCTGCAAGACGAAGGCATTGATGCTATGGACTGGCCCGCCCGTTCCCCAGACCTGAATCCAATTGAGCACATATGGTATATCATATCATGTCTCAATTTCTTATTTATTTATAATACCCACAACAGAATTATCCAGGTGAGCTAATAGTTTTGCAGCTCATGTGTTTTGTTTTGCACTCAAAAAAAAAATTTTTTTTCTATCTACTGAGTAGTAGATGTCTTCTGTAACAAAAGCAATTTCTTAAGGAGCGTTACCTGCAGGCTCCGAATTATCACAGTTCCAGTTATTGTGGTGAAAACAAATGACTTGCTGTATCTATGCAATTAACTATCTTATTGCAGTGGCAGCTGGGTAGTACTCTGAGGCCTTGGTGACCTAATATTCTGGAGGCTTCCATTTGGCTCCAATATATGTGCACGAAGAAAGCAAAAACAAAAACCTGCGCTTTCACAAATAAGGCCCTTAATCACTTTAAACAAACAAATACTTTTTTATTGTTATTGCACAAAAAGCTTTACTGTTTACATCGGCATATGCTCCACCTAATGTACTGGTCAGTCTATAGTTGCCAAATTATGGGCAGTACGGATGGTGTAATGGTCAGCATTACTGCCTCACAGCACTGAGGTCATGGGTTCGATTCCCACCCTAACTGTGTGGAGTTTGTATATTCTCCCCGTACTTGCGTGGGTTTCCTCCGGGTACTCCGGTATTCTCCCACAATCCAAAAATATACTGGTAGGTTAATTGGCTTCCAACAAAATTAACCCTAGTATGAATGTGTGTGCTTGTGTACATGTGATAGGGATTATAGATTGTAAGCTCCACTGGGGCAGGGACTGATGTGAATGGCCAAATATTCTCTGTAAAGCGCAGCGGAATATGTGTGTGCTATATAAATAACTGGTAATAAATAAATAAGCAAGCACACAAGATGAGCAGGGATGCACCTGGCAATTGAATGATCCTGGCCCCGTTCCCTGATGCTCAGAGCCGCAATCCCTGCATTGTACAGCGGTGGGTAGGACCAAGATGATACAAATTACTGGCTGGTTGGAATGAAAGTCTGGTAATTTATGGGAGCCAATCAGAATCGTCTATTTGCTCCCAAACACTGGAAACCGGACAAAAATGGTCGTTCGGATGAATTGTTAAAATTCGTTTGATTTAACCCTTTTGTCTGACCAGTTTTTGTCCATTTTCCAGTGTTTGGGAGCAAATGGCGGATTGTGATTTGCTCCATATATTACCAGATTTTAATTTCAAGCAGCCAGATTGGACAGAGGGTCTGACAGATAAACTGGGTATACAGTATACTCATGAACTCATGAATTCGGGAGAACCATCCAAAATTTTGTGAATATCCCTGAAATTCACGGACAGTTGGTAAGTAGGCATCTGTCTGATTAGTTTAATATGTCCACCGTTGCCCCCTGCTCTAAGCCACATAGTTGTCAAATATCAGTTAATTGACAGTAAAAAAATAGTCATTCATCAATAACAAAAAATAAATAATTTTTTTATTTATTTTTTATATTTTTAACCAAGGTAGGGGAGACTTTTCCATGAAGTTTATATGAGTAGATGTCGGATATAAACAAATATTGGCCCTCATTCCGAATTGATCGCTCGCTAGCTACTTTTTGCAGCCATGCAAACGCATAGTCGCCCTCCATAGGGGAGTGTATTTCCGCTTTGCAAGTGTGCGATCGCATGTGCAGCTTAGCGGTTCAAAAACACTTTGTGCAAAACAAGACCAGCCCTGAAATTACTTATTCTGGGCGATGATCCTAGCGACGGAGGTCCCGGAATTGACGTCAGACACCCGCACCTGCAAACGCCTGGTCACACCTGCATTTTTCCTACCACTCCCAGAAAACGGTCAGTTGACACCCATAAACGCCCTCTTCCTGTCAATCTCCTTGCGATCGGCTGTGCGAATGGAATCTTCACTAGAAGCATTGCACCGCAACAATGCTGTTTGTACCCGTACGACGCACGTGCGCATTGCGGTGCATACGCAGCTTTGACATTTTTTACCTGATCGCTGCCTTGCGAAAATCGGCAGCGAGTGATCAACTCGGAATGACCCCCATTGTTCTTATGCATCTGCCAATAAATTCCAAATACCACCCGTTATTATTAGAAAAGGTACATCCTTCTTAATATGTATGGATCCAGAGACTCCGCTTTGACCCCCTGAAAGTGAGAGTGTAAACAAGGAAAATAAACCAATTTTTATTTATTTATTTTTTTAACATGGGAGAAGCAGAACAGTTCATTAAGGACACACATAAGCTCTTAATTGTTGTTTAGTTAATTATTCAATAACAGGCCATTTATTAATGTGTCCTAAGTTTTCTTGATGTAAATAGCACTGCGTTTAGTTTAGTGACACACAAACAGTCAGACTTTCTGGGAACATAGCTGGAAACTGGTGCACAGGTGACTGCAAAAAGATGCTGTAACCTGTAACCAATCACATTCTGCCATTATACTGACACAGTTTAGAAAATGAAAGCAAATGTCTAATTGGTTGCTAAGCATCCCAGTTTAAAAGCAATGCCACATAAGGTTTTTGACAAGTATAGTACCTTTTTTAAGCAGGCATTTCATGCAGATATAGCCACGCTCATTGTAGCTACATCTGCACTGAGTGAGCACATCCGGCACGGGCACTCCTAGCCACGCTTAGCCGTGGCATTTGCCGCTCCCATTCACGTGTGAACGCAGCAGGATGTAGCCACGATGAGCACGGCATTTCATTTCTAGGGAGAAAACAGCCCATCTGAGCTCTATAGTTTTTTTTTTTTTTTTTGGTTTTTTTTTAACGTATGTTGGCCATACTTGCCTACCCTCCCGGAATGGCCGGGAGGCTCCCGAAAATCGGGTGACCCTCCCGGCCCCCCGGAAAGGTGGGCAAGCCTCCCGCTTTCCCCCTCGGCCGCAGCAGAGATTAAGTGGGCGGCGCGAGGGGGTCCGATGATGCAATTCGCGGTGAATCGCATCATCGTAGCTCCGCCCCCGCTATGCAGCGCCTTGTTTCTCAGCACAGCGGGGGGTGGAGTCACGATGACGCGACCATGATGAAACACCCGCGGACCGCCCATCCTGCTGCTGGCCATGCCTCTGTACCGCCCATCCTGCTGCCGGCCACGCCCCCATACACCTAGAACGCTGCCTCCTCCTGGAGGAGGAGGCAGCAAAGTAGGTAAGTATGATGTAGGCACCATTCCACAATTCAAGTCTTCTGCTCTTTGGAGTACTGAAGCAAGTCTGGGAGTATGGGGGAGCAGCCATGGCACACGCTGGTTTCCTAACATATTGGGGAAGGGTATGTAGTACTAAACAAAAACATATATTTAAATGGCTGCACTGGGTGATATATTTGGGGTCTGGGACTGAGGGTCGACACACCTTAGGTCGACACCAATTGGTCGACGCACCTTAGGTCGACATGGACAAAAGGTCGACAGGGACAACGTCGACATGGGAAAAGGTCGACATGAGTTTTTAAAAAATTTTGGTGTCGTTTTCTTCGTACAGTGACCGGGAACCCCAATTAGTGCACCGTGTCCCCTCGCATGGCTCGCTTCGCTCGCCATGCTTCGGCCATGGTGCCTTCGCTCGGCACATATTACCGTTCCAATCGTAGTCCACATGGATCATTAAGTATGAAAAAGTTCCAAAAAAGAAAAAAATTGTGAGAAACTCATGTCGACCTTTTTCCATGTCGACCTTGTTCATGCCGGCCTAAGGTGTGTCGACCAATTGGCGTCGACCTAAGGTGTGTCGACCTTTTTGCTGACTACCTGGAGTCCGGATACCATATATCTGATATTTAATAATCACCTGTTCACGAATAGAGACCACACCATTGGCTTCTCTTTAATAATAGACAATTTATTACAAAACAACATAATTGCATAATAGTAATGGAGCTACGGCTCCAGCTGTGAAACAATTTAAATAAAATCGTATTAACAGATGTTTAACCATAATATAAATTGATAGATTAAATGTGCTTAAGCACATATATCCTCCAGGTTTACTTCTATACCCATTTCAATAATGACCATTGTCTGAAGGCAAATTGGGTAAGGTAACTGTATATAGTTAAATAATTTCCCAGTTAAAAAGATGAAGCAATACTGGATGCACTGGCGTATTTATAATTATTTGTAATACTTGCCCTCCGGAGTCCTGTGACGAAGCACCAAGGCAGCAGAAATCACTGGAAAAATGGCACGGCGCCATTTTCCCAGGGTTTTGCGCATGCGCAGTAGGGTAATCACTGGGAAAATGGCCACCGCACCATTTTCCCAGAGATCTGCGCATGCGCTATAGACTCTGGGACAGCTCTAGGGTATATAGCAAATCTAGGCAGCAGGGTGGCACCATTATTAGCTTGCTGCCTCACAGCACTGAGGTCCTGAGTTTGATTCCCAACAGGGCCCTAGCTGTGAAGGGTTTGTGGGTTTCCTCTGGGTACAACGGTTTCCTCACACAATCTAAAAACATACTATTAGGTTACATACCCTCCAACATTTTACACACAAAAATCGGTACAAATTAGAAAAGGGGCGTGGCCACGGGTAAAGGGGTTGTGACCACGCCCGTTTTCCTATACTTTCAATGGAAGTTTGGAGAGCCAAAAATTGGTACAAACCATAAAAAAAAGGTACTGTACCTGCCAAAAAGGTCCAGTTGGAGGGTATAAGGTTAATTGGCCCTGCAGAATGTGTGAGCTATATAAATAACTGCTACAGGATGGGGAAGTTTGCCTTCTGTCTCCTGTCACAGCCCTGCTCTGCTAAACCCTGCCCTCCACCTTATTGCACCCCCATGACTGACTGGCGACTTGTGGAACCACAGTGGCCAGAACATTACCAATTACCCTGACCCCTTCTATAGCAGGGGTCGGCAAAATACGGTCCATAGCCATACACACTGGCAGGGAGGAAGAAAGCGTTGCATCGTAAGGTCAAGGACAGCAGTAAGCCGGAGTCTGTAACACACATTTTGAAGACTAGCAGAAAGCCTTGAGGTGAGTAGTGGTGGAGTTGTGTGGGTTGCACAATGTGTGCTGGGGGCACTGTGTGGGGTAATGTATGCTGGGGTCCACGGTGTGGTTTAACATATGCTGGGAGTACCGTCCTTGCATAACACAATAGAAATGAAGGTTCAGATTCTAATAAGGATAGATTTGTCAAAGTCGTCAATCTTCGGTGGGACACTGAGACTCATGGATGGCATTCTCCAAATAGTTGGACTGTCCCACACAAAGAGAAACTGTTGGGCGGTATTGCATGGCATCCAACTCAGAATCGGGCCTTCTATCTAATTACTGTATGATAATAACCATACGGGGAAAACCACCTCAATTATTGACACGTTATTCTAAGAATACATATTTTTAAATGTTTTTTGTTCTGGCAGCTCTGACTGAAGTGGAAAATGTTTTTGCTATTCTTAATATAGGGACCCCTTTTGAAATGGTAAAAAAACAAAAAAACCTTAGTTTCAGAGGCTCATCTACATTTGTTAATATTAATCTTGTGTGTATGGTGGTTTTTATCTTCGGAAACTTTCATTTTACCTTTTCTGGGCATTGGAATTTTGAAGGATGCAGAGATTATATTAGGTCAGCTAGATATATCCAATGTTATACTATTCCCCTTTCATGTTCCGGTGTATTGATACTGAGCGCTGGGAATGGAACAAGCATAATGTATGGCCGACAAATTATTACATCAGAGAACATGGCAAATCCTACACGTAGCAAGTGTCAATATCTGTTCTCCTACTTAGTACGTGCTTTTAAATTAAGAGGTATTGAACAAATATTTCTATGATCCTATTCCCGGGGAGTTTTTAGGTTCATACTTACCTGATGCTTATTGTGCTTTCCCCTAGGTTGGCTCATCAAACCATCATATGAGCGCGAAGATGTCTCGGTTACTGTTCAAGATATACGGAAGGAACTTATATCAGAAATGAAGGCAGAAAACATAAAAGCATTTCTCCGGTAAGGAAAGTTCTGCGTGCAGGTGGATTCACCATTGATCTCATTATATAGTCTACCCTATGGGACCATTCCTCACATGTAGGCTAGCGATCATCAATGGTTTCGTACTATTGTTGATGACATTTGCCATCAATGCTGGAGGACCGATGATTTCTGGCCCGCATCGGCACAATGAGTGACCTGCCATCTCCTTCCTTGGCGTGCCGTGAGTGGCACTATGCTCTGCCCCAGATGCATCACTTAGTCGCCGTCCCCATTCCCTTGGTTGGCTCACTGTGTCCCACAAGCAGTGATGGTGCAAACCATACAAGGGGGCAGATGTATTAAGCCTGGAGAAGGCATAAGGAAGTGATAAGCGCAAGGTGATAAACGCACCAGCCAATCAGCTCCTGTCTTTAAAAAAAAAAAAAATCGTAATGATTGGCTGGTACGTTAGTACCTTGCGCTTATCACTGGTTTATCACTTCCGTATGCCTTCTCCAGGTTAATACATCTGCCCCAAGACTTCTTGCCGTCAATGTAAAGGACAGATGGCACCATTAATGGATACCACCAATGCTGAACGATTTGCTGGCTACCTAGACACCTCTCTGGTGGTAGGCGATGTGCTACCTTTAGAGAAGATGATGGGTGGCAGATCTTAGAAACTTTGTTATATGTCGAGTCTAGCTGCCTAAGCTCTAGGTCCAGGTTGGCATACTGTATTAAGGTGGTCATTCCGAGTTGATTGCAGCCAGCAACTTTTTGCTGCTGCTGCGATCAACTAGTACACGCCTATGGGGAGTGTATTTTAGCTTAGCAGGGCTGCGATCGCTTGTGCAGCCCTGCTAAGCTAAAAAAAATTTCAAGCAGAAGTAGACCAGCCCTATACCTACTTACCCAGTGTGACGATCTCTGCGATGCTGGAGCCGGCTTTGACATCAGACATCTGCCCTCCGTTCTGCTGGACACACCTGCGTTTTCCTTACCACTCCCCGAAAACGGTCTCCAACGGTCCAGATCCGCCCAGGAACGCCTTTTTCTTGTCAATCTTCTTTACGGTCGGCTCTGTGACCGCTTCCATCGTAGGACGCAACGTAACCCGGCGACCCCTGTCGCAGGGCAACGTCGCGCATGCGCATTGCGGCCGCCGCGCATGCGCATTCCGGACCCGTTCGCACAGCAGCATAAACTGCTGCGTGCGAACGGGTCGGAATAACCCCCTAAAGCATCTGCAGCAGACATCTCTCCCCTTCCAGCAAGGTACTGTGTGCCCCTCAGTGAAGCCTCCAGGGGTTTTGCCACTGATGGGATGAGTATATTAAACATTTCCCAGCTAGCATATAACTAACTCTGCTGCAATGAGCTTTACATTTAAAACACTGAGGTAAATATAGAACATGAAAAGTAAAACAGTGAAGAAGGGAAGGGACCCAATGTCAATGGAAATTTGCAGCATTGATTGCGGGATGAAGTATAATAGGACATCGGTCACCTGTAGTCCAGCGGTTTTGCATTGCTGACTGGTGGCCAGCATCATGATTAGAGGTTTCAGGAGGAAGATGTACAGTATACAGTAGTCCAGGTTAAATCTCCCATATCCAAAATGCTCGGCACCACAGGTATTATGGATATCGGATTTTTCTTTATTTTGGAATATTTAGATACCGTACCATAATGAGATATCTTTGGATGGGTCGAAACACAGAATGCATTTGTTACATACTGTATACACCTTATACACATTGGGCCTAATTCATGTTTGTGTGCACACGCTACGGAATTGCTCATCATCGCAAGCAAAGGTGCCACCCAGAAAAGAATATAGACGTCGATCGCAAAGTTTTCAGCAACTGCGCACACATTTGCAGCAATTATGCAATAATGAGGAACAGCAAAGTCCTGAGTGAGTGAATGGTCACACACACTAACCGCGGCATCGCAGCTGACGGTAGATACACTCCCTAAAAATGGCCACGACGCTCCTGTGTTTTTGCCACTGATCTGTTACCTCAACCAAACGGTCCCTTCCTGCCAATCACTCGGGGGTTAAAAGTCTCACTGCGAGCAGCATCACAGGGGTACCTTGGCACGTGCGCAGTGCGATTGCAGTGCAAGCACGGACTGCCGATAATCACTCCTCTGCGTGGACACGTGCGTTCCGCACAGACATGAATTAGGCCCCATAGCCTGTTATAGAATATATTTAATAATATTTTGCATGAAGAAAAGTTTGTGTACATACACTAGTTATGTTTCATATACACCTTATATACACATACAAGATTTGTAATGTTGAGTATGAAACAAAGTGTGTGTACACTGAATCCTCAGAAAGCAGAGGGGTCACTATCTCAGTCGCACACACACAGTTCAGTTTTTCGGAATATTCTGCATTTCAGAATTGGGACTGGACCTGTGTTCCTATAATCCTTTCATGATATAACCATACTGTATATCGCCGGCATGTACGTTTTGTGACATTGTACTTGTGGTTTATTAGCTGTCTGTTTTGCCAAATAAACTGTTATGTTGCACGTGGCTTGATAAATATAAACACAGATTTGCAGACCATTTTTGTTTATAGTGGACATACAATTTAGAATTCTGAGAAAGACTTGACCATATACATACCTCAAAAACATTATGGGAGATAGCCCCAAAGAAAATTCCTTTTTTGGAGCACCCTTTTGAAATGATGAGTGATATAGTATATAGAGGGTTAATGAATAATATTAAAACCTAACTTTTATTTCTTATCAATCTAAAATAAAAGGGAGAGTGTTCAGACACATCTAGTATCAGACATTGAGGTAAGTATTAGCCGTATTAAGTGAATGTCCCTATCTCCCAAAATGTCAATTAAAAAATGAACCAATGTGTTCATGCTAGTGCTAAATCATGAATGAGCAATTGTGTTATTACTAGTATCAAATTATGGATAAACAAATATGTAAATACATCAACTTATTTTCTAAAAGGATCACAGCATATTAGTGGAATCACAGCGTATTTCTTGTGTGTCTCTAGGACAAGCAGTCCCTATTCTAGCGCACTCCGTATAGACATAATGTGTTATATGGTTGAATTTAAAAAACAAAGGTATATGCACTTCTTACAGTGGCATTAGATTAGAATACACACCCTGGCTACACTTCACATATGTGCCGTCACTTTACTAATTCAACAGTGTTCATGATCACATACTCAGCTTGATTGAAACTAGGTTGCCATGTCACAAGCTGTTGAAAAACTGAATATTTCCAAAACAATATGGTTACTGACAAATACAATGTAGGTTTAACATTTGTCTTAGAGATTAGCACTCATCCTTGCGATGGATACCATACGTATGTCATTGAATATTTCCAAAACAATATGGTTACTGACAAATACAATGTAGGTTTAACATTTGTCTTAGAGATTAGCACTCATCCTTGCGATGGATACCATACGTATGTCATATGACTATTAAATACAGGTCAAAAAAGTTACTCTAAACGTTTTTTCACACAATTCACATGTGGCACATAACTTAATCAGCTCTACAATATACCTGAGCTCATTTACAGCTCAGATTGGAGCTGTGTTGCAAATGGCAATTTAATGCATGTGATAGTCTCTCTCCACTATAATTCTGAATCAAACCACATGCGGCCTCACAATTTTTGTCTCAAGAAACATTTGAAACCATCACATATAATAATGCACCGAGACATGTCACTGCCCATGAATATTATGAAAAATTATTCTTCGCCCAGATATATGTCTCCTTATTCAATTTCAATAAAGCATATTAACCTGCTAATTAACACATATGAATTGATATACCTGGACTTAATCACATATGGTATTCGGTGAGGGACAAACTGTCACCTAATATTTCACCGTTATACCAGTGTGATTAGTCTGAGAAACATTTTGGTCAACTGGGACCATAGGTGCACCTCTATAAATTAATTGTTTTGAGGCCTCAATTTCAAGTTTTCAGTGTGGATTGTATCAAGCTTTTGTATGATAGGTAGAGAGAAATAGTACAATCCAATGTACAGTTACCCCCATCTGCTGCCCATCCTCATCAAGAGAGCGGAAGAAGGGTGAGAGTAGGGGTACTGATGGATGCTCGGCACCAGAGGTATTATGGATATCAGCTAAGGATCACTTATTTAATTTTGTATAACGATGTACTTTGTAAGTGTGATCCATAGCTTATTCATAAGCTATGGATCACACTTACAAAGTACATCGTTATACAAAATTAAATAAGTGATCCTTAGCTTAATTGGGTACTTTATAATTCTTTGTCTTTCAGGTTGATACACTCTTTCTCTCATTTCACAGGTATCCCACTGGTCTCCGCGGCGCATTGCAGCCCTGCAATGCCTAAGGCAACAGGATTGCTCTAACACCGGAGACGGAGATACCAGGGGATACTGTGGCTTTTTTTCCATCAATCCATCAGTACCCCTACTCTCACCCTTCTTCCGCTCTCTTGATGAGGATAGGCAGCAGATGGGGGTAACTGTACATTGGATTGTACTATTTCTCTCTACCTATCATACAAAAGCTTGATACAATCCACACTGAAAACTTGAAATTGAGGCCTCAAAACAATTAATTTATAGAGGTGCACCTATGGTCCCAGTTGACCAAAATGTTTCTCAGACTAATCCCACTGGTATAACGGTGAAATATTAGGTGACAGTTTGTCCCTCACCGAATACCATATGTGATTAAGTCCAGGTATATCAATTCATATGTGTTAATTAGCAGGTTAATATGCTTTTATTGAAATTGAATAAGGAGACATATATCTGTGAGAAGAATAATTTTTCATAATATTCATGGGCAGTGACATGTCTCGGTGCATTATTATATGTGATGGTTTCAAATGTTTCTTGAGACAAAAATTGTGAGGCCGCATGTGGTTTGATTCAGAATTATAGTGGAGAGAGACTATCACATGCATTAAATTGTCATTTGCAACACAGCTCCAATCTGAGCTGTAAATGAGCTCAGGTATATTGTAGAGCTGATTAAGTTATGTGCCACATGTGAATTGTGTGAAAAAACGTTTAGAGTAACTTTTTTGACCTGTATTTAATAGTCATATGACATACGTATGGTATCCATCGCAAGGATGAGTGCTAATCTCTAAGACAAATGTTAAACCTACATTGTATTTGTCAGTAACCATATTGTTTTGGAAATATTCAGTTTTGCAACAGTTTGTGACATGGCAACCTAGTTTCAATCAAGCTGAGTATGTGATCATGAACACTGTTGAATTAGTAAAGTGACGGCACATATGTGAAGTGTAGCCAGGGTGTGTATTCTAATCTAATGCCACTGTAAGAAGTGCATATACCTTTGTTTTTCAAATTCAACCATATAACACATTATGTCTATACGGAGTGCGCTAGAATAGGGACTGCTTGTCCTAGAGACACATAAGAAATACGCTGTGATTCCACTAATATGCTGTGATCCTTTTAGAAAATAAGTTGATGTATTTACATATTTGTTTATCCATAATTTGATACTAGTAATAGCACAATTGCTCATTCATGATTTAGCACTAGCATGAACACATTGGTTCATTTTTGAATTGACATTTTGGGAGATAGGGACATTCACTTAATACAGGTAATACTTACCTCAATGTCTGATACTAGATGTGTCTGAACACTCTCCCTTTTATTTTAGATTGATAAGAAATAAAAGTTAAGTTTTAATATTATTCATTAACCCTCTATATACTATATCACTAATCATTTCAAAAGAGTGCTCCAAAAAAGGAATTTTCTTTGGGGCTATCCCCCATAATGTTTTTGAAATATCAGTTTTTCATAATTCCAGGAGCACCTCCAGCCTGTTTATGACTCAGATAGGATTACCTACAATATTAAGAGTAGCTGGTTTTCAGTAAAAAATGCTTACTAGATAGATATTGAATATCCGGTGCAGGATTACAAATTTAGCTCCATATACATACCTCCCAGCTTTTTCGTGCCTCGAGGAATGATATCTTCACGCGCTGAGGGCCCGTGTCCAAAATTCGTCACCATGGGGGCATGAACCGCACTTAGGGGGTCATGCAGAGTTTATCGTAAGCTGCCGTTGTTCGCAGCGCAGCGATCGGGCAAAAAATAGGCACTTCTGTGCACGCATATGGTGCGCACTGCGCACGCGCGAAGTACTTTCACAAAAGCCAATGCAGTTTCACACAAGGTCTAGCGACGCTTTTTAGTCGCACTGCTGATCGGTGAGTGATTGACAGGAAAGGGGCGTTTCTGGGAGGTAACTGAGCGTTTTACGGGAGTGTGCTGAAAAACGCAGGCGTGTCAGATAAAAACGCAGGCGTGCCTGGGGAAACGGGGGAGTGGCTGGCCAAACGCAGGGCGTGTTTGTGACGTCAAAACAGGAACTAAACAGACTGAAGTGATTGCAAGGTAGGAGTAGGTCTGGAGCTACTCAGAAACTGCTCGAAATTTTTTTGAAGCAGTTCAGCGATCCTTTCGGTCGCACTTCTGCTAAGCTAAGATACACTCCCAGAGGGCGGCGGCTTAGCGTTTGCACTGCTGCTAAAAGCAGCTAGCGAGCGATCAACTTGGAATGACCCCTTTAGTGAGCTACTTGCCGTGCCCCCTGTCCCTTTCTGCACGGGAATAAACGCTGTGCGCATAGCATCTATTCACCGCTGCTCTGCTCAGAGCAGCGAGTGACAGGGGGGGGGGGATCTAACAACTGTCCCCCCCACCCACGGGACACTGCGACAAGCGGAACAGACCGTGAAAAACTGGACTATCCCACCAAAATCGGGACAGTTGGGAGGTATGCCATATGTTTTCTATATTGTCACTGGGATTCCCTTTTTTTGTATGACAGTCTCTTGAATGCTCTCTGTATTGTATAGTGGTCTCTGTATTGTACATTGATTTCTGGAATGATCTCTATTGTATATTGATCTCTGAGACCAGCTTCCAGTGCATTGTGAATATGGACCACAACTGGCCAACAAAAAGTTAAGTCTGTACATACCTCTGTCAGGCCAACATTAGTGGGGAGCTCAGTATTGCTCAAGTGCCCTGGGGACATTTTTTATTGCTAAATTGACACACAAATATTTATTATTGCCAAATTTTTTTCTATGATTTAATCTGTTTGGAAATCGGCTTATTTTTCCATCTACGTATGAATAATTGTCTGCATATGTCTGAGTACTATGGGAATGTAGGCAGCACCCCTACTGTCAGAATCCCAACGCATTCTGCCGGTAAGTATTCGGGTTAGGCTACGGGAAGGGGGCAATATAGTTAGGCTGCAGAGGGGAGGGTTAGGTTTAGGCTGTGGGAGGAGAGGGTTAAGGTTCGGCTACAGGAGGGATGGGTTAGGGTTAGGGGAAGGGTTACAGAACTAACAAGAATGTGTCTGGATTCTGACTATTGGGATGCTGCTGTCCGTATTCTGACTGTCCGGTTCCTGTACCCAACCCGTACTATGATACAGTATAAATATCTCTGAAACAGATGTTTGTCTGGCTTTGTTTTTGAGAACACTTAAGGTGTGTACACACGGTGAGATTTGCCCGATTCTCACTATGCGACAGGGACTAGCTCTGTATCGCAAGCATATAATGACTGTGCTTGCAATAGTGGCTCTGTCCGATTTTGGGTAAGTGTAAATTTTGACTATCTTTTCTACAAATTTAGCACAGCTACGATCAAATTCCCAGACATGCGGGGGGATGTCAGTCCGGTCCCCCCCCCCCCCCCCCCCGCACAAATACAAAAGCATTGCACAGCGGCGATGCTTTTGCCCTTTGAGTAACTCCCGGCCAGCGCAGCTCCTGCAACTGGCCGGGAGTTACTCTTCGCTGCCCCGGGTCGCAGCGGCTGCATGTGACGTCACGCAGCCGCTGCTGCCCGCCCCCCGCACGGTCCGGCCACGCCTGCATTGCCACCTCTCGCCCAGTGAACGCCTCTGTCTGTCAATCAGGCAGAGGCGATCGCTAGGTAACGACGGCCATCTGGTATGCGCCGGCACACTGCGGCGCATGCGCAGTTCTGACCCGAACGCCGCGAAGAACTGCAGTGTGCGATCGGGTCGGAATGACCCCCAGTCTATCTAGGCATGCGATGATGACAGCATAGTCAAAATCACAAAGAAATATCTCGCCGTGTGTACACACCTTAAGATGAATCTACATTATAATGTCCTTGTTATACTACATAATGAAGTATTCTTTGCTGTGCCCCCTGTCATGTAAATATTCAAAACATTTTAATTCCTCAAGTTATTTTACAAAAAAAATACCCTCTGGTCTAATTAGGAAAGAATGTGATTTGGGCGGTTTGGTTGATTTGGGGGTTAAATACTTAATTACAGTACAGTAAATATCCTTTTTCTGAATTACTTTTTTTTTTTTTTTTTTTACATGTCATTTTTACCAATATTATGTACATTTTTCAGAGATTTTACAAATAAACCCCACCTGGCCGGGACGGAGCAGAACCTTAATCTGGCAAAACGGATCCAGGCTCAGTGGAAATCATTTGGATTGGACAAAGCAGAGTTGGTCCACTACGACGTCTTGCTGTCTTATCCAAACGAGACAAATCCGAACTACGTTTCCATTATTGATGAACATGGTGTAGAGGTGAGGGGACGCCTGCCTTACTGTGTGTTGTGTGGTGCTGCTCTGCTGCAGGGGAGACAGGATGGCTCTAGGATTTTGGGGGGGGGGTAACTTGGGGTAATATTGCAAATTGCAACAGTACTAAGGATATATAAAAAAATAATAATAATATATATATATATATATATATATATATATATAAAATAGTGCAAAAAATTGGCTCAACACTTAAAATGCATAAATGCACAAAGAACATCGCAATCACATTATCTGCTTATATGATAAAAAGTATACGAAGTATTACTACCAATCATTTAGACAGACCTTGGGCGGGATGTAATGAAGGCTGGGATGCCGGCCGAACTTGGAAATTTTTTAAAGAGGCAATTGTGTATAAGGCATGGTTTAACCTTACACATAACTGCCTCTTTTAAAAAAAAAAAAAAAAAAAGTAATTTTTTTGCTGGCATCCCGCACGACCGTTGGACTAGGACTTCATTACATTACCGACTCTGTACTCTAACTTTGGTCCTCATTCCGAGTTGATCACTCGCTAGCTATTTTTTGCAGAGCAGCGATCAGATAGTCGCCGCCCACGGGGGAGTTTATTTTCGCTTTGCAAGTGTGCGATCGCATGTGCAGCCGAGCGGGACGAAAATGTTTTTTTGCAGTTTCTGAGTAGGTCTGATCTTACTCAGCCCTTGTGATAACTTCAGCCTGTCTGGTCCCGGAATTGACGCAGGCGTATCCGCTGTGCAAATGCCTGTACACATCTACTTTTTCCCTACCACTCCCAGAAAACGGTCAATTGAAACCCATAAACGCCTTCTTCCTGTCAATCTCCTTGCGATCGGTTGTGCGAATGGATTCTTCGCTAGAAGCATTGCACAGCAACGATGCTGTTTGTACCCGTACGACGCGTGTGCACATTGCGGTGCATGCGCAATAGTTACCGGATCGCTGTGCTGCGTAAAACGGCAGCGAGCGATCAACTCTGAATGAGGGCCTTTATCTGTACGGATTCCTCACAGGGACATACTCTGTCTTTACTATATATCTTTGTCCTTTCAAGAAATTGATTGAACGATTCGCAAATGTGAAGCTAAAAGTGCCTACAATCAAATCACACTAGATTATCATATCAGTTATTTAATAATTTGGTGATTTGCTGATGTCTGTAGTTGTCAACATTTATACTATAAGCACCGAACATTATTTTCAGGTGTCTGTTTAATGTAAGCACTGAATAAAATGTTTGCACTTTTTTTTATATAAGTATTACTATTACATGTATATCCACAGCACCTAGTTATAAAGTGTGTTAAAATACTAACTTTATATGGTGATTACTATGGTGGTCATTCCGAGTTGTTCGCTCAGTAAATTTTTTCGCATCGCAGCGATTTTCCGCTTAGTGCGCATGCGCAATGTCCGCACTGCGACTGCGCCAAGTAAATTTGCTATGCAGTTAGGTATTTTACTCACGTTTTTTTCTTCGGTCTGGTGATCGTAATGTGGTTGACAGGAAGTGGGTGTTCTGGGCGGAAACTGGCCGTTTTATGGGTGTGTGCGAAAAAACGCTACCGTTTCTGGGAAAAACGCGGGAGTGGCTGGAGAAACGGAGGAGTGTCTGGGCGAACGCTGGGTGTGTTTGTGACGTCAAACCAGGAACGACAAGCACTGAACTGATCGCAGATGCCGAGTAAGTCTGCTAAGAGGTGTGTGGTCGCAATTTTGAGAATCTTTCGTTCGCAATTTTAAGAAGCTAAGATTCACTCCCAGTAGGCGGCGGCTTAGCGTGTGTAAAGCTGCTAAAAGCAGCTTGCGAGCGAACAACTCTGAATGAGGGCCTATATTTGTACATTTCTCTGCCTACTTTCCTGTCAACCTACTTTGCTTGTCTTTATTGGTCTGCCCTCATCTAGACAATTTGGCTCCCAGTGTGAGCATAAAAAAAATACGTCCCCTCATACACATAAAAAAAAAAGGAACAACCCTGTAGATGATGGAGTGTGACCTCATGTAAATAGCTTGGTCTTGCAAAAATGGGCGTGGTCTCGCATGATAAGAATACCTTACACCCTAGTTTTTTAAACTGCAACAACAGACCTCAGCCACCACAGGAGAAAAAAACTCCACCATATTAAGCCCCACACAGTAATGCCCCTTTTACCATATTATACCCCCTGCACCATATTATGCCATTCAGCGCAATACTTTGTCCTACAGTAAATCTTCTATTTACTTTTAAATTACCTGCTCGTTGCCAGGGGTTTCATGGCTGGGTGTCATGCTCGTTGCCAGGGGTTTCATGCTCTGGGATTTATGCTTGTTGCCAAGGGTAATGCTCATTGCTAGGGGTTTCATACTCTGGGATACATGCTAATTACCAAGGGTAATGCTCATTGCTAGGGGGGTATCATGCTCTGGGATGCATGCTTATTGCCAAGGGTAATGCTAGATGCTAGGGAAGCATACTTGCTGGCGGGTGCCCGCCTGCCGGCACTGCTATGCTGCTCCCCCTCCTCAAGAACTCTGTTCGGGGGGCGTCAAATGGAGTACTAGGGAGGAGCAGGGAGTGACAAAAGTGTCACGGTGGGCACCTTGTGCGATCGCACGGCTCGCCCGCTTCTAGAAACAGCACTGGCCTTCATTAGGAGCTGTGTTATGCTTGAGGATTATTTTCTATTTTACTTTTGCTCATTTTTGTTGGTTATTATTTAGCCATTCACACCACTCCCTGCTCCAGTAGCGCTTGCAGTCTAAGGGGGAAATGTTTGAAACCTTCCAAAGAGTGCGCAAGTGGAGGTTTCCCATAGCAACCAATCTACAGTAGCTAGCCTTTGTCAAGTACATTCTATAAAATGATATGTAGAAAGTGATTGCTATGGTCCAGTTTTTCCAGTTGTGCCCTTCTCCAGTCTTTAGGTGGTGTAACACATCTCCTTCTATATTCCTTAATAGTTACACAAGTGCGCTCACACACATGCCATTTAACCTACGTGCAAACAGAGTACATACAAACTCTGCACAGATAACCACTGGTTGGAATTTAACTTATCATCCCAGATAACAATGCTTACCACTGTGCTGCCAGACTGCCCACATAAATTGCAGAGATATGTAAATTACCATTAAATAAAGCATGGGTATTGCACTATTAAAGACCTGTACAGGCGACAGCTGTGACTGCTACATTCTACAGCATAACTACATAAATGTACATGGTGTCTGCACACTGTATAAACATGCACATGATCACACGGAATAGAGAAGAGACCCCCACCCTGCCCCCACAACATGGTATGTGAGTACCTTCACTCCACCACACCATCAGGGAGGATCATTAACTCCCCGCCATAGTTATACCAGTGTCCACATTCCTCAGCTTTTTTCCCTGTCTTTATCCCTATTGCTGGGATGCAGCTTAACCTTTGGTTCTCAAGAATTAACGCTTACTCCCACCCTGCTCACACCAAGAGCTTCCCCAGGAAGCCTGGCACAACTTGGATCCGAGCGGCACCTTGTTCTGTGTGTAGCAGAGGGTTAACGTATTGTAGAAACTGAGGGGTTTTTAATAAATGTCACTTTTTTAAATCCCTAAACTACCTTGTTAGTAGCAATATAAGAGTAAATGTACAGTACAGCCATGATATAGGTTGTCTCATGGTTTGCATTGGTGTGTCTATAGGCTTGGCATACAATCCCTTTAAACCGGGACACTAATGAATTACACAGGTTCTGTGGCTGGGTGACTTTAATCCTGAATTACACTTTGTTTTTGTCAGCCACAGAACCTGTGTAATCCATGAGCGTCCCAGTTTTAAATGGTAAGGCTATGTATCTATGATGGATTCGGGGTGTGTAAAACACAGGCCCCACAGTGTGAACTCTGCACCCATATAATAGCTCTCTATTGTCTCCAGAGTCCTGCATTGGCCGGCGCTACAGGGCTGCAGAAATCACTGGGAAAATGGCGTGACGGGCATTTTACCAAGTGACTTGCACATGTAGAAGTATCCCAGGGAACAAGGTGCAGGCGCTATGTTCCAGGAGACCTGTGCATGCACACAGCCAGAGTCTGTTGTGCTCAATGCGCTGTCGGAGAGGGGCCCCCAAGCGGAGATTACACATGGATCCCTTAAACCACCCCTTGTGTGTCCCGGCAGCTGAGGGGCTAGGACTGATCATCAATAACTCTGGCATTGACGGTCCATGGTTTTAAACTGACCAATTGGAAACAATCAATGACTGAGCCATCATATAATTTAAGTGTGTGCAGCAGACCGCTGCCAGTGTTAGCCATCAGGGCTCAGCCACCGATTTTCACCATTGGTGGCCTCCCATTGATGGTGAACTTAGTCACCATCACACAATCAATGGTTGCTAGCCCAACCCTATAAGGTGCACAATGTACGCTGTTCTGGACACTGAACCTTGTCATCTAAGAATAATTACTAAAATTTAGGGGGAGATATACACTAAGCCTTGGAGAGTGATAAATTGGAGAGAGATAATCTACTGTACCAACCAATCAGCTCCTAACTGCCATGTTACAGACTGTGGCCCAGATTTATCAAGCCTTGGACAGTGATAAATTGCACGGTGATAAAGTACCGGCCAACCAGCTCCTGTCATTTTTCAAACACAGCCTGTAACATGACAGTTAGGAGCTGATTGGTTGGTACTTTATCACCGTGCATTTTATCACTCTCCAATGCTTGATAAATGGGAGTCTCTGTTTGAAAAATGACAGTTGGAGCTGGTTGGTACTTTATCTCTTTCTAGGTCTTAGTACATACACCGCTTTATCACTCTCCAGGGCTTATAAAATCTGCCCCTTAGAACTTTGTTTTATATACTGTATATCTAATTTTTAATTAAACTTTGCAAAATCTGTTTTATTGCCAGATATTTAACACGTCCTTATCGGAGCCACCACCGGAAGGATATGAAAACTTTACGGATATCGTTCCTCCCTACAATGCTTTTTCAGCTCAGGGAGACCCCGAGGTAAGATCGCTGGCTCATAAGATGTTTGTACAGCAAGTTGTTCCATGGTCTTTATTTCACTTATTGTCCATTTATGTGGTCACGTGAAACCCACAAAAGGGCAAGGGAAAGCTGCAATGACCTTTGCTTATGCGGGTACACCTCTTTAAGTGCAAGCGTAGAAGTGGCTGGAATGCGCATGACTCTGCATTGCCCATACTGCAGTGCAGGCCCAGTGACCGATATACTGTACTAAGGTGGTCATTCCGAGTTGTTCACTCGCTGCCGATTTTCGCAGCGCAGCGATCAAGTGAAAAAACTGCAAAAATGCGCATGGTACGCAGCGCGCATGCGCTAAGCACTTTTCACACAAAACGTTGTAGATTTACACACGCTCGAGCAACGTTTTTTCATTGCTCGAGTGATCGTAGTGTGATTGACAGGAAGTGGGTGTTTCTGGGCGGGAACTGGCCGTTTTCAGGGAGTGTGCTAAGAAACGCAGGCGTGCCTGGTAAAAACGCAGGAGTGGCTGGAGAAACGGGGGAGTGGCTGCCCGAACGCATGGCGTGTTTGTGACGTCAAACCAGGAACTAAACGGACCGAGGTGATCGCAGTCTAGGAGTAGGTCTGGAGCTACTCAGAAACTGCAAGGAATTATTTAGTAGCAATTCTGCTAATCTTTCGTTCACACTTCTGCTAAGCTAAGATACACTCCCAGAGGGCGGCGGCTTAGCGTTTGCAATGCTGCTAAAAGCAGCTAGCGAGCGATCAACTCGGAATGACCCCCTAAGCCTTGGAGAGTAATAAAGTGCAGAGAGATAAAGTACCAACCAATCAGCTCCTGTCATTTTCAGGCAGCCTGTAACATGGCAGTAGGGGGCTGATTTGATGGGTACTTTGGGGTCTATCTATGAAGCAGTGAAAACTGTGGAGAAGTGAGCCAGTGGAGAAGAACCAATCTGCATTGAAGTAACAGTTATAATTTGCATACTATAAAATCCTACAGAGCTGCTAATTGGTTGCCATGGACAACTTCTCCACTGGCTCACTTCTCCACTCTTTTCACTGCTTCATGGATAGACCTCTATGTCTCTCTCTCCGCTTAGTACATCTCCTCCCTATAGTGCAAAAATACACAGCATACACTCTGCAAATGAGCATATGGTAAACTCTACATGAACCACTTTTGGTGGTTTTTTTTTTTTTCAATCTACCTGCTTTCTGTGCTTTGTAGCTGTATTTTTATATCATCAGGCAGAGTTCATTGCATTACTTATTGTAGTATAACTCAAAGCTGCTTCCTGGAGGCAATTTCACCCCCTTATAGAGAGCACAACCGAGTTTAGTCTTGTCCATGGACATTGGCATGATAAAATGATAAAACACAAAAATATCACAGCACTTCGGTAGGAAACATTCACACATTTTATTAAAAATAGTAATAAAATGAGAACAAATATTAACAATCAGCTGGGATTATAAATATACACACAATTAGCCCATAAAAGTACCATTTATCCTAAAAAACATACACACTTTTGCGGATATACAGATGTGTCCTCATACGTCTTTGCTGCAGTTGCGCCGAACAGCTCCTCTCGGTGCGCCAGGTCCTGTGAGACTCTGCTAGCATCGGCCTTGCATCTTTGTTGCCCAAAAAGCATCTTAGATGCAGTGTGCTGTGACTAGGATGCACCAGGAGACTCTGCTGATTAAATAATGTGACACTTGTATATCTGTGTGTGGCAGAGTCTCTGAATCTGCATACAAGAGTGCGAGTGCAGCGAAAGTTCTATTCCCACTTTATGGGAGTCGTAGACACCCACGAGTGGGAATAGCCCTCGGCCCCTGACGGCATTCTGTCGGCCCGGGATCCTGGCGTCGGTATGCTGACCGCTGGGATGGCATACCCTCCAACATTTTACACAGAAAAATCGGTACAAATTCGAAAAAGGGGCGTGGCCACGGGTAAAGGGGGCGTGACCACGCCTCTTTTCCTATACTTTCAATCAAAGTTTGGAGAGCCAAAAATCGGTACAGACCATGAAAAAAAGGTACTGTACCTATTAAAAAGGTACAGTTGGAGGGTATGGGATGGTAACTACATCCCGTATGGTTAGCATAATTACCTCACAGCATTGAGGTTTTGGGTTCGATTCCCACCACCACCCTAAGTGGGTGCAGTTTGCATATCCTCCCTGAGCTTGTGTATGTTTCCTCCAGGTATTCTGGTAGCCTTTGATAAACCCAAAATATAATGTTAAATTGTCTTCAGACAAAAATGAGCCCTAGTGTGCTTGTGTGTGTACATGTGGTAGGGAAGATAGGGCCTAATTCAGACCTGATCGTAGATATGCTAAATTTAGCACATCTACGATAATTTACTCTGACCTGCGGGGGGACACCCATCACGAAACTAGTCCGCCCCGCATATCTGCGCCCCCTTCCCCTACAAGTACAAAAGCATCGCACAGCGGCGATGCCTTTGTACTTGATAAGTAGCTCCTTTCCTGCGCTCTGGCAGGGAGGTGCTTGTCGCATCCCAGGTTGCAGCGGCTGCGTGTAACGCCCCCCCACACGGTCTAGGCATGCCTGCGTTGCCCGGACAGCGCCCCCAAAACAGAGGCGACCTCTGGGCTGAGATGCCGATCGCATCTCTGGCATGCACATATGCACTGCGAAAAAAGCACAGCAGCAATCAGGTCTGAATTAGCCCCATAGATAGTAAGCTCCACTGGGAAAAAAATGATGCGAATGGCTGAAATATTCTCTATAAAGCGCTGTGAAATGTGTGTGTGGACATCGGAAGCCAACGGATATTGGTGGTCATTCCGAGTTGATTGCTAGCTGCTTTCATTCGCAGCGCACCTATCAGGACAAAAAACGGCAGTTCTG